>NC_048565.1:78737937-79337937 GCF_013265735.2 Oncorhynchus mykiss
TACTATTACTACTGCTGCTCCTATTGATACTGCTACTGCTACTACCACTCATATTGCTACTACTACTACTCCTATTGCTACTACTACTACCCCTATTGCTACTACTACTACCCCTATTGCTGCTGCTGCTACTATTGCTACTCTTATTGATACTGCTACTTCTACTCCTACTTCTACTACTACTCCTACTGCTATTACTCCTACTACTTTTACTCTAGCTCCTACTACTCCTATTGCTATTACTCCTACTACTCCTTTTGCTACAACTACTCCTACTACTCCTATTGTTACTGCTACTATTACTACTGCTGCTCCTATTGATATTGCTACTGCTACTACCACTCCTATTGCTACTACTACTACTCCTATTGCTACTACTACTACCCCTATTGCTGCTGCTGCTGCTACTATTGCTACTCTTATTGATACTGCTACTTCTACTCCTACTGATATTACTCCTACTACTCCTATTGCTACAACTACTCCTATTGCTACTACTACTCCTACTGCTATTAGTCTTACTACTTCTACCATACTCCTATTATTCCTACTGCTATTACTCCTACTACTCCTATTGTTACTCCTCCTACTCCTGCTGCTACTCCTCCTACTCCTGTTGCTACTCCTCCTACTGCTACGCCTATCGCTACTACTACTATTGCTAATATCTCTACTACTACCAATAATAATACTGCTACAACATCCAGGCTGTTGAATCCACAAACCAACCTCTACCCACAAACATGACTGCAATATGCTAATGACTATGCTAATTAAGTTATTAAATACCTCATTACGTGTGTCAATATTAGCGCTCATCTTAGGGTTTTACACGTATTGTTTACACAACTGTGGGCCTTCTCCATACAGCGTCTTGAGATTACCTATCCTCAGCATTCTTTGACATCACACACACACGCACAAACACGCGCAACAATCCCACAAAATATTTTTGGAGTCACTTCAAAGACAAGTGCTTTAAGGTGACGACAGAGGGCAAAAACAGAGAGGAAACAGAAGGAGCACTTGAACATGAGTGAAGGGGAAGATAAAGAGTCATTGCTGTTTGAGCTATTGAAGTAGTGGGTATTGTGAGGTCATGTTAGCTGTGTATGCCCTGTGTACAGTTGACTTCACAGCTGGGCCAGAGTCGGTGTCCAGTGAATCCCTGCATGTCCAAATCCTTATAGAGGACAAGCAGAATGAATGGGTGGGTGAGGGAGAGAGAAGGAGGGAGCGGTAGAGAGCAGGATAGAGGGGTTGGTGGAGGAGCGAGAGGGAGTTCGGGATGCGCTCTGATCACACAGCCTCTCTCATTAGCCACACTAATTGTCTCTTCCTGGCGGGATACTCGCTGAGTACCAGGAGGGGGGACTCAATTCCAAGGCACTCGTTTCCGCGGCAGCTGTCACCATTTAGCTGGAGAAGGGTAGAGCAGGAGCTCTTCAGCCATCACACGGCTGGAACACTCAAAGAGAGAGAGCAAGTGAGAGACGGGGGGGGGCTTCACAATTGTAGAAGTGGAAAGGGATGGAGAGAAGGGTATGAAGACTGACTTATGGACAATGGTGTGATCAAGCATTGGGTATGGCAGTGTTAACCTACAACATCACCTGAAGTGTGGAGCGGATCAAACCTGCCAACTAGTTAGCTCTGTTTGCTAAGGGGCTGATGATGTAGGTTGACCTCTGTGGCTGAAGTAGTGAACCAGTGCTAACATCGACCTTTAGCTTCTCACCATCACAGCCAATCCTGGCCTTTCAGCAGGAACAGAGACGCTGCATCAGCTATGGCTACCCTGCAGTGAGTTAACATGACAGAGCCCACACTAAGAGGATGATGGAGACCGTGATAGCCTCACAAAGACACCGATGTTACGCGTCGCTCTGACACCAGGGAACAAAATGTTGTTTCACACATGCTTGAATGAGCTGGGCTAATCTGGTAAAGGCTCAGCATTCATGTTAAATTAGTCGGAGCGTTCCCCTATCTGAGGCATTGCCTCTGGCTGTGGGAGGCTTTAAGTTAATTTAACAGTCAAATCTTTACTATTCTAGTTTGGTCTACTAGTGATACTCCTTAAGAGATCGCGTGTGAGTGTGCAGAAGTGTGCGCGCGCGCGCACATTACAAATGTAGAATCTTCATTTGATCACTCTTTTGTTGATGAGAATGTTCCTGCACATCAGGAAATGGAAACTTGTAGTGTATTCAAGGTTTAAAACGACTTCTAAAGTTTGCCATTTCCACTTAAAAACAAAATATATCAACCCCCCAAAATTATAACAAAAAATAAAAATCACATTTCCTATTGCTGACAGATTATTTCCTGCTGTAGGGAACTGGCTAAAATGAAGATCCTGCTTCTGTAGTGTGTGCATGCCTGCTTATGTGTGTGTGTGTGAGTGTGTGTCAGCACGTGCATGTTTGTTTGTCATTTTAGTGCGTCACTGCATACGTCACAATGCCACATGTGTTTATGAGTGTGTTCATGGGTATGGGCTGTACCTTAATTGAATGATTGTCTAGACTGCAGGGATCATAGCAGCTCATGTTAAAACAGTGTGACAGGAAGTCAGATTGATATTAACAAGTGGACAATCAGTTACTAGCAGATGAAGATCTCACTGTTAATCCTGTTTCTAAGCGTCACACTTCAGAACAGCAATCCAATAACCCACATCTACCTGATTATTTAACAATTAATCTAGGGCATCAGGCACTGCACAGCTGTGACATTACATGTAATGCTTTTAGCAATCTGTGTATACCATCCAGGAGAAGAAATATCTACTGCAAAGACTTGAGAATCACATTTTTTAAATATCACAAATAAAGTAAGTTCAAGTGCGTTCCACTTCCACCAGAGAGATGTATTTCCAGGTACGGCCATTCAGTTGAACAGAGAACATCATAAAAGAGGCTGCAATTTGGGATCCTGTGGGGTACAGGCAGGGATAATTGGCAGGTGTATTGTGGTGGAAACATACTGGGTTCCGGAACACAAGCACAAAGAGTTCATTTAGCGGAGTGTTCTCCTTTTGTGCTAATCCATCTCTTTTCAGTCTCCTCAGGTCACCAGTGGTCCTCATGCTGTGGCGTACCAACCGAGCCAGCCCACCAACCATCATGGCTTAGAGAGGTTTTACACCTCCTAGTCACAAAGAGAAGCTGAGGGAAGCTATGCAATGGGGATGGATGAGGGGTTGAGTACACATGGTTATGCATATGTCTACATTTTCTCTGGATATTGTATTGGACAGCCTTTGTGTGAGGATCTCTGTGTGAGGGTCTCTGTGTGAAGGTCTCTGTGTGAAGGTCTCTGTGTGTGTACATGCATAAGGTAGAAAGGGGCCTTGATTGCGTGATGGTCTGTGTAATTACATACAAAGATAATTATGTGTTGTTGTATCTGTGAGTTTCCATCTACAATAGAGGCAGGAAGCTTGCAGTCTTCCGTAACGGCCTCATC
Source organism: Oncorhynchus mykiss (assembly GCF_013265735.2). Taxonomy (NCBI): domain Eukaryota; kingdom Metazoa; phylum Chordata; class Actinopteri; order Salmoniformes; family Salmonidae; genus Oncorhynchus; species Oncorhynchus mykiss. The sequence goes on from NC_048565.1 coordinate 78,741,409, forward strand.
AGTGTCTCTACAGAGTGTCAACAACACAAAGGCCCTTGAACTCAGAATTCAGACCGACCCAGGCTCATACTAGCTCCCATTCCATCTGGTCACACACACGCATGCAAGAATGCACGCAGGCACGCACTCACAGTAAATAAAGGTTTTTAAAAGCAGCACTCTTGCAGTCTCAACAAAGCAGTGACAGTCTCCAATGAGTGGGAGGGCCACTTTACATTTCACACCAACGACCCACAGAAAAAGAGAACGAGAGAGAGAACGTTGGGGGAGAAAGAGAGGGGGAAGAGAGAGAAGAGCAAGAGATATGGGAAAGAAAGAGAAGGGGGAGAAAGAGAGACGCGAGAGAGATAGAGAGAATAGAGCGAGAGCGAGATGAGAGAGAGATAAGAGAGAGGAAAAAGATAGATGTGGGAGAGCGATAGATGAGAGAGGGATGGATGGAGAGGTAGAGCTGTCATATGCTCATATGAGAGGTTATCAAAAGGCCAGTGAGTCTGATCAAATCTCCCTTTGCCTTGTTTCACAACTAGCACAGTGCCTCTCAAACAGTCCTTTACAGCCTTCAGATAGATCCACAATGCATAGCTCAAACAGTGGCTGAGGGACAAATGCCTGCCAGAAATGGTTCTGGTTCAGAGGTAGAGGGTTTAATAAGTGGCTACTTTCAAGCTGTGCACCTGCCCATGCTCATATGTGCTGGTGTTGGAATCTGCCTCAGTTAGGGGGGGAATGAGAGCACTATTATCCCAGGGAATGATAGCACTATTATCTCAGGGAATGAGAGCACTATTATCTCAGGGAATGATGGCACTATTATCTCAGGGAATGATGGCACTATTATCTCAGGGAATGAGAGCACTATTATCTCAGGGAATGATAGCACTATTATCTCAGGGAATGATAGCACAGGACTGAAGGATATACAGAATGTACATAATACACTTTTCACATTTTTACAGACAATTACAGTCATCACAAACATGTCATTACAAGCGACATCTCGCAACAACTTATTTTGGTTATTGTATAGTCTCCATTATTTGAAACGGATTTTCATGACACCAATCCGCTTGGTAAACAAACACACATCATTTTAACAGTAGCTGCCACACTTTCCATCCCCAAACACAGTTATTTGCAACTAGCTAATCGGGAAGAAATGTAGCTGCAGTCAGGGGATTGCAAGGATCTAAACCATGGTAAACTGGATGTTTGCAATAAAACCAGGCTGTGTTCATTGTATTTTCAATCGAGCTGATTGAAGAAGGAGGTGGACTGTGGGGACATCGTTGTTGACTAAGACACAGAGGTCTTCCTTCAATATCCGTGTGTGTGTGTGAGTGAATTCACACACACGCACAAACACATGCATGCACTCGCACACATAAACAGAAACACATACACACAGACACTATTGGCACTTCCAGCTTTAGCATCAGTACGACAGCTACAAACTTCATCAAGTTCAGCCGGACCCAGAACATGATTATCATAACTATCACGAGACAGCATGTAGACGCCAAGCTGAATGAGAGGCAGGCTGTTCTAACTAATGAGAAATGAGGACAGAGGGCCATCTACAGATGCTTTAGTCTAGTGTGGGAGAGCTTAGATCTGCACTTCAAATGGAATCTCGGTTAACCCAGAACTAAAGTATTTCCTAATTGGTCAGATGCTAAGTTCTAGGTCCATGCATGTTAAGAGAAGAGATTTAACAAGGAGCGAAACGAGGAGCTCCACCCCTTCTTTGCAAGTGTAGGGGCCCAAGGCCCCCTCCCTTTCTGAAATCCGAAAGATTTGCTGCTGAACTCACGCATCCCTTTGTAAAATGACAGACCTATGGCACCATTTATGTTTACGTAGTTTGTCCACGAGACATTACTGTCAATGTGTTCCCACTCTGACTATACACTTGTTGAGTGTGCAGGCTTGTGCGAGACCTCCAGAACAGTGGTTCCAGTGGCTTGAGACCTCCAGAACAGTGGTCCCAGTGGCTTGAGACCTCCAGAACAGTGGTTCCAGTGGCTTGAGACCTCCAGAACAGTGGTTCCAGTGGCTTGAGACCTCCAGAACAGTGGTTCCAGTGGCTTGAGACCTCCAGAACAGTGGTTCCCAAATATTTTTATAGTCCCGTACCCCTTCAAAACATTCGACCTCCAGCTGCATGCCCCCTCTAGCACCAGGGTCAGCGACCTCTCAAATGTTGTTTTTTTGCCATCCTTGTAAGCCTGCCACACACACACTATATGATACATTTATTAAACATAAGAATGAGGGTGAGTTTGTCACAACCCGACTCGTGGGAAGTGACAAAGAGCTTTTAGGACAAATAATAATCAATAATTTTGCTCTTTATTTCGCCATCTTACATATAAAACCTTATTTGTTCAACAATTGTGAATAACTCACCACAGGTTAATGAGAAGGGTGTGCTTGAAAGGATGCACATAACTCTGCAATGCTGGGTTATATTGGAGAGAGTCTCAGACTTAAACCATTTTGCACATACAGTCTGTGCCTGTATTTAGTTTCATGCTAGTGAGGGCCGAGAATCCACTCTCACATAGGTACGTGGCTGCAAAGGGCATCAGTGTCTTAACAGCACGATTTGCCAAGGCAGGATACTCTGAGCGCAGCCAAATACAGAAATCTGGCAGTGGCTTCTGATTAAATTCAATTTTCACAGAACCGTTTGTTGCAATTTCAATGAGGCTCTCAAATATCGGTAAGTGGACTGGAGGCAGGGCATGAAAGGGATAAAGAATCCAGTTGTTTGTGTCGTCCGTATACATGTATTGTTTGAAAATGTGGAGAAAAAAAATGTATAAATGTGAATCACATTTTTATTTGGCGAACCCCCGACGGTATTACACATACCCCAGTTTGGGAATACCTGCTCTAGAAGAAGGAAATAAACATGTAATATCAGTTACTTCACTGTATTTAGAGACACATTTGTAAAACAAAAAACATAACAGCATTTGTGACAACTTTGAAAGAAACCAACATCAACCATGGGAAGGCATTTCAGACACCAGCCAATCATCACCATCAATCACCATGACAACCAGGATCAGATTGCTACATCTGAATGTGTAAAAGGATAATATTACAGAAAGTGAGCCTTGAGCACTTTGGTAGAAGAAAAGAAATGAAACCGGCACAAACACACAAATAAAACTGGTGTGGGCCAGGTTATGGTTCCAGGGAGACGTCTGTGCCATGTCCCTTAGAGCGCTAGGCACCGAGTCTCGGGCTCCTTTGAAGATTGACTTTGGCGTGCTGGCGGCGGGCGTTTCAGATCCTGGCGAAGCTAGGGACCTTCAGGCTAATCTACCGTCAGATGATAAAAGCGGTCACCTGTGCAGAGCTGATAGTGTGAGTCATTAACGCACAGTGGGCCTGTAAACATTACGACTGTGTTTGGGGATACACTGATTTACTGTCCCTGTCTCCTTATAAGGCAGTTACTCCAACTTCTGTGTCCTCATTGGCCTATACCCCAATACACTGACTGTTTTAATAGCTATCACTCATGCAGCTTGTAACAAAATCAAATTAACACAAAGTCGGCTCTGTTTATTGAAATTGTATGTATAATCTGATAATTCTAAAGAAAAAACATGATTTATGGGTAAATTAAACTGTGATCCAGATCAGCATATGGTAGACTGGCTAACATGGTGGTATGATACAGTTTCCTGTATGAAAGGGTAAACCTTGGGTTTAACTAAATAGGCTCTGATAAATCCATCCCTAAATGGAAAGAAACCTGTCCTACCAGATCGTCTTTTGTCATGATTTTTTAAATACCACATTGAAGGAGGTTGATCAGACTTTGACATCATCCTCGCGCCGTACGAGTGCTGTGGTGATCTGTGGTGGCGTGCAGAATAGCTGTCAGCCTGTCTGACTGAGTGCTGCTGACGTTTGGGGGCTGGGCGTTGGTTTGTTTACACTGAAGCTTTCCGGCGGAGCCAACGCGTGGCCACATTAAACCCTTCTCCATTATTAATGGCTGCCAAATATGGGGCAAGGGTGATTTAGTGCTCACTGGCTCAGACAACATAATCTGTCCAACAGGAGATTGTGGTCTGTGTTGCACAGTGTGAGGGGTCTATAGTTGGTACCAACTACCAAGTACTGTAGGCCTTCAGAGTCACTGACAGCTATTGAAATAACTTTCTCATTACATTTATTCTCCCTCAACACATTAGGTGACTGTTCCACTACTGCCGGAAAATATAATAACGTTATCAATTAGATTATCAAACATCTAAATGACTACATTTGTTTACTGGGAGCAACTTCATCTATTGGAAATGTACACTGCTCAAAAAAATAAAGGGAACACTAAAATAACACATCCTAGATCTGAATGAATGAAATATTCTTATATAAAAAAAAAATCTTTACATAGTTGAATGTGCTGACAACAAAATCACACAAAAATGATCAATGGAAATCAAATTTATCAACCCATGGAGGTCTGGATTTAGAGTCACACTCAAAATTAAAGTGGAAAACCAGACTACAGGCTGATCCAACTTTGATGTAATGTCCTTAAAACAAGTCAAAATGAGGCTCAGTAGTGTGTGTGGCCTCCACGTGCCTGTATGACCTCCCTACAACGCATGGGCATGCTCCTGATGAGGTGGCGGATGGTCTCCTGAGGGATCTCCTCCCAGACCTGGACTAAAGCATTCGCCAACTCCTGGACAGTCTGTGGTGCAATGTGGCGTTGGTGGATGGAGCGAGACATGATGTCCCAGATGTGCTCAATTGGATTCAGGTCTGGGGAACGGGCGGGCCAGTCCATAGCATCAATTCCTTCCTCTTGCAGGAACTGCTGACACACTCCAGCCACATTAGGTCTAGCATTGTCTTGTATTAGGAAGAACCCAGGGCCAACCGCACCAGCATATGGTCTCACAAGGGGTCTGAGGATCTCATCTCGGTACCTAATGGCAGTCAGGCTACCTCTGGCGAGCACATGAATGGCTGTGCGGGTCCCCAAAGAAATGCCACCCCACACCATGACTGACCCACCGCCAAACCGGTCATGCTGGAGGATGTTGCAGGCAGCAGAACGTTCTCCACAGCATCTCCAGACTCTGTCACGTCTGTCACATGTGCTCAGTGTGAACCTGCTTTCATCTGTGAAGAGCACAGGGCGACAGTGGCGAATTTGCCAATCTTGGTGTTCTCTGGCAAATGCCAAACGTCCTGCATGGTGTTGGGCTGTAAGCACAACCCCCACCTGTGGACGTCGGGCCCTCATACCACCCTCATGGAGTCTGTTTCTGACCATTTGAGCAGACACATGCACATTTGTGGCCTGCTGGAGGTCATTTTGCAGGGCTCTGACAGTGCTCCTCCTTGCACAAAGGCGGAGGTAGCGGTCCTGCTGCTGGGTTGTTGCCCTCCTACGGCCTCCTCCACTTCTCCTGATGTACTGGCCTGTCTCCTGGTAGCGCCTCCATGCTCTGGACACTACGCTGACAGACACAGCAAACTTTCTTGCCACTGCTCGCATTGATGTGCCATCCTGGATGAGCTGCACTACCTGAGCCACTTGTATGGGTTGTAGACTCCATCTCATGCTACCACTAGAGTGAAAGCACCGCCAGCATTCAAAAGTGACCAAAACATCAGCCAGGAAGCATAGGAACTGAGAAGTGGTCTGTGGTCACCACCTGCAGAACCACTCCTTTATTGGGGGATGTCTTGCTAATTGCCTATAATTTCCACCTGTTGTCTATTCCATTTGCACAACAGCATGTCAAATTTATTGTCAATCAGTGTTGCTTCCTAAGTGGACAGTTTGATTTCACAGAAGTGTGATTGACTTGGAGTTACACTGTGTTGTTTAAGTGTTCCTTTTATTTTTTGAGCAGTGTATATAATTGCTTTCAAATCTGGCTAGTTTGAGAATAGCAGGGAAAGTTAAAGAAAAACAAATAACCCTAAAACATTGAATTGAATAACATTTCTGGTCATTATGGAATGTTTTTGCAGCTCATACAGCCGACTATCTTTAAACCTTATTGGTTCATTTCTTTGCAGTCATTGATGCATTATGTGAACTGCTTTATGCAAAGAAATACGACCGTCTAATTTAAGATAAGGAACGTAATGGGAAATTGGTGCAATTATCATACAGATGCCAAAAGGTCAGAAGTGGACAGCCTTAACAAGTTTCTCACCTAATATTACACACAACCACACACACGGTTTAATTAATGCCCACAAAATTCATGTTGTTCTTTTGAGGACGACAGCGGTTAAACTAAATTACAGGAATAAATCTGCATTTAAATCAGAGAATTGGGCAACATCTGTCTGTGGTTTGGATTAGCAGTTAGGAGATTGGACTGGAGACTAGAGGGGGATGGAAGGTATTTTCAGAGGGAAGCTGGTGAGAGACATATGCACCACTTCCATACTCTCCAATCTGACTAAGCCCAATACATATTTTAGCTGTTTGAACATTTTAGGGGTAAATATGAGCCAATGCAAATGTAAAGAACACATTTACTGTACAGCTGCTTAAGAGAAGGGCAAATAAAGAGTGGGTATCAGACAACCAAATATGAATAGAACATAGGAGAGCGACGCATACATTTGACAATTAAATGAGAAGACCATTATCTATTCCTTTGTTTGTTTATTTATCAATTGTGAGAAGAGGCGCAAACTTAATGAGGTTAGTTGTCAAAATACAGCTTTTTCACGGTCTACAGAGGGGCAACCCTATTAGGGGAATCAAAGACGCCTGTACAAGCCGTCTTGGGCATCTTCATTAGAATTTCAAAGTAGTTTTGATTGTTTGATCTCATATCCAAAAAGTATTGTTGGAAACGTAATTAGCATAAGCCTAGCTGTAAATGTATTTTCCACTCTGCTGGTTGTGATCCATAATTAACTCTGAAGAGATCCCATTTTCACCTTCTCTACAATAATCCCCCAGAGTTTACCCTTAGGAGATGTGCTAACAAATGATATGCGCCTCTGTGAATACAATATAATTGTCAGTACAATGGAATTAAATCAAATAATGAGACATTGGCCTACAGTATTACTGTATAGTTGGGACTTGATCTATGCCCTCTATCATCTCTGTAATCCATTAGTAGATCACATATATAGATAAAATTGCATCCTTTATTGTTGAAAATAAAATGACAGAAACCTAGAGCACATGTGTTTTACATGTAAGTTAGCAAACCAGTCCCCTAATCATCACCGAGGACGATTCCTCCATGGGTCTGTACAGTATAATTTAGAATATCATTTTTGCAGGGTTTCACTTATATAATCCTGGACCCCTCGCTTACAACCCATAAGAAAATATACTAATATACAAAAATGTACTAACAATCTTAAAGAGAAATGAGAACATTGAAAAATAATAATGGCTGTTATTAATTAGGCCCATTTGGTCCTATTGACCTAAAGCATCCGAGGCACAGAAATATATATTATATCTAATATCTGTAATAATATATATACTATTATATCTAATATTTATTATCTGTAATAATATACGTTGTATTATATCTAATATTTATTATCTGTAATAATATATATATACTATTATATCTAATATTTATTATCTGTAATAATATACATTGTATTATATCTAATATTTATTATCTGTAATAATATACATTGTATTATATCTAATATTTATTATCTGTAATAATATATATATACTATTATATCTAATATTTATTATCTGTAATAATATACATTGTATTATATCTAATATTTATTATCTGTAATAATATATATATACTATTATATCTAATATTTATTATCTGTAATAATATACATTGTATTATATCTAATATTTATTATCTGTAATAATATATATATACTATTATATCTAATATTTATTATCTGTAATAATATACATTGTATTATATCTAATATTTATTATCTGTAATAATATACATTGTATTATATCTAATATTTATTATCTGTAATAATATACATTGTATTATATCTAATATTTATTATCTGTAATTATATACATTGTATTATATCTAATATTTATTAGCATCCAACTCCATTAATTTGCATTGTGAAATTTCCCCTTGATGGTGCAGGGTAAGTGATGGAGGAAATGGTTCAGAAGACTCCTACATATCTAATCAAAGTTACGAGCTGCCAGCACTGACACCAGACAATGGCGTTTCACTTTCTGACTGTGACCACAGGCACACAGGTGCTAGAATGGTTATCACACTACCTTTACATAACATCTTTTTGACAGAAATGTTTTTCTTCATTTCACTACATGCCTCTCTGTTCCCACCCTGGTCATAAAACTGGGCTCCACCCCCCTGTAATATAGGGGATGCAGTAAAATAACTAATACAGCTGGCTGTGTGTGATATCAGTGCCACTGGACTCTAACCCATGGGTGACCTGCCATGTTAATGCTGAGTGTTGGCCTCCACAGTGTGGAGAGTGAGACACAGTGAATGCAGCATTGGAGCTCGTCTGTGATATGGGACTCTTCCTCATTAATAATGTAGACGTGTCCACAAGCAAGTGTGCTCTCACTGGGGAACAGGGCTAAACAAATACACAGATAGCCGGGTAAGAGGAGACTTTACAGTACACTGCAGATATCACCACCATTCATACTGGCATACAGCTCTGTGTTATGGATTCAGATCTGCTGCATAAGTACAAACAGGAGTGCAATACATGTACAGGGGCTGTATTTTATACTCCCAGTGGCCATCCAAACCACACACACACACACACACACACACACACATACACACACACACACACACACACACACACTTCTACAACAGTAGATACAACAGAAAACATAACTTCCTATAGTAGGTCTAATCCAAACGTGGCAGAGAACTTTGAAGGACTTGACTAAATCAATGGCGGTCCCACTACAGTGGCAAGAAAAAGTATGTGAACCCTTTGGAAATACCTGGATTTCTGCATAAATTGGTCATCAAATTCAATCTGATCTTCATCTAGGTCAACACAATAGACAAACACAGCCCGCCAAAACTAATAACACACAAACAATTTTACGTGTTCATGTCTTTATTGAACACACCGTGTAAACATTCACAGTGCAGCATGGGAAAAGTATGTGAAAACTTGGATTTAATAACTGGTTGACCCTCATTTGGCAGCAATAACCTCAACCAAACGGTTTCTGTAGTTGCGGATCAGACATGCACAACGGTCAGGAGGAATTTTGTACCATTCCTCTTTACAAAACTGTTTCAGTTCAGCAATATTCTTGGGATGTCTGGTGTGAACTGCTCTCGAGGTCATACCACAGCATCTCAATCGGGTTGAGGTCAGGACTCTGACTGGGCCACTCCTGAAGGTGTATTTTCTTCTGTTTAATCCATTCTGTTGTTGATTTACTTCTGTGTTTTGGGTCGTTGTCCTGTTGCATCACCCAACTTGAGCTTCAATTGGCGGACAGATAGCCTTACATTCTCCTGGAAAATGTCTTGAAAAACATGGGAATTCATTTTTCCATCGATGATAGCAAGCTGTCCAGGTCCTGAGGCTGCAAAGCAGCCCCAAACCATGATGCTCTCTCCACCATACTTTACAGTTGGGACGAGGTTTTGATGTTGGTGTCCTTCCAAACAACTGTAGTTTCATCGGTCCAAAGAATATGTTGCCTGAAGCGCTGTGGAACATCCAGGTGCACTTTTGCAAACTTCAGAAGTGCAGCAATATTTTTTTGGGACAGCAGTGGCTTCTTCTGTGATGTCCTCCATTGAACACCATTCTTGTTTAGTGTTTTACATATTGTAGACACGTCCACAGAGATGTTAGCAAGTTCCAGAGATTTCTGTAAGTCTTTAGCTGACACTCTTGAATTCTTCTTAACCTCATTGAGCATTCTGCAAGGTGCAGGACGGCCACTCATAGGGAGAGTAGCAACAGGGCTGAACTTTCTCAATTTATAGACAATTTGTCTTACCGTGGACTGATGAACATCAAGGCTTTTAGAGATACTTTTGTAACCCTTTCCAGCTTTATGCAAGTCAACAATTCTTAATCTTAGATCTTCTGAGATCCCTTTTTCAGGCAATGCTTCTTGTGAATAGCAAACTCAAATTTTGTGAGTGTTTTTTTATTTTTTATAGGGAAAGGCAGCTCTAACCAACATCTCCAATCTCATCTCATTGATTGGACTCCAGGTCAGCTGACTCCTGACTCCAATTTGACTTTTCCAAAAGCTTTAGCCTTGGGGTTCACATACCTTTTCCAACCTACACTGTGAATGTTTAAATGATGCATTCAGTATAGACAAGAAAAATACAATAATTTGTGTGTTATTAGTTTAAGCACACTGTGTCTATTGTTGTGACTTAGATGAAGATCAGATCAAATTTGATGACCAATTTATGCATAAATCCAGGAAATTACAAAGGGTTCACTTACTTTTTCTTGCCACTGTATATAAAACTCATCTGATAATCTGAAACATAAAATACTTTAAAAATTGTCTAATATGATGCAAACATTTTGATCAAAGGGCCAAGACAGGGACAAGACAGGGACAAGACAGGGGGGAATATTCTCCTCTGTGATATTAAAACCATTACATATCTGAACACTTGGAGCGCCCATCTCCAAAGCACATATTTGATGAAGAGAAAAGTGCCAACTGTGGCAGCCTTGGCAGAGGAGGAACAAAGCAGTGTAACTATCAGAGTCCCCTGTGAAATCTCAATGGATACCACAGAAACCGAGCACGTTACCATCTCAATTAAATCCACGCTGCTGTTCGCATTGATTTTAAAAGCCTAATGATGACTCGTTTAAGTTGCACATCTGTATGCGTGTGTTTATGGTACTGTTTCGCAGCCTGTGAAAAAAAACCCAAAATAAAACAAGAGAAAGCATGAACACGATGTGGCATCTGTTCTTTAAGTGATATATCACTCTATTCCACTTCATTTAGCATCACTCCATCAGAGTTAATTGGTTCATGAGGAGCAGTAATTAAGGGGGAATGGCCTTGTTTATTGCTGCGCTCCGTTCATTAAGGAGTGAGCCGTGTTTGCAGAACGGGTGACATTAACACACCCTTCAGAACAGCCAAGGGTCAAGAAGCTGACTTGGCACTTGTTCCCACTACATAGCTTAGCCACAAAATTGTCTATATTGTAAAAATTCATGAAAACAAAAAATGGTCTTAATTTAAGGTTAGGCATCAGGTTAACTATATGGTTAAGGTTGCCTAGTCACCCTGCCTACAGTATATGTATATACAGTGCATTTGGAAAGTATATTTTCACATTTTGTTACGTTACAGACTTTTTCTAAAATGGATGTAATTCATTTTCCCTCATCACACAAATTCATTTTCCCTCATCACACCATAATGACAAAGCAAAAACAGCTTTTTAGGAATTGTTGAAAATGTATATATATATATATATATATACACAGTGGGGCAAACAACTATTTAGTCAACCACCAATTGTGCAAGTTCTCCCACTTAAAAAGATGAGAGAGGCCTGGAATTTTCATCATAGGTACACTTCAACTATGACAGACAAAATGAGGAAAAAAAATGAATTTATTTGCAAATTATGGTGGAAAATAAGTATTTGGTCACCTACAAACAAGCAAGATTTCTGGATCTCACAGACCTGTAACTTCTTCTTTAAGAGGCTCCTCTGTCCTCCACTCGTTAGCTGTATTAATGGCAGCTGTTTGAACTTGTTATCAGTATAAAAGACACCTGTCCACAACCTCAAACAGTCACACTCCAAACTCTACTATGGCCAACACCAAAGAGCTGTCAAAGGACACCAGAAACAAAATTGTAGACCTGCACCAGGCTGGGAAGACTGAATCTGCAATAGGTAAGCAGCTTGGTTTGAATAAATCAACTGTGGTAGCAATTATTAGGAAATGGAAGACATACAAGACCACTGATAATCCTCCTCGATCTGGGGCTCCACGCAAAATCTCACCCCGTGGGGTCAAAATGATCACAAGAACGATGAGCAAAAATCCCAGAACCACACGGGGGTTAGTGTGACCTAGTGAATGACCTGCAGAGAGCTGGGACCAAAGTAACAAAGCCTACCATCAGTAACACACTACGCCGCCAGGGACTCAAATCCTGCAGTGCCAGACGTCCTGTCTCCCTGTAGCACTGTCTTAGGCGTCTCACAGTACAGACATTGCAATGTATTGCCCTGGCCACATCTGCAGTCCTCATGCCTTTTTGCAGCATGCCTAAGGCACGCTCACGCAGATAAGCAGGGAGCCTGGGCATCTTTCTTTTGGTGTTTTTCAGAGTCAGTAGAAAGGCCTCTTTAGTGTCCTAAGTTTTCATAACTGTGTAATTGATGTGTAGATATGTATAGTGTAATTGTTGTGTATTGATGTGTTAATGCAGGGCTCATCTGATGAAGAGACCTTGGTCTTAATCAGACTCCCTGCTTAAATAAAAGTTAATAAATAAAACAATTAAGAAAAGGACTGTATTTGGTACACATTACTAACTAGGCTAATTTCTCTGATAGTTGATGTACTGGTGGTTTTCCAGAACATGTGACAAGAGAGCATATCCACAGCCTTTCAGCAGGCTTGGCTTGGAAATGTCATGATAATTAAAACTCTTTAGCCCTTTACGATGTGGTCATTGCTTCTGCGGTTCTTTCTAGCTGTACACGGAAGGCGTTATAAAGATAGTGATTGTCTTGGACTGTAACTCACAAGTGTCTCTAATCGTCAATTACAGGCCTCTCTCATCTTTTTAAGTGGGAGAACTTGCACAATTGGTGGCTGACTAAATAATTGTTTGCCCCACTGTATATATATAAAAAAAATATGAAATATCACATTTACATAAGTATTCAGACCCTTTACTCAGTACTTTGTTGAAGCACCGTTGGCAGCGATTACAGCCTCAAGTCTTCTTGGGCATGACGCTACAAGCTTGGCACACCTGTATTTGGGGAGTTTGTCCCATTCTTCTCTGCAGATCAAATCAAGCTCTGTCAGGTTAGATGGGGAGCGTAGCTGCACAGCTATTTTCAGGTCTCTCCAGAGAGGTTCGATCTGGTTCAAGTCCGGGCTCTGGCTGGGCCACTCAAGGACATTCTCATAAACGCTTAGGGTCGTTGTCCTGTTGGAAGGTGAACCTTTTCATCAAGGATCTCTGTACTTTGCCCCGTTAATCTTTCCCTCGATCCTGACTAGTCTTCCAGTCCCTGCCGCTGAAAAACATTACACAGCATGCTGCTGCCACCTACCTCCATGCTTCACCCTAGGGATGGTGCCAGGTTCCCACCAGATGTGACACTTGGCATTCAGGCCAAAGAGTGTGATCTTGGTTTCATCCGACCAGAGAATCTTGTTTCTAATGGTCTGAGAGTCTTTAGGTGCCTTTTGGCAAACTCCAAGCGTGCTGTCATGTGCCTTTTACAGAGGAGCGCCTTCCGTCTGGCTACACTACCATAAAGGCCTGATTGGTGGAGTGCTGCAGAGATGGTTGTCCTTCTGGAAGGTACTCCCATCTCCATAGAGGAACTCTGGCGCTCTGTCAGAGTGACCATTGGTCACCTCCCTGAACAAGGCCCTTCTCCCCTGATTGCTCACTTTGGCTGGGCGACCAGCTCCAGGAAGAGTCTTGGTGGTTCCAAACTTCTTCCATTTAAGAATGATGGAGGCCACTGTGTTCTTGGGGACCTTCAATGCTGCAGACATGTTTTGGTACCCTTCCCCAGATCTGTGCCTTGACACAATCCTGTCTTGGAGCTCTACAGACAATTCCTTCCACCTCATTGTTTGTTTATTGCATTGGCATGCACTGTCAACTGTGGGACCTTATATAGAAAGGTGTGTGCCTTTCCAAATCATGTCCAATCAATTGAATTTACCACAAATGGACTCCAATCAAGTGATAGAAACATCTCAAGGATGATCGATGGAAACAGGATGCACCTGAGCTCAATTTCGAGTTTCATAGCAAAAGGCCTGAATACTTATGTAAATAAGGTATTTCTGTTTTCTATTTTTAACACATTTGCAAACATTTCTAAAACCCTGTTTTTGCTTTGTCATTATGGGGTTTTGTGTGTAGATTGATGAGGAAAAACATTTATTTAATCAATTTTAGAATTAGGCTGTAACATAATAACATTTTGAAAAAGTCAAGGGGTCTGAATACTTTCCGAATGCACTGTATCTACCTCAATTACATCGTACCCCTGCACATCGACTCAGTACTGCTATCCCATGTATACAACCAAGTTATCATTACTCATTGTGTATTTATTTATTGTTATTATTTTGAAATGTAGATTATTTCTCTCTACAGCTGTTGTTTACAAAGCATGTGACAAATACAATTTGATTTTGATTTGATTTCTGACTTTGTGGCTGTGACGACCCTTGGCACTGGAGGGGGGAAACGAAACTTTGCCTGCAGGTGAAAATACTAGTGAACTGCGCACGTTGAGTATGGTACAGAATGTCATGGGGAGAGTACTACTATTACAAAAACATTCTGTAGTCGACCCTCAGTCAGTTTCATTGAGGAGCTGGCCTGTTCACGTGTCCATGAAAAGGTGGTAGAGAGAGTTTTGTCAATATTTCTAAAGCTGCCAAATATGCATATACTGTACCTGAAAGTCTTACCAATTATCACTATTCAAGATACATTGACACACACCGAGAGAGACACAGAGACAGAGAGAGAGAGACACACCCAGAGTCTGAGTTGGTGAGAATAGAGCACCCTCTCATTTGCGTCAGTTTGAATCTGGTGTTGTATGGTGTGCTCCACTTTTGGGCCGCATTCCAGGCAGACTACATTTCAGTTGCCCGCTTGACACTCAACTACACCATAAGATTTAGTAATCTGATACCTGTCTGCTCAGTTGATGTGGCACTTAAATACTGGTAGATGTGCACAGTGCAACTGAAAAGTCATCTGCCTGGAACACCACCATGGTTTCCAACAATTACGACAGCTGAGGAGATATGACCTACCTCTCTCCTCCTGGACGCCCAGCACGTCTGTTTGACCTTCCACACCACCGCCGCCACCAGCAAAAGGGACAGGAAACAGCTGCAGGAGGACAACGGGACAACCAATCAATCAAACAATTAGCTAATCATCCATTATGTTATCCATTCATTCTACTATTTTACAATCAACCCTAGCATTTTAATATTTTCTAATTCATAGAATTGGTATGATGTCACAATGTGTCAATGTACTTTGCAGATGATTTGGTTGCCTTTGCAACTTCTTTGACTGTTTTCATTTCTCCATGTGCCTGCATAGAGCACTGCCTGTCTGTTTACCTTAGAGAAGATTACAAAAATGTCCGTCACAAGGCTAGCAGCACCGAACACTATAAAATAGACTTTAAGATTGAGTGGCTGGCTGCTGAAGTAAACCAAGTGAAATATGGGGAAATGGCATCAGTTGGACACCATCAATAACCCCAGGGATCTAGCGCATTCCATAGAGTGGGTCAGGGAGAGTAGGAATGGCCATGCACTTCTGACAGAAAGCACTGTCACACAGAGTGACCCTAATGCCAATGACATCTGGAGGTTAGATCACACAAAGCCCGTCTTTCAACCACAGCTTTTACAAGTCCTTTAGGCCAACGCACCAAACCGCCAAGGCAGGAAGTCAATTAGAGACACTTGTGAGTTACAGTCCAAGACAATCACTATCTTTATAACGCCTTCCGTGTACAGCTAGAAAGAACCGCAGAAGCAATGACCACATCGTAAAGGGCTAAAGAGTTTTAATTATCATGACATTTCCAAGCCAAGCCTGCTGAAAGGCTGTGGATATGCTCTCTTGTCACATGTTCTGGAAAACCACCAGTACATCAACTATCAGAGAAATTAGCCTAGTTAGTAATGTGTACCAAATACAGTCCTTTTCTTAATTGTTTTATTTATTAACTTTTATTTAAGCAGGGAGTCTGATTAAGACCAAGGTCTCTTCATCAGATGAGCCCTGCATTAACACATCAATACACAACAATTACACTATACATATCTACACATCAATTACACAGTTATGAAAACTTAGGACGCTAAAGAGGCCTTTCTACTGACTCTGAAAAACACCAAAAGAAAGATGCCCAGGGTCCCTGCTTATCTGCGTGAGCGTGTCTTAGGCATGCTGCAAAAAGGCATGAGGACTGCAGATGTGGCCAGGGCAATAAATTGCAATGTATCTGCAGATGTGGCCAGGGCAATAAATTGCAATGTCTGTACTGTGAGACGCCTAAGACAGTGCTACAGGGAGACAGGACGTACAGCTGATCGTCCTCCCAGTGGCAAACCACGTGTAACAACACCTGCACAGATTTTGTACATCTGAACATCACACCTGCGGGACAGGTACAGGATGGCAACAACAACTGCCCGAGTTACACCAGGAACGCACAATCCCGCCATCAATGCTCAGACTGTCCGCAATAGGCTGAGAGAGGCTGGACTGAGGACTTGTAGGCCTGTTGTAAGGCAGGTCCTCACCAGACATCACCGGCAACAACGTCGCCTATGGGCACAAACCCACCGTCGCGGGACCCGACAGGACTGGCAAAAAGTGCTCTTCACTGACGAGTCACGGCTTTGTCTCACCAGGGGTGATGGTCGGATTTGCGTTATCGTCGAAGGAAAAAGCATTTTATAACGAGGCCTGTACTCTGGAGCGGGATCGATTTGGAGGTGGAGGGTCCGTCATGGTCTGGGGCGGTGTGTCACAGCATCATCGGACTGAGCTTGTTGTCATTGCAGGAAATCTCAATGCTGTGTGTTACAGGGAAGACATCCTCCTCCCTCATGTGGTACTCTTCCTGCAGGCTCATCCTGACATGACCCTCCAGCATGACAATGCCACCAGCCATACTGCTCGTTCTGTACGTGATTTCTAGCAAGACAGCAATGTCAGTGTTCTGCCCTGGCCAGCGAAGAGCCTGGATCTCAATACCATTGAGCACGTCTGGGACCTGTTGGATCAGAGGGTGAGGGCTAGGGCCATTCCTCCCAGAAATGTCCGGAAACTTGCAGGTGCCAAACCTGATACTGACTGTTACTTTTGATTTTGAGCCCCCCTTTGTTCAAGGACACATTATTCAATTTCTGTTCGTCACATGTCTGTGGAACTTGTTCAGTTTATGTCTCAGTTGTTGAACCTTGTTATGTTCACACAAATATTTACACATATTAAGTTTGCTGAAAATAAATGCAGTTGTGTGAGGACGTTCTTCATACACTAAGTTGACTGTGCCTTTAAACAGCTTGGGAAATTCCAGAAAACGATGTCATGGCTTTAGAAGCTTCTGATAGGCTAATTGACATCATTGAGTCAATTGGAGTTGTACCTGTGGTTGTATTTCAAGGCCTATCTTCAAACTCAGTGCCTCTTTGCTTGACATCATAGAAAAATCAAAATAAATCAGCCAAGACCTCAGAAAAAAAATTGTGGACCTCCACAAGTCTGGTTCATCTTTGGGAACAATTTCCAAATGCCTGAAGGTATCATGTTCATCTGTACAAACAATAGTACGCAAGTATAAACACCATGGGACCACACAGCCTTCATACTGCTCAGGAAGGAGATGCGTTCTGTCTCCTAGAGATGAACATACTTTGGTGCGAAAAGTGCAAATCAATCCCAGAACAACAGCAAAGGACCTTGTGAAGATGCTGGAGGAAAGAGGTACAAAAGTATCTATAGCCAGAGTAAAACAAGTCCTATATCGACATAACCTGAAAGGCCGCTCAACAAGGAAGAAGCAAATGCTCCAAACCTGCCATAAAAAGCCAGACTATGGTTTGCAACTGCACATGGGGACAAAGATCGTACTTTTTAGAGAAATGTCCTCTGGTCTGATGAAACAAAAATAGAATATATATATATATATATATATATATATATATATATATATATATATATATATATATATATATATATATATATATATACACACACACACATCAATTACACTATACATACATATATACACACATATATACATACATATATACACACATATATACATACATATATACACACATATCCATATATACAGTGGGGCAAAAAAGTATTTAGTCAGCCACCAATTGTGCAAGTTCTCCCACTTAAAAATATGAGAGAGGCCTGGAATTTTCATCATAGGTACACTTCTACTATGACAGACAAAATGAGAGAAAAACATCCAGAAAATCACATTGTAGGATTTTTAATGAATTTATTTGCAAAATATGGTGGAAAATAAGTATTTGGTCACCTACAAACAAGCAAGATTTCTGGCTCTCACAGACCTGTAACTTATTCTTTAAGAGGCTCCTCTGTCCTCCACTCGTTAGCTGTATTAATGGCAGCTGTTTGAACTTGTTATCAGTATAAAAGACACCTGTTCACAACCTCAAACAGTCACATTCCAAACTCCACTATGGCCAAGACCAAAGAGCTGTCAAAGGACACCAGAAACAAAATTGTAGACCTGCACCAGGCTGGGAAGACTGAATCTGCAATAGGTAAGCAGCTTGGTTTGAATAAATCAACTGTGGTAGCAATTATTAGGAAATGGAAGACATACAAGACCACTGATAATCTCCCTCGATCTGGGGCTCCACGCAAGATCTCACCCCGTGGGGTCAAAATGATCACAAGAACAGTGAGCAAAAATCCCAGAACCACACGGGGGGATCTAGTGAATAACCTGCAGAGAGCTGGGACCAAAGTAACAAAGTCTACCATCAGTAACACACTACGCCGCCAGGGACTCAAATCCTGCAGTGCCAGACGTGTCCCCCTGCTTAAGCCAGTACATGTCCAGGCCCGTCTGAAGTTTCCTAGAGAGCTTTTGGATGATCCAGAAGAAGATTGTGAGAATGTCATATGGTCAGATGAAACCAAAATATAACTTTTTGGTAAAAACTCAACTCGTCGTGTTTGGAGGACAAAGAATGCTGAGTTGCATCCAAAGAACACAACATACTTTGGGGCTGTTTTTCTGCAAAGGGACCAGGACGACTGATCCGTGTAAAGGAAAGAATGAATGGGGCCATGTATAGTGAGATTTTTTGTGAAAACCTCCTTCCATCAGCAAGGGCATTGAAGATGAAACGTGGCTGGGTCTTTCAGCATGACAATGATCCCAAACACACCGCCTGGGCAACGAAGGAGTGGCTTCGTAAGAAGGTCCTAGAGTGGCCTAGCCAGTCTCCAGATCTCAACCCCATAGAACATCTTTGGAGGGAGTTGAAAGTCTGTGTTGCCCAGCAACAGCCCCAAAACATCACTGCTCTAGAGGAGATCTGCATGGAGGAATGGGCCAAAATACCAGCAACAGTGTGTGAAAACCTTGTGAAGACTTACAGAAAATGTTTGACCTCTGTCATTGCCAACAAAGGGTATATAACAAAGTATTGAGAAACTTTTGTTATTGACCAAATACTTATTTTCCACCATAATTTGCAAATAAATTCATTAAAAATCAGTAAAAAGGAAAACTGTATGGTACATACTTCTAGTTTTCACCATAACCATTTGTGTGCAGGCAATATTGTGTAAACTTAGATATGGCATAAACATTTCTGTGGCAGGTCTGATTAAATATGACCATACGTCAAGCATAGTCTATGACCGATTTCATCACAAATGTCTTAAAACTGTGGGAAAATAAATAAATGACAAAGTCTCACACAACCCTATGATGGCTGTAGCTCCATATTGCTGGCAGTAGTGTAACTAGGATGGTTGGGAACAGACTCTTCCTCTCCTCCAACACCACTCATTGGCTTAGCCATATTTCAAAACACAATCAGCCCAACATTCCACATCAAATCTATTAATTCAGCCAGCAATTAATCCCAAACGGGGTGACTTACTGCAGTAATAGGGAGAGAAGAGGGCTAACTGTTGCTATTCTATAGGTATTATGGGGAGGAGAGCGTGAAAGCTGATTCCACTCCCTGTCGTTGAGCATACTTTTCTTGGGGTTTCTTATACATTAATGGCTTTAGCTAAGTCATCTGCAACCAATGAGATTCAAACCAATGAGTTTGAATGGATATACACTGAGTGTACAAAACATTAGGAACACCTTTGTAATATTGAGTGGCGCCCCCCCCTTTGCCCTCAGAACAGCCTCAATTCTTCGGGGCATGTACTCTACAAGGTGTCGAAAGCGTTCCACAGGGATACTGGCCCATATTAACTCCAATGCCTCCCACAGTTGTGTCAAGTTGTCTGGATGTCCTTCGGGTGGTGGACGATTCTTGATACTGAAACTGTTGAATGTGAAAAACCCAGCAGCGTTGCAGTTCTTGACACACTCAAACCGGTGCGCCTGGCACCTACTACCAAAATACTTATTTAAGCGGTCTCCTTCCCTTCATCTACACTGATTGAAGTGGATTTAACAAGTGACATAAGTAAGGGATCATACAGTGGCTCCTCCTTTAAAAGTTCCAGCGTACTGCGGCGCAGCTTGCATGGTGCCACAGAATTCTATGGCACGTTATTTAAGCGTGAACCCCTGGTACCATTAATGCTAATTAGTACTAGTTTGACCACCAGAGGGCATCTTTGAGAAGCATTTGATAGCCTTCAATAATAGCTGTACTAGAGAATACGGGCACGCGGGAGACCGGGGTTCAATTCCCTGACGGGGAGGAAGGAGTAGGCTGTCCTTGTAAATAAGAATTTGTTCTTAACTGACTTGCCTAGTTAAATAAAGATTACAGTAAGAGCATAACATTTCAACACCCTCACTAATACCCAAACGGAGAATCAGTGAAAATAAAAATCTCACTGATTTATCAAGACCAGTCCCCTTGTCTCAGAGCAGCGCAAAACAGTGCTAAAATAGTTGTAGGCTTTTTCTTCAAATCATATTGCTTCTAACTTCAATATGCTCTTTAAATAAATAAGACCTACACCACTTTTAACAGCACATTACTCAACACTAGTGAGACTCATGTCGCCTACGGCATGCCTACAATATATCGAAAAATATGACGTGACTCTCCGCAAATAATTACATATAGAGGATTGGAGGATATTTCTGTAATTCAGTGATATTTATTCCCATTGTAATTCATTATGGATCCATAACTAAATAAACATCAGCATTTTGAAAGAGTATTTTTATCATTATTTTATTAATGGAAGCATAAAGATGCCATTATTAGTTACATTGTTTTAGTTTGAACATGCAGGCACTAAGAACAGAACAGCGGGAACGTTTCCCTAGTCAGCTCCATTATTAGTTACATTGTTTTAGTTTGAACATGCGGGCACTAAGAACAGAACAGCGGGAACGTTTCCCTAGTCAGCTCCATTATTAGTTACATTGTTTTAGTTTGAACATGCAGGCACTAAGAACAGAACAGCGGGAACGTTTCCCTAGTCAGCTCCATTATTAGTTACATTGTTTTAGTTTGAACATGCAGGCACTAAGAACAGAACAGCGGGAACGTTTCCCTAGTCAGCTCCATTATTAGTTACATTGTTTTAGTTTGAACATAAAGGCACTAAGAACAGAACAGCGGGAACGTTTCCCTAGTCAGCTCCATTATTAGTTACATTGTTTTAGTTTGAACATGCAGGCACTAAGAACAGAACAGCGGGAACGTTTCCCTAGTCAGCTCCATTATTAGTTACATTGTTTTAGTTTGAACATGCAGGCACTAAGAACAGAACAGCGGGAACGTTTCCCTAGTCAGCTCCATTATTAGTTACATTGTTTTAGTTTGAACATGCAGGCACTAAGAACAGAACAGCGGGAACGTTTCCCTAGTCAGCTCCATTATTAGTTACATTGTTTTAGTTTGAACATGCAGGCACTAAGAACAGAACAGCGGGAACGTTTCCCTAGTCAGCTCCATTATTAGTTACATTGTTTTAGTTTGAACATAAAGGCACTAAGAACAGAACAGCGGGAACGTTTCCCTAGTCAGCTCCATTATTAGTTACATTGTTTTAGTTTGAACATGCAGGCACTAAGAACAGAACAGCGGGAACATTTCCCTAGTCAGCTCCATTATTATAATAAATATATATTATAATAAAGCCTGTTTGTTATTTAGAATGATTTATTTCTGTTTTTAGAGGGAGAAAAACCAAAAACCTATAGCCATCTCATGGGTCTCCCAGCTGAGGCCGCCATGGGTATTGAACCAGCATCTGTAGCAATACAGCTTGCACTGCTATGGTCTTAGACCGTCGGGCCACTCAGGTGCTGTACAACGTGATTGTTCGGGAGTGGCCTACAGTTCTAAGAGCAAAATAATCCTAACAAAATAAAATAATAAAAACTTTAGTGTAACAACAGTTCTAGTAAGTGTTTTTTTAATTTTTTTATTTCACCTTTATTTAACCAGGTAGGCTAGTTGAGAACACGTTCTCATTTGCAACTGCAACCTGGCCAAGATAAAGCATAGCAATTCGAAACATACAACAACACAGAGTTAGACATGGAATGAACAAAACATAGTCAATAATACAGTAGAACAAAAGAAAACAAAAAGTCTATATACAGTGAGTGCAAATGAGGTAAGATAAGGGAGTTAAGGCAATAAATAGGCCATGGTGGCGAAGTAATTACAATATAGCAATTAAACACTGGAGTGGTAGATGTGCAGAAGATGAATTTGCAAGTAGAGATACTGGGGTGCAAATGAGCAAGATAAATAAATAAATACATACTGTATGGGGATGAGGTAGGTAGATGGGCTGTTTAAAGATGGGCTATGTACTGGTACAGTGATCTGTGAGCTGCTCTGACAGCTGGTGCTTAAAGCTAGTGAGGGAGATATGATTCTCCAGCTACAGAGATTTTTGCAGTATGTTCCAGTCATTGGCAGCAGAGAACTGGAAGGAAAGACGACCAAAGGAGGAATTGGCTTTGGGGGTGACCAGTGAGATATACCTGCTGGAGCGCATGCTACGAGTGGGTGCTGCTACGGTGACCAGTGAGCTGAGATAAGGCGGGGCTTTACCTAGCAGAGACTTGTAGATAACCTGTAGCCAGTGGGTTTGGCGACGAGTATGAAGCGAGGGCCAACCAACGAGAGCCTACAAGTCGCAATGGTGGGTAGTGTATGGGGCTTTGGTGACAAAACTGATGGCACTGTGATAGACTGCATCCAGTTTGTTGAGTAGAATGTTGGAGACTATTTTACAGATGACATCACCGAAGTCGAGGATCGGTAGGATGGTCAGTTTTACGCGGGTATGTTTGGCAGCATGAGTGAAGGATGCTTTGATGAAATATAGGAAGTATAATTTTGGATTGGAGATGCTTAATGTGAGTCTGGAAGGAGACTTTACAGTCTAACCAAACACCTAGGTATTTGTAGCTGTCCACGTATTCTAAGTCAGAGCCGTCCAGAGTAGTGTTGCTGGACGAGCGAGCAGGTGCGGGCAGTGATCGGTTGAATAGCATGCATTTAGTTTTACTTGCGTTTAAGAGCAGTTGGAGGCCACGGAAGGAGGGTTGTATGGCATTGAAGCTTGTCTGGAGGTTAGTTAATACAGTGTACAAAGAGGGGCCAGAAGTATACAGAATGGTGTCGTCTGCATAGAGGTGTACCAGAGAATCACAAGCAGCAAGAGCAACATCATTGATGTATACAGAGAAGAGAGTTGGCCCGAGGATTGAACCCTGTGGCACCCCCATAGAGACTGCCAGAGGTCCCGACAACAGGCCCCCCTTGACACACTGAACTCTATCAGAGAAGTAGTTGGTAAACCAGGCGAGGCAATCATTTGAGAAACCAAGGCTGTTGAGTCTGCCAATAAGAATGTGGTGATTGATAGAGTCGAAAGCCTTGGCCAGGTCGATGAATACGGCTGCACAGTAATGTCTCTTATCGAGGGCGGTTATGATGTCGTTTAGGACCTTGAGCGTGGCTGAGGTGCATCCATGACCAGCTCTGAAACCAGATTGCATAGCGGAGAAGGTACGGTGGGATTCGAAATGGTCGGTAATCTGTTTGTTAACTTGGCTTTCGAAGACCTTAGAAAGGCAGGGTAGGATAGATATAGGTCTGTAGCAGTTTGGGTCTAGAGTGTCATCCCCTTTGAAGAGGGGGATGACCGTGGCAGCTTTCCAATCTTTGAGAATCTCAGACGATACGAAAGAGAGGTTGAACAGGCTAGTAATAGGGGTTGCAACAATTTCGTCAGAAAATGTAAGAGAGGGTTCAGATTGTCTAGCTCGGCTGATTTGTAGGGGTCCAGATTTTGCAGCTCTTTCAGAACATCAGCTATCTGGATTTGTGTAAAGGAGAAATGGTGGGGGCTTTGGCGGGTTGCTGTGGAGGGTGCCGGGCAGTTGACCGGGGTAGGGGTGGCCAGGTGGAAAGCATGGCCAGCTGTAGAGAAATGCTTATTGAAATTCTCAATTATAGTGGATTTATCGGTGGTGACAGTGTTTCCTATCTTCAGTGCAGTGGGCAGCTGGGAGGAGGTGTTCTTATTCTCCATGGACATTACAGTGTCACAGAACCTTTTTGAGTTAGTACTACAGGATGCAAATTTCTGTTTGAAAAAGCTAGCCTTAGCTTTCCTAACTGCCTGTGTATATTTGATCCTAACTTCCCTGAAAAGTTGCATATCACGGGGGCGATTCGATGCTAATGCAGAACGCAACGGGATGTTTTTGTGCTGGTCAAGGGCAGACAGGTCTGGAGTGAACCAAGGACTCAATCTATTCCTAGTTCTACATTTTTTTTGAATGGGGGCATTCTTATTTAAGATGGTGAGGAAGGCACTTTTAAAGAATAGTCAGGCATCATCTACTGACGGGATGAGGTCAATGTCATTCCAGGATACCCGGGCTAGGTCAATTAGTAAGGACTGCTCGCAGAAGTGTTTTAGGGAGAGTTTGACAGTGATGAGGGGTGGTCGTTTGGTCGCAGACCCATTACGGACGCAGGCAATGAGGCAGTGATCGCTGAGATCTTGATTGAAAACAGCAGAGGTGTATTTGGAGGGCGAGTTAGTTATGATGACATCTATGAGGGTGCCCGTGTTTACGGATTTGGAGTTGTACCTGGTAGGTTCATTGATAATTTGTGTGAGATTGAGGGCATCAAGCTTGGATTGTAGGATGGCCGGGGTGTTAAGCATGTCCCAGTTTAGGTCACCTAGTAACACGAGCTCAGAAGACAGATGGGGGGCAATCAATTCACATATGGTATCGAGGGCACAGCTGGTGGCAGAGGGAGGTCTATAGCAAGCGGCAACAGTGAGAGACTTGTTTCTGGAAAGGTGAACCTTTAGAAGTAGAAGTTCGAATTGTTTGGGTACAGACTTGTATAGTAATACAGAACTCTGCAGGCTATCTTTGCAGTAGATTGCAACACCGCCCCCTTTGGCAGCTCTATCTTGGCGGAAAATGTTATAGTTAGCGATGGAGATTTCAGGGTTTTTGGTGGTTTTCATAAGCCAGGATTCAGACACGGCTAAGACATGCGTGTTGGCAGAGTGCGCTAAAGCAGTGAGTAAAACAAACTTCGGGAGTAAGTTTCTAATGTTAACATGCATGAAACCAAGGTTTTTACGGTTACAGAAGTCAACAAATGAGAGCACCTGGGGAGTGGGAGTGGAGCTAGGCACTGCAGGACCTGGATTAACCTCTACATCACCAGAGGAACAGAGAAGAAGTATGATAAGGGTATGGCTAAATGCGAAACAAACTGGCCGTCTAGCACGTTCAGAACAGAGTAAAAGGAGCAGGTTTCTGGGCATGATAGCATAGATTCAAGGCATAGTGTACAGACAAAGGTAAGGTCGGATGTGAGTACATTGGAGGTAAACCTAGGCATTGAGTAATGATGAGAGAGAAAGTCTCTAGAGACATTTAAACCAGGTGATGTCATCGCATATGCAGGAGGTGGAACAACATGGTTGGTTAAGGCACATTGAGCAGGGCTAGAGGCTCTACAGTGAAATAAGTAATACTGAAGTTGTGCACAATTATCCGTTTCTATTTAGGTTTATGTTGACAATTCATTATCAGTTAGAGACACAGTAGGACCAAAAAGCATATACAGTGCTCTAACTCCCCCTTGCGCTGGTCTGGAGCAATGAAGTGGTGACGCAGGGTATCGTACTAAACCACAAATGACCTCTAAGTCCCGCGGCGTACTTTTAAAGGAGGAACCACTGTAGCTTTCACCTGGATTCACATGGTTAGTTTACGCCATGGCTCAGTGTATGTATAATTGTGTGTGTGTGTGTGTGTGTGTGTGTGTGTGTGTGTGTGTGTGTGTGTGTGTGTGTGTGTGTGTGTGTGTGTGTGTGTGTGTGTGTGTGTGTACGGAGGGGCTGAGGTTCAGTATAGTGTATCGCATGAACATGGGGAAGAGGATTAAAAGACATCACAATCACTGGAGAACATAGCAGAAAACACCAGTAGCAAACTATGCGATCAGTACCAAATCCTCAGCACACAGTCCACAAATTACCAAAATAAATAAAGCCCAATTCCATCTCTACACCATAGGCTGATTTCTAAGGGAGACCAAACAGTGGATAAGACGATCCCATTGTTTACCTTTCTATCTGTGACACAGAGCACACGAAGCAGTGTTGTTTGTCACACTGCCTGGAGTATCCCTCAGGTCGCAGTGGCACAGTGTTGATACATTTTGAATTAATTGGGACAGCTGAAAGAGGCTTAATAGCCACTTAGCTTTGTATATTGTCTCTGTGCTGAACTTGAGCGAGAAAAGAAGCAGAGATGATTGCTAATCAGCTGAGAGAGAGGAAAAGAGTAATTGGACCAAACTGAACTGCAATGTCACCAATTCTAGTAGCATTGGGGCTGAAGGAGAAGCACCATAAACGCTCCTTCAGTATTAAAATAGTTCTTGCTCATTTAGGGAACCGCTCTGAAAAGGGTGAATGATAGAGAGCAACCACTCTTCAGATAAAAGCTGGTCAAATTAGTTTTTAGCAGTTAATCAGAGTCTCTTGAGCCTTGTTCGCATTCGCAGTTTGAAGTGATTCAATCCATTTTTGGGGATGGCATATCTGATTCGAATCCGTTCTTTTTCCTGCAGTCTGAACAGCCAAAAAGCACATGGATTTTGATATTTCAAGCCACCTTCGTAGGTGGTCAAATCTGATTTGTTTGCCATCAAGTGGTTTATCTTGTTACTTGCTAGCTACTCTGTTGACAGATTGACAAGAACATGTGGTCGCTAACTAGCTTGTTAATCGTTTACAAACAAATAAGTGACTGTGCTAGAAAGTTAAACAGCTACAGTACCTACCTAGCTACAGTACCTACTTAGCTACAGTACCTACCTAGCTACAGTACCTACTTAGCTACAGTACCTACCTAGCTACAGTACCTACCTAGCTACAGTACCTACTTAGCTACAGTACCTACCTAGCTAGTTGACTGCCCTGTGGCTAGTCAAAAATGTTTTGAAAGTTGGATCATCTTATCTTTTGAGACTTTAAAAGTGTTCTTACACTATGATTTTGAACATTCAAGGCAACTGGGAGACGTTCCTGGCAGGCATTGTTGTCACCATAGCTTGCTACATAACTGATAAGTGATAAGAAGCACGAGCACCACCAACAATTTGCCTATGACAACTAGAGTAGCCATGTCAGAAAATGACTGCTGTCTGAACACACACAAATCCGATTTGGTCACTTGTAACTTGCTGTTAGGTCAGTATTCTAAAAACGGATATGAAAAACAAAACTGACGTGAGCTTTAAGGCCTGCGGTGTGAACAAGGCTTTAGATTGCTACCCCATGTTGAGAGTTTAGTGGGAGGTTAAAATGAAGTGAGAACCTTCCAACCTTTTTCCCCCACACTTTAGTTGTTTTTCTCCTGCGTGCACATGTTAAATATACGCATGATGTACTGTAGTAGATAGGTGATTCTGTGACTTAAATGACAAATAGTGCAAATATAGCGAAAGTGTTTCCCCTCATGTGTCCAGCCTTAGTCCCAGCCTTTTCTCATCCAAACTTCTCCTTACTCAGACAACCAAAATAATAAAGTACATTTATAAATACCAAGGACGGATAAACAAATCTTGTCTATCGAATCCTGAATGCTGGTTAAAAGTGCATTCCAGCTGGTGTCTATTCCACAAGTTACCGCTGGCTAAATCTATGATGTTAAAATGCCTATTTGCGCAATCCACTGTCTCATCAGCCCTACCAGGCAAGTTATAAAGTTCATCTCCACTATAAAAATCATCTAGACATTATCTCACATTTCTTTTAGAATAACATTTCCTTTTCAACAGCGGAGATTTGTACAAACCTTGCTGTCTGTCTCTCCGATATTTGCAACATTCGACTTTGTCTCAGGCCTAACAACAACTAACAACACCCTGTGTCAATATATCCTCCAAACACTGGCTTCTCTGGCATCAAAACTTATATAAGCCCCTATTTCCCCAACTCCAGTCCTCCAGAACCCCCAACAGAACACATTTTTGTTGTAGCACTAGACCAACAGACCTAATTAAACTCATCACTGGCTTGATGATTAGTTGACAAGTTGAATCAGGTGTGCTTGTTGAGGGCTACAATGAATAAGTGTGCTGTTGGGGGTACTGGAGGACTGGAGTTGGGTAACACAGGCATAAGCCGCTAAAATATCTATAGCAGGGACCTCAAATCACATTTTATTGGTCACATACACATATTTAGCAGATGTTATTGCGGATGTAGCGAAATGATTGTGTCCTACTTCCAACAGTACAGTAATATCTACAAATCTAAAAGTAAAATAATGGAAGAAATAAGAAGTATAGAAATATTAGGACGAGCAATGTCAGAGTCCAGGAGTATAAATACACAGTGCCGTGAGAAATATTTCTTCCCTTTCTGATTTTCTCTATTTTTGCATATTTGAATCAAATCAAATTGTATTAGTCACATGCCTCAGGTGTGTAGACCTTACAGTAAAATGCTTGATTACAAGCCCTAACCTAGAGTGCAGTTTAAAAAATATGAATAAGAAATAAAAGGAACAAGTAATTAAAGAGCAGCAGTAAAATAACAACAGCAAGACTATATACAGGGGGTTCCGGTACGGAGTCAATGTGCGGGGGCACCGGTTAGTCGAGGTAATTGAGGTAATATGTACATGTAGGTAGAGTTATTAAAGTGACTATGCATAGATAATAACAGAGAGTAGCAGCGGTGTAAAAGGAGGGGGCAATGCAAATAGTCTGGAATGTTATGAGATCTTCAACCAAAACCTCATATTAGAGCAAGAGAACCTGAATTTACATACACCCAATTCCTCTGTGTGAAAAAGTAATTCCCCCTTAAACTCAATAACTGGCCGTGCCAACTTTAACTGCAATGACTGCAACCAAATGCTTCCTGTAGTTGTTGATCAGTCTCTAACATCGCTGTGGAGGAATTCTGGTCCACTCTTGCATGCAGAACTGCTTAAACTCAGCGACATTTGTGGGTTTTCAAGCATGAACTGCTCGTTTCAAGTCCTGCCACTACATCTCAATTGGGATTAGGTCTGGACTTTGAATATGCTATTTCAAAACTTCAAATGTGTTGCTTTTTAACCATTTTCATGTAGAGTTGATTGTGTGTTTTGGATCACTGTTTTGCTGCATGACTCAGCTGCACTTCAGCTTCAGCTCACAGATGGACGGCCTGACGTTCTCCTGTAGAATTCTCTGATACAGAGTAGAATTCATGCTTCCTTCTATTAAGGCAAGTCGTCCAGGTCCTGAGGCAGCCAAGCATCCCCAAACCACTACCACCACCGTGCTTGACCGTTGGTATGAGGTTCTTACTGTGGAATGCAGTGTTTGGTTTTTGCCAGGCATGATGGGACCCAGCATTGAATAGTCCTTAACATGGGTTCTTCCTAATTGAGTTTTGGCCTATAGGAAGGGAGGAGAAGAATGGAGGCTTGATCTGGCAGAGGAAAGGGAGAATAGCAATGGTCGAGGGTTTTTGATGCCCGAGATGCCTTAGATTTGCTTATTAAAGTCCCCAGCTACAATAAATGTGCCATCAGGATAATATCCAGTGTAGTTCCTTGAGAGCCATCTTGGTGTCGGCTTGAGGGTGAATATACACGGTTGTGATGATGACCAAAGATAATTCTCTCGGGAGGTAATGGGGATCGGCATTTGATTGTGAGGTATTCTAGGTCGGGTGAACAAAAAGACTTGAGTTCCTGTATGTTACCACAATCACACCATGAGTGGTTAATCATGAAACATACACCTCCGCCTTTCTTCTTCTCCGGAGTTCTTTATTCCTGTCATCTCAGGTGTCTATTTTGAAAGGGCCCTCTCAGACAACAGCTACTTTATCTGGCTGAAATCACTCAGTTCAGCAATGCCATGGCAACATATCAATCACAGTGACAGGGAGGCAGGATGGGAAGGCACTGTGGCATAGTCACACACACAAACACAGCACCAGATGGGCAGACTAGGTGTACTGTACAGTAAAGATAATTGCAGAAATATATATAGCTTGCCAGACACACATAGTCACACAAACAGGTGAATATATACTAAGAGAGAAACAGAAGACAGATGCTACAAGAGAGGCATGTAGAAAGGCCAAACAAACACGGCCAAATGAGCAAACAGCTGAACTGTTGTTAGAGTACCTAAAACCAGAGGATGACTGGTAAAATCTAGGATTGCATACTGTCCTAACTCAGGATTGGAGCAAGAGAACAAACGTAAAGCACTGAGAGTATTTAACTCTGAGGGAATAGATCTCTCTTTCCCTCCCCTCCTTTCATTTCCCTCCCCTCCTTTCTGCTGTCTCTCGACCCCTCTCTCCCTCCCTCGTCCCCCCATTTCTCTCTCTCGCTCTCTGTGGTGCCAGCTCCATCATGTCAGTGGGCTGTACCCTCAGCCTGCAGGGCTCTCCTCACACACTGAGGCAACGCAGCTCTGCCGCCCTGCCACTTCAGCTTTTATACACATCAATGGAGCACAGCCAACACACACACACCCACACACAGGCGCACACACACACACACACCGAAGCATGTAGACACAAACATGCAATGGACCTTGCACCCTCACATGCATAACCTACATTTACATAGACACATTCACAACCATGTTAACTTAGCCACCCCCTCTGACACATTAACAATTTTTTCCCTTTGCCTAAAGCCTCTTATCAAAAATCACTGAAGCTGGAGTCTTATATCTCCCTCTCTAACTTTAAGCATCAGCTGTCAGAGCAGCTTACCGATCACTGTACCTGTACACAGCCCATCTGTAAATTGCACACCCATCTACCTCATCCCCATATTGTTATTTATCCTCTTGCTCTTTTGCATCCCAGTATCTCTACTTGCACATTCATCTTTTTCTATCACTCCAGTGTTTAATTGCTAAATTGTAATTATTTTGCCACTATGTCCTATTTATTGCCTTACCTCCCTTATCTCACCTCATCTGCACACACTGTATATATACTTTTTCTATTGTGTTATTGACTGTATGTTTGTTTATTCCATGTGTAACTCTGTGTTGTTGTTTTTGTCACACTGCTTTGCTTTATCTTGGCCAGGTCGCAGTTGTAAATGAGAACTTGTTCTCAACTAACCTACCTGGTTAAATAAAGGTGAACTACAAAATAAATAAAACATCTACTGAGGCAACACAGGGAGGCCCATATACTGCTTCTACTACCAATTGGAAGCATCACACAGGACCCATGATGCACAGGGGAGGTTCTACTTAGTGTGATATAATTATAACTGCCCTTGATCACTGCAGTAAATGTAACATGGCATGATAAGAGTAGAGGACAAACACAGAGAGTGACAATATATCTAGAAATCAGCTGTTACATCTGCGAAGTGAAAAGTGCATGCTTCGAAAGGCGGTTGCTAAAGATGACAGTTAGTGAGGAGGAAGACCGTGTGCGTGCCAATGCGAAACATGACACAGTGGAAGAAGCTCTTGGAGCAACTTGACTGAACCACAAACTGGTTCTGAATGATGACATCTGGGTATGGTGGCCTAAAGGTTACCCACATCCGGCTCAGGACACCAGCACACAACTCACTCACAGAACACAACACACCGTCTGCTCATTCGGTGAAACTGTTTGACTGGCAGAAGTTAGCCTGGAGACAGCAGACAATTACAGATGTTAGATCTTGAGCCAGTTTTCTACAGCAGGAAAATAATCCTGCAGCGGCAGGAAATATGAATTATTATGTGGATTATAATGAATGGACATGTTTGTAGGGGTTGACACATTTTTCTTTCAATTATAAATCAAATCAAGTCAAATTTCAAAGTTTGCATTTATACTACACATTCGCAATTCTCAGCAACAAAAGAGTGATCAAATTAAGATCCTACATCTTGTGGTCTGTTCCTTTCCACCCACTCATTAGATATACACTATCCACAGGTAAGATTATGTGGGTGGTGCAAAATGACTCTCTCACACATGGAACACAAATCCTCCAGAACTTTTCTGCTGTTGTCTTTTTTATTAAGCACAAAGGGATTTACCATGGAAAATGTCACATCTAAATCAGTGGTTGTCAACCCTGGTCCTGGGGACCCAAAGGGAGGCACATGTTTGTTTTTGCCCTAGCACTACACACCTGATTCAAATCATTAAAGCCTGATGAGGAGTTGTTGATTTGAATCAGGTGTGTAGTGCTAGGGCAAAAACAAACATGTGCACCTCTTTGTTTCCCCAGGACCAGGGTTGACAACCACTGATCTAAATGGTACGTACCTGAAAAAGGTGACGAAAAACTGCACCAGGTCCATGATGCTGTTGTGCTGGGAGAAGGCGATCTATGGGAGGAAGGACAGAGAAAGGAAGTATGTGAGAAGGATAGGAAAGACATTGAAGATGTTACATACAGTGGACAGATGGATAATACCTTGATAAAACATATGTTGTTGACAAGAACACAGAAGTAGACAGAGTTTCCGTTAGAAGAATTCAAGACAGTAGTTCATGTAAGAGCACTACACTGCAAAGGAGTTCAAGAGGTCAAATGATCATCGAAACAACAATACAAATAATGTGTAGAAGATTTTAACGGGGGCTGAAATTCCTGATTTAAACTTCATTTCAATTTTCCTCATTAGGAAATGTGACCGAACGAGATTTGGGTCTTGGAGACGTGTCTCTTGTGTTTGTGTTCCAACGTGGGAAGCATTTGTACTTTCACACTGCCAAAACAGTACACACAGTTAGTCACTCACCCATCTAGATAACTTGAAACATTCTAACCAAGTCTTGTGTCTGGAAGTAGCCCGAACTAGCTAGCAAGCTAGCCAACTTCTTTTACCAATTAGCTTCAACCGGCTGGTGTGTGACTGTAGGAAAATTGGTTTGACTTTGAATAGCCCATCTCTGGGGCTAGATAAGACTGTCAATTCAATACACAATGTAAATGGGACAATATTTTCATGTTGCACACATTTTAGTCATCTTAGTAAATGCTTTCAATATTTGTATATGCATTTCTACTATTTATAGTTGGTTTGAGGTTTTTAGGTCATTGAAATTTGGCACTATTGACATTTTAAAATATTGTCCCATGTACATTGTGTAATTTACTGATGGTCCCCAAATAGTCCCATAGGGATACTGAATATCAAACCTAATTGACCATGGGTATTACGATCGGGTTGAGTGCAGCTGCGCTCCGAATTGATGAATACTTCGGTGCTGCCAGTTGTGGGTAGGATTTAAATAAACCCAACTCAAGGAAAACTGTTACAGTACCCTTCATTCCGTGACATAGCATTTTTTCCTCATTATTTTGCAAATCTCAGTTTTAGACGAGACTGACTGAATTTTGTTCTCCCTATTTACACTTTGTAGTCCATTTTGACAGTAGAATGAATGTTTGACTAATATCGATGTTGCATAGGTCGTTTTCTACCAGATAAGTTGTTTTCCCCACTCAGGTAATACCTCCCATCCTTTCTAAGAGTTAACGTCGTACTGTTGTCTATAATGCCAGGGGGGGTTTCAGTTGTAATCATGTACCCATTCGTTTGAACTACACTCTTAGATCTGCTATTGTTAGATCAAAAGAGAAGCCCACTGTGTTCTGTATCTATAACTGTTACTGGGGTCTAAGGTCCTCCAAAGGTCTACCGTCCTCCCTTGAGGAGTTAACTAGTTTAATATCCTGGGGGACCTAGTTCAGTTAACAGTCATTAAATGTTTTTTTATTTTTTTATTTTACATGATCTTTATTTTTGTGACCTTAATTGCATTTCAGCTATGGCAGCTTTCCCTGAACCTGATTTACCTTTAGGCCTTTTTAGAAATGTCTTCAATACTATTGTAGTTCATCATGCTCCCTTAAAAAAATTAAGGGTTAAAGGTTGATTGAATGCTTGGTACACTCCGGAATTATCAGAAGTCATTCATAAAAGAGATAATGCTTGTGTCAAGGCCAGGAACACAGGCTTAGGACCGGACTGGTAAGCTTTTAAGCAACTGAGGAATCATTGTGTAAGACAAATCAGAAAGGCTAAATCTGATTATTATGTAACTGCTCTATCGGATTGTAATGGGAACCCGACAAAAAAACTGGAAAACTGTAAATCCCTGAAGGATTCTACTTCCTCTTCTTTGCCACAACACATTAATTCAGACACTGGCCTCATTACAGAAAGAAAATGCATTGATGCATTTAAATCACCATTTAATTTCAGCGGACTATCTTTTTGAAATATTTTTTAAACCCATTCACAATGATATTAGGCTGGATGCTGATAGGGGAAACTTCCTGAATGATCAGAGAAATTATACTCAAAGCTTTTCTTTTAGGCTATTTGCAGAAAAAAAGCAATAGACAACAAGAAATCCACAGGGACCGAACTATTGGGTCCTGGTCTTCTTCAGTGTGCAGGGCCAATTATTGTTGGCTCAAAAACCCACATTTTCTATTGACATTTTTTATCAGGAAATATTCAAAAAATAATGGAAATCAGCTCTTGTGCTGCCACTCCATAAGAGAGGGGATCTTAATAATTATCGCTCCATTTCAAGGCTTCCTTGTCTAGCTAAGATTCATGAATCATTGGTAAATGTACAACTTTGCTCTTTTTATCTGGGAAATGTATTTTATCTGGGAAATTTATCTGGGAAATGTATTCAAGGTTTCATGATTATCTTAGTGACAGAACTTATGCCATCGTGATTGATCAGAATTTATTGAAGTGGATAAAGCTGTACCACAGGGGTCCATTTTGGGACCTTTTCTCTTCACTATTTACATAAACACCACTGGTCAATCTGTTAAAAAAATGTAAACTTAATCTTTATGCAGATTATACTTTATATAAAGTGCATTCGGAAAGTATTCATGCCCCTAGACTTTTTCCACAGACCCCTTCCCATTTTCTGCATTTTGTAACATTACAGCCTTATTCTAAAATGTATTAAATAGTCACCCCCCCACCCCCTCATCAATCTACACACAATACCCCATAATGAAAATGAAAAAACAGGTTTAGACATTTTTGCAAATTTACAAAAAATAAATAATATCACATTAACATGAGTATTCAGACCCTTTACTCAGTACTTTGTTGAAGCACCTTTGGTAGCGATTACAGCCGCGAGTCTTCTTGGGTATAATGCCACAAGCTTGGCACGCCTGTATTTAGGGAGTTTCTCCCATTCTTCTCTGCAGATTCTATCAAGCTGTCAGGTTGGATGGGGAGAGTCGTTGCACAGCTATTTTCAAGTCTCTCCTCGATCCTGACGAGTCACCCAGTTCCTGCCGCAGAAAAACAATCCCACAGTGCGATGCTTCCAACAACATGCTTTACTGTAGGGATGGTGCCAAGTTTCCAGACGTGACATTTGGCATTCAGGCCAAAGAGTATGATATCGGATTCATCAGAACAGAGAATCTTGTTTCTAATGGTCTGAAAGTCCTTTAGGAGCCTTTTAGTAAACTCCAAGCGGGTTGTCATGTGCCTTTTATTGAGGAGTGGCTTCCGTCTGGCCACTCTACCATAAAGGCCTGATTGCTGGAGTGCTGCAAAAGGTTCTCCCATCTCCACAGAAGAACAATTGCTCAGTTTGGCCAGGCGGCCAGCTCTAGGAAGAGTCTTGGTTGTTCCAAACTTCTACCATTTAAGAATAGAGGCCACTGTGTACTTGGGGACCTCCAACGCTACAGGATTTCTTTGGTACCCTTCCCCAGATCTGTGCCTCGACACGATCCTGTTTCAGAGCTTTACGGACAATTCCTTCGACCTCATGTCTTGGTTTCTGCTCTGACATGCACCGTCAACTGTGGGACCTTATATAGACAGGTGTGTGCCTTTGCAAATCATGTTCAATCAATTGAATTTACCACAAGTGGACTCTAAATTTAGAGTCTCATCGAAGGGAGAAGGGAGGAGGGGGGGGTTAATCCATTTTAGAATAAGGCTGTAATGTAGCAAAATGTAGAAAAGGGGAAGGGGTCTGAATATGATTATATACAGTGCCTTGCGAAAGTATTCGGCCCCCTTGAACTTTGCGACCTTTTGCCACATTTCAGGCTTCAAACATAAAGATATAAAACTGTATTTTTTTGTGAAGAATCAACAACAAGTGGGACACAATCATGAAGTGGAACGACATTTATTGGATATTTCAAACTTTTTTAACAAATCAAAAACTGAAAAATTGGGCGTGCAAAATTATTCAGCCCCCTTAAGTTAATACTTTGTATTGCTGCGATTACAGCTGTAAGTCGCTTGGGGTATGTCTCTATCAGTTTTGCACATCGAGAGACTGAAATGTTTTCCCATTCCTCCTTGCAAAACAGCTCGAGCTCAGTGAGGTTGGATGGAGAGCATTTGTGAACATCAGTTTTCAGTTCTTTCCACAGATTCTCGATTGGATTCAGGTCTGGACTTTGACTTGGCCATTCTAACATCTGGATATGTTTATTTTTGAACCATTCCATTGTAGATTTTGCTTTATGTTTTGGATCATTGTCTTGTTGGAAGACAAATCTCTGTCCCAGTCTCAGGTCTTTTGCAGACTCCATCAGGTTTTCTTCCAGAATGGTCCTGTATTTGGCTCCATCCATCTTCCCATCAATTTTAACCATCTTCCCTGTCCCTGCTGAAGAAAAGCAGGCCCAAACCATGATGCTGCCACCACCATGTTTGACAGTGGGGATGGTGTGTTCAGCTGTGTTGCTTTTACGCCAAACATAACGTTTTGCATTGTTGCCAAAAAGTTCAATTTTGGTTTCATCTGACCAGAGCACCTTCTTCCACATGTTTGGTGTCTCCCAGATGGCTTGTGGCAAACTTTAAACAACACTTTTTATGGATATCTTTAAGAAATGGCTTTCTTCTTGCCACTCTTCCATAAAGGCCAGATTTGTGCAATATACGACTGATTGTTGTCCTATGGACAGAGTCTCCCACCTCAGCTGTAGATCTCTGCAGTTCATCCAGAGTGATCATGGGCCTCTTGGCTGCATCTCTGATCAGTCTTCTCCTTGTATGAGCTGAAAGTTTAGAGGGACGGCCAGGTCTTGGTAGATTTGCAGTGGTCTGATACTCCTTCCATTTCAATATTATCGCTTGCACAGTGCTCCTTGGGATGTTTAAAGCTTGGGAAATCTTTTTGTATCCAAATCCGGCTTTAAACTTCTTCACAACAGTATCTCGGACCTGCCTGGTGTGTTCCTTGTTCTTCATGATGCTCTCTGCGCTTTTAACGGACCTCTGAGTCTATCACAGTGCAGGTGCATTCATACGGAGACTTGATTACACACAGGTGGATTGTATTTATCATCATTAGTCATTTAGGTCAACATTGGATCATTCAGAGATCCTCACTGAACTTCTGGAGAGAGTTTGCTGCACTGAAAGTAAAGGGGCTGAATAATTTTGCACGCCCAATTTTTCAGTTTTTGATTTGTTAAAAAGTTTGAAATATCCAATACATGTCGTTCCACTTCATGATTGTGTCCCACTTGTTGTTGATTCTTCACAAAAAAATAGTTTTATATCTTTATGTTTGAAGCCTGAAATGTGGCAAAAGGTCGCAAAGTTCAAGGGGGCCGAATACTTTCGCAAGGCACTGTATCTACTACCGTTCAAAAGTTTGGAGTCACTTAGAAATGTCCTTGTTTTTGAAAGAAAAGCACATTTCAAAATTGTTCAGAAATACAGTGTAGACATTGTTAATGTCGTAAATGACTATTGTAGCTGGAAACGGCTGATTTTGAATGGAATATCTACATAGGCGTACAGAGGCCCATTATCAGCAACCATCACTCCTGTGTTCCAATGACATGTTGTGTTAGCTAATCCAAGTGTATCATTTTAATAGACTAGTTGAGTATCTGGAGCATCAGCATTTGTGGGTTCGATTACAGGCTCAAAATGTCCAGAAACAAAGACCTGGCCAGAAATGTCCAGAAACTTAACTTTTAACAAAGCAAACCTGTTAATTGAAATGCATTCCAGGTGACTACCTCATGAAGCTGGTTGAGAGAATGCCAAGAGTGTGCAAAGCTGTCATTAAGGTGGCTACTTTGAAGAATCTCAAATATATTTTGATTTATTTAACACTGTTTTGGTTACTACATGATTCCATAGGCGCTATTTCATAGTTTTGATGTCTTCACTATTATTCTACAATGTAGAAAATAGTAAAAATAAAGAAACACCCAGGAATGAGTAGGTGTATCCAAACTTTTGACTGGTACTGTATTTATCTTCCTGCCCTGCTAATCAGGGCCTGTTCCAGTCAAGGGACACCAGGTGAGTGGGCTCTCTGGACATTACTCAATCATAGTAATGCTTTACCTAAGGCTAGTGGTTGCTATGAACCGTTACATAAGGGGACTACTTTTTCTCTGTGATGCAAATGTCTTTAGCTGCAGCACCATAGGTTCTCTCCCATTACAAGATCAGTATTGTAGTTTCATGACTAAATTTACCACCCTCATGTTTTAGCTCATGCCAGCGGACATTGAATGGCATGTTAATATGTTGGCATGTAACATTTCTCCACAATGTGTTGCTTTATGTTGTTTATCAGTGGCCTGCTTAACCAAGTTTACCTGGACTAGGTGGAAGAAATTCTGTCTGGTACATACAATGGCAGTAAACACACAGACTAAACTAGAAGGATAAGCATGTGCATCGCTTTCTCTCTGTGGTTTTAGGCTGGATTTTTGTACAAGCACTTTGTGATGACTGTGGAGTTAAAAAGGGCTTTGTAAATATATTTGATTGATTGATTGATTGACCAAGTCCCCCCTGCTCCCCCACCACAAGCAAAACTAAGTTCACAAACTAACTCAAAAACACCTGTCATTTACTGTATACAGAACCACCCTCTATGATTTTTTTGACTTGGCATCAGTCCCAATGATCAACCATTTTTTTCCCCCTTCTCGCCATGACTACAACTCTTCAGTGTTGGGCCACACTGAGCCTGCTGTGATTACAAAGCTACTGCCTTCAGCTACGACTCCTCAAAAGGGTCTGTGCCTATGCTGAAGTCGTTCATAGAAATGGGATTATTTTGCAGGCATAAAATTGATTTCCATTCTATTCATCAAGCCAAGAGCAGAAATCCACCTAATAGAAGGGCCATGAGTTGGTTCATTTTGAATGTCCTCAGAGGGGAAATGTATGCTGTTTCACAGAGGACTATGTTTCTGGTAGGTTATTCTAGTTCCTATACATTAAAGATGAGTCATGACATAACAATGTATGCACTTTACTGGTCAAAAACCTGGCCATGTCTGAATAATACCTCTGAGGGTACATTGGCGGCTGAAGGGATTCCATGATTTACTGGCATGTACGTTTCTAGTGAAATTGCCTCCCAATGAAAAACATTGAGAAAGGGTGATTTTCATCCAGAGGGACACGCCATTAAGAGTGATCTCACATTGTAGCCTTGGTCTGCCGTCAGTGCACTCTGCCCTCAAGTAGAGTGCACAGTGGCGAGGATGGCCATTCAACATACGACAGCCGCAGTCGGGAAAGCAACAACAATCGATAAGCAGTGCGGGCCCTGTTCTGCAGGAGACGTACAGCGGTAGCGTCATCGCCAGGTCTCGTTGGCACTGGAACTCGAGCAAATTGTCCATATCACTGCTTCTGACATAAGCTGCTCGCATGGACAAAATCCCTTCATCATAAAAGAGCACTCACTCGTTTTTATCCCCGCACTCACTTGTGGAATTTTACTCTTACAAAACCATTTGCCTTTTACTATGTTTCATTAAGAAGCTCTTTGAGGAAAAGGAAGTGATGTTAACTTGCTAGTCTGAGCCCTTTCAGCAGGCCTGCAGGTTTTTTACAGGTTGGAGATAGCCCATTTGATGGTGTATGGTAGATCAGTTTAAATATGTAAATGTGCAATATTTTTATTACGTTCCGTTGATAGGGGGTTTCTTCTACCCTACCATAACTAAAAAGGAACGTGGATATTATAAATAGCAGGCCAACTGTATTAATAATAAATTGAGGACAGTCAACAGATCACATAATATGATGAAGCCAGAGGGGAATTCTTCCACACAAACACTCAGTCCCATCCCACAGGCCTCTGTTCCAGCTCCACTCCCTCTCTACTAGAATCTAATTGTTTGGCGATCAGAGGTTAAGAATGTAATGAGTGACAGTGCCCTCTAAAGCTGAATAGTAACCTCTTTGAGTTGCTAGGAGTGAGACCAAACCAAGAGAGAGAGGGAAGAGACAGTCACAAGCCTCTGAAGT
Source organism: Oncorhynchus mykiss (assembly GCF_013265735.2). NCBI lineage: Eukaryota > Metazoa > Chordata > Actinopteri > Salmoniformes > Salmonidae > Oncorhynchus > Oncorhynchus mykiss. The sequence goes on from NC_048565.1 coordinate 78,782,182, forward strand.
CAATGATAAGTCTCCAAGGCCCAGAGGCCCACATTAAAATAACTGTCAAGTGTTTCCAGAAATATGACCTACAATTAATTACAATAGGAGTTAAATAGTTTTCCTTCCAAAAAAATTGTAAGTAAGTTAAAAAGCAGCTTTTCTGTGTTGTAATGGTGTGGGTGAACCCCAACAACTGAATGGTAAGGGCGTATACTAGTCATTAAAAATATTCATACGAGTAGACCGCTGATTGGCCAGCTTCTCCTCCTCAGGAGTATGACATCATACTCTCTGAGGTGGGGCTTTTAAGTGTTTATTCTACAATTTGTGCTTTGGCCACCAATACGAGTATCGGACGAGTCAACAACATTATTTGATTATGAGTTAACAGAATATTAACTTTTAAACATCCCAAGAACGTCCCAAAAATGTCCTCGGGGACGTCCCCAGGACAAACCTCCAGGGGTCCATGACGCAACGTTCCAAGAACTTCAAAAAAAGGTCCTCAGGGATGTCCCCGGGACGAGTCAGGAACCAGACAAAACCTCCAGGGGACCATGACACAACATCCTCTAGGACGTCTTCGGGACAAACTGGGAACTAGACAAAATCTCCAGGGGACCTTGATGCAATGTCCCAAGTAACGTCCAGGAGACTATGACACAACGTCCCAAGAATGTTCAGGGCACCTTCAGGGAACCATGACACAACGTTCAAAAAATGTCCCTGGAACAGACAGAGAACTATTAAAAGGTCCCCCAGAAAACGTTCCCTTGGGACCATCATGCGACATGACTAGTAAGGACTAGTCAAACAAAAGCCCTGAGAAAGTCCCCAAAAGGTATTGATATGGTCCTTAGTGACATCCTGGGAACATACAGGGAGCTAGACAAATGTCCCCCAGAGAACATTCACGAGATATTGTTAGAATGTTCTCAGAAAGTCAGTGGGATAACGTCACGTCGAAACCTTCAAGGAACCTATTGGGAACGTCGCTGAATGTCCTCAGGACATCCCCGGTTTGCTGGGTTGTGTGCAATTGACCAATAAAGTGATCGTAATCTTATTTTGTATCTAAATATTGAATAAAGTCACAAAGTCGTATAGAGAGACATTCTATTTGACCACTTTTTTTCCTATCTGTTTTTTTTCTCCAGTTTTTCTATCGGTCATACATGTTATGAGACAATCTGGAGTCAATTGGTCTAAACGGTAACATCCTGAAATGCCTGATAAAGATCATGTAAAATGTTGTGTTCGAGTTAATGGCTGCCTAATAGATTGGTTCCCCGTTGACATTGGTGTAAAACAGGGTTGCATTTTATCACCTATTCTGTTCTCAATGTATATTCACGATCTGACTCTGGTCCTAGAAAAAAAGAATCTGTTAACAATGAATGAGGGTCTGTTCTTTTCTATGCAGATGACAATGTGTTGATCTCTGAAATGGAAGATGACCTTGAAGAAATGTTAAATATTGTTTTTCCTGGTGCCAACAATGGAAACGGAATATCAATGTGGACTAAACTAAGGTAGTACACTATAGGAACTCAGCAGGGCCTAGAACTCTTTCTGGTTTCTTCTTCTGTTGTCCTGCCACGTTAGATGTCGTTTAGTGAGTCCAAGTATTGGGGGTTGATTATTAATGAACTTTTTTGATTACAATATGTGTCTTAAGAACATAGCTAACCACGCAAATCGTGCCCTTGGTGCCATTGTTACAAAGTGTAAAGCCATTGGTGGCCTACCTTTAAAAATGTTTCACTAAACTTTGATTCATTGACGCTTTTTTAACTCCATCCATATGACTCACTGATACAAACAGACAGTAATCTAGAAAAGACCGGAATGCTTTTCAATCAGCACTTTTAGAGAGTAATGAACTAAAGTGGTACCAACTGATAAATAAACCTGAAAGTAACAAACTGTGCACCCACTGCCTTTTTAAAATGACCTTTTGGCACAGAACCCCCTGTACTGTTTTCAAGCCATATCTTTTGCAAAATGTAGACGTAAACACTCCCCTAGATAAACGTGTATGTTATTTTTGTAACGATGAAACATTGACACATTGAAACCGACGCTCATGCCTTGCTTTACTGTGGGTTATACAATGAAAATTGGGATATTTTTTGTCACCTGTCCAGACAAAATGAAAATGAACGGACTTCATGAAAATAATAAATTCTATTATAATAGGTAACAATAATGTTAATGCCTGTGCCAAAGCCAGCCACCTTGTCCTCCAACGGAGACGTAAAGGCCCTTTCTTTTCTACTCTACTCTGTTTTGAGTTTATGCATACGTGTGTGTGTGTTATTTTTGTATATGTATTTTGTATTGTTGTATCATTGTGGAGTGACACGTAAATACTTGTTTTTCTAACTAGACTCACTGCTTCTCCTTCTTCTCCCAATGTAATGGCAGCATCATTGATATTCAATAAAGCCTGTTGTGCGCTAACAACCATCACCAGAGGTTTGTCCATGTTCCGGTCTCTGGGAACGGACATGACTGCAGGGGGGGGGGGGGGGGTGTTGGAGGTTGAAAACAGGCCCAAATGGGTTCCTAGTACCAGGAAGAGTGCTATCCAGCAGTTCCACCCTGCAGGGTCCCTCAAAAACACTCTCCAAGGACAAAATAGTCAGCAGCAGCTTTGGTCATAAGTGCAAACCAATGTATGGATACTTCTAATTATATCGAGTGCGGTGGATACTACTGTTTACATCGAGTGCGGTGGATACTACCGTTTACATCGAGTGCAGTGGACACTACTGTTTATATCGAGTGCGGTGGACACTACTGTTTACATCGAGTCCGGTGGATACTACCGTTTACATTGAGTGCGGTGGACACTACTGTTTACATCGAGTCCGGTGGATACTACTGTTTACATCGAGTCCGGTGGATACTACTGTTTATATTGAGTACGGTGGATACTACTGTTTACATCGAGTCCGGTGGATACTACCGTTTACATCGAGTCCGGTGGATACTACTGTTTACATCGAGTGCGGTGGATACTACTGTTTACATCGAGTCCGGTGGATACTACTGTTTACATCGAGTGCAGTGGACACTACTGTTTATATCGAGTGCGGTGGACACTACTGTTTACATCGAGTCCGGTGGATACTACTGTTTATATTGAGTGCGGTGGATACTACTCTTTACATCGAGTGCAGTGGACACTACTGTTTACATCGAGTCCGGTGGACACTACTGTTTACATCGAGTGCAGTGGACACTACTGTTTATATCGAGTGCGGTGGATACTACTGTTTACATCGAGTCCGGTGGACACTACTGTTTACATCGAGTGCGGTGGACACTACTGTTTACATCGAGTCCGGTGGGCACTACTGTTTACATCGAGTGCAGTGGACACTACTGTTTACATCGAGTGCGGTGGACACTACTGTTTATATTGAGTGCGGTGGATACTACTGTTTACATCGAGTCCGGTGGATACTACTGTTTACATCGAGTCCGGTGGATACTACTGTTTACATCGAGTCCGGTGGATACTACTGTTTACATCGAGTCCGGTGGATACTACTGTTTACATCGAGTCCGGTGGATACTACTGTTCATAACGAGTCCGGTGGATACTACCGTTTACATTGAGTGCGGTGGATACTACTGTTTACATCGAGTCCGGTGGATACTACTGTTTATAACGAGTCCGGTGGATACTACTGTTTATAACGAGTCCGGTGGATACTACCGTTTACATTGAGTGCGGTGGATACTACTGTTTACATCGAGTGCGGTGGATACTACTGTTTACATCGAGTCCGGTGGATACTACTGTTTACATCGAGTGCGGTGGACACTACTGTTTACATCGAGTCCGGTGGACACTACTGTTTATATTGAGTGCGGTGGATACTACTGTTTATATCGAGTCCGGTGGACACTACTGTTTACATCGAGTCCGGTGGACACTACTGTTTACATCGAGTCCGGTGGACACTACTGTTTATATTGAGTCCGGTGGATACTACTGTTTATATCGAGTCCGGTGGACACTACTGTTTACATCGAGTCCGGTGGACACTACTGTTTACATCGAGTCCGGTGGACACTACTGTTTATATTGAGTCCGGTGGATACTACTGTTTATATCGAGTGCGGTGGATACTACTGTTTACATCGAGTCCGGTGGATACTACTGTTTACATCGAGTGCAGTGGACACTACTGTTTATATCGAGTGCGGTGGATACTACTGTTTACATCGAGTGCGGTGGATACTACTGTTTACATCGAGTGCGGTGGACACTACTGTTTACATCGAGTGCGGTGGACACTACTGTTTATATCGAGTGCGGTGGACACTACTGTTTATATTGAGTCCGGTGGACACTACTGTTTACATCGAGTGCAGTAGACACTACTGTTTATATCGAGTCCGGTGGATACTACTGTTTACATCGAGTCCGGTGGACACTACTGTTTACATCGAGTGCAGTGGACACTACTGTTTATATCGAGTGCGGTGGATACTACTGTTTACATCGAGTCCGGTGGACACTACTGTTTACATCGAGTGCGGTGGATACTACTGTTTATATCGAGTGCGGTGGACACTACTGTTTATATCGAGTGCGGTGGATACTACTGTTTATATTGAGTGCGGTGGACACTACTGTTTATATTGAGTGCGGTGGACACTACTGTTTACATCGAGTCCGGTGGACACTACTGTTTACATCGAGTGCGTTGGACACTACTGTTTATATCGAGTGCGGTGGACACTACTGTTTACATCGAGTCCGGTGGGCACTACTGTTTACATCGAGTGCAGTGGACACTACTGTTTACATCGAGTGCGGTGGACACTACTGTTTATATTGAGTGCGGTGGATACTACTGTTTACATCGAGTCCGGTGGATACTACTGTTTACATCGAGTCCGGTGGATACTACTGTTTACATCGAGTCCGGTGGATACTACTGTTTACATCGAGTCCGGTGGATACTACTGTTTACATCGAGTCCGGTGGATACTACTGTTCATAACGAGTCCGGTGGATACTACCGTTTACATTGAGTGCGGTGGATACTACTGTTTACATCGAGTCCGGTGGATACTACTGTTTATAACGAGTCCGGTGGATACTACTGTTTATAACGAGTCCGGTGGATACTACCGTTTACATTGAGTGCGGTGGATACTACTGTTTACATCGAGTGCGGTGGATACTACTGTTTACATCGAGTCCGGTGGATACTACTGTTTACATCGAGTGCGGTGGACACTACTGTTTACATCGAGTCCGGTGGACACTACTGTTTATATTGAGTGCGGTGGATACTACTGTTTATATCGAGTCCGGTGGACACTACTGTTTACATCGAGTCCGGTGGACACTACTGTTTACATCGAGTCCGGTGGACACTACTGTTTATATTGAGTCCGGTGGATACTACTGTTTATATCGAGTGCGGTGGATACTACTGTTTACATCGAGTCCGGTGGATACTACTGTTTACATCGAGTGCAGTGGACACTACTGTTTATATCGAGTGCGGTGGATACTACTGTTTACATCGAGTGCGGTGGATACTACTGTTTACATCGAGTGCGGTGGACACTACTGTTTACATCGAGTGCGGTGGACACTACTGTTTATATCGAGTGCGGTGGACACTACTGTTTATATTGAGTCCGGTGGACACTACTGTTTACATCGAGTGCAGTGGACACTACTGTTTATATCGAGTCCGGTGGATACTACTGTTTACATCGAGTCCGGTGGACACTACTGTTTACATCGAGTGCAGTGGACACTACTGTTTATATCGAGTGCGGTGGACACTACTGTTTACATCGAGTCCGGTGGACACTACTGTTTACATCGAGTGCGGTGGATACTACTGTTTATATCGAGTGCGGTGGACACTACTGTTTATATCGAGTGCGGTGGATACTACTGTTTATATTGAGTGCGGTGGACACTACTGTTTATATTGAGTGCGGTGGACACTACTGTTTACATCGAGTCCGGTGGACACTACTGTTTACATCGAGTCCGGTGGACACTACTGTTTACATCGAGTGCGGTGGACACTACTGTTTATATCGAGTGCGGTGGACACTACTGTTTACATCGAGTCCGGTGGACACTACTGTTTACATCGAGTGCAGTGGACACTACTGTTTATATCGAGTGCGGTGGACACTACTGTTTACATCGAGTCCGGTGGGCACTACTGTTTACATCGAGTGCAGTGGACACTACTGTTTACATCGAGTGCGGTGGACACTACTGTTTATATTGAGTGCGGTGGATACTACTGTTTACATCGAGTCCGGTGGATACTACTGTTTACATCGAGTCCGGTGGATACTACTGTTTACATCGAGTCCGGTGGATACTACTGTTTACATCGAGTCCGGTGGATACTACCGTTTACATCGAGTCCGGTGGATACTACTGTTTACATCGAGTCCGGTGGATACTACTGTTTACATCGAGTCCGGTGGATACTACTGTTTACATCGAGTCCGGTGGATACTACTGTTCATAACGAGTCCGGTGGATACTACCGTTTACATTGAGTGCGGTGGATACTACTGTTTACATCGAGTCCGGTGGATACTACTGTTTATAACGAGTACGGAGGATACTACTGTTTATAACGAGTCCGGTGGATACTACCGTTTACATTGAGTGCGGTGGATACTACTGTTTACATCGAGTCCGGTGGATACTACTGTTTATAACGAGTCCGGTGGATACTACCGTTTACATTGAGTGCGGTGGATACTACTGTTTACATCGAGTCCGGTGGATACTACTGTTTACATCGAGTGCGGTGGACACTACTGTTTATATCGAGTGCGGTAAAGAGATATACATTGGAATTATTGAGTGGAATACATTTTTGAGGGGTCTATGGTTGACTGTCCTTTATAGTTAATTTGTTTGTGTGTCTGTTCATTTTACAGTTAGACATTTCTCCTGCTAAAGTGAACAGTGTTTGAACAGTGTTTCCCAGAGACATCTGTCAACTGATTAATTTAACCAATTTCACCAATCAACTGATCAATTTCACCAATTTGGTTTTATTTGAGAAAATAAGTGAAAAACAACTGTCATATTGTTCAGATTTAAGTGCCTGTTGCGACATCATTATAATTCCTCTGCATTGCGGTAGATATTAATGACCATGAGTCACTTGAACCCCCAATCAGCAGCCATGATATTATCTCCATTTCCCATATCTTTAAACAGGCAGCACTTAACCTGGCCTCTCCTCTTACATCCATAGGAAAGAGGATCTCTATCATCAGATACAGATTGTGCTATGTTGTATGCTCTGTTTCAATTTCCCTTTTATCCAATAAAGGACACTTTGTTACTACCATCGTCGGATGGCGAGCGGCTACTAAGGTACACCGCACAGTGCCTATCAGCAATTACATTATGAAAGGCATTCTATTTAATGATGTCCGCTGAAAGGGTAAATAAGTGACTCTGTGTTGGGAGAAAATCTAATCACGGACCAATCGTGTGCTGGGGGAAACAACATGGCCGCCTCACTGAAACCCATTTAATCAGCTGAATTAGGCCTGGCCACGCAGCAGTCAGTGGGAAGAAGAGAATCGATGAGAAGGCAGGATTCATACAGCTTTTGTTTCTGTGTGGTGGCAGGCTGGCTGGGTAGGTGATGGATAGGGGCAGGCGTTCACACTCAAAGCCTTCATTAAACAGACAAACTGGATACACTCTGGAGGTGCAGGGGGAGTTCGAGGAAATGTGCTACACATGAGAAGTTCGGGGTATCAGTTTGCTGAGTATACTGAGCTCATCCTGACAGGTATATCGTCACTCACACCAAACTAATCATATAGAAAATTAGAGTAGTTCTGCCTCTAGTGGTGTGGGAGCTGTGCTTTGGCAAAGCGGGTGGGGTTATATCCTTCCTGTTTGGCCCTGTAGGACCATGCCTCAGGACTACCTGGCCTGATGACTCCTTGCTGTCACCAGTCCACCTGGCCGTGCTGCTGCTCCACTGGCCACCCCTCGTAGCCTGGTTCCTCTAGGTTTCTTCCTAGGTTTTGGCCTTTCTAGGGAGTTTTTCCTAGCCACCGTGCTTCTACACCTGCACTGCTTGCTGTTTGGGTTTTAGGCTGGGTTTCTGTACAGCACTTTGAGATATCAGCTGATGTACGAAGGGCTATATAAATACATTTGATTTGATTCTGCTGAGAAATAAGAATTGGTCAAAGGGAACTCTTCTTCTGTTAATTAGAAAAAGTTAAAACAGAAAATACAGCGCAATAAATGCAGGAAGGTAGCAGATACAGTACACCGTTCAAATTATAGAAGACAGATGACATGAACTTGTAGGACAGGCAATGAGAGAGAGAGAAACATGTCCCAATAAAATGTGTGACAAAGAATCTCATACTGCCTTGACTAGTAGAGTTATCATCTCCTGGGTCTACAAAGCCGACAAAAAAAAAAAAACTGGGGAAAAAATTTGGTAAAGTGTGATGACATGGTAGAAAAAAACTGAGTCAGGAAGAAGGTGCGAAGTCACCGTGACAGATTCAATCAAAATCTGTTCTACGAGGACAAACAATCAGCAGCGCTCACTCTGCCCTCCAACCAGCCCTCAGAGCAGGGGTGATGTCATTCAGCTACAGGGGGCATACTCACACTAACAACGAGGGGGGAGGTGGGACTGGGCGTCCATCATCCATCCGGTGCAGTCTTTAACCCCCTAAGAGCAATGGGCCAGAAATACTTCCCGGTACAGCTCGGCAATACATCACAGAAATGGTGCACTAATGTATCCCATGGAAACCACAGTGAATTGTCCTCATGACTGTATGCTAATTGGAATTATGAATAATAACATGTCATTTGTGAGGAGGTGGAGGACTAGAGCATGGCATGCAAACCGGAATGTGAAAAACATGCTTATTTACAAACACGTATCTATGTCAAAAATATATATATAATCTTATGAAACATATCATCAATATACACCAATTATAAATATAACAAGTATAGCACCCACACATACACTGTATCCTAGCTGTCCCTCTTCCTCTAGATGTTCGTGGAGAGAAAGTGACAGCACTACACAGACATCTGTCAAATATAGGGGCTTCATATTCCTTGTGTTTAAGAGTGTTTAATTAGGAGGATGTCCCTTTCAGATCTGATTAAGTTCTGTGAAGTGGATTGAAAAAGTATGCGTGAGTGAGAGAGACAGAGAGCCATCGCTTAGTGGGAAATGTGTGACAAGCCCTCGGTCATTGTCACCACTGAGACGGTCCATTAGAGTCAGACAGTGAGACACGGCTCTCAGTCATTCAGGCAGTGTGTTGGACAGCTCAGAGGGTCATCTGGGATGGTGGTTGTGCTAAAAATCAGACCAAGACCGGGGGAAGGAGGAGGACCATCCTTACACCCAGTCTCAATGCCACAGTGAATAACATCATGTCAGGTACAAGAGCACGTGACTACACTGGAACTGTTAGCGAGGACTGAAATGGTCACGGTCAATCTAGGTCCTCCTATAGGAGAAGGGCGTCAGTGGGCTTGTTTACATGCAGACTACCATAACAATACATGTAGAAATCTGCGGAGGACAGTGAAGCAAAGTTATTTCAAATGGCTTCTAGAGATATAGACATGTCTAAGACACACATTGTATGTGGGGGAAGGTTTAAAGAGCCACTGAAAACACCGATTGGCACGTGTTTTTCTGTTGGTCATTAGAAAAGCGAGATTTCAGTCTTGGAGGTGCGTTTCCTAACCTATTTCACTTCCTCAAAATAACCAGAATGAATCTAACATAACTCAAGAAATCTGTACTGAATTTTGCCGTTTTTGACAAGGATGTTTTAGATGTGCAATTTTACATCTAACTAAGGTGTTTGGTGCAGTGTTTCTCAAGGTCAGAAATGCACAACGTGTTGTCTTATGTAAACAAAGTGGGAGCTGCTGGACAGGTCTGTTTCACTGTCTATACTATTGGATAGAGAGCTATCACCTCAGCTGTTCACCCCATGTTAGTGGGCAAATGGACATGATCAAATCAAAACCCAACCTTCATTTACCTGTTATGATGCACAGATTTTCCAAACTCTGTTTCAGACGAGACTGACTTTATGAACAAAATGATCCTTTTGACACTTTCTAGTCAATTTCGAAGCCACGTCAGCTGTTTTCAAAGGGAAATGTAGCATTTTAAAGGCAGTCGCTCTTTAAAATGTTTGTGTAAAATGCTGTTAGAAAACCAGGATCTAGGTTTCTTAGGTAGACCGCCTAACTAGGGCTGTTATGGTGACCGTATTACCGCTACACCGGCAGTCCCAAGTCAAATTACATGTGACCGTTGAGTCACGGTAACTAGGCTTCTCCAAAACTGCGCTCTGATTCCGCTGATGGTCATTCGTAGGCCACTCAAGAACATTCAATATTGTCTTGGTAAGAAACTCCAGTGTACATGTGGCCTTGTGGTTTAGGTTATTGTCCTACTGAAAGGCAGACTGAACCAGGTTTTCCTCTAGGATTTTGCCTGTGCTTAGCTATATTCTGTTTATTTTTATCCTAAAAAACTACATAGTCCTTGCCGATGAAAAGGATACCCATAACATGATGCAGCCACCACCATGCTTGAAAATATGAAGAGTGGTACTCTGTGATGTGTTTGTGTTGGATTTGCCCCAAACATAACACTTTGTATTCAGGACAAAAAGTACATTTCTTTGCCACATTTTTTGTAGTTTTACTTTACTGCTTTGCTGCAAACAGGATGCATGTTTTGGAACAACATTTTTTCTGTACAGGCGTCCTCCTTTTCACTGATTTAGGTTAATATTGTGGAGTAACAACAATGTTGTTGAACCATCCTCAGTTTTCTCCTATCACAGCCATTTAAAGTCAACATTGGCCTCATGGTGAAATCCCTGAGCGGTTTTCTTCCTCTCTGGCAACTGAGTTAGGAAGGACGCCTGTATCTCTGGGTCTATTGATACATCATCCAAAGTGTAATTAAAGGGATATTCAACATCTGTTTTGTTTTTTTTACCCATCTACCCTTCTTTACGAGGCATTGGAAAACCTCCCTGGTCGTTGTAGTTGAATCTGTATTTTAAATGCACTGCACCAATGAGGGACCTTACAGATAAGAGTTTGTGTGGGGTACAGAGATGAGGTAGTCATTCAAAAACCATGTTGAACACTATTATTGCACACAGAGCAAGTCCATAAAATGTATGTGATTTGTTAGGGCATTTTTACTCCTGAACTTATTTAGGCTACACACAACAAAGGGGTTGTATACTTATTGACACATTTTTTATTAATTTGCTAACATTTCAAAAAAACATAATTCTACTTTGACATTATGGGGTATTGTGTGTAGGCCAGTGACACAACATCTCAACTTAATCCATTTTAAATTCAGGCTATAAGACCATTTTTGGGGAGAAAAGTCAAGGATTGTGAATACTTTCTGATTGAATTGACAATAGTCTGATGGGTGAGAATATTATCTTGTCAAATTGTGAATGAGAGACTGATGAAGTGTGTGCCGCCTGCGCAGGAAACAGAGATGAGCACAAGCCTTTCATGCAACTTTTTTCTAATAATCAGTTGCACCAAATATACTCTTCAGTTTTTCTGAAATAGACTACTTACGGATCTGTTATGATGGTGTAGGCTATATTAAATGGATTTATTAGACTAAAAAGTAGATGTTACAAAGATCAGTATCGGGGGCTTGTAGGCTACATGTGGAAGCCGGAGATGCTAAACGGGTCTCTGTTAATTAACAGTCGATTACCGTGAGACCGGCAGTTATTTGCATGACAGTTACCGGCTGACAAAATGCAATGACTGCCACAGCCCTACACCTCACAGACCAGATTTGGAAACTATAGACGATATTCAATCCCTTATTTTTGTCCAGGAAACAAATAGAAATTCAAAGGGGTTCATTTAATTCAGAGAGGGTGTTATTCTGTGTGTATCCGTGAATGAGAATTTTTTTTTGAGTAAAAACCTTTTAGAATGGATGTGAAAGAGAGAGTGGAGGAGAGGACAGGGATGATGTATACTAATCATAGTCTTGGTGGTGATAGTAATCTCTCTCTTGTCAGCATCCGAAAGCCAAGGCCACAGAGCAACACATCTCTGCCTCCATCTGACACACTCTGAAGAGGACACAGCTAGACTGACCTGGCCTGCACATCCCAGAATAAAGCTTACAATATGACTGGTCTGAAAGAGTATTTACATAACAATAGCTACAGAAACCTGGAAAAACGGCATCTCGTTCTGGATTTAAAATCCAACGAGTTTCTTCTCAACACACAAGTCACTCAGTCAGATGAAAGGACAGATGCTGATAGTGAGCCATCACTAGATTTGAAAAAAATCGTATAGACATTACATCCTAAACCAAACTTTAGAGCATGATTGAGACTGGTCATTAGGAATCCTCTGGGCAATTCCTAAACATTATTACCGTGTCTGTATCGGAAGCCACCGAGGTCAATAGAACGGCCGGGCCTGGTCTCGTGTTACTGACGACAGAGTTGCGGCTGAGACGGCTCTATATACCTCTGTGGGATAGGGCTCATCATGATAATTAACGTCTCACGTTACCATCACATCTAAATAGTGCTCTGATAAAACAGCATTAATGGGAAATACATATGAGCCCCGATCGATGGACGGATGACCTAAACACAAGCCGCAGGACAGTCTGCAATCAACTGCATTCATATTGGAATCCTACCAGAGCACCTTCAACTTGCCTGTATTTGATATTGGAGGTTCTCCTCTAATAATGTTAATCTGTTTGATTGCTGCATCTAAGGCCAGCTGATGCTATGCTGTGATGGTCATGGAATAACTGTAATTGGCCGAATAGCAAAAGGGTTATGACGGTTATTTCTTTTCATGACTGTATTCATCCATAACCGTCGGTTACGCGGTTGTATGGTAATTGTGCCAGTCCTTACCCAGAAAGGAATCCCAAATACTGTATGAGCTTCGGAGTGTGCAACTGTCCCAGATGTGTAGCTCTACTCCTCTGACATATCCCATTGCAACATATGTCTAGCATTTCCTGTACCACCATCTTTCTTTCTTTCTTTTTGCTCAGTACTATTAGAGTGGATCTCAGTGTCAATTAACTAGGCACGCTGTTTGCAGTCAGTCCATTCAATCAGATTTCAGTCCGTTTAATCACAACATTGCGTGTGACAGTCACCTTAAAATATCACTGCCAAAGTCTACTTCAATTTTATGGTTCATAAGATTAAACCATGAATATTTTGTACGGCCGTCTCAGTTTTAAGGCAATCCTAAGTAATTGATGGTGACACTGCAAAACTCACGGATCATTAAAGATGATATTTTTGCCAAACACGTTTCATTATAATTTATGCTCAATGTCGTTCTATCAAGGTTTTATGCCTTAAAAAGACACACACCGAGAGTTCTAGAGACGTTTAACATATTTATATATTCTGTAGAGACAGATATTGTTTAAAAGAGATATTGTTTCTGAGCATTCCTATGAACCGATCAAATCCATTGCAGGAAGAATAAAACCTTACATATATTTTTGGAGGGGGAAATTATTCACTGTGTACATATAGTGCATTCGGAAAGTATTCAGACCCCTTGATTTTTTCCACATTTTGTTATGTTACAGTCTTATTGTAAAATGGATATATATTTTTTCCATCAACCTACACACAATACCCCATAATGATAAAGCAAAAACTGGTTTTTAGAAAAAAATGTTTTTATTTTTTTAAATAAACTGAAATACTACTACATTTACATAAGTAGTAAGCTACAAGCTTATACATCTGTATTTTGGGAGTTTCTACCACTCTTCTCTGCAGATCCTCTCAAGTTCGCTCAGCTTGGATGGGGAGCATCGCTGCACAGCAATTTTCAGGTTTCTCCAGAGATGTTAGATTGGGTTCAAATCCGGGCTCTGGCTGGGCCTCTCTAGGATATTCAGAGACTTGTCCTGAAGCCATCCCTGCGTTGTCTTCGCTGTTTGCTTAAGGTCGTTGTCCTGTTGGAAAGTGAACCGTCGCCCCCAATTTGAGGTCCTAAGCGCTATGGAGCAGGTTTTCATCAAGGATCTCTCTGTACAGTGAATATTGTTCCTTATGGTATAATGGTCCTTTAGGTGCCTTTTGGCAAACTCCAAGTGGGTTGTCATGCTCCTTTTACTGAGTGGCTTCCGTCTGGCCACTCTACCATAAAAAGCCTGATTGGTGGAATGCTGCAGAGATGGTTGTCCTCCTTCAGTCGAGGAATAGGTGAACCTTTGTATTTTGTGCCTTATTGCAAACAGGATGCATGTTTTGGAATATTTTATTCTCTACAGGCTTCCTTCTGTTCACTCTGTCATTTAGGTTGGTATTATGGAGTAACTCAAATGTTGTTGATCCATCCTCAGTTTTCTCCTATCACAGACATTAAACTAACTGTTTAAATGTCACCATTGAGCTCATGGTGAAATCCCTGAGCGGTTTCCTTCCTCTCCGGCAACTGAGTTAGGAAGGACATCTGTACATTTGTAGTGACTGTGTGTATTGACACACCATCCAAAGTGTAATTAATATCTTCACCATGCTTAAAGGGATATTCAATGTCTGTTTTTTTTATTTACCCATCTATCATTAGGTGCCCTTCTTTGCGAGGCGTTGGAAAACATCCCTGGTCTTTGTGGTTGAATCTGTGTTTGAAATTCATTGCTTGACTGAGGGACATTACAGATAATTGTATGTGTGGTGTACAAAGATGAGATAGTCATTCATAAGTCATTCATAAATCATGTTAAAAGTCCATGCAAATTATGTGACTTGTTAAGCAAATTTTTACTCCTGCATTTATTTAGGCTTGCCATAACGAAGGGGTTGAATACTTCTTGACTCAAGCTTTTCATTGTTTATTAATTTGTAAAAATGTCTAAAAACATAATTCCACTGTCATTATGGGGTAGGCCAGTGACACAAAATCTAAATGTAATAAATATTATATTCAGGCTGTAACAACAAAATGTGGAAAAAGTCAACGGGTGTGAATACTAAGGTCCTGTAATTGTCTTCCAAGAAAGTGGAACATTCTACCAAAAGAAAAACAACAATGAATTATACAAACTCATTATAATGGTAGTGTATCCTCTGTGTTGCTTAACCATTGCTATAGGAACAGAGGGATAATGAGGGTCCTGCTGTGTCTGCAATCAGCAAGGCCTTCAGTTGTTCACATTATTACAGTTCTATTCAATCTGATTAAGTACAATCACTTAATATATCGATGGAACCAAGAGACAGTCAACTGTGTTCATGGAGAAATTGCATTCCAAATAATTCCCATTCAAGACATAGGGCTATTACCCCATTGGAAACAGTAACCCTCTGACAACCCATTCAAGTTGTTAAACAAATGTTGTTGTTTTTTCATACCTCATTTGTGGTTGGTTAAATCACTACTGACAGAACCTTACCTGGATCTTGATTGGCCAGGAGAAGTTGCTGACATAGACATAGAAGGTGATGTTGGAGTTGACTCGGAAGTTGAACTTCTCACAGGAGAAGCTGTCTCTGTGTTCCTGGATATTGGTCTTGGACACGATGGGCACCTCCTCGCCAGAGATGGTGCCAGCTGGGGGTGAGAGGTAGGTCATAGTGTAAAACGTCAAAGGAAGGATACTGAGAGGATAGTACAGTTGGTGATAGTCAAATCGCACATATAGGTACTAGCTACTGGTATGTGTGATTGGGGATAGGTACTGCTGTGACAGTTGTGCCAGTCGAACAAAAACTGAGTTTCATGATGACAGTCGAGAGAGAATACAGATTAGCCAGGCTGGTGACGTTTTAGAATACAGATTAGCCAGGCTGGTGACGTTTGAGAATACAGATTAGCCAGGCTGGTGACGTTTTAGAATACAGATTAGCCAGGCTGGTGGCGTTTGAGAATACAGATTAGCCAGGCTAGTGGCGTTTTAGAATACAGATTAGCCAGGCTGGTGACGTTTTAGAATACAGATTAGCCAGGCTGGTGGCGTTTGAGAATACAGATTAGCCAGGCTAGTGGCGTTTTAGAATACAGATTAGCCAGGCTGGTGACGTTTTAGAATACAGATTAGCCAGGCTGGTGACGTTTTAGAATACAGATTAGCCGGGCTGGTGACGTTTTAGAATACAGATTAGCCAGGCTGGTGACGTTTTAGAATACAGATTAGCCAGGCTGGTGACGTTTTAGAATACAGATTAGCCAGGCTGGTGACGTTTTAGAATACAGATTAGCCAGGCTGGTGACGTTTTAGAATACAGATTAGCCAGGCTAGTGGCGTTTTAGAAAACAGATTAGCCAGGCTAGTGGCGTTTTAGAATACAGATTAGCCAGGCTGGTGACGTTTTAGAATACAGATTAGCCAGGCTGGTGACGTTTGAGAATACAGATTAGCCAGGCTAGTGGTGTTTTCGAAAACAGATTATGTGAAATTGAGTACTTTACCCACCACTGGCATTCACAATTATAGTGAGTCTAGAGTGAGTCCAGTACAATGACAGTTTCAGAGCATACATTATACTGTAGATGCATGTACATTTTGTGGTAGAACTATGGCTCCCTGAGTGGACCCTTCCAACTTTCTCCCATCTTCAACTACGTATCCCCTTGTCATTTTTGAACTGTCCAAAAGAAGCTTGAAAATATATAAGGAGAGTGGAAATGTACTTTCTTAAAAAAAACAGACATGCATTTATATTTTAAGTGGTCCAAAATGAAGACGTTATCAAGAATACTGCATTAACAGGCCAGACTTTGGGACAGCTTTAATAAAAGATGACCCCAACCAATTTATCAGTGACATAACACACTCCCTCTAATTGCTCTGCACATATATTCAAGCCCTGAAGTTTCCTCTCAAATCAAGTTAAAAAAAACACAAATCTGGGCCCGGTACAGACTGGGCAAAGTTGTATCTTAATTGAAATCACACAAAAACACCAATGCTATAATTAAAAACTATCTCCCCTACATTTGTCAAGAGGGGCATTCCCCTACAGACATTCTTGTCTAATGAGGGACACAGACCAGAACAACAAAAGTACCAATCCCTCTGGAAAAGATGACAAAGAGAGATTATATGAGTTTCTTTCCCATCCTAGGTGAATAACGTCCTACATTGGATTCTGTAGCGCAGGGGATGTACGCTGTCTGACGCTGAGTGGGGGATATCTGCCGTAGACCGTTGTAAGTGTAGCAAAGGTGGACAATAGGATCAAATGAGAGGGAAAGCCCTCAACATGTTGTCAAATAAACAGTCACTATGGCACATATTGATCCACTCTATGGCAAATGACAATCTAACAAGACAAGCTACCTGTTGATCCAATAGACCAGGTGATGTTGAGGTTGAAGTTGTTGGACGCATTGATGGACATGTCCAGGTTCTTGTTGCTCTGTAAAATATTAACACAAAAGGAGGTCAAACACACGTATTCCAAACCAACACTATGATGGTTTGGAATGACTTGGAATGATGCTAATGTGGGTTCTCTGTTTCACAGCAAACTAGATGCATTAAATACATAACAGAAAGGCTAGATGAGACCCGTCCCTCGGGCCCATGGTGTCTGACACCTCTGTGTAGTGACTGACCTGTTCAGGAGTGGCCATGAAGTTGATGGCGGTGTAGTGGTGGTCATCCTCCTGGAGAAGGCTGAAGGTGAACTGGTAGTCAATCAGCAGGTTGTCTGCAGGGACAGAGAGACAAACAGCAGATCAGGGACCATCTTCTTAAAGTGCAGGGACACACAGTCTGAAGAACCCCAGCCGGAAGAGTCACCCAAGAAACAGACCACAAGTGCATGTGGCTGCCTTCATTTTCATATCAATAATGCAGTATTGCAATCAGCGCAAACAAGAGTAGAGGAAGATCTATGACATGGGTGTACCACTAATATACTGAACAAAAATATAAAACGTAACATGCAACAATTTCAATGATTTTACTAGGTTTAGTTCATGTAAGGCAGTCAATTGGAATAAATTAATTAGGCCCTAATCTATGGATTACACATGACTGGGCAGGGGCACAGCCATGGGTGGGCCTGGGAGGGCATAGGCCCACCCACTGGGGAGCAAGGCCCAGCCAATCAGAATAAGTTTTTCTCCACAAAAGGGCTTTATTACAGACAGAAATACTCCTCAGTTTCATCAGCTGTCCAGGTGGCTGGTCAGACAATCCTGCAGGTGAAGAAGCCGGATGTGGAGGTCCTGGGCTGACATGGATACACGTGGTCTGCGGTTGTGAGGCCGGTTGGACGTACTGCCAAATTCTCTAAAACGACGTTAGAGGTGGCTTATGGTAGAGAAATTCAAATTAAATTCGCCGAGAACAGCTCTGGTGGACCTTCCTCCAGTCAGCATGCCAAAAGCACACTCGCTCAAAACTTGAGACATCTGTGGCATTGTGTTGTGTGACAAAACTGCACATTTTAGAGTGGCCTTTTATTGTCCCCAGTACAAGGTGCACCTGTGTAATGATCATGCTGTTTAATCAGCTTCTTGATATGCCACACCTGTCAGATGGATGGGCTATCTTGGCAAAGGATAAATGCTCACTAACAGGGATGTAAACAAATGTGTGAACAACATTTGAGAGAAATAAACTTTTTGTGCATATAGAATATTTTGGGGATATTTTATTCAGCTCATGAAACGTGGGATCAACACTTGGGACCAACACATTTTGCTTTTACATTTTTGTTCAGTATAGAAAATATTCACTGGGATTCAATGCCAGTTCTATTTTTATAAACTTTTGTCCTATTCAATGACAGGGCCTCATAGTACGAGTCACAGTGGGGTGTAATGCGGGGATTTGGAACATTTAACATCTGTACCTCGGCAGGAATCTAGAAAGGTCACCTTGTCTGATTCCATTCAGAAGAAAGCCCTTGATTCGGAGGGTAGTGTCTAGGAGGAGCCATGTGAGAGACGGTCTCTAGTGGATTGTCAATATGCTCAGCAGGACGTTTCACTGTTAACCCTTCAGATCACTGTTATTAACTCTTTAGAGGATTTCAGGTTCAACCAGGGGGTGCACAACTGAACTCAGGTCCTCAAGGGGTTGCTGAGCCTGCAGGTTTCCTTCATGCCTTTTGATCAGACCTAGGAAGCCAGGTATGTGCACTCTATGGGCAGTCAACGCTATGAACTGATCAATTCAGTGTCAGGGAGCATTAGAAAACAGTCCTTGTGGACTGGGTAAAAGCAAGGCCTATATACCACAGGCGGCTGGTGGCACCGTAATTGGGGAGGATGGGCTCATAGCAATGGCTGAAATGGAATGGTTTCCTTGTGTGTTTGATACCATTACATTCACTTCATTCCAGTCATTATTATGAGCCATCCTCCCCTCACCAGCCTCCTGTGCTATACACACACTGGCCATCACAACCAATTCCCACTCCCTAATAGGAAATGCCATCTTCATAACTTGTCAATGACAGCTGAATACACCACACGTCTCTGCCTCAGAAGCTCATACTGTGCCATTCACTCCCCCATTTCACGGCTTCTGTGAACTGATGTTCAATCAGCCATGAATGTGTTCACGCACCAGGAGAACAAACAACTGTTTGTCATCGTTCTAACTTGACAATAAAACACTCCTGCAGAGTTCAGAGAAGACTTCATTTGACATCCTTTCAGAACACATATTTTAAGCCTTAGCAAGACGAAAGGAAATTATGTTTGACAAATAGTTGGTTTTGTTTGGCCGTCACGGAATTAGCAGATATCAGATCAAAGCCGATGTGTGTGTCTCTCTCTCCCTCCCGCTCCGGGCACACACGTTGCTGTGTGTTGTTTATCCCATAAGGGTCGTCAGTAAACTTCAGAAAGTTCCACATGCTCTGTAAAGGGGACACAGAAGTCCAGGGAAATTAAAAGCAGAGAATTTCTGGGGTGTTTGGAGCCAGTATTGTGCGTATTCATGTTATTTGGAGCAATGCAGTGCCCACTCAAACAACCCCTCTTGTTTCTGTGGTAATGAGAGAGTGTGTGTTATCCAGAAGACAATTAATGACATTATGAAAAGTGGAAGACTTGTCAAATTGCACAATCATTTTCTACACGTTTCAATATGTTCGATTTCACGCCTGATATAATATTATCCACTGTGGTGCAAAAGCTCAGTGTGCAAATTAAAACTGACATCAGCAAAACAATACAACTATTTACCTTGGATAATCTAAACGACATGCATACATTACATGTTCGTTGGGGACAAATTTGACCTTACAAAGATAATTAAATAAAGCAAGGTAAGCCTCAAATGAGCCGCACAAGACTAAAAGGAAATCCATCTGTTTTAAAAGTTTTCATAAATGAGTCATGGCATTAGCATAATGTGTAACTTTATTCAGTGTCTGAAACAAAATAATTCAAAAGTGCAAAATCTCACCTGTAAAGTAATTTCATATTCAGAAGCCTGCTTCATGCCTTTTGATCAGACCTAGGAAGCCAGGTATGTGCACTCTCTGGGCAATCAATGATATGAACTGTCCAATGAGTTGAATGAAGCCTCATTCAACATCTGCTATACAGGATCCACTTGGAGATGTCATCCAGGGCCTGTTACTATTCATTACCTTGCATTAGAAACACTCTTCAAAGACTAACAACAGAATGTACAGCCTGATAGTACAGGGGTAAAGCAATATAAGCAATATAATTAAGTTAAAATACTTTTCTTAAAAGGTCAAGATGGTCCTGTATGGCTCTGTTAGTAGAGTGTGGAGTTTACAGTGCCAGGAGAGTGGGTTTGATTCCCGGGTACACCCATACAAAATGTAAGCATGCAAGACTGTTCGTCGCTTTGGATAAAAGCACCTTCTAAATGGCATATATTATTATTATTATTATTATTATATAAAATCACTGAAAAAGGAATTTTCAAAAAGGACACCATTGAGACGTCACTTTCAGAACAATGGCTCAGGAGAAGTGGTGTCCTTGATTATTCTGGGCCTCCAGGTAAAGTGACACTTGTAATGATTTTTATTTTTTATTTAACTAGGCAAGTCAGTTAAGAACAAATTCTTATTTTCAATGACGCCCTAGGAACAGTGGGTTAACTGCCTGTTCAGGGGCAGAACGACAGATGTACCTTGTGAGCTCGGGGGTTTGAACTGGCAACCTTCCGGTTACTCGTCCAACGCTCTAACCACTAGACTACCCTGCCACCCCATGATGGAGGCATAGCTATGAATAAGGGCTTCTGATGGTACTACTCAGCTGTCTGATGGTACTACTCAGCTGTCTGATGGTACTACTCAGCTGTCTGATGGTACTACTCAGATGTCTGATGGTACTACTCAGCTGTCTGATGGTACTACTCAGCTGTCTGATGGTACTACTCAGTTGTCTGATGGTACTACTCAGCTGTCTGATGGTACTACTCAGCTGTCTGATGGTACTACTCAGCTGTCTGATGGTACTACTCAGCTGTCTGATGGTACTACTCAGCTGTCTGATGGTACTACTCAGCTGTCTGATGGTACTACTCAGCTGTCTGATGGTACTACTCAGCTGTCTGAAGGTACTACTCAGCTGTCTGATGGTACTACTCAGCTGTCTGATGGTACTACTCAGCTGTCTGATGATAGCACTCAGCTGTCTGATGGTACTACTCAGCTGTCAGATGGTACTACTCAGCTGTCTGATGGTACTACTCAGCTGTCTGATGGTAGCACTCAGCTGTCTGATGGAACTACTCAGCTGTCTGATGGAACTACTCAGCTGTCTGATGGTACTACTCAGTTGTCTGATGATAGTACTCAGCTGTCTGATGGTACTACTCAGATGTCTGATGGTACTACTCAGATGTCTGATGGTACTACTCAGATGTCTGATGGTACTACTCAGCTGTCTGATGGTAGCACTCAGCTGTCTGATGGTAGCACTCAGCTGTCTGATGGTAGCACTCAGCTGTCTGATGGTAGCACTCAGCTGTCTGATGGTAGCACTCAGCTGTCTGATGGTAGCACTCAGCTGTCTGATGGTAGCACTCAGCTGTCTGATGGTACTACTCAGCTGTCTGATGGTACTACTCAGCTGTCTGATGGTAGCACTCAGCTGTCTGATGGTACTACTCAGCTTTCTGATGGTACTACTCAGCCGTCTGATGGTACTACTCAGCTGTCTGATGGTAGCACTCAGCTGTCTGATGGTAGCACTCAGCTGTCTGATGGTAGCGCTCAGCTGTCTGAGCCAACTGCCTGACTGATAATGTTCAGACATTTATTGTAGAAGTTGTATGCTCAGAATGACTAGGATTAGTTCACGTGGCGATAGTTCCCTCAGTCGGACAGACCATAGTCTACAGACCACAGTCTAATTTGGCAAGTAGAGACGATCAACACAGAGAAGCCTCTGTGCTTGGGTCTGGGGAGAATATCTCTATCTGACACTGGTTAGGCGTCTGGGCAGAGTGCCGGTCAGATAGTCTTTAGGCGTCAGTGCAGAGTGCCTGTCACATAGTGTTTATGCGTCAGTGCAGAGTGCCGGTCAGATAGTGTTTACGCGTCAGTGCAGAGTGCCGGTCAGATAGTGTTTATGTGTCAGTACAGGGTGTCTGATCCTCTCATGAAAAGAGGCTTGAGGGTAAAGGCTGGTAATGGCAGGTGGTGTGGCTGGTGGGACGCACTTGGTGGCTCCTTCATTAGGGCCTGGTAGCTAACACTGCTCCACTGTGAGGGCAACTCATTACCACACCAGCCTGGTCAGCTACTGACGACCAGCTTCCTCATTAGAACCAGCCATGATTACATTCTGGTAGGAAGTCATCTGAGTTGAACCACAGTACTGGTCCTCCAACAGCACAATGAACTAGACCAGCCTCCAGTGATAGGAAGTATTAGCATTAGTATAATTACTTAGTAGTAGTAGTAGTAGTAGTAGTAGTAGTAGTAGAATAAGTACATAGTAAAGCCATACAGTAATTGTAGAAGTATTAGTAGAAGTAGTAGTAGTAGGCGTACAGTAGCAATATCTCCATTAATAAAATGTAATGCCTCATCATCATTACTGTCACTATCATTATTAGTGTCATTGTGCTTGATAGTTCTGCCTTGTCACAACTGACATTAGCGGATGGTTAAATAATTAGCATGTAATGAGCCTGCAAAGTAAACATCAATCCACTCAAAGAGAGGGCGGTGTGTGCGCTACACTTCAGTCGCCCTGATTCACTAGGCATAATTGGCACAATTAGTCTCTATAACCTACCCATTCACATCCCAGCTTACACATCCCACACGTCTGCATATCCTACATGTCCATCAAATCCGCACTGGCAGTGCTTCTAGGAAAGGCAGGGCTGGACTCATGATTTAGCAAAACAACATGATAAAAGCTTTGAATCTTGATTGACTATGACCTATTGGGCATACATCAAAGCCATGGTTATGACATTGGGTATCCATCTAAGTAGCATTTAAGTGGGGCTAAACATTTGATCCTACATAACCCTTAAAAGAGTAACTGCCTTTAAAAAGCAACAAATCACTTTGAAAATGACCTTTGTGGTGTCGATTCAAGTCAGAAACAGTTATTCTAGTGTCAAAATTGACTAGATAGTGTCAAAAGGATAATTTTGTTCATAAAGTCAGTCTCGTCTGAAACAGAGTTTGGAAAATCTGTGCATCATAACAGGTAAATGAAGGTTGGGTTTTGATTTGATGATGTCCATTTGGGGTGAACAGCTGAGGTGATAGCTCTCTTATCCAATAGTATAGACAGTGAAACAGACCTGACCAGCAGCTCCCACTTTGTTTACATAAGACAACACGTTGTGCATTTCTGACCTTGAGAAAAACTGCACCAAAGATGTAATTAGATGTAGATCTAAAATGTCACAACTCGTGCGAGGGAAAAAAAGATCAAGCGCGAGTGTTCGTTCACGAAAGGCATTTGAGGATTATTTAAGATACTCTTTGAAGAGGTAGGGTTTCAGACGTTTTCGGAAGGGTGGGATGGCCAAGAGACCAGAGATGGCAGAACGGAGTGCTCAGGTTGGGTTGTAGGGTTAGTCTGAAGCTAGGAATGGGCAGTTCCTCCTGCTGCTTCGTAGGCAGGTACAATGGTCTTGTAGTGGATGCGAGCTTCGACTCGAAGCCAGTAGAGTGTGCAGAGGAGCGGGGTGACATGGGAGAACTTAGGAAGGTTGGTCAACAGGTGGGCTGCAGCATTCTGGATAAGTTGCAAGAGTTTGATGGCACAAGCGGGGAGCCCAGCCAACAGCGAATTGCTCATATGAGGTGAACGACAGCTTTGCTGATGACTCTGCCTGTTAGGATTAAAATCAGTCACGCCTTCTCACAGACGTCAAATACAGCTGTGATTCATCCTCCATGTCCACTGTGAAATCTGAATTAGAGAACAATCGACATGGATTTTTAGGGCCAATTTTTGGGGGTCAAGGTATGCCGATGTCCGATATTTTAGGCTGATAATTCAATATCATTGAATTAGAGAATCTTTCAGACAACATTTCCCAGAATCAGCCATGTACACATTAATGCATATTTTTTATTTTTTTTATCAAAATGAATTGGACTGTTTTTACAAATCTAAGGACATAACATAAAGGTAATAATTTTATTTGAATGGTAAATCTTTTGATAAATTGGGTAAATTAAGATGGCATAGGCCTACTCACAATACAGGTGAATGCACATATTAGCCTACTGAGCAACAACATTTGCATAGAAGCATCACTCCAGCATGTCACGCCTGTATGGAAGGACATCATATAGACACTGTTGTTGGTTTGAGATCTGTGGTTTTTGTGATCAAGAGGAAAAACAAACTCAGCTGCCAGGAAGAAATTCAAAACAAATCATTTGGATAGTTCAGCTATCTGTCAAGAAATGGGCGGGTTTTAACGTGATCCTACTGCTACGATTGGATAGAGAGAGGCTGTAACTCCATTCCCTTTCACATCTCTCATATCACTTGGTGCTGTTTACTGCTACTATGAGAACTAGCTCAATGGCGATGATATTTGTGAAATTGTGTTTTTTTACATTGGATAAAAGTAGAGACTCAGAGCTAGAAAATGGTATATCATACACTACAGTTGAGGAACAATGGGAAAGTAATTCTGTTTTGAATGTTGTAACCTCACTTTTGAGAAATGTTTGAATGTTTTGGTACACCTAGTGGAGAGATCTTCTTTGTCTACAACCAAACAGCATCATTCACAGCATCATTCACACCCTCTTAAGCTTTAGCCCCATCCAGCTCTTTAAGGATTCACATGTAAGGCCATGTACTAAACAACCAAAGATTTCAAATAGAGCTGGCTGGCTTCTCCGTGCATCGGCAGGACAGAGCAGCTACGTCTGGTAAGATGAGGGGTGGAGATGTGTGTCTACTTGTCAATAACTGCTGGTAAACGATGTCTAATATTAAAGAAGTCTCGAGGTATTGCTCGCCTGAGGTAGAATACCTCATGATAAGCTACAGACCACACTATCTACCAAGAGAGTTCTCATCTATATTATTCGTAGCCGTCTACTTACCACCACAAACCGATGCTGGCACTATGACCGCACTCAACCAACTCTATAAGGCCATAAGCAAACAAGAAATGCTCATCCAAAAGCGGCGCTCCTAGTGGCCCGAGACTTTAATGCAGGCAAACTTAAATCCGTTTGACCTAAAAGCCTTATTATTAAATTAATATTTGTGACAGGAGGTTGATTTGTCACTTTGTCAATTCGTCCTTTTCTCAATACTGCACCATTCTGTTGGAGAATGAGCGAGCTTGTTGCTGCTGATTTTCCCAGCTAGATATTCTTTGGCATTGTGCAGTGCTCGTGGCTCAAGCGGTGAGCGGCATAGTAGCAGCCTTGCCGTGTAGCGGGACTAATCGGTGAAGCCGATAGAGAAGGGCCGGTAGCCGATAGACTAGAAAAGGTCACTATACCAGCTTGGCCGATTATCGGTCGTTTTCTCATTTGAATGGCATGCTAATAGATGATTTACAGCCACTGTTCTGTTTGATATAACAAGGTTTGATGAAGGGACACAGGAAACAAATGTCTTTCTAATGTAACATTGAGTATTTGTGTGCACCCTTGGCTGTGTTAGGGAGCAAATGGACAAGCTCATAATGACTTTGAACCCTCTCAACCGACGCAGTGGAATGATCAGGATACGGCATGTCCCTCAGGAGACACCGTCTGTAGCCAAACAGAGTTACACAGATAGACAGCTCTCGAGGTGACCATAGTGATGGAAGTGAATTCCGGACCCACGTCCCCCTGGTAAGTGTGGGTACACTGCACAGCGAGGATGCCATCTAGTGCCCTCCTCACTTAGACATGATGCCTCATGCCAGTCAGCTGAACAGACACAATCTCTCATGAATAACAGGAGACAGAGGGTGTTACTGTGATTGATGCAGGCACATGTATTTAACCTTTCTAGAGCTGGTTAGAATCTGACAATATAAAGATAAAGCAATACTGAATATCAACTATTGAAATGAATGTTTCAAATACATGCAATTTGTGGTGGTAGTTTTAAACTAGGTAAGTGAAAGTAAAGCTTAAAAAAGTAAAGCTTCCTGACCTAAGCAACTCTGACCACTAACATCAAAGTTGCAATTGACAACCTCTCTCATAGAACTACACTAACTCATGACTACACTCAAATGGATTACTCTCTCTCTCTTATAGAACTACACTAATTCATGACTACTCTAAACTGGATTACTATCTCTCATATATAACTACACTAATTCATGACTACACTAAACTGGATTACTATCTCTCATAGAATTGCACTAATTAATGACTACACTAAACTGGATTACTATCTCTCATATAGAATTACACTAATTCATGACTACACTAAACTGGATTACTATCTCTCATATAGAATTACACTAATTAATGACTACACTAAACTGGATTACTATCTCTCATAGAATTACACTAATTAATGACTACACTAAACTGGATTACTATCTCTCATAGAATTACACTAATTAATGACTACACTAAACTGGATTACTATCTCTCATATAGAATTACACTAATTCATGACTACACTAAACTGGATTACTATCTCTCTCAGAACTAAACTAATTCATGACTAAACTCAACTGGATTACTATTGGAAGTGACAGTACTTGAACTTTGTTCCTAAACAGCAACACTTACAACCGTGGTTAGTGTACCAACTTCTACCGGATGATGTCAGCGAGAATCTGTTTTCAGTAAAACATTCCCCCTGTGTACTTTAACTTGAAAAACCACAAATGTGCTGCAAATGATTCAAATCAATATGAGGCCAGTGGTCTGACATTGACATCTGGAGACAGAAGTCCCTCTAAACCCTGCTACCATCTCCAGCTACAAATCTGTAAAATCAAGTTTAGAGCCAGACAAAGCTGCAGTTGATTACTGCCATACGCCTGCCACAGAGTAAATGCTACCATCTGCTTAGCCCACCCTCAGTGCAGGGCAAAGGTCACAGAGATGTGCAGTTGTGTGAGATACTGCAACTGACCAGGTGCGTGCGCGCCTGTGTGTGTGTGTGTGTGTGTGTGTGTGTGTGTGTGTGTGTGTGTGTGTGTAAAAAATGAAAGGAAAAAAATAGGACCACGGCAAGATCTGGAGGACGAAAATACAATAGAGACTCAGGTGGGGCTACAGAGGTGGGGTACTTACAGTAACACGTTCCTCTGAGGGGGTTGCCAAGGTAACGGTTCTCGGAGTCGCAACTGCAACAATGGGAGAGAAAGAGAAAGGGGGGAGTAACAGAGAGGGGGGAGAGAGAGAGAGGGGGAAGTAAGAGAGGGGAGAGAGAGAAGAATGGAAGACAGAAAACAATGAGCTTAACAAGAGATATGTCACTTTGCCAAAGACATCACAGTCCTATCACAGACTGTTAATAACATCATCCCTGAGGGTTATTTTGGGCCAGGGAGGAGTGTCCTGAGAAGTCGCTTGTAGAGGTGCTATCTGAGGTGACACTGCTGTGTGCTGCTTCAGGTGCTGTCCTTTCCCTGGTTATGATGAGGTGATTTCCCCTGACAGCCCTGTCTGACGATACCTCTCTGTTCTGCTCCGGGGCAGGAGCCATGTGTCTGTCTGTGTACTGGGCAGCAGGGGATTTAGTAAGCTACAGACAGCCCAGAACAACTTGAATGCTACTAAAAGAAGGGAGAGGGCAGCTAGGACCTAATAGAGGCTTGAAAAATATGATCCATGTCACAAGTGGTCTTTAGCAACCCCAGTCAGGTGTGTGTAAAACTCAACAAATCCTTCATTTGACCCTGTTTGTCAAGGCAACCACTACAAAGACAATGTTCTGAAAAAGCAGGCAGGGAACTGAGGGCAGACTATGGGGAGTCGGAGTACCATATGCATGAGGGTGATTGTGGTAGGTGGCATTTGATCATCTGGCTTGGTTTATGAGCCAGGGGTCATTACTGCAGTCCAAACACCCATGTTTATTGCCATAACCCAACTTCTACAAAACCCAGGGAGGTACCTTGGAAAGGGCAAGAGCGCGTAAAACCATTGCTTTGTAAATACATACTCCACCACTTTGACAAGCCTATCTAAACACATATGATACATTGTCAAATCTGCCCCTTGAGTCAATAAATGGATTCAGATGTAATGGCTCTGTTTGCAAAGCTAGTCAGGCAGTGGTTACTTAAGCAATAAGGCCCGGGGGGGTGCGGTATATGGCCAACATAACACGGCTAAGGGCTGTTCGTACGCACGACACAACGCAGAGTGCCTGGATACAGCCCTTAGCCGTGGTATATTGGCCATATACCACAAACACCCGAGGTGCCTTATTGCTATTATAAACTGGTTACCAGTGTAATTTAAAAAAATTATGTTTTGTCATACTCATGGTATACGGTCTGATATACCACGGCTGTCAATCAATCAGTATTCAGGGCTCGAACCAACCAGTTTATAAAGATAAATAATGTAGGCAACGGTCACTTCCCTGTGCTTATACATAACAAGACCTGGATTCCATTCAGTGGCTGGACAACCCTTGTTAGGAGGGTCATAAAGTAGCAGTAATTAATATTTCATAGCCAAAGACAGAGCTTAATTCATTATGTACGGTTCTTATAGAAGGCACTGTGAAAAACAACCCCACAAAACAGCTCAAGAGAACTTCAATTTGAACACAGAGGCCACAGCAGAGTTATAAGGCCTTGTGAGTATAAGAGTTTGAAACCAATTGTATTCCACTTACACAAAGGCAAGGTCAAGACAAAAATATTTTTCAAACAATTATCTTTGTCCTCAGTAAATCTTAGGAACATGACAGTAGTGTTAAGATGCAACAAGGGGACTTTAAAAGGGGCCCCACTCTCCGTCTCCCCAGAGAACACTAACACTTAAACACGACACTCATCTTGGGGCTGTCTGATTAAGCAGCTTATCCTGTGGTAATGGTGCCAAGATGGAGGACCACCCTGGCCTCCTTCCACCAGTCTCTCTGCTGTCTGTCTGGCTGCCTCTCACTCAGAGAGAAAAGCACCACTGTCCTTAGGAACACTTCATCTGCTATTAAGCTGCCACAGTCTCGGCCACAGTCAAACTCAGACACACTGTGTGCCAGTGGACCCTCAGCATGGCTTTCTTTGTGAGCCGTAACAGAGGGCGGAAGGTTGGAGATTAAAGGTCGCTGTGGGCGTTTGCGTTTTCGTGTGACACACACACACACACACACACACACACACACAGAGACAGTCTCTATGATGCGTCTGTTAGTGCAGCAGCTGCTGTCAGTAACAGGAGGAACATGCTGAGGTAAATGCTGAGCTGGGAGATTTAAAAAGCCAACTTCCCGTCTCACTCACACACACGGACCCACCTATGCCATGACCCCACTGGGCCACACAGCGTGCCAGGCAGGGTGGCGGCAGAAGTGCCAAAATAAACCTCTGAAACGGAGTCTGTTTACTTCCTCTCCTTTGGGTCCTGGGTTCAAGGGGAACATGCATAGAGCTTAGTTGTGAAGGGGAAGATGGAAAGGAAGGGGAGGCTGCTGAGTCCGTCTGTATGATATTAATTAGACACAGCCTCCTAAGAGGCTCCTAAAAATCTCAAATCCAAAATGCTGGAGTATGGGGCCAAATTGACAATTTTTTTGCTTCACTGTCAAAATAAATATGGTTTATATTCACAAGGACCCAAAATACCCAGCAATGAGGCCACTCCAAACCCTTTTCTCACTACCATGCTGAACCAAACTGTGTTGGCTGTGCTATTTTCTTTCCATTTTTAACATACCTTTGATTTCACACTTGTGCATAGACACATACAGTACGAACACACTCTCACACACACTCAGAGTATTTGATCAGTAATCAAAACAAGCAAACCAACAAGGGACAGCAGGTAGCCTAGTGGTTAGAGCGTTGGACTAGTAATTGAAAGGTTGCTAGATCTAATCCCCAGAGCTGACAAGGTAAACATCTGTCGTTCTGCCCCTGAACAAGGCAGTTAACCCACTGTTCCTATGCAGTCATTGAAAATAAGAATTTGTTCTTAACTGACTTGCCTAGTTAAATAAAGGTTAAAAAATACACTCGTTTCAAAGTGAAACAGAATGTGAGCTATCATGTGATCAAGCTGGCAACATCAAAAAATGACATTGCGAAATAATGTATTTTAAATACCAGTGGATGTAGCGTGAGAGCTGCTGATTCTGCTCAAACAGCTGTTTATTGCTGCTGGAGTGAAACGTGCTTTAATAAGCCTAATCATTGCACAACATTTCTGAAGGCAATCGGGTGTAAAAAACTGTTTTGATGCCACAATTATAAAGAGCTACTATTTTTATTTCTCAACTGGTAATTGAAGCGAGCTTCCCATTCGCCATTCATGTGCATAGGCAACTAGGCAGGCTTCAGCGTGTCACACACCACTTTGCAATGAGCCGGAGGCAGTATGCATTTTGAAAACATATACTTCATTATTTGAAACCTGAACTTTTTTCTACATATGAGCCATGTCTTATCTTGCTTCAAAAAAGCCTAGCCAAGTTCACTTGTCAGCTCGGGGACTCGATCCACCAACCTTTCGGTTACTGGCCCAACGCTCTAACCACTAGGTTACCTGCCGCGGCTGCTCGGCCATGGAAACACTTTTCATGAAGCTCCCGACAAACAGTTATTGTGCTGACGTTGCATCCAGAGACAGTTTGGAACTTGGTAGTGAGTGTTGCAACATAGGACAAACAATTTTTACGTGCTTCATGCTTAGCACTCGCCGGTCCCATTCTGTGAGCTTGTGTGGCCTACCACTTTGCGGCTGAGCCGTTGCTGCTCCTAGCCAATGACAGCACTTACTGTTGATCATAGAAGCTCTAGCAGGGCAGAAATTTAACGAACTGACTTGTTGGAAAGGTGGCATCTTATGACGGTGCCACGTTGAAAGTCACTGAGCTCTTCAGTAAAGCCATTCTACTGCCAATATAGAGATTGCATGGCTGTGTGCTCGATTTTATACACCTGTCAGGAATGGGTGTGGCTGAAATAGCCGAATTAGGGGTTTAGGGGTTCCACATACTTTTGTATATACAGTGCATTCGGAAAGTATTCAGACCCCTGGACTTTTTCCACATTTTACAGCCTTATTAAAAATGGATTCAATTGTTATTTCCCCCTCATCAATCTACACACAATACCCCATAATTACAAAGAAAAAACTGTATTTATTTTGCAAATTGGAATATCGCATTTACATAAGTATTCAGACCCTTTACTGCCCCTTTTTTGTTGAAGCACCTTTGGCAGCGATTACAGCCTCAAGTCTTCTTGGGTATGACGCTTCAAGCTTGGCACACCTATATTTGGTGAGTTTCTCCCACTCTTCTCTGCAGATCCTCTCAAGCTCTGTCAGGTTGTATGGAGAGCGTCGCTGCACAGCTATTTTCAGCTCTCTCCAGCGCTGAGCGCTCTGGAGCAAGTTTTCATCAAGGATCTCTCTGTACTTTGCTCCGTTTATAATTCCCTCGATCCTGACGAGTCTCCCAGTCCCTAACGCTGAAAAACATCCCCACAGCATGAGGCTGCCACCACCATGCTTCACCGTAGAGACTGTGCCAGGTTTCCTCCAGACGTGACACTTGTCATTCAGGCCAAAGTGTTCAATCTTGGTTTCATCAGACCAGAGAATCTTGTTTCTCATGGTCTGCTTGGTTTTTGCTCTGACATGCACTGTCAACTGTGAGACCTTATATAAACAGATGTGTGCCTTCCCAAATAATGTCCAATGAGTTGAATTTACCACAAGTAGACTCCAAACAATTTGTAGAAACAGCTGAAGGATGATCAATGGAAACAGGAAGCATCAGATCTCAATTTCGAGTCTCATAGCAAAGGGTACTTTTTAAATTTATTTTATTTTTATTTCACCTTTATTTAACCAGGTAGGCTAGTTGAGAACAAGTTCTCATTTACAACTGCGACCTGGCCAAGATAAAGCATAGCAGTGTGAACAGACAACACAGAGTTACACATGGAGTAAACAATTAACAAGTCAATAACACAGTAGAAAAAAAGGAGAGTCTATATACATTGTGTGCAAAAGGCATGAGGAGGTAGGCGAATAATTACAATTTTGCAGATTAACACTGGAGTGATAAATGATCAGATGGTCATGTACAGGTAGAGATATTGGTGTGCAAAAGTAAATAAATAAAAACAGTATGGGGATGAGGTAGGTAAAAATGGGTGGGCTATTTACCGATAGTCTATGTACAGCTGCAGCGATCGGTTAGCTGCTCAGATAGCAGATGTTTGAAGTTGGTGAGGGAGATAAAAGTCTCCAACTTCAGCGATTTTTGCAATTCGTTCCAGTCACAGGCAGCAGAGAACTGGAACGAAAGGCGGCCAAATGAGGTGTTGGCTTTAGGGATGATCAGTGAGATACACCTGCTGGAGCGCGTGTTACGGGTGGGTGTTGCCATCGTGACCAGTGAACTGAGATAAGGCGGAGCTTTACCTAGCATGGACTTGTAGATGACCTGGAGCCAGTGAGTCTGGCGACGAATATGTAGTGAGGGCCAGCCGACTAGAGCATACAGGTCAAAACGGATGGCACTGTGATAAACTGCATCCAGTTTGCTGAGTAGAGTGTTGGAAGCAATTTTGTAGATGACATCGCCGAAGTCGAGGATCGGTAGGATAGTCAGTTTTACTAGGGTAAGTTTGGCGGCGTGAGTGAAGAAGGCTTTGTTGCGGAATAGAAAACCGACTCTAGATTTGATTTTAGATTGGAGATGTTTGATATGAGTCTGGAAGGAGAGTTTATGTAAACTTATGTAACTAAGGTATGTTTCTTATTTTTAATACATTTACAAACATTTCTAAAAACTTGTTTTCGCTTTTTCATTATTAGGTAGTGTGTGTGGATTAATAAGATTTGTGTTTTATTTTTATACATTTTAGAATAAGGCTGTAACGTAACAAAATGTGGAAAAAGTCAAAGGGGTCTGAATACTTTCAGATTGCGTTATACAATCACTGTTCTCAAAAAAGACTGCACCACGTAGTGGTTTAGAGTAACCTTGGCATCAGATCAAAAAACCTACATTTCTTCTCCTTTCTTTGCACAGGAAAATGTGGCCTTTATTAGACACATTTCATGCAATTCTACTACACTTTATTCTGAGACATTAGCTGAATATTTTTTCATCTATGACAAAAATGACAGGGTAGCCTACTCTGCTGACACCGACAAACTGATCAATAAAAACAACGCTGTCTGATTCATATCATCGGCCTACGAAAAAGGGGAGACAAATACATCTAACCTGGAGGGGGAAATTATTGTCCAAAAACAAACAAAGTGGCAGTGACCTAATGATAAAGACCGTGAATATGCACACGCAACGGGGATATGGTCGAAGTTCTCCGCTGGTGCCAATACTTTCCAATCAATTAAGTTCAGAATTTTGAGAAGTAAGACAGATTGGAGTCTTTTCATTGTCTTCGCTTTACAGCAATGGTCGTTAGTTTTCCAAACTTTTTTTCCGCTATTGAATTTTTAAATATTGCGGTTTGCCTGGCTGGGTCTCTCTGCTTTTCACTGACAGTCGCAACTCAATCATCTACTTGGTATTTTCTGCGCGCTCTGCCCAAAATTACGGGCCCTTCCGACTGTAACCTAGGCAATGCGATTTAAAACGATCCACCATTTTTTTTCTTAAGAAGCTAATGATCCTCTGTGGCCAAATCATGCTTTCTGGTGTAGTAGCCTATTCTGAATGATTTTAATCTTCAAATCGCATGCTGCGGCATCAGAGTTGCATGTTCTGTTAAGATGAATTACCTTAAGCTGAATGGTATTTCTGTCATTCTGAGAACAGTGGGTGGACACACAATGCATATGGTCCCAGTAAATTTCTTACACTTCCGGTAAATTAAAATGCTGCCGGTCAAATGTCTGGCGCCACACTTTCTTAACGGAAACCATTACACACACACATACATATCTGCACATGCAAGCACGCACACACACTGAAATTGAAAACAGGGAAGCACTCCAGAGGTTGAAAAGTATCTTGCTGTGTGACAGGTGTTGAGATAAGAATATGAATTGGATTTCTTTCCTTCTTGTTCCAATTTGGCTGTGTGGCCTAGATCCACAGCCCTCCCCTGCCACTACAATGACCCTACAGTAACTACATAACCCACTAACCTCACCCCATGACCTCCCAACCTGGACACTGACCACTGAACCCACACACACAGCATCAGGCTTCATACCTTATTCCCCTGCTCTACGTGTGACTGGAAACCAATCATGCGTCCCGCCTCACACCATGTGCCCAGCTCCTGGCAATCGTGCAGAGACAAAATACAGCACAACAGTCTGTTTGTGAGACAGAGAGTGAGACAGAGAGTGAGACACAGAGAGAGACACACAGAGAGAGAGAGACACAGAGAGAGAGAGAGAGAGACAGAGAGAGACACGGCGAGAGAGAGAGAGAGACAGAGAGAGACACAGAGAGAGAGACAGAGAGAGAGACAGAGAGAGAGAGACAGAGAGAGACAGAGAGAGACAGAGACAGATAGAGAGACAGAGACAGAGCGAGAGAGACAGAGACAGAGCGAGAGAGACAGAGAGACAGAGAGAGAGAGACAGAGACACAGAGAGAGAGACACAGAGAGACAGAGAGAGAGAGAGAGATAGAGTAATGTGTGCGAGTGGACCTGCATGGGTCCTTTTTTCTCTCTTTTTCATCTTGCAAGTGGAAATGAAGGAAGGACACAATTAATTATATTTACACTCTCCTTCTTATGTATTTGGACAGTTAATTTGGCCCTATACTCCAGCATTTTGGATTTGAGATGAAATGTTTCATATGAGGTGACAGTAGAGAATGTCACCTTTTATTTGAGTGTATTTTTATACATACAGTATCTGTTTAACCGTTTAGAAATGAAAGCACTTAATGTACAGTACCTACACTGAACAAACATATAAACACAATGTAAAGTGTTGATCCCATGTTTCATGTGCTGAAACAAAATATCCCAGAAATGTTCTATAACCACAAAAAGGTTATTTCTCTCAAATGTTGTGGACAAATGTTTTATATCCCTGTTAGTGAGCATTTATCCTTTGCCAAGATATTCCATCCACCTGACAGGTGTGGCATATCAAGAAGCTGACTAAACAGCATGATCATTACACAGGTGCACCTTGTCCTGGGGACAAAATGTGCAGTTTTGTCACAAGGCAACAGATGTCTCAAGTTTTGAGGCTTGGGATTTAAAAATATGAAACAGAAAAAACAAACAATTGTTTGAGGAAAATAACTTCTAAATACAAGGTTCTCTTGTATCATGATGGGTATGGACACGTGGGCTACATCATGGAGGAGGTTTTACACACATCCAAAGCATGGCTAAAATAATGTAGGCCTGCCTACAATACATTTTTATAAAATCAATATTGGTCACATACACGTGTTAAGCAGATGTTATTGCGGGTGTAGTGAAATGCTTGTAACAGAAACAGCATACATACCTACAGTGCATTCGAAAGTATTCAGACCCCTTCACTCTGTCCACATTTTGTTACGTTACAGCCTTATTCTAAAATGGATTCAACATTTTTTTCCCTTTATAAATCTACACTATGGCTGTCCCTGACTAAAAAAGATCTCGGTTCACCAAGAGTTGTCTGTTCTTTCAACCAATCGATTGGTTGACATTTTTAAATTACCATTTTTTTTCTCCATATATATTGACACATCCTATGTGTTTAATCAAATCAACTATATTCACTGAGCTTGTCTGATGGTTGTAATTATTCCTCCAGAATGTCAGTTATTCCATAGAATGATTCGGACGGGATTCGTTTTTTTTCCAAACTTCCCCATGTCACATAATTCTGCATTTTTTCCCAATAAATTGAAAATTATGACAAAAGCCTGGAGGTTTTTATTCTAGGCGTGAAGATACATGTCCAAGTGATAGGGCCACAGTGATATCTCCAGCTTGGTTCCCAGGTTTCTAAACCATACCAAACAATCTTTCCTATAGTGTGGGACCATATATAGACAGGTGTTTGCCTTTCCAAATCATGGCCAATCAATTAGATTTACCACAGGACTCCAATCAAATTGTAGAAACACCTCAAGAATGATCAATGAAAACAGGATGCACCTGACCGCAACTTTGAGTCTCATAGCAAAGGCTCTGAATACTTGTGTAAAAAAAGGTATTTCTGTTCTTAATTTGTTTTCACTTATTGTGTGTAGGTCAGGGCGGTATTGTGTGTAGGTCAGGGCGGTATTGTGTGTAGGTTAGGGCGGTATTGTGTGTAGGTTAGGGCGGTATTGTGTGTAGGTTAGGGCGGTATTGTGTGTAGGTCAGGGCGGTATTGTGTGTTGGTCAGGGCGGTATTGTGTGTAGGTCAGGGCGGTATTGTGTGTAGGTCAGGGCGGTATTGTGTGTAGGTCAGGGCGGTATTGTGTGTAGGTCAGGGCGGTATTGTGTGTAGGTCAGGGCGGTATTGTGTGTAGGTCAGGGCGGTATTGTGTGTAGGTCAGGGCCTTGTTGTGTGTAGGTCAGGGCGGTATTGTGTGTAGGTCAGGGCGGTATTGTGTGTAGGTCAGGGCGGTATTGTGTGTAGGTCAGGGCGGTATTGTGTGTAGGTCAGGGCGGTATTGTGTGTAGGTCAGGGCGGTATTGTGTGTAGGTTAGGGCGGTATTGTGTGTAGGTTAGGGCTGACCCCATTTAGTTGACTAGTCGATTGTTTGGTCAATAGGCTGTTGGTCGACCGAGGTCTCTTTAGTCGAGCAGGAATTGGCGCCTTTTCCCAGATTATGTTTCTCAGATTATGTGCATAATAGCAAAGTTAACCAGCATATTGGTGTTGAGAACAATGCCGGAGGCAGCAGCAGAATGAGGAGATGAGAAAATAGCCCTTGGCTTATTGTAAAAAAAAAGTGAGGAGAGAGAACCCAAACTTAATTAGATCTATAATCAATAGCTTAACTGTTAAATGTGCTTGGCTTTATAAATCATCAATATTTCTACATAAACAAACTCAGATCCTGCTTCGATTGCCTGTTTGAGTGTTTGTTTAATAGCATACCGATTCCGTAAGCACCAAATCTCACGCAGCAACATGTCAAGTAAACAATTTCACAAATTTGTCTGTTTTTAATATTTGCTTTGCTGCAATAAAGGCTTTAGAACATTCAGTCAAAGAAATAATCATAAATCATGTAGCAGATATAGGATATGGTAGAAAGAGTATGTGGTCTTTTCGTGGACTAGCCTCGATTTGGTCCAAACATAGATCCTTGATGAAAACCTGGTCCAAAGTGCTCAGAACCTCAGACTGGGGTGAAGATTCACCTTCCAACAGGACAACAACCCTAAGCACACAGCCAAGACAACGCAGGAGTGGCTTCAGGGCAAGTCTTTGAATGTCCTTGAGTGTCCCAGCCAGAGCCCGGACTTGAACCCGATCGAACATCTCTGGAGAGAGTTGAAAATAGCTGTGCAGCAACGCTCCCCATCCAACCTGACAGCGCTTGAGAGGATCTGCAGATAAGAATGGGAGAAACTTCCCAAATACAGGTGTGCCAAGCTTGCAGCGTCATACCCAAGAAGACTCAAGGCTGTACCCGCTGCCAAAAGTGCTTCAGAGTAAAGGGTCTGAATACTAATATAAATGTGATATTTCAGTTGCTTATTTTTAATAAATTAGCAAAGATTTCAAAAAAACATATTTTTGCTTTGTCATTATGGGGTATTGTGTGTAGATTGATGAGAAAAAAAATAAATGTAATACATTTTAGAATAAGGCTGTAACGTAACAACATGTGGAAAATGTCAAGGGGTCTAAATACTTCCCGAATGCACTGTAGATAAAAAGGGAATGTCAGCTCACTTTTGCTCCTCTCAAACTTGATGTTTTAATAAAGCTTTGATGTTTAAGATTCATTTCCAAGAGGTCTCACAAGCTAAACACATTATCAACGGTCTTGACTAGCATACTTGATTACATTTGGCAGGACAAAAAGAAAACTGCCTTCATTGAGCGGAGGGGAGGCTATGCTTAGTTTTAAAACAAAATGGGGAAAGACAATTACTGTTTTATGTTTCAGCGAGTTGATATAATTGCATTTATTTATTTTATTTAATCTTTATTTAACTAGGCAAGTCAGTTAAGAACAAATTCTTATTTACAATGATGGTCTACACCGGCCAAACCCTAACCCAGGGTTTGCCCGATGATACAGCCTGGAATCGAACCAGGGTCTGTATTGACGCCTCTAGCACGGAGACGCAGTGTCTTAGACCGCTGCACCACTTGGGAGCCATATAAGTCAAGTAAATAGCCGAACCTGGCGTTATAAGGCTGGAAAACGCCTGTGCGACAGTTTTTACATGACAAAATTGCAAACTAATGTGCGTTTGACACTAACCTCCTTAACGCCAACACAGCATAGAACCCTAAATGCACTAGGCATTTTGTGGGTTGAATGCTGTAAAACAATAACACAATGATGGTAGTGACTGGCCTTTACTGCTTATCACTTATTAATCATAATTCATTCACTTTACTTTAATAAAATATTTTTTAATTGATGAATATAATTTAATTCCAAGTCATCTCATCTATAAAGCTCTGCTGCTGTCTGACAAAAATCACTATTTTAGGAGTTATTAAAAGTAAATAAGGCATACTTTTATGACTGCTGAATACCAACTATCAATCACTTAGATCATGAATTTTATCCCTCTCGATCTCCCATTCTCTTCTCAGTCACCGTGTCTGCTGCACACCGTTGTCTCTTCTCAGTCACCGTGTCTGCTCCACACCGTTGTCTCTTCTCAGTCACCGTGTCTGCTCCACACCGTTGTCTCTTCTCAGTCACCGTGTCTGCTCCACACCGTTGTCTCTTCTCAGTCACCGTGTCTGCTCCACACCGTTGTCTCTTCTCAGTCACCGTGTCTGCTCCACACCGTTGTCTCTTCTCAGTCACCGTGTCCGCTCCACACCGTTGTCTCTTCTCAGTCACCGTGTCCGCTCCACACCGTTGTCTCTTCTCAGTCACCGTGTCCGCTCCACACCGTTGTCTCTTCTCAGTCAC
Organism: Oncorhynchus mykiss; assembly: GCF_013265735.2. Lineage (NCBI taxonomy): Eukaryota > Metazoa > Chordata > Actinopteri > Salmoniformes > Salmonidae > Oncorhynchus > Oncorhynchus mykiss. The sequence continues at coordinate 78,821,874 of NC_048565.1, forward strand.
CGTGTCCGCTCCACACCGTTGTCTCTTCTCAGTCACCGTGTCCGCTCCACACCGTTGTCTCTTCTCAGTCACCGTGTCCGCTCCACACCGTTGTCTCTTCTCAGTCACCGTGTCCGCTCCACACCGTTGTCTCTTCTCAGTCACCGTGTCCGCTCCACACCGTTGTCTCTTCTCAGTCACCGTGTCCGCTCCACACCGTTGTCTCTTCTCAGTCACCGTGTCTGCTCCACACCGTTGTCTCTTCTCAGTCACCGTGTCTGCTCCACACCGTTGTCTCTTCTCAGTCACCGTGTCCGCTCCACACCGTTGTCTCTTCTCAGTCACCGTGTCCGCTCCACACCGTTGTCTCTTCTCAGTCACCGTGTCCGCTCCACACCGTTGTCTCTTCTCAGTCACCGTGTCCGCTCCACACCGTTGTCTCTTCTCAGTCACCGTGTCCGCTCCACACCGTTGTCTCTTCTCAGTCACCGTGTCCGCTCCACACCGTTGTCTCTTCTCAGTCACCGTGTCCGCTCCACACCGTTGTCTCTTCTCAGTCACCGTGTCCGCTCCACACCGTTGTCTCTTCTCAGTCACCGTGTCCGCTCCACACCGTTGTCTCTTCTCAGTCACCGTGTCTGCTCCACACCGTTGTCTCTTCTCAGTCACCGTGTCTGCTCCACACCGTTGTCTCTTCTCAGTCACCGTGTCTGCTCCACACCGTTGTCTCTTCTCAGTCACCGTGTCTGCTCCACACCGTGGTCTATTCTCAGTCACCGTGTCTGCTCCACACCGTTGTCTCATCTCAGTCACCGTGTCTGCTCCACACCGTTGTCTCTTCTCAGTCACCGTGTCTGCTCCACACCGTTGTCTCTTCTCAGTCACCGTGTCTGCTCCACACCGTTGTCTCTTCTCAGTCACCGTGTCTGCTCCACACCGTTGTCTCTTCTCAGTCACCGTGTCTGCTCCACACCGTTGTCTCTTCTCAGTCACCGTGTCTGCTCCACACCGTTGTCTCTTCTCAGTCACCGTGTCTGCTCCACACCGTTGTCTCTTCTCAGTCACCGTGTCTGCTCCACACCGTTGTCTCTTCTCAGTCACCGTGTCTGCTCCACACCGTTGTCTCTTCTCAGTCACCGTGTCTGCTCCACACCGTTGTCTCTTCTCAGTCACCGTGTCTGCTCCACACCGTTGTCTCTTCTCAGTCACCGTGTCTGCTCCACACCGTTGTCTCTTCTCAGTCACCGTGTCTGCTCCACACCGTTGTCTCTTCTCAGTCACCGTGTCTGCTCCACACCGTTGTCTCTTCTCAGTCACCGTGTCTGCTCCACACCGTTGTCTCTTCTCAGTCACCGTGTCTGCTCCACACCGTTGTCTCTTCTCAGTCACCGTGTCTGCTCCACACCGTTGTCTCTTCTCAGTCACCGTGTCTGCTCCACACCGTTGTCTCTTCTCAGTCACCGTGTCTGCTCCACACCGTTGTCTCTTCTCAGTCACCGTGTCTGCTCCACACCGTGGTCTCTTCTCAGTCACCGTGTCTGCTCCACACCGTTGTCTCTTCTCAGTCACCGTGTCTGCTCCACACCGTGGTCTCTTCTCAGTCACCGTGCCTGCTCCACACCGTTGTCTCTTCTCAGTCACCGTGTCTGCTCCACACCGTTGTCTCTTCTCAGTCACCGTGTCTGCTCCACACCATTCTTATTATAGCTCAGTGCTCGGCACAGACCAGACAAGTTTAAACGGGCGAGCAATGCATTTTGGTCATTGTAGTTAATTACCACATTTTCTGCACTAAACTATGTTGAATATTGGTCTGTTGGAAACTCCCTACAACTATCGCACAGTGCAGGCTTGATCTGATTTATTTGTAGAGAAACTGCACATTGAGCTCACAGGGGAAAAAAACGAATGAAAGGGAATTCAAATAATTGAACTGACATCGGTCAATTTGTTGTTTAAAAACACTTCAAAATTGAACCTGATAATGCCATGACTAAGAAAAATCATGAATGAATCATGAACAACGATAAGTGAGATGCCGTTAAGAGGCTACAACAAAACAATCTAAACTCTAACCATTACCAATAACATGGGAGGGGTAGCATTTTTCGGGGTATCATATTTTTGCCTCTAACCTTCTCACTCATCATTAGTCATGATGCATTCATGATTATCCATAATCATGGTAGCATCCACGTGAATATAGAAATGTTCAGAAACATCTTCTATTCTTACTTACAACAAAAGTGACTCCAAAATGGCACAAGACATTATTCACTATTCAGTTTCTATTGGACAGAACATAATCCAAAACAGAACCAAAACAAACCACTAATACATCCAACAAGTTGTGCAAGGAATATGGGACCAAATACTCAACTTTGGACTATTTCAATACACTATATGTGAATTTTTCCAAATACTTATGACTTCTTCAAATGGGGGGACTAGATACAGTTGAAGTCAGAAGTGTACATACACCTTAGCCAAATACATTTAAACTCAGTTTTTCACAATTCCTGACATTTAATTATAGTAAAAATCCTCATGATGCCATCTATTTTGTGAAGTGTACCAATCCCTCCTGCAGCAAAGCACTCCGACCGACAACATGATGCTGCCACCCCCGTGCTTCACGGTTAGGATGGTGTTCTTCAGCTTGCAAGCCTCCCCCTTTTCCTCCAAACATAATGATGGTCATTATGGCCAAACAGTTCTATTTTTTGTTTCATCAGACCAGAGGACATTTCTCCAAAAACTACAATCTTTGTCCCTTTGTGCAGTTGCAAACCGTAGTCTGTAGTCTCTTTTTATGCCGGTTTTGGAGCAGTGGCTTCTTCCTTACTGAGCTGCCTTTAAGGTTATGTTGATATAGGACTCGATTTACTGTGAATATAGATACTTTTGTACCCGTTTCCTCCAGCACCTTCACAAGGTCCTTTGCTGTTGTTCTGGGATTGATTTGCACTTTTCGCACCAAAGTACATTCATCTCTAGGAGACATAACACGTCTCCTTCCAAATGTCTAAAGGCACAGTCAACTTTGTGTATGTAAACCTCTGACCCACTGGAATTGTGATACAGTGAATTATAAGTGAAATAATCTGTATGTAAACAATTGTTGGAAAAATGACTTGTGTCATGCACAAAGTAGATGTCCTAACTGACTTGCCAAAACTATAGATCATTAACAAGAAATTTGTGGAGTGGTTGAAATACAAGTTTTAATGATTCCAACCTAAGTGTATGTAAACTTCTGACTTCAACTGTACATAAAATGTTTTCATTTCTAAATGGTAAAACAGATATGTATGAAAATACCCTCAAATAAAACCTTACATTCTGTACTAAAATGCTGGAGCATAGATCCAAATATTTAGCTTATGCTTCAATGTCCTAATACATTTGGAGAAGAGTGTAAAATATGTGTATGTGCCCCAGCTCGTTCGTGTTCGTGTGTGTGTGTTCGTGTGTAGCCTTTGTACAGTGGGCCAGCACGCTTGATGTCCACACTGCAGATCTAAGCAGACAAAGGCACTGTGAGCCAACGCTGGAGCAAAGGACAAACGGCCCCCCCAGAGAATGAATAACACAACCACTCCTGGCCTTGCTTACTCTTATTTGACATTTCAGAGAACATAACACAGACACACACACACACACACACACACACACACACACACACACACACAGACAGATAAGGCTGACAAACACACACACTCACATCTACAAAGATAAACTAATACATCACAAGCACACACAAGTAAAACCACACTCTCAAGCACCACACACACACAAACAGTTTCAGTCTGGCATTCTCAGAGGAACCATGCTCGTGCTAATGGTTCCTTTATTGCAGCCAGTCAGAGTGTGCACATCTGCTGAAGCAGAGGGACGGGGGCCTTACCGCCAGCCCAGGGGAAATCGATCGTTCATAATCAAAATGGCAAATAAATGTCTTCCATTACACACAGCCATTTTGAGAAAGCTCTCTGGAAAAAATAAATAATAGTTTTGACGGCGAAAGCATTTGATGGGACGCGTACGTGACAAATCAAGGAGTCGCACAGCGCAGGCAGTGCAGGGAACAAATAGAAATACACGCAGGAAGTCAACTGCTCCCACTCACAACACTTCAAGACTGAGTGTAGGACGACTAATGAATATGGGAAAGCGGGGATGAGGGAAATTATTTTCCCAAGTTGCTGACAAATGTCAAAATTTGTGGAAAACAGTGACCGTCCACGTTCACCATTCCCCAACTTTTTCGATTTGAGTGTCATTCCGAGTTTTGCGGGTCAAAAACAACAGTTGTGCCATGCATGGTTTAATCAATCTCACGTTGAATCTTTTTTTCTGTGGCCAAGTTTCATACCGGTAACATATTTTGAGAGTCATGAAGCTACTGTAAACAAGCAATATGGTTTAGATTGAATAGGTCATTTAGTGTGGGCAGAAAAATCTAACTGCACAGATATTTTTGATGATCGGAACTTTGAACGTCAGAAACACCTCAATCAACTTCTACTATTCCTAATTTCCCCTCATCTCAGCAGGCTAAAAATGTTTATCAGAACAAACAAATATATATCTAAAATCAGCGGTTTACATTTGTTGTTTCCTTGATGTAAAAATCGTTTTAAATCTAATTGAAATTGCAATCTATTCATAAAACAAAAACACACAAATCAGCCTGTGTTAGTGCTCTGCTTGACATGGAAAGAAAAAAGCTTGTGTTTATACGTAGAACGTACAGTCATCATCCCCTTGGTCAGTTGTGTAACTCATGACAGTCACATGGTAATAATGTGTGTGCGGTATGAAATGAGGCTTGCTCTAATGTGACAGGTACTTTATAGCTGAGACCAAATGCTGTTTTTCGAGTGTGAATGCGCGCGTGCAGGAAAGTGCTTGATAGTCCTGTAAAAGGAGCAGCGGTCAAATGGTAATGACAGAGAGATGTCCCTTTAGGAAAACAAAACCTTCTCACTCGTACTCAAAGCATTAAAAAGACACCGCTGCAAAATCCATGTGCACAAATGACTTGACATTCACAGAGAGGATAATACACAATATATGCATGCACTCTCATTCTCTTAATAAATCTGTCAATCCCTCAGACACCTGCATGCAAACTCAAACACGCGCACCTGCGCACACAGGAGCCCTCCAGAGTTGAGCAGGCCTCATTAGAACATAACAGTACCAGTGACAGCAGTGCACTTCTCTACTCCAGGATTTATTGATGCAGCATTTTTCACCCTGCCTTTACCGCACCGGTGAAAGCACTTAGGGGTATTATAGTGCAGCACAGGGCCAGCCTGGCACTCTGATGGCACAAACAAACACACTGGGTGCTGCGCCCCCTGTGCCAACCCCATTACTGGTATTAAAGCCTTGGCTAAGGCCCCAAACGCACATTAACAAAGGGCCAAATTGCTGACACTGCAAGGGGGTTCAGAGAGGGTACAGCCCCACAACTCATCCCCAACTAGTGGGATATACCATTGACATTGTAGGAGCTAGAATCATCCTACACCGAATAAGGTTATTGAGAGCGATGCCATAGGGGAACCATTTGATGGGTCTCTGAATAACCATAAATGGGATGGTTCTTTGAAGAACCATACAAAAGTCCAAAACCAGAATCAGAAATGAATAGCCCTGCTGTAGGGTTTTAAACCTTATTTGCATATTTCCCAGGGTGCCTGCACCACATACTCTCACTACTTGTGTCCTCCAGGGTTCAGTTCGAGGCCCTCACTTGGCTCTGTCATATCCTCACATGGTCTCTTCTATCATTGCCATGTGGATGATACTCAACTACCTTTCTCCTTCCCCCCTACTGACACCCAGGTGGCGACACGCATCGCTGTGTGCCTGGCAGATATCTCAACTTGAACGTCGGCCCACCACCTCAAACTCAACAAGTTGGAACTGCTCTTCCTCTCGGGGAAGACTTGCCTGCTCAAAGACCTCTCCATCATGGTTGACAACTCCACAGCGTTGCCCTCCCAGAGTGCAAAGAACCTTGGCATGAACCCGGACAACACCCTGTCGTTCTTTGCAAACATCAAAGCAGTGATCTGCTCCTGCAGGCTCATGCTCTACAACATCCGTAGAGTACGACACTACCTCACACAGGAGGCGGCGCAGGTCCTAATCCAGGCACTTATCCTCTCCCATCTGGACTACTGCAACTCACTGTAGGCTGGGCTCCCCACTTGTGCCATCAAACCCCTACTTATCCAGAACGCTGCAGCCGCCTAGCTTTCAACCTTCCCAAGTTCTCTCATGTCACCCCGCTCCTCTGCACACTCCACTGCCTTCTAGTCAACGCTCGCATCCACTACAAGACCACGGTTCTTGCCTACGGAGCAGCAAGAGGACATGCCCCTCCCTATGCTCTAACTCTACACCCCAACCCCAGCACTCTGTCCCCCCCTCCCTTCTAGCTCTGACTCTACTGATAGCTACGTTATTGAGGAAACATGTAGTTTCTATGCCTGTGATATGTGGTTGTCCCACCTAGCTATCTGAAGATGATTGCACGAACTATAAGTCGCTCTGGATAAGAGCAACTGCTAAATGACTACAATGTAAATGTACCTTTCCAGTGAATTTACCAGTACCACCCATGACTGTTTGTAGTGATGAGTATTAAACCTGTCACCTGTGATAAAAAGAAGCGCACTATGGTACACAGAATCCAAGGGTTTTAAAGTAGAGCTGGCAGGAAGTTTGCCTGTACAAACTGTTTCCTGCTGTTTAGGGAGAGGCGTGATCTATTTCTATATTCAAAAGGCACTCACACATCTGAGCTATCTTTGTTGCAGGTGCATGGCAACAATTGAATAACACGAGAGAAAAAATAAGAAAGCTTTACGTGAAGTTTAATAAAGAGCAGTGATACTAGCAAGAAGTGTGCAGGTTTCTTCTCATGATCTACTTCTATAAAAGAAGCCTACTTTAAATCTCAGCTTCTTAACTAGCTCATCCGTATGTTTTTTTAAACGTCACATTTTTGTCAATCCAAAAGCCAAGATATTTATAGGCAGGAACCTGCTCGATGAGACAACCATCCAATGCATAAATGTGTAAACCATCATATTTCTACAAGAATTAGAAAACAACATACATCGATTTTTTTCCTGCATTAAGTACCAAAATGGGCCTTTCAGATTTTCTGATGAACAGTAGATGCCATGTCAAGAACCCCACACTTAACTCAAAGGTTATTTATTTGGTAAGAGTTCTCCAAGAAACCTTAAAAGAGTTGAGGAACAAGCATTTAAGAACCTTCATTTTCTTCAGTATATGTCTCGTAGTGGAATGATGCAAAAAGGTTAACAAACATTAACTGTACATTAAGGCATAAAACATCGTACTCACAGCTGGCACTGGTCTCCCTTGATTCCCTTGGTTTGGCAGTAGCATTTCCCTGTCGACACCTGGCACAGATTGGCATGTCCGTTGCACTTGCAGGCTACCATGGTCAAAGAAAACAAATGGAGGAGAAAGAAAGAGAGAGGAGAGGGGGGGAAAGAGGAAAACACTGTCAGTCATATCACAATGATGCACAACACACAAAACAGACAGGAGACTGACAGGACTGAATACCCGTAGCTCTGGGCCATATCTGAATGATGCAACATCTTCTTGGACCGTTCTGCTTATGACTAATTACCATACTCTCATGTGGCAAAAGGGTCAAGACTGGTGTCCTCACCTAACCCAAAGGTCAGTGACCTTGGGTTAGCCAGAGAGGAGTGACAGTCAGTCACATAATTTGATGCTTGCAGAGGGCAAAACAGCATTGAATATAAACCTATTGCACACTCAAGAGCAAAATTAGGCAGATATAGTTTGAATGATTACAGCAAGTCAATGTTTAAATCATGACTGTTAGCTTCTGCATATATGACCAGAAAACTTGGGGATACAATGATAAGATGAAAATGATGTGACTGGGAATGTGTTTATAGTTATTCATTCTGAGCAATCCAAGGGAGTGCAGAGGGTAGGACAATGTTTCAGAGCACTCAGGTCAAGGTAACCTGGGGCATAGAAATTATAATGAGAACAAACTTCTCTTGTGCCGTTATGAGTCTAAGTACATTATTGTACTGAGGTAAAACAACAAGTAGTCGTGGGAAAGGGAACTGTATTTCACTGTAGGTAAACAAAAAGTTCCTTCCTCCATGAAAGTTTTGAAAGACTGCGGGAGAGTGAATGTCCGAAAAGGACAGAGAGAGAGAAATTCCTCAAGAAATGAGGATAAAAAAAATACCATGATTTTGGTGATTTCCATAAAATGTTATCCATAGAAGGGTTCTTTGGAGGAAGGATTGTTGACATACAGAACCAGTCAAAAGTTGGGACACACCTTATTCAAGGTTATTATGATTATTTTACTATTTTCTAGATTGCAGAATAATAGTGAATACATCAAAACTATTAAATAACACATGGAATAATGTAGTAACCAAAAAAGTGTTAAATATATTTTATATTTGAGATTCTTCAAAGTAGCCACCCTGTGCCTTGATGACAGCTTTGCACAACAGGTGTGTCTTGTTAAAAGTTAATTATTGCAGTGCTAGCTGTGCCACTAAGGATTCTGGGTTTGGTGTTTCCTCAGACACATTGGTGCGGCTGGCTTCCGTTAAGTGGGAATTGTGTCAAGAAGCAGTGCAGCTTTGTTGGGTTGTGTTAGGAGGACGCACGGCCCTCGACGAGTCCGTACGGGAGTTGCAGCGATGAGAGAAGACAAACTACCAATTGGATACCACGAAATTGGGGAGAAAAAAGGGGTAAAAAAAAAAGTAAAAAATTGTTGGTGGAATATCTTTCCTTAATGTGTTTGAGCCAATCAGTTGTGTTGTGACAAGGTATACATTTTTTATAATAAAAAAAAAAGTTAAACCTTTGTTCAAGTCAGTTAAAAACAAATTCTTATTTACAAATGACGGCTACCCCACCCAAACAACGCTGGGCCAATTGTGTGCTGCCCTATGGGACTCCCAATTACGGACGGTTGTGATACAGCCTGGAATCGAACAAGGGTCTGTAGTGACTTAGACCGCTGCGCCACTTGGGAGCACTGGTAGGGGTGGTATATAGAAGATAGACCTATTTGGGAAAAGACCAAGTCCATATTAAGGCAAGAACAGGTCGAATAAGCAAAGATCAGTCAATACGGAACATTTCAAGAACTTTTTAAGTTTCTTGAAGTGCAGTCGCAAAAACTCTCAAACCTATGATGAAACTGTCTCTATTGAGGATTGTCACAGGAAATTAAGACCCAAAGTTACCTCTGCTGCAGAGGATACGTTCATTAGAGTTACCGGCCTCAGATTGCAGCACAAATAAATGCTTCATAGAGTTCAAGTAAAAGACATCTCAACAGCAACTGCTCAGAGGAGACTGTGAATCAGGCCTTCATGGTCTAATTGCTGCAAAGAAACTACTACTAAAAGGACACCAATAATAAGAAGAGACTTGCTTGGGCCAAGAAAAACAAGCAATGGACATTAGACCAGTGGAAATCTGTCCCTTGGTCTGGAGTCCAAATTTGAGATTTTTTTGTTCCAACCGCCTTGAACGGATGATCTCAGCATGTGGGGTTCACCCCGTGAAGCATGGAGGTGGTGGTGTGATGGTACTTTAAGTAAAATAAGTATTTGGTCAATAACAAAAGTTTATCTCAATACTTTGTTATATACCCTTTGTTGGCAATGACAGAGGTCAAACATTTTCTGTAAGTCTTCACAAGGTTTTCACACACTGTTGCTGGTATTTTGGCCCATTCCTCCATGCAGATCTCCTCTAGAGCAGTGATGTTTGGGGCCAGTGATGTTTTGGACTTTCAACTCCCTCCAAAGATTTTCTATGGGGTTGAGATCTGGAAACTGGCTAGGCCACTCCAGGACCTTGAAATGCTTCTTATGAAGCCACTCCTTCGTTGCCCGGGCGGTGTGTTTGGGATCATTGTCATGCTGAAAGACCCAGCCACGTTTCATCTTCAATGCCCTTGCTGATGGAAGGAGGTTTTCACTCAAAATCTCCCGATACATGGCCCCATTCATTCTTTCCTTTACACGGATCAGTCGTCCTGCTCCCTTTGCAGAAAAACAGCCCCAAAGCATGATGTTTCCACCCCATGCTTCACAGTAGGTATGGTGTTCTTTGGATGCAACTCAGCATTCTTTGTCCTCCAAACATGACGAGTTGAGTTTTTACCAAAAAGTTATATTTTGGTTTCATCTGACCATATGACATTCTCCCAATCTTCTTCTGGATCATCCAAATGCTCTCTAGCAAACTTCAGACGGCCCTGGACATGTACTGCCTTAAGCAGGGGGACACGTCTGGCACTGCAGGATTTGAGTCCCTGGTGGCGTAGTGTGTTACTGATGGTAGGCTTTGTTACTTTGGTCCCTGCTCTCTGCAGGTCATTCACTAGGTCCCCCCGTGTGGTTCTGGGATTTTTATGATCATTTTGACCCCACGGGGTGAGATCTTGCGTGGAGCCCCAGATCGAGGGAGATTAGCAGTGGTCTTGTATGTCTTCCATTTCCTAATAATTGCTCCCACAGTTGATTTCTTCAAACCAAGCTGCTTACCTATTGCAGATTCAGTCTTCCCAGCCTGGTGCAGGTCTACAATTTTGTTTCTGGTGTCCTTTGACAGCTCTTTGGTCTTGGCCATAGTGGAGTTTGGAGTGGGACTGTTTGAGGTTGTGGACAGTTGTCTTTTATACTGATAACAAGTTCAAACAGGTGCCATTAATACAGGTAACGAGTGGAGGACAGAGGAGCCTCTTAAAGAAGAAGTTACAGGTCTGTGAGAGACAGAAATCTTGCTTGCTTGTAGGTGACCAAATACTTATTTTCTACCATAATTTGAAAATAAATTCATTAAAAATCGTACAGTGTACGATGTCATAGTTGAAGTGTACCTATGATGAAAATTACAGGCCTCTCATCTTTTTAAGTGGGAGAACTTGCACAATTGGTGGCTGACTAAATACTTTTTTGCCCCACTGTATGTGCTACTGCTCGACAAAAAAAAGAACTTGGTCAACCAACAGCCTGTCGACTAAACAATCGACCAGTCTAATAATTGAGGTCAGCCCTAATAGAGCCTTAGAAAAAACATCCCATTAAAGATGTACTTTAGTAGCCAACAAAGTCAAACCCCACTGTGATACGCCTGACACTGACATGTAAAACTAGACCCTCCTCCATACCGCTTTTATGTTCTATAGGAGGCACGGAACCCAGTGACGTCCACCATTAACTAACTACTGCAGCAGCAATAGAGACATGCCACTTCACTTCCACTGTCTGTCCTATTTACAGAGAAACACAGATAGAGCAAAATAATGAAATAAACAGAGAAAATACAATGAGGATTTTGTTTTGGGAGGCGGTGCAGCTTGTATCTTTGGGGCTTATGCTCTATAAGCTCAGTCTCTCGCTCTCTCAGTCTCTCGCTCTCTCAGTCTCTCGCTCTCTCAGTCTCTCGCTCTCTCGCTCTCTCAGTCTCTCGCTCTCTCTGTCTCTCACTCTGTCTCTCACTCTGTCTCTCACTCTGTCTCTCACTCTGTCTCTCAGTCTCTCGCTCTCTCAGTCTCTCGCTCTCTCAGTCTCGCTCTCAGTCTCTCACTCTCTCTCACTCTGTCTCTCACTCTGTCTCTCACTCTGTCTCTCGCTCTGTCTCTCGCTCTCTCTGTCTCTTGCTCTCTGTCTCTCGCTCTCAGTCTCTCGCTCTCTCAGTCTCTCGCTCTCTCAGTCTCTCGCTCTCTCAGTCTCTCGCTCTCTCAGTCTCTCGCTCTCTCAGTCTCTCGCTCTCTCAGTCTCTCGCTCTCTCAGTCTCTCGCTCTCTCAGTCTCTCGCTCTCTCAGTCTCTCGCTCTCTCAGTCTCTCGCTCTCTCAGTCTCTCGCTCTCTCAGTCTCTCGCTCTCTCGCTCTCTCAGTCTCTCGCTCTCTCAGTCTCAGTCTCTCGCTCTCTCAGTCTCTCGCTCATAATATGTATATTTATATACAGGGTGCATTTGTAAAAAAGACTTAGGTCTCAATATGTCTTCCCTGTTAAAATAAAGGTTACATCAAAATGTGTATCTCTCCCTCCCTCCCTCTGTTGAACAAAGCCAAATAGAGATGTTTTTCTCAGATGTAACTGACCAAATTGGAGCAGCTAAAACAGAGAAACGCTAAGATTTCTCCTACTTTTTCATGATACTATTCACTTGACAGCAAAGCCTGTCTTGTCTGTACAAAGAGATATACTCCCCTCTCTCACAGCCCTAGTGGGAACTATCATACAGTACACTATAAACACTCCATCAAACATACCTAAACAACTCCCACACTTCCAGAACCAAAACAGCCATAACCAGATCATCTTTCATACACACAGGCATCCCAAGATGAAACACATTCATACCCATAACAGAAAAGTCGAAATATATTTTCAGCTATACCGAATTTGCATTTTCCGTTTTTGAGAAGAGTAAGACATGGGATTTCGCCAGTTGGAATTATTCCTAACTATACAGACAGTGTAGGAATAGTTGAACACCGCATACAATACTCTGACTCAAGGTAGGCATTATGAATGTTCCAACATTCAGGCTCTGTGTAGATGATGTATCATACAGTACATTGTCTAAATCTGGTAGTAGCCACAATGAAAACTGTAGAATAAACAATCATTGGCCCAGTGCAGGTATAAGTCTGTACAGTAGATTTGATTTGGACCTCTTTTAGTCCTTATTTAGACTAATCTTCCAAGAGTCCTTAAACTTTAAAATACAATTTATAATACGAACACATTTTCACATATAACACACTGTTAAAAACAGACATAACACACTAACATATTGACCCGATAAATACTCAGTCTAAGAAGATATTGATTCTTCATCTACCACAACTTTCCTATGTATTATATTTAAATGGTTTAAATCGAAATTGAAATGTTATTTAGCCTATTTCTCTTTTCTGTCTGGATAACATAGATGGTGGACAATCTATTCCTAGTATTTACTGAATGTCTGTCTCTTACCAACTGAATACTGTTGTGAATAGAATTTGGCTGTTTTAAATGGTGTATATTATGAAATAAAATAAGCATGTTTTTTTCAATTATCTTATCGATTGATGACCAACAAATAACACTGTGCATGACTGCAACAGAAGAACCATATCTCCACCTTAAAACAATCCTTGCTGCTTTGTTCTGTGCATTCTGCAGCCTCCTAACTTGATGATGCATTTCCCCAGACCACAGAACAGTAGTTCACCTGACTCTCAATTAATGCTTGTGTTATTTGCGTAAGAATCTTTCCTGGTAAATATTTAGCTATCCTTCTGATTATGCATGCTGTTTTCATTTTTTTTACATAGATTAGTTATTTGAGATGACCATGATAAGCAGGTGTCTAGCTGCACTCCTAGTAGTTTGGTTTCTGCCACTTCCTCAATTTGTACTTCCACAAAACGTAATTGTATCCCATGCTGTGTTGACCTTTTCCTAGTGGAACAGACCAACATAACTTTGGTATTCTTGGTGTTTAAAAGAAGTTTTTTCTGGAAAACCCTCTCCCTGATATTCTCCAAAACTCCTTGTAAAGCTTTCTGTACCTGTTGAACAGATTGTCTTGCTGTATAAATTGTAGTATCATCTGCAAATATAGTAGCTTGAGTTTCAGATAAGGCATAAGGAAGGTCGTTGGTATATATACTGCTCAAAAAAATAAAGGGAACACTAAAATAACACATCCTAGATCTGAATGAATGAAATATTCTTATTAAATACTTTTTTCTTTACATAGTTGAATGTGCTGACAACAAAATCACACAAAAATTATCAATGGAAATCAAATTTATCAACCCATGGAGGTCTGGATTTGGAGTCACACTCAAAATTAAAGTGGAAAACCACACTACAGGCTGATCCAACTTTGATGTAATGTCCTTAAAACAAGTCAAAATGAGGCTCTGTAGTGTGTGTGGCCTCCACGTGCCTGTATGACCTCCCTACAACGCCTGGGCATGCTCCTGATGAGGTGGCGGATGGTCTCCTGAGGGATCTCCTCCCACACCTGGACGTAAGCATCCGCCAACTCCTGGACAGTCTGTGGTGCAACGTGGCGTTGGTGGATGGAGCGAGACATGATGTCCCACATGTGCTCAATTGGATTCAGGTCTGGGGAACGGGAGGGCCAGTCCATAGCATCAATGCCTTCCTCTTGCAGGAACTGCTGACACACTCCAGCCACATGAGGTCTAGCATTGTCTTGCATTAGGAGGAACCCAGGGCCAACCACACCAGGATCTGAGGATCTCATCTCGGTACCTAACGGCAAACAGGCTACCTCTGGCGAGCACATGGAGGGCTGTGCGGGTCCCCAAAGAAATGCCACCCCACACCATGACTGACCCACCGCCAAACTGGTCATGCTGGAGGATGTTGCAGGCAGCAGAACGTTCTCCACGGCGTCTTCAGACTCTTATGTCTGTCACATGTGCTCAGTGTGAACCTGCTTTCATCTGTGAAGGGCACAGGGCGCCAGTGGCGAATTTGCCAATCTTGGTGTTCTCTGGCAAATGCCAAACGTCCTGCACGGTGTTGGGCTGTAAGCACAACCCCCACCTGTGGACGTCGGGCCCTCATACCACCCTCATGGAGTCTGTTTCTGACCGTTTGAGCAGACACATGCACATTTGTGGCCTGCTGGAGGTCATTTTGCAGAGCTCTGGCAGTGCTCCTCCTGCTCCTCCTTGCACAAAGGCGGAGGTAGCGGTCCTGCTGCTGGGTTGTTGCCCTCCTACGGCCTCCTCCACTTCTCCTGATGTACTGGCCTGTCTCCTGGTAGCGCCTCCATGCTCTGGACACTACGCTGACAGACACAGCAAACCTTCTTGCCACAGCTCGCATTGATGTGCCATCCTGGATGAGCTGCACTACCTGAGCCACTTGTGTGGGTTGTAGACTCCGTCTCATGCTACCACTAGAGTGAAAGCACCACCAGCATTCAAAAGTGACCAAAACATCAGCCAGGAAGCATAGGAACTGAGAAGTGGTCTGTGGTCCCCACCTGCAGAACCACTCCTTTATTGGGGGTGTCATGCTAATTGCCTATAATTTCCACCTGTTGTGTATTCCATTTCCAGTTGTTTAAGTGTTCCCTTTATTTTTTTGAGCAGTGTATTTAATAAAGAAGTGGGCCAAGGCAACTGCCTTGCGGTATTCCACAGTTTAAAGCATGAGGGAAAGAAAATTAACCATTGATATAGGTAGACTGTTTCCTGTCAGTTAGATATGACTGTACCCAATTCAATGCAACCTCCTTAAAACAATAATGCATTTATTTTGTCAAAATATTTTAATGTTCCACTAAATCAAATGCTGCACTACAAAGTAGACTACATTGTCAAACTTCCAAATTGTCTAGTATGTGTTGTGTAACAGTGGGTTGACTCCTGTAGGCTGTACTGTACAGACAGGGAGCAGCCTGCAGGACTGTAGAGTGCCTCTCCTCTCTGTGCAGAGCAGACACTGAGCTGATTTATGGCTAAATTAGGATCTCTATGAATGTACTCACATTATAGGAGTAGAGTAGTGTGCTTCAGAGGCTGCTGTTCAGGCACTTAGACAGATATGTGACACTATACCACTACAGCAGGGCCTACTGTAGATATAACAAAAACACACACACGGCTATGCTTGCAGAAACACGCATAAAGTGTAGAGTGTAAATATACAGATGCATATTAGCGGACTCATAGCCGACCATCACTTTACTCTTGTTTTTCCAAACTGTGGTTGTCTACAGGAACTGCTTCTAAACTAAAGAGCTTAGAGCAGTTCTCAACAGCGGACACGTTTATACACAGCAGCAGGAGAAAGCCCAAAGCATCTTTTATAAGATCCACAATTCTCTTCAGAAGACACAAAGGAACACTGTGACATGATGCAGCTCACACTTCTGAGCCCAGTTCTGAGACAACACAATGTGATAGGCTAGCTGATTGGCTACAGTGGCAGGGCTGACACTCCAGAGTCTTCCATACTGCACTCTGGTCCTGTGAGACTTGACAAATCTTAGTGCAGTGGTCACCAATCGGTCGATCAAACATTTCTGTAAAAAAAGGGTTGGGTTCTCCTACATTCCTACTTCCTTTTTTAATTTGGTTTGCGCTGATGGTGGTAGGTGCATTTGATTCAGCAGCCCTAGCACCAGGAAGGCAAAGTGTTCCCATATTGAACCATTTCATGTGTCTAAAGGAAGAACTCTGGCTATGAGCAAATCAAGTGCAAGGCCTACCGCTGGCCAATCAGATAGCTCAGATCACGGTGTCTGCACAGTTTCCTCGAGCCATATACTGTGAAAAGAAGCCTCGAAAGCACAGCAAAGTTGATGATAATGTGAGATTTCAAAACGTTTAAAACCATGACTAGAGAGAGACTCAACGACTACAGCAAAGAGCTGCTGTTTTTATTAATAAGATCATGTTTAAGTTATTCGTTACTGTCAACGCTTTGTTCAACAGTTTTATGAGCCATAAAATGTGCATTCTCCCTACTAATACTCACGCTATAACCAGCACTGCAGCTGCAATGAAGGAGTATAGCAAAGTGTTTCATTAAGCCTCCGTTGTTATTATTAGAGGCCTGTCTTTAATATCAAGGAGTATTTCACTTTCTCTGGTCATAGGAGTAACATGAATTGGTGCATGAGGCAGAAATAATGCAGTGTGACTTGAGTTTTGCCATCAGCTGGAAGACTGTGTCCCCTTTTCTCAGTGGAGGGAGAGCGGAGGGACGGTGAGTCTGGTGAGAGGAGGGACGGTGAGTCTGGTGAGAGGAGGGAGAGTGGAGGGACGGTGAGTCAGGTGAGAGGAGGGAGAGCAGAGGGACGGTGAGTCTGGTGAGAGGAGGGAGAGTGGAGGGACGGTGAGTCAGGTGAGAGGAGGGAGAGTGGAGGGACGGTGAGTCAGGTGAGAGGAGGGAGAGCGGAGGGACGGTGAGTCTGGTGAGAGGAGGGAGAGTGGAGGGACGGTGAGTCAGGTGAGAGGAGGGAGAGCAGAGGGACGGTGAGTCTGGTGAGAGGAGGGAGAGTGGAGGGACGGTGAGTCAGGTGAGAGGAGGGAGAGCGGAGGGACGGTGAGTCAAGTGAGAGGAGGGAGAGCGGAGGGACGGTGAGTCAAGTGAGAGGAGGGAGAGCGGAGGGACGGTGAGTCAGGTGAGAGGAGGGAGAGTGGAGGGACGGTGAGTCAGGTGAGAGGAGGGAGAGCGGAGGGACGGTGAGTCTGGTGAGAGGAGGGAGAGTGGAGGGACGGTGAGTCAGGTGAGAGGAGGGAGAGCAGAGGGACGGTGAGTCTGGTGAGAGGAGGGAGAGTGGAGGGACGGTGAGTCAGGTGAGAGGAGGGAGAGTGGAGGGACGGTGAGTCAAGTGAGAGGAGGGAGAGTGGAGGGATGGTGAGTCAGGTGAGAGGAGGGAGAGCGGAGGGACGGTGAGTCTGGTGAGAGGAGGGAGAGCGGAGGGACGGTGAGTCTGGTGAGAGGAGGGAGAGCGGAGGGACGGTGAGTCAGGTGAGAGGAGGGAGAGCGGAGGGACGGTGAGTCAGGTGAGAGGAGTGAGAGCGGAGGGACGGTGAGTCTGGTGAGAGGAGGGAGAGCGGAGGGACGGTGAGTCTGGTGAGAGGAGGGAGAGCGGAGGGACGGTGAGTCAGGTGAGAGGAGTGAGAGCGGAGGGACGGTGAGTCTGGTGAGAGGAGGGAGAGCGGAGGGACGGTGAGTCAGGTGAGAGGAGGGAGAGCGGAGGGACGGTGAGTCTGGTGAGAGGCAGCCTCACCGCTGCTTCCTCCCTCCCCTCAGACTGACCATCAGATCCAGGCACAAAATATAGATTTATATATTATTATGCTCATTCAGCTGTGCCGAGTGAGATTCACAAAGGATCTTGGCTCAGAAAAGGTTGGTGACCACTGTCTTAGGGTGTGAGTCCTTATAGTGCAACACCGTGTGGTGTATGCTGGCATACAGGTAGCACTGGCTTCTAATGAAATACACTGCCAGTCCCTCTGCCAGTCCCTCTGCCAGTTCCTCTGCCAGTTCCTCTGCCAGTTCCTCTAGGACCCTTCTTTCGCTAAAGTTAACTTGTGGCTGAGTTCTCAAAATGAAAGGAAAATCTGTCATGGTATACAAAAGTGTCTTTGAGTTAAAAAGGAATTGCAGAATGCATTGATGTGATTCAATAAAACGATTAAGCCTCAATTTCATTTGAAGACAAACCCAGAGATTTTTCTGCCATTAAAATCCAGCCCAAGCATTTTCCTGGGCCAATTAAGTCCAAAGTGAAAGAAATTAATAATAAAGTATGTAGACAGTGTATTGTACCTGTATATAAAACAATTATATAATCTTTGAGAATAACAATCACCAAAATAAAAAGCTAGACAGTCATGGAGAAATGAAAATTCCAAAAACAATAAATTTAGCAGTAATGATTTGCGCAAAATAACACAGTATTAGCCATGGCAAAATGGATAGAGTTGCAAGAAATTTGCTTTAAAACTGTAAATTGTTCTCCCAGCTCCATGGTAGAATACTGTATTTAGAATCACAGGAAATTATCATTAAAACTGCAAACATTTCTCTCCGCTAGAATTGCAGGAAATGGGCTTAAAAATGCTAAAATGTCTCTACAACGCCAACATGGGGCCTCTAAATTTTATCTCTAAAATGTGGCCGCCGCAACGGGTCGACCGTGCCCATTGCCACGCCCCCTGCCACGCCCACCACCTAAGCCTCATATTGAACCATAAAAAAACCTGCTGTAACCATCTGGGAGGTCAGCAGTGCCTGCCCGTTTAAAGCCTTGCCTGTTAAAATCAGCCATCGATTCAGGCCAGAGTATCCAGGTGAGTGGACTATCATAAATTGGTCAATTAAGCACTCCTTTCTAGCCTTCCAGGACTAGAGTTGAAGTTACCTGCTGGAAACTGATTTGTTTCTAACCAGGTGGAACAGTATCCTAATGCCTTATATGCTCCCTGGCTAGATCAATAACATTTACATTGGGTGTGCCTGCGTTCGGCTGCTCATCCTTTCATTTAACATGGCATGTGTCACTGCTAGTTCTTTACCACATTAAAACCTGCCTTGATTGAGGATGCCGTGGAAACAGTATTGCATTGGGAGCCACTAAACTGCGATGCCTGGGAGAGAAGTGAGTTGACGTGAAAAAACATCACAAAACACAAAAATAAGATGGAATTTAAAAAAATATATATATATATTCTTATTCTTTTTTAACTCTCCTCTAACCGACGAGGGGATTTAATATAAATCATATTTCCTCTTCCTTGTGGAGACTACAATTTCTCACCCCACTACATTCTGCGTTTGTGCATAGAAACAGCAGATCTAATGCACAAACACTACAGTAGTGTGTGTGTGTGTGTGGTTGTTTTATTTGTGTTACATAGTGAGCAAAGTAGTGAGCTGGAATCTTGATCCTAGTACTTTGGTCGTCAAGTAATTTTTTTTAATGGATGGCCAAGATTTCATAGTAATACACTGAACAAAAATATAAGCGGAACATGCAACAATTTCAATGATTTTACTGAGTTACACTTCATATGAGGAAATCAGTCCATTGAAATAAATGCATTAGGCCCTAATCTATGGATTTCACATGGCTGGGCAGGGGCGCAGCTGTTGGAGGCAGCTTATGGCAGAAGCTCTGGTGGACATTCCTGCAGTCAACATGCCAAATGTAAACTGCCTCAAAACTTCAGACATCTGTAGCATTGTGTAGAACAAAACTGCACATGTTAAGAGTGGCCTTACTGTCCCCAGCACAAGGTGCACCTGTGTAATGATCATGCTGTTTAATCAGCTTCTTGATATGCCACACCTGTCAGGTGGATGGATCATCTTGGCAAAGAAAAAATGCTCACTAAGAGGGACGTAAACATATGTTTTTGTGCCTATGGAAAATGTATTTCATTTCTGCTCATAAAACATGGGACCAACACTTTACATGTTCAGTTTATATTTTTGTTCAGTATAGTTCAAATAAATGCACTTATTTTAAATGCTGATTTACTATTCACCTCACAAGATAAAAGATAAAGCAACATAACTGCATTCCAAAAGGAGGAAAACATTACTGCACTGACCACTCTCACATAACTCTCTCTACCCCCGCTAATGTCCTCTCTACTCTCCCCAATCCCCTCCACCCCCCATCTCCTCCATTCCATGTCTATTTTAAAATGTGATGAGCTGACTCCTGGCTGCTACCCTTCATCCCAAAACCATATTCTTTCCCCTTTCCTTTTCCTCATAGGAATGGCTGAACAAACCAGAGGTAACTATTTCTACTGCAGGAGATGTAGGAACCACCAGGCTGATATACTGCAGGCTAAAGAGTCTATAGGCTGAGACTTTTATACACCAGGGTGGAGGGATTTAATAAGGCTGTGACGGGACAACGGCCCACTGAGACATAGACTCCAGTAGATTCATGTTGAACCTAACACCACAGTACTGTTGAGGTGTCCAAAGCCTTGCATGCAGGCATTAACATTATGGACTTTGATTTGAAGAGGTGTTGAAACAATGCTAATGTGCTAGTAGCACACGTATACCCGAGTACACAGTACACTGAGTACACGTATACCCAGTACACAGTACACTGTGTACACGTATACCTTAGAACACAGTACATACCACTATTCAATCTGAGAAGGGTTCAGTCTGCCCAGAGTTCTGTCAGGAACAGGAATGAGGTATTCAAGCTACTTTTACTAGCCAAGAGAACAGGTGAGACTTCCTGCCACCCCTGCAGTAACTATATCTGGAGTATAGTTGGTGAGCAGGAGGACAGTAGCCTAGTGCGGCAGGGTAGCCTAGTGGTTAGAGCGTTGGACTAGTAACCGGAAGGTTGTGAGTTCAAACCCCCGAGCTGACAAGGTACAAATCTGTCGTTCTGCCCCTGAACAGGCAGTTAACCCACTGTTCCCAGGCCGTCATTGAAAATAAGAATTTGTTCTTAACTGACTTGCCTGGTTAAATAAAGGTAAAATAAAAAAA
Organism: Oncorhynchus mykiss; assembly: GCF_013265735.2. Taxonomy (NCBI): domain Eukaryota; kingdom Metazoa; phylum Chordata; class Actinopteri; order Salmoniformes; family Salmonidae; genus Oncorhynchus; species Oncorhynchus mykiss. The sequence continues at coordinate 78,842,967 of NC_048565.1, forward strand.
AATAAAAAAAATAAAATAGATGTGATACAAGTCAACATAAAGCTGTGCAGGTCTCCTCTAGTGCTTCATCTCCCCAGGTCAGCCTTCCGACCTCTCCATAGGCCTTCCAGCAAGTGACAAGTTCAAAGAATCATATAATGAATAAAATAATTGAATTGGGCCCAGGGATTTTCTTCCTTCACGTAGAATTTGAAACGTGGCAGCATTTTGCAGTCGCTTACTGTACTGGTTATTATACTGTACTGGTTGGTGTTGGTGGCAGGCAGTATGGTGTTCAGGACAGCCTGAACATAGTCAGCAGACACACAGCCTCCTCTGTGCTGCTGAACAGATGTGTTGGCACACAGCATAACATACCTCATACACGTATGATGTAAAAAGATCAAATCATGGAATCAAAACCAGCAAAACTGTATGTGCTGGCAGAGGGACTGACTATAAGGCATCGACCCGCTTCTCTGAATGTGAGGGTTCAATACTATATTTTTGATTTAATAGAGTCCTACTAAATCTCTACGTCCGGTTGACAGAGGACCTTGAAGATTTCATGGCATCATGGCAGACGGCACACAGGTAATTGTAGAGCGGTCTGTCAGTAAAGAGCACGACCTTCACAAAGCCGTCAGTGATGAAGGTAAACCTAATAACCCATGTGGATCACAAATGAAGCCTGGCTAAACATGATTAAGTGTCACTGAGCTTTGCCTACATGACATGTTAAGAGGGGCAGCTAGATGCCCAGTGAGCCCTAATGGAGGATGTCAGAAAGACAATATGGAGGAGATGATGGACATGAATGGAGAGAGGAGGGGCATGTGGTTCTGATCCTTCTCATGTTGATCTTTGTCTGAAAACAGGGCCAATAATCAATTACCTTGTTTTTTTGCTAGATTTTTGTTTTTAATCAAGCTATTAGTCTAATCCTCTCTCTTTTGGAAGGATATCATTTTCTGCCCACTTCATATATCTCAACCCTACAGACCTGCTATCTTAATTTGATCACTTTGTCGTCACAGACAATTTTTATAATCCACATGTCCTGCACACTGTGATTTAGCACATAGTTCCTAAAAGGCTACTTGAAACGGGACAGGTGCACACATCAAATGCCACACAGGTGATATGTTATCATGAACAAGTACACATGCCACTTCATACACAAAACTCACCACACACACACAGGGAGACTTTTCCAAGTAGCTTCTTCACAGTGTCTAGATAAAACAACAAAAATAGACCTCACAACCTCCATATGTGGCTGTCCACCCACACGACCTTCCGGGTTCGGTTTGCAACCATAAGCACCTTAGAATCCATGAATTTCTACTGTGAGCGAGAAGGCTTCTCCCCTGGACCTGAGGAGTGCTCGCAACAATATGTCTGGGTGGAATTACAGGTCTAGCTCACATCCAGATCCTCCTATGTGTGGGAGGTAGCACCGATGGGAGTGTTGGCGTTTCCATTCCAGCTCTCCATCTAATTAAACATCTTCAACAGAAAGTTAGAAGCAGACAGGAGTGGTGCTAAATAGCAGCTACATCTTTCCTCACCCCCAGGATATATTTAGCATGTATACGTCTCTCTAAAGCCCAGATGTATAAACTATAGCTATTTAATGCATAGCATGAACCCTTCTGAGAACTAATTATTTTCTGCTGAAGAGGGTTGGGTTCGGTCTTTCATCTTGCCATGGCTAGATTGTGAGGAGTCTGCAGTTTTAGATAAGAGGGACTTGCTATTCTGGGCTTAATGATCTTGTAAGGTTAAGGGTTATGAAGGTAGGTAAGGCTTGACCTCTGACATCTTGGTCTTGAATATACAGTGTAGAGCGGCAGAGTGAGTGACATGCAGGCCTACTCTCCACACTCTGTTAAACTTGACTTGGGGTTTAGCATGGTAGCGAGACACATAATAACTCCCACCACTCCACACTTCAGCTTGGCTCAGTAACAGGTGTGTAATCCTATAGCTGAACTTTAATGTACTTTTAAGGCAGTAGGAGACAGATCAGAGCCATAAGAGTGTGTGTGCCTGTGGCCAGAAATAGGGCCTCTGAAGGGGGGGGATGACTGGATACCGCTGAGACTGTTGGGAAGGGTGCCCTACCGCCATGGACCTTCTTGAAGCAGGTGCACACACACACACACACACACACACACACACACCAGATTTGGGCACATAATGTAGGCATTAATACATACAGTTCAGGGTTTCCGTTAGCCAGTAATAGGGAGTAATAGTCTTATGGGGGGAGAAGAAAAAATCGAATTGCGAAAAGATGCTTTTAGCCTCTTCTGTTAGGAAAGTGTGGCCCCGGACACTTCACCGGCAGCATTCATTGATTCATTGATGTAAATATATTTGACTGGTCATGCTTATCGGTCTACAGGTTCATTTGCAGGTTAATTTAGTGGAATTAAATTGGTGCGTGTATATGTAGGCCTATCTTATTTATCCTACGCGTAAAGCACACAGATACAACATCTGTCAGACAGTGCAAGAGCTGTTGCTCCAGCATCTCAAACAGCAAATACAAAGTTAACGGAAGGCAGGCTTCATCAGCGCATCACACACCCCTTTACAATGAGGCAGTATGCATTGAGAAAACATATACTTTAATTGTTGGAAACCTGAATGTTTTACTACATATTATGAGGCATGTATTTTTTTTTTGCTACAAAGTAGCCTGGCCAAAATCAGACCATATCTGTGGTGGTAATTATTTTATATCAACTTTATTTCATTGTCTAGTAGCCATAGGCAAAATCCTAGTCCTATTAGCAACCCATGCTAGTTCTTGCATATAAGATCTCCACTCTTTCAAAATTTCTAAAGGATATTTTCATCTCTGTCACATGAAATAACTCGTTTTTGACAACTGTGTTTTCCTGCTAATTGCATTATGGGAAAAAACATTAGCACATAGCCTACTGCCTTGTGCACATTTCTGCACTTATAATGTGAAATAATAGTTTATCAATATTTTAAGCTAAATGTTCTGATCTGTTGCATCAGCCTCATTGCTTAAAAAAAAAAAATGTGGCCAAGACCTACTGATTGTATGAATTTGGGATATATTGACCCACAACTGTCCCAGAGTCTGTCTGGAATAGGCTATTTCTTTCTCGACAAGCTGACCAATAGAATAGGTCAACTTTTCTACTATGGCAAGAGTAGATTGACAAAGGCTAGTGATTTTGCTGTTCGTTACTCGTCTTGTTGGCTGAGGAAAACTAAATGAACATCTCGCATCTCGGCTGCGACCAGGAGACCCATAATTGGCCCAGTGTCGGTTGGGTTAGGGGATGATTTAGCCGGCAGGGACATTCTTGTCCCATCGCGCACTAGCAACTCCTGTTGCGGGCCGGGCGCAATGCACGCTGACACGGTCGCCAGGTGTACGGTGTTTCCTCCGACACATTGGTGCGGCTGGCTTCCGGGTTAAGCGGGAATTGTATCAAGAACCTGTGCGGCTTGGCTGATTTGTGTTTTGGAGGACACATGGCTCTCGACCTTTGCCTCTCCCGAGTCTGTAAGGGAGTTGCAGCGATGGGACAAGACTGTAACTACCAATTGGATATAATGACATTTAGGAGAAAAAGGGGTAAAAAAAAAAAAGATAACTGAAGGACCGTACATCTTTGCATCTCAAATTGCATCTTCTGTTAATATGAATTACCATCATCTAATTGGGATTCCTGTCATTCTGAGAACCGTGGGTGAAAGCCCTAACCAGGTTACACATCCAATGCATATGGGTCCGGCAAATTTCTCAAATGTCCGGTAAATTAAACGGAAACGGAAACCCTGGTACAGAATGTATACTGACTCAAACATACCTATACACTTATATGCATTTTAAACACACTGTATATATCTGTTCACGTACACATAAACAAAACACACCTACACAGTGCTTACTAATGGGAGGTCAGCGGAGGAGGGCACAGTGAGTGCCTAGTCAGTGGGCTATTTTACAGAGGCACCAGAGCAACTACATCTCTAGAACAGCTGCAACTGTCTAATCCATCAGAATGGGTGAGCAGGAGGGAGGACAAAACCCCGTGCTGAGCTGAGGTCCTGATAATGGAGTCCCACCCTCACCACCCTCTGGTAGAGTGTGTGCGTGCACACACACGTAGACAGGGACACACACAGATAAAAGCTGTCCTGCTGTCTACTCCCTCCCTCTCACTGCAGGATACACATGAGCTGGCTGTTCATGGATTCACACACAACAGCATCCTCCCACACTGAACATGACAGACACTCATTTATACCCCGCCAAGGCACTGCCAGAGGGTGGGTGGGTGTGTGTGTGTGTGTGTGTGTGTGTGTGTGTGTGTGTGTGTGTGTGTGTGTGTGTGTGTGTGTGTGTGTGTGTGTGTGACAGAGAGAGAAAGAGAGAGACCAAGAGAGTGGGAGAAAGAGAGAGATCCAAACAAATCGAGAAAGGGTGTTAAAGTAGGCTGCTCCTGCCTTTATGAAAGACAACAAGACAACTCTGGTGGGACACTGAGATGTGAAAGGTTAGAGGGCAAGGTTAGAGGGCAAGCAAACAACAACACAAAAGGAGTTTATGAATCCCCTCAGGAGGCATCGAGAGCACGAAAACACACACAAAAAAAATTCAGGGTTGGAGACCATTAAACAAACAAACTGTTTAAACAGGCAGAAAGAGAGAACGAGACACTAATACAGACAGACAGACACCAAGACAGACAGACAGACAGACACCAAGACAGACAGACAGACACCAAGACAGACAGACAGACACCAAGACAGACAGACAGACAGACAGGCACCAAGACAGACAGACAGACAGACAGACACCAAGACAGACAGACAGACACCAAGACAGACAGACAGACACCAAGACAGACAGACAGACAGACAGACACCAAGACAGACAGACAGACACCAAGACAGACAGACAGACACCAAGACAGACAGACAGACAGACACCAAGACAGACAGACAGACACCAAGACAGACAGACAGACAGACAGACACCAAGACAGACAGACAGACACCAAGACAGACAGACAGACACCAAGACAGACAGACAGACAGACAGACAGACAGACAGACACCAAGACAGACAGACAGACACCAAGACAGACAGACAGAGACACCAAGACAGAAAGCGAGAGAGAGAGAGAGACAGAAAGCGAGAGAGAGAGAGAGAGAGAGAGAGACAGAAAGCGAGAGAGAGAGAGAGATACAGAAAGCGAGAGAGAGAGAGAGAGAGACAGAAAGCGAGAGAGAGAGCGAGAGAGAGAGAGACAGAAAACGAGAGAGACAGACAGAAAGCGAGAGAGAGACAGACAGACAGAAAGTGAGAGAGAGACAGACAGACAGAAAGTGAGAGAGAGACAGACAGAAAGCGAGAGAGAGACAGACAGAAAGCGAGAGAGAGACGGACAGAAAGCGAGAGACAGACAGGCAGGTTGGACACGTGTAAAGACAGGGTCTGAGGGGGACTAGGTGGCTGAAGGGGCTCTACCAAGAGCCTATAATGGAATTCACCAGGCTAGCACAGCATGCCATTTCCAAAAGCAATAAACAGCATTTTAATTGAACTCTGCAGTGCTGGCTTTAGGAAGAAAGGGAGAGGGAGAAGGCGAGAGAAACTGAAAGAACAACAACCATCAGCTTGCTGGGGCTCCCTGGATGACTTTTGTGTGACTGTATGCCTACAGTGCAGTTAGTGGAAAAAAAACACAAAGTCAGACTTATTAAGCTGCCACTTGTCCAGAGCAAAAATAATACGTTTTCAGAAGAGTGATACACAAGCACAACCACAGCTTTAAGGAGAAACAGATCAGTCATGGCTACCACAACAAGAGATCTAATGCTTACCGTGGTACATTGCATCAACCAGGTTTACTGTAGCTCCCGCAACACTGGCTGTCTTACTTTGTTTTGGTATTGTAACAGAAAGTGTCTGGTATTGTCTGGTATTGTATGTTTTGGTCTTGTACAGTAAATTCCCTCACCAAGCTCTATCAAATCACTTCTCCAACCCCTACACAACATGTCATGTCACAAGGCTGGTCTGTCTTTCAAAAGTCAATTGACATGCACAGCCCACCACAGGCTCGTCTCTCCCTCTCAGTACTCCAAGTCCCAGAGAGAGGTCTCCTGCAGCGAGTCAAACCAAGCTAGACTGGGCAGGGTTAAGCTAGACAGGGCGAGCAGACGGTTTCAGTGTCTACAAGGTGAACCTGTCAGTGATAGACTTGGAAGGCTATTCTCATAGCGTATGTGAAAACACACACTCCTTCAAAACACACACACACATAGCCCCCCTGTCACATTGTACAAGGTCAGCTCTTCATCGGTCATGGGGACACCAGACTGGGTAATCTCTCCTCCTCCATCTCCCCCTATCCTTCTATTCTCCATTCTTACAAGGGCAGCTCTGAGCACCTCATATTTTAAACTTGATGACGGTCTCTCTCAATCTCTCTCCCCGTCTCTCTCCCCGTCTCTCAAGGATCAGATCAGTGACTTAAGGCCCATGTAAATCCATCTATTCTGTAAAACTGAGGAGTGAACCAGACTCTATAGGCACAGTCCTCAGGAGTCAGCCTGGTACACAAGCAAAGGTGGTATGACGGACAGACGGTAGTTAATAAATTGCATTTAATCATGACAGCGTTAAACCTATTAGAGAGAGAGAGGGTGATGGAGGGAGGAGAGAGACAGAGGAGGAGAGAGAGGAGAGGAGAGAGGGGGGAGGCGTCTATCAAACATGTTCGTCGCCAGTCATCTCCAAGATATAAGAAAATGATTAAGAGGGATTTAATGTCATACGCCAAGCGGGGAAAACGCACACCTGTCAGCTGGAGAATTATGTTATTACACCTTCCTCTCTCTCACTCTCTTTCTCCTACTCTTTCTGTCTATCCCACTATCATAGTCTCCATTTCTCAGATCAGGGTTTCATAACAATGTTCACCACAGGACTGGACAGGGTTGATAGAACTGTGATTAAAAACAGAGCTGCTGAAGTGCCTGTCTACTGCATCTTTCAACACAGTCGTTTCTGGCTCTACTGTTGTTCAAACAGTCTGCTTCTTGGAGGACGCACAGATCTCAGAGCCAAAACCTTTAAACACTGGCCCCTCCAGTCCACTCTGGTGCACTGCACTGTACTTACCCTGGCACTTCCCGCCGTTAGTGGGGTCGCCATGGTAACCAGGCATGCAAGTCTGGCACTGCGGTCCGGTGGTCAAGTTCCTGCACTGCTCACAAGCACTGCCGTTCACACACGTACTGTGGCCGTTACACTGACAAGCTGGGGAAGAGGGAGGGAGAGAGAATCAAGAGGGTTTGGGTGTATAGCTTTAAGTGTGAGGAGGGTTTGGGTGTATAGCTTTACGTGTGAGGAGGGTTTGGGTGTATAGCTTTACGTGTGAGGAGGGTTTGGGTGTATAGCTTTAAGTGTGAGGAGGGTTTGGGTGTATAGCTTTACGTGTGAGGAGGGTTTGGGTGTATAGCTTTACGTGTGAGGAGGGTTTGGGTGTATAGCTTTACGTGTGAGGAGGGTTTGGGTGTATAGCTTTACGTGTGAGGAGGGTTTGGGTGTATAGCTTTACGTGTGAGGAGGGTTTGGGTGTATAGCTTTACGTGTGAGGAGGGTTTGGGTGTATAGCTTTACGTGTGAGGAGGGTTTGGGTGTATAGCTTTACGTGTGAGGAGGGTTTGGGTGTATAGCTTTACATGTGAGGAGGGTTTGGGTATATAGCTTTAAGTGTGAGGAGGGTTTGGGTATATAGCTTTAAGTGTGAGGAGGGTTTGGGTATATAGCTTTAAGTGTGAGGAGGAGGTGTATAGCTTTAAGTGTGAGGAGGAGGTGTATAGCTTTACGTGTGAAGAGGGGATGTATAGCTTTAAGTGTGAGGGGATGTATTGCTTTAAGTGTGAGGAGGGGATGTATAGCTTTAAGTGTGAGGAGGGGATGTATAGCTTTAAGTGTGAGGAGGGGATGTATAGCTTTAAGTGTGAGGAGGGGATGTATAGCTTTAAGTGTGAGGAGGGGATGTATAGCTTTAAGTGTGAAGGCAAGGGATGGAATACAAATGTGTTTTTGTGCATTTATGGTTGTATTGATGTGCTACATGACGTGTCTCTCTTGCTCTGTCTGTCTGCGTGTCTGTCTGCGTGTCTCTTGACTCACCAGGGCAGTGGATGTAGGCCCAGTCAAACCCTTTATCTCTGGGGCACAGACCAGGCTCCAGCACCATGTCTCTGTCCCTCTCCCTGTCTCTGGGCTGTCTGAAGGGGCTTTTCATGGGCCCGCGGTATGACCCCTCCATACACTGGCCCTTCCCTGTGTTAGTGGGGTCTCCACACCAGCCACACTCTGCCTGATCCAAACACTGGCCACACGTCCTCAGGCCCGAGCAGTTCTGAGCTACAAGAGAAAGAGAGACCGAGACAGACAGAGCAAGAGAGAGAGAGAGAGAGATTATTCAGACACAGAAAAGTCCCTAGTAGAATACTTGTCTGATCTTGATAATATTCACCCGTAGTATAAATAACCACTGTTACATCCATCCACCACATAAATAAAGTAGACATGTTACTCATTACTTTATTCATTCTGTTAGCATTGGGAGGCTATACTCTCTAATACGTTCTTAGACAGCCACTGGCTCTTACTGTAATAGCCAGAGGGTTCATTATTTAATGTATTAGAGGGTGGGTATAAATGTATTGGTTTTCATTATTATTCCCATCTTTAGGACACTGGTTATTGTCTGAGCCAAGTTATCAAGGCTTGAGTTGGAGATAACAACATTGAAGTTGATAAAGTATAGTTTATTATGGTGCTGTAAGCCCTTATTACATACAGTGCAAGCGTCACGTCTGGAGGAAACCTGGCATCATCCCTACGGTGAAGCATGGTGGTGGCAGCACTATAATAAACTACTATACTGTGGGGATGTTTTTCAGCGGCAGGGACTGAGAGACTAGTCAGGGATGAGGGAAAGATGAACGGAGCAAAGTACAGAGATCCCTGATGAAAACCTGCTCCAGAGAGCTCAGGACCTCAGACTGGGGTGAAGGTTCACATACCAACAGGACAACAACCGTACGCACACAACCAAGACAGCTCAGGAGTGGCTTCGGGACAAGTCTCTGAATGTCCTTGAGTGGCCAAGCCAGAGCCCAGACTTGAACCCGATCAAACATCTCTGGGGAGACCTGAAAATAGCTGTGCAGCGATACTCCCCATCCAACCTGACAGAGCTTGAGAGGATCTGCCGAGAAGAATAGGAGAAACTCCCCAAATACAGGTGTACCAAGCTTGTAGCGTCATACCCAAGATGATTCAAGGCTGTAAGCGCTGCCAAAGGTGCTTCAACAAAGTACTAAGGGTCTGAATACTTTTGTAAATGTGATTTTTCCATTTTTAATTGATGAATTTGCAAACATTTCACAAAAAAAAACTGTTTTTGCTTTGTCATTATGGGGTATTGTGTATAGATTGATGAGGGAAAAATGAATTGAATACATTTTATAATAAGCCTGTAACATAACAAAATGTGGAAAAGGGGAAGGGGTCTGAATACTTTCCGAATGCACTACACTCTCTTCACATCATCGATTGAAAGCTGGACTCTGACTCAGGATTCCAACCAAAGAGCGACAATTTGCAAACATTTAGGAAACGTGCCCTTGGTTATGTCTATCAGAGAAGGGAGAGGGCTGAGGGTGGCAGCCATGTTGGAACCCGTCGTGGTTGGCTGACGAGTACAGCCCCTAGGCCAAGGTGAATATCGGTTCATACAACAGACCCAACGTTTAGACAACAAAACACTTAATGTCTTTGATAAAGCCCCCCAGGACCAAACAACTTCTATCGACGTGAGATATTTACTGAATATTAACATGTGCAACATCGGCAATTTAAATCAGAAAGTAAGGATGTTCTGTCAGTTTAGAGGACAAAGTTAGCTCAAAAAGCCCCAATGGAGGTGCACTTTCTTTCCATATAAGCTTTCATGTATTGTATGTCAACCTTGCTTTCAAATACATTTCTGACACATACAGTGGGGAGAACAAGTATTTGATACACTGCCGATTTTGCAGGTTTTCCTACTTACAAAGCATCTAGAGGTCTGTAATTTTTTATCATAGGTACACTTCAACTGTGAGAGACGGAATCTAAAACAAAAACCCAGATAATCACTTTGTCTGATTTTTAAGTAATTCATTTGCATTTTATTGCATGACATAAGTATTTGATACATCAGAAAAGCAGAACTTAATTTTTGGTACAGAAACGTTGGTTTGCAATTACAGAGATCATAGGTTTCCTGTAGTTCTTGACCAGGTTTGCACACACTGCAGCAGGGATTTTGGCCCACTCCTCCATACAGACCTTCTCCAGATGTCTTATTTTTTTCTTTATTATACATTGTAGAGCAATAGTGAAGACATTAAAACTATGAAATAACATATGGAATCATGTAGTAACCAAAAAAGTGGTAAATAAATCAAAATATATATATTTTTTGAGATTCTTCAAAGTAGCCACCCTTTGCCTTGATGACAGCTTTGTACACTCTTGGCATTCTCTCAACCAGCTTCATGAGGTAGTCACCTGGAATGCATTTCAATTAACAGGTGTGCCTTGTTAAAAGTTAACTTGTGGAGTTTCTTTCCTTCTTAATGCGTTTGAGCCAATCAGTTTTGTTGTGACAATGTAGGGGTGGTATACAGAAGATATCCTAAATCCATATTATGGCAAGAACAGCTCAAATAAGCAAAGAGAAATGACAGTCCATCATTACTTTAAGACATGAAGGTCAGTCAATACGGAACATTTCAAGAACTTTGAAAGTTTCTTCAAGTGCAGTCACAAAAAACATCAAGCGCTATGATGAAACTGGCTCTCATGAGGACCGCCACAGGGAAGGAAGAGACAAAGTCTTGTTCATATTGTTGAGGCCACAACCAGTTGACCTGTTTAACTACTCCATGATGGCCAAACCTGAGTCAATCATTTACATTTATATTGTATTACTGTTATACAGTATAAGCAGGCTATGAATATAGAATCACAAACAAAAATAAACTAATCAAAATATAATTTATAACACTTTTTGAGTTACTACATGATTCCATATGTGTTATTTCATAGTTTTGATGTCTTCATTATTATTCTACAATGTAGAAAATAGTAAAAAATAAAGCTTTAACTGGTACTGTATGTTATAATATGGCTTTTGTTTCCTGGATTGGCGTCCCCGGTGATTTTACCCATGCACAGCTAATGTGTGTATCTACAGACATTTAGTTAGTAACTCTGGCAAACATAGAATCTTAACTGCCTGTCCTTGACGAAGCAGAGTTGGGACTAATACACTTCTAACTTCCTTGTCAACGTTTCATTCTTCTTGAGGACATATCCAGTGAAAAAAAGTGCTTTGTGTTGCTTAAACTTTCCAGTGGCTTGACCTTTTCTTTCCTAAATAAATGGAATTCCATAAACGTCGTCTCTGTTGAGGATACATTGGTATTCATAAAATGATTCTGACATTCAAACGAAAGCTTTACTGGGAAATTAGAAAATACATATTTTACAGCATTCAACGCTTACAAAGAATATCTCCATCCATAACTTCCTTTAATGGATTCAGAAGCCGAGGTAAGCTTGGTGGGCTAGTTAAATTGGTTTTCATTCAGAGCGTGTGAGAAGTTGGACTGGTCGATTGAACTTTTATGAATTGTTTTATTATTTTCCTGCTTTGAACTTGTTGTCGAGCATAACAGGAAATAATGTGATTGTGATTCAATATTTATAGCCTGCTTATACTGTGTAACAATAATACAATATAAATGTAAATGATTGACTCAGGTTTGGCCATCATGGAGTAGTTAAACAAGTCAACTGGTTGTGAGCTCCACAATATGAACAAATAGCTTTGAAACACAACTGAAGCAGGACACACAAGTTAACTCAAAAATAACCCCTATGAGACCAAAAGGTACGAGGGAGTTATCCAAGATGTTCCTTTCTATTGTCATGTGAGTTTTCCTGGATGAACGGTAGAATTAGAATTTTTGCCAGGAGATATGGTTTTGATCCACTCCCATTTCCACAAGCCACAGATGTGTTCAGCTGAACTTTTCTCCCCAAAATCTGTGTTTCCGAGTCTGTCCCTGTTGCATTATTCAACCATGCTGCTGATTAATTTCTAGGTTCTCGTCTGTTTCTCCAACTACAATCTTGTGCTTCATAATTAGAAACACAGAAGCTCTCCTCTCACCCGGCCTCAGAGAGGCAGTAGTGTTTACACAGGGTAGAAATATTGTCTTCCTAAGCACCAACACTTTTTTAGGCTTTCTCAAAGGGCTCTTGTAGTTGGTTTCAAGTTCAAGCAAAAGTGCACCTCCAAGTAGCAAGAATCAAAAAGCAGAATCGCTCATTTCAAAAAGCATGAAGCTAGGTTTATGCATCCCAGACATGATAGTTCAATAAGCAATCATATACACAACACTCTTTCACCATTCTGACTCCCATCTTCTTTATATTTCAGGAGGTTCATACCCTGTCTTTTTCCACGTGTATTGAGAACACTTTAAATGAAACATAACCCAGCCCAACCTCTGTCGATCACATAACAGAAGCCTAAAACACCTAAAAAATATATTGTTTTCTCAAACGATGCTGGGATTGTCTTAAGAACAGCTCGTCTATAAAGAACTGCTAATGACTTGTATCCTTCTCAATGACAGATCTGTAGCATCTGTATGGAAACCGTCTGTAAACTCTCCTTCCAGACCCATATCAAACATCTCCAATCCAAAGTTAAATCTAGAATTGGCTTCCTATTTCGCAACAAAGCATCCTTCACTCATGCTGCCAAACATACCCTTGTAAAACTGACCATCCTACCAATCCTCGACTTTGGCGATGTCATTTACAAAATAGCCTCCAATACCCTACTCAACAAATTGGATGCAGTCTATCACAGTGCAATCCGTTTTGTCACCAAAGCCCCATATACTACCCACCATTGCGACCTGTACGCTCTCGTTGGCTGGCCCTCGCTTCATACTCGTCGCCAAACCCACTGGCTCCATGTCATCTACAAGTCCCCCCTTATCTCAGCTCGCTGGTCACCATAGCATCTCCCACCTGTAGCACACGCTCCAGCAGGTATATCTCTCTAGTCACCCCCAAAACCAATTCTTTCTTTGGCCGCCTCTCTTTCCAGTTCTCTGCTGCCAATGACTGGAACGAGCTACAAAAATCTCTGAAACTGGAAACACTTATCTCCCTCACTAGCTTTAAGCACCAACTGTCAGAGCAGCTCACAGATTACTGCACCTGTACATAGCCCACCTATAATTTAGCCCAAACAACTACCTCTTTCCCAACTGTATTTTATTTATTTATTTATTTTGCTCCTTTGCACCCCATTATTTTTATTTCTACTTTGCACATTCTTCCATTGCAAAACTACCATTCCAGTGTTTTACTTGCTATATTGTATTTACCTTGCCACCATGGCCTTTTTTGCCTTTACCTCCCTTCTCACCTCATTTGCTCACATCGTATATAGACTTGTTTATACTGTAATATTGACTGTATGTTTGTTTTACTCCATGTGTAACTCTGTGTCGTTGTATCTGTCGAACTGCTTTGCTTTATCTTGGCCAGGTCGCAATTGTAAATGAGAACTTGTTCTCAACTTGCCTACCTGGTTAAATAAAGGTAAAATAAATAAATAAAATAAAAAATGGAGACTAGAGTGATGTACCATTGCTTTTCCGAAACGTACGCCTGTTTCTATGTCCCATCAACAAATGATCTGATCTATGCAGAAACAGAGAGCTCCTTTTTATTTCTGGTCCTGGATGGTCAGCCGTTGAAGTGTCCTGCTGTAAGGAATGCTTTGGGTATTTTCAAGTCCTTCAGTCGCGCACCTGATTCCCTTTATATTCAAGCTGGTCTGTAGCGCCCTGTGTGAGCTCAAAGCACACGGGGACGATGGTTGATTGCTTAACGAACATATGCAGGTGTTGGTCAGGTTAATGCTGCTGGACATTTGGGAGGTGTTCCAGGCAGATGGATGGGGATGGTGAATCACTCTGAGATGTAAAGAACTGGGCACTGCCCTCATTCGATGCCAAAGTGCCTTTGTGTGTGCGTGCGAGAGCGTGTGTAGGAGGTAAGCTGAACCTAACTAAGGAGAACAGGGACCTGGCTGAGTTCTAATTACCTGCTGAAATGTGACCTTAATGGGGAGAAAGCCCATTTCCAGGAACAGCAGCAGAATCACATTGTGTTCAGGGGGACATTCTGTCAGGAATACAGCCAGATTGGAGTTGCTGACCTCCCCCGGCCTTTCGAGATAAATACATCCTGTGGCTAGTACGCCAAATAGTGAATCTTGTTTCCTGTTTCTTGCAATATCCCCTCCAAACCAAAACACAAGAAATCATCTATCTAAAAAAAGACACAGAAAGTTACTGTGGATAGAGAAAAGGCAAACTTGACGGGAAAACATTGGAAATGATTTTCAGCTGAAGAGAACAGGCAAAGAACCACACTATCCTGCAGCTCATTGGCAATGGAGTCGAATAACAATTGAGTTTTGTATATTTGCTCTCCCCCTACAAAAACCTGCAACATACTAAACTTGATCAAATAATCCTAGGGCGAACCATGACATTTCTTTAAATGAACATGTTGAAAACAAAAAGACATTAGCACAATGCCGCACTGTGTTTGGCTGTAACAGTATATTTATTTATCTCCACGTTCTGAAGTACAAAAGCATGATATGGGCTTAGTGTACACAACGACGCTACCAACCATTTACATGCTGATTGGCCCCATATCGTCAGGCTTCCGAGAGTTGCATTACTCTGGAGGACAATAAAAACAATAGAACAATTTGCCTAATTTCATTCCCCAAATCTCAGAACCGACATGTAGAGTGTTAAGTGTGAGAAATGTCAGGCCATAAAACGAATACTGTACAAGCACACTGACCATGATATAGTAGCTGAACGGTAATGACTTCAGAATCCCCTGGTGACGGCACTGAGTACAACAATGACATGCACTGTGAATACTGTACAAGCACACTGACCATGATATAGTAGCTGAACGGTAATGACTTCAGAATCCCCTGGTGACGGCACTGAGTACAACAATGACATGCACTGTGAATACTGTACAAGCACACTGACCATGATATAGTAGCTGAACGGTAATGACTTCAGAATCCCCTGGTGACGGCACTGAGTACAACAATGACATGCACTGTGAATACTGTACAAGCACACTGACCATGATATAGTAGCTGAACGGTAATGACTTCAGAATCCCCTGGTGACGGCACTGAGTACAACAATGACATGCACTGTGAATACTGTACAAGCACACTGACCATGATATAGTAGCTGAACGGTAATGACTTCAGAATCCCCTGGTGACGGCACTGAGTACAACAATGACATGCACTGTGAATACTGTACAAGCACACTGACCATGATATAGTAGCTGAACGGTAATGACTTCAGAATCCCCTGGTGACGGCACTGAGTACAACAATGACATGCACTGTGAATACTGTACAAGCACACTGACCATGATATAGTAGCTGAACGGTAATGACTTCAGAATCCCCTGGTGACGGCACTGAGTACAACAATGACATGCACTGTGAATACTGTACAAGCACACTGACCATGATATAGTAGCTGAACGGTAATGACTTCAGAATCCCCTGGTGACGGCACTGAGTACAACAATGACATGCACTGTGAATACTGTACAAGCACACTGACCATGATATAGTAGCTGAACGGTAATGACTTCAGAATCCCCTGGTGACGGCACTGAGTACAACAATGACATGCACTGTGAATACTGTACAAGCACACTGACCATGATATAGTAGCTGAACGGTAATGACTTCAGAATCCCCTGGTGACGGCACTGAGTACAACAATGACATGCACTGTGAATACTGTACAAGCACACTGACCATGATATAGTAGCTGAACGGTAATGACTTCAGAATCCCCTGGTGACGGCACTGAGTACAACAATGACATGCACTGTGAATACTGTACAAGCACACTGACCATGATATAGTAGCTGAACGGTAATGACTTCAGAATCCCCTGGTGACGGCACTGAGTACAACAATGACATGCACTGTGAATACTGTACAAGCACACTGACCATGATATAGTAGCTGAACGGTAATGACTTCAGAATCCCCTGGTGACGGCACTGAGTACAACAATGACATGCACTGTGAATACTGTACAAGCACACTGACCATGATATAGTAGCTGAACGGTAATGACTTCAGAATCCCCTGGTGACGGCACTGAGTACAACAATGACATGCACTGTGAATACTGTACAAGCACACTGACCATGATATAGTAGCTGAACGGTAATGACTTCAGAATCCCCTGGTGACGGCACTGAGTACAACAATGACATGCACTGTGAATACTGTACAAGCACACTGACCATGATATAGTAGCTGAACGGTAATGACTTCAGAATCCCCTGGTGACGGCACTGAGTACAACAATGACATGCACTGTGAATACTGTACAAGCACACTGACCATGATATAGTAGCTGAACGGTAATGACTTCAGAATCCCCTGGTGACGGCACTGAGTACAACAATGACATGCACTGTGAATACTGTACAAGCACACTGACCATGATATAGTAGCTGAACGGTAATGACTTCAGAATCCCCTGGTGACGGCACTGAGTACAACAATGACATGCACTGTGAATACTGTACAAGCACACTGACCATGATATAGTAGCTGAACGGTAATGACTTCAGAATCCCCTGGTGACGGCACTGAGTACAACAATGACATGCACTGTGAATACTGTACAAGCACACTGACCATGATATAGTAGCTGAACGGTAATGACTTCAGAATCCCCTGGTGACGGCACTGAGTACAACAATGACATGCACTGTGAATACTGTACAAGCACACTGACCATGATATAGTAGCTGAACGGTAATGACTTCAGAATCCCCTGGTGACGGCACTGAGTACAACAATGACATGCACTGTGAATACTGTACAAGCACACTGACCATGATATAGTAGCTGAACGGTAATGACTTCAGAATCCCCTGGTGACGGCACTGAGTACAACAATGACATGCACTGTGAATACTGTACAAGCACACTGACCATGATATAGTAGCTGAACGGTAATGACTTCAGAATCCCCTGGTGACGGCACTGAGTACAACAATGACATGCACTGTGAATACTGTACAAGCACACTGACCATGATATAGTAGCTGAACGGTAATGACTTCAGAATCCCCTGGTGATGGCACTGAGTACAACAATGACATGCACTGTGAATACTGTACAAGCACACTGACCATGATATAGTAGCTGAACGGTAATGACTTCAGAATCCCCTGGTGACGGCACTGAGTACAACAATGACATGCACTGTGAATACTGTACAAGCACACTGACCATGATATAGTAGCTGAACGGTAATGACTTCAGAATCCCCTGGTGACGGCACTGAGTACAACAATGACATGCACTGTGAATACTGTACAAGCACACTGACCATTATATAGTAGCTGAACGGTAATGACTTCAGAATCCCCTGGTGACGGCACTGAGTACAACAATGACATGCACTGTGAATACTGTACAAGCACACTGACCATGATATAGTAGCTGAACGGTAATGACTTCAGAATCCCCTGGTGACGGCACTGAGTACAACAATGACATGCACTGTGAATACTGTACAAGCACACTGACCATGATATAGTAGCTGAACGGTAATGACTTCAGAATCCCCTGGTGACGGCACTGAGTACAACAATGACATGCACTGTGAATACTGTACAAGCACACTGACCATGATATAGTAGCTGAACGGTAATGACTTCAGAATCCCCTGGTGACGGCACTGAGTACAACAATGACATGCACTGTGAATACTGTACAAGCACACTGACCATGATATAGTAGCTGAACGGTAATGACTTCAGAATCCCCTGGTGATGGCACTGAGTACAACAATGACATGCACTGTGAATACTGTACAAGCACACTGACCATGATATAGTAGCTGAACGGTAATGACTTCAGAATCCCCTGGTGACGGCACTGAGTACAACAATGACATGCACTGTGAATACTGTACAAGCACACTGACCATGATATAGTAGCTGAACGGTAATGACTTCAGAATCCCCTGGTGACGGCACTGAGTACAACAATGACATGCACTGTGAATACTGTACAAGCACACTGACCATGATATAGTAGCTGAACGGTAATGACTTCAGAATCCCCTGGTGACGGCACTGAGTACAACAATGACATGCACTGTGAATACTGTACAAGCACACTGACCATGATATAGTAGCTGAACGGTAATGACTTCAGAATCCCCTGGTGACGGCACTGAGTACAACAATGACATGCACTGTGAATACTGTACAAGCACACTGACCATGATATAGTAGCTGAACGGTAATGACTTCAGAATCCCCTGGTGACGGCACTGAGTACAACAATGACATGCACTGTGAATACTGTACAAGCACACTGACCATGATATAGTAGCTGAACGGTAATGACTTCAGAATCCCCTGGTGACGGCACTGAGTACAACAATGACATGCACTGTGAATACTGTCGCTGACGTGGTATAATGGGGGGGGGGGGGGGGGGGGGGGTGTTCGGGCATGTTGTGACCATGACGAAACGTGGTGAAAGCTCTACCCCCCATCTGTTTAATTGCTCACATGATGAAAAGTGGTAAAAACAGAGTCCTCAGACCGCAAGTTACTTGTTGCATTTGACTACAAGAACAGACACACAAAAAGTTACTATTGGTACCAACATCTGCTTGTGACATGACTTTTCAAAATAGCAATTGTGTAAAACACATACTGTTAATCTCGTAACAAAAAAATTTTCGGACATAAAAGGATCTATATATATATATAATATATATATATATATATATATATATATATATATATATATCATGAGAAAGTTAAAATCCCAGAACCAATCGAACATCGGAGACCTTTAACGGAGGGCTTTTAGCTCAAAGAAAACACAAACTCGAAAACATGTATTTTTCATTAGAGTTGGATAAACATCGATACGTTATTGATTTTCCCATAGTACCCACGGCAGTACCTACAGTGCATTCACCTAAGAGTCTAGAAAAGTGGAAGCACCTGCTGACTGTGGAGCAGAACGAGTCCACAAACATCTGATCTCTCTGAGCTACATTAACCCTGAAGGATTCACTACTAACAAACAGGAACTCAGCTGAATATGGAATGGGACAGAGAGAGACACAGAGAGACCAAGAGAAAGACAAAGAGAGAGCGCGAGAGAGCGAGCCCAAGAGAGAGGTATAAGGTGCTGAAACAAATAATTCAATCCATCAACCTATCAATTCTACTCTAAGAGGTTTTCTACCAACAGCATTATTGTTGACCAGAGTAATGCTGTCACTTGCATTAGTGTCAATAGTAGTGGTACGATGACAGGCATTTGTTTAGAGTGATTGTTTGCAATAATCCATTTGCACATACAGTGGGGCAAAAAAGTATTTAGTCAGACACCAATTGTGCAAGTTCTCCCACTTAAAAAGATGAGAGAGGCCTGTAATTTTCATCATAGGTACAATTCAACTATGACAGACAAAATGAGAAATAAAACCCCAAATATCACATTGTAGGATTTTTTATGAATTTATTTGCAAATTATGGTGGAAAATAAGTATTTGGTCAATAACAAAAGTTTATTTCAATACTTTGTTATATACCCTTTGTTGGCAATGACAGAGGTCAAACGTTTTCTGGAAGTTTTGGCCCATTCCTCCATGCAGATCTCCTCTAGAGCAGTGATGTTTTGGGGCTGTTGCTGGGCAACACAGACTTACAACTCCCTCCAAAGATTTCCTATGGGGTTGAGATCTGGAGACTGGCTAGGCCACTCCAGGACCTTGAAATGCTTCTTACGAAGCCACTCCTTCGTTGCCCGGGCAGTATGTTTGGGATCATTGTCATGCTGAAAGACCCAGCCACGTTTCATGTTCAATGCCCTTGCTGATGGAAGGAGGTTTTCACTCAAAATCTTACGATACATGGCCCCATTCATTCTTTCCTTTACACGGATCAGTCGTCCTGGTCCCTTTGCAGAAAAACAGCCCCAAAGCATGATGTTTCCACCCCCATGCTTCACAGTAGGTATGGTGTTCTTTGGATGCAACTCAGCATTCTTTGTCCTCCAAACACGATGAGTTGAGTTTTTACCAAAAAGTTATATTTTGGTTTCATCTGACCATATGACATTCTCCCAATCTTCTTCTGGATCATCCAAAAGCTCTCTAGCAAACTTCAGACGGGCCTGGACATGTACTGGCTTAAGCAGCGGGACACGTCTGGCACTGCAGGATTTGAGTCCCTGGCGGCGTAGTGTGTTACTGATGGTAGGCTTTGTTACTTTGGTCCCAACTCTCTGCAGGTCATTCACTAGGTCCCCCCCTTGTGGTTCTGGGATTTTTGCTCACCGTTCTTGTGATCATTTTGACCCCACGGGGTGAGATCTTGCGTGGAGCCCCAGATCGAGGGAGATTAGCAGTGGTCTTGTATGTCTTCCATTTCCTAATAATTGCTCCCACAGTTGATTCCTTCAAGCCAAGCTGCTTACCTATTGCAGATTCAGTCTTCCCAGCCTGGTGCAGGTCTACAATTTTGTTTCTGGTGTCCTTTGACAGCTCTTTGGTCTTGGCCATAGTGGAGTTTGGAGTGGGACTGTTTGAGGTTGTGGACAGGTGTCTTTTATACTGATAACAAGTTCAAACAGGTGCCATTAATACAGGTAACGAGTGGAGGACAGAGGAGCCTCTTAAAGAAGAAGTTACAGGTCTGTGAGAGCCAGAAATCTTGCTTGTTTGTAGGTGACCAAATACTTGTTTTCCACCATAATTTGCAAATAAATTCATAAAAAATCCTACAATGAGAATTTCTGGATATTTTTTTTAAGTGGGAGAACTTGCACAATTGGTGGCTGACTAAATACTTTTTTGCCCCACTGTATTCCTTTTGGAGGTTGTATTGAAAACACACACAGTGGATGCTGGACAGTTTGACTCATCCAGTATGACTGGTATACTCACAGGCGCAGTCTCCAGTCTGCCACTCCAGACACTGTCCGTAGGGGAAGGAGATGACGTAGGCGTTGGAGTCCACACAACGCTGGGTGCTGCTGCACCACATACACTCCATGGCCTGGCTGGTGCAGTTGGCACAGGTGGTGCGCAGGGTGCAGGGCGTCTTACACGGACGGGCACTCTGGTTGGGGCTCACTGTAGACAGGAGAAAATAAGGTAACATTTAAATCATGTCTGTCCAGTGCAGAGTAGTGCTGAAAATCAACTGCAGTGTTTAAAGCAGACATTTCCTCTCTACCTTGGACAGAGTATTTTTTACAACAAGTACTCACATAACCATTCATTAAATAAGTCATTTAACTCAAGAGTAGACGTAACCAAGAGTAATTTCCTCTCTCAGTCTACCTCCATCATTTGAGCTGAGTTAGGACAGGCAAGTTATTTCAGAGTGGGAGACACCCCCGTGAGAGAGGAAGCAGAACGGTAATGAGAAACTGCAGGGTGTCTTTGGTTACCCATTCCCCCTCTACTCTGTCTGTACAAAGCGGAGCTATGGGAGGGATGGCGGCCAAAACCGAACACTTAAGGATTCATTTGCTTGGGCTCCCCAGCTATTCTGGGCTCTTAAAATCAGTTCTAGAATAGTTCAGTGGGGCTAAAAGCAGACAGGAAAAATACCATGAGTCAGATGAGCCTGTTGATTCCAGTTTCCTTGCATGTGTGTTTGTGTGAGTAGGACAGGTCGGTCACTGAGGGGCCATGATGGGGAGGAAGGTCAGCTACTGTCAAACAGTCCGGGCTATGATCTTCTCCAGTTGTACCACTACTCTTCCTAAAACAATATAGTATCCCTCCACATACAATCTGCCCCCTTTTAAATTCACTAGACTAGTGAATTCTGCCCCTTGTCACTGATGATGGCAACACGGGTTTCTGGATGTAAACTTTTCTTTGCCACTCCAACGGATCTCTAATTCAATAGTGTCTGATTGAGCTTTAGAATGATCACATACTAACAACTGCTGAATGGATCAATCACATGTTCAAGGGAGGCTTCTTAGAATTCACAAGGGTTGCAGGTGTCTTTGAGAATTAGTCTGTATTTAGTCTTCATTGTTCAAATCATCCCCACCTCAATTATTCTCCAGCTCTCCTTCCCTCTACTTCCCTCCCTCTCTCTCCCAGTCCCTCTCTCACCAACTGGTTTTTCACAGATGAGTCCGTCGGTGGTGGCGGTGCAGGGGTTGGCCTTGAGCCCTGCCACCTCTGCCCTCTCCAGGTAGGCACAGAAGCCTGAGTCGCTGGGCTCTCCAGTCAGCCACTGCAGAGAGGAGTTGGTGAAGGGAGACATGTCCTCCCAGCCCCAGTATGAGATGTTGATCTTTCTCAGGCCCACCCACGGAGCTATCTTCTACAGGACAAATAGAAGGGAGAAAAAGAGGTAGAGAGAGAAAAAGAGGTAGAGAGAGGGATAAAAAGAGGTAGAGAGAGAGAGAGAAAAGGAGGTAGAGCGAGAGAGAGAAAGAGGTAGAGCGAGAGAGAGAAAAAGAAGTAGAGAGAGAGAGAAAAAGAGGTAGAGAGAGGGAGAAAAAGAGGTAGAGAGAAGGAGAAAAAGAGGTAGAGAGAGAGAAAAAGAGGTAGAGAGAGGGAGAAAAAGAGGTAGAGAGAGAAAAAGAGGTAGAGAGAAAAAGAGGTAGAGAGAAAAAGAGGTAGAGAGAAAAAGAGGTAGAGAGAGAGAAAAAGAGGTAGAGCGAGGGAGAAAAAGAGGTAGCGCGAGGGAGAAAAAGAGGTAGAGAGAGAAAAAGAGGTCGAGCGAGAGAGAGAAAAAGAGGTAGAGCGAGAGAGAGAAAAAGAGGTAGAGCGAGAGAGAGAAAAAGAGGTAGAGCGAGAAAAAGAGATAGAGAGAGGGAGAAAAATAGGTAGGGAGAAAAGGAGGTAGAGAGAGGGAGAAAAAGAGGTAGAGAGAGGGAGAAAAAGAGGTAGAGAGAGGGAGAAAAAGAGGTAGAGAGTGGGAGAAAAAGAGGTAGAGAGTGGGAGAAAAAGAGAAAGACGAGAAGGAGATGGGGAGAGAAAGAAGAAAGAGAGAGAGAGAGGTTATGGATGGAGAGCATGGAATCTAAGCTAAGAGTTTTCTCTATTCTCCATGTTGAGGGTCAGTCAGTATGAAAACATGTTATTCATTTCCCAACATACAGTACATCATATATATTTGATCAAAGTAATGTTTATGTGAAATCTTAAATCAAACCGTTGGGCAAATTGCTATAATTACAGTGAAAGTGCCGACCTCAGCCAACACTAACCCATAAAACCAAGACAGGCCAGAGTCATTAAACTAAGGTACTTATTAGACTTTTACAAATGTCTGTGTATGAGTTATTTCATAACGGCAATAATGTCTCAAAAGTTTTACCTGTAATGAATGGTTAATTAGCCGGCAACACCTGCTATGATCTATCACACAGTGAACATTTACAAGAGCGGAACACTTGAGTAACCGAGGGAGACCGGAAGGATTCAAATCCTGAAACACTTGTTGCTGTACTCTGAAAATGCACTTGAATTCAAATCCCCTATTACAGGCCAACTGGGACAAAAAATAATGAATTGCTTGGATGAAAAGAAAACTGATTATTGTAGCCACGAAGAGCATAAACTCCTTCCAAATAACTGGCAGAAAAGAGCTAAGAGGGATGGATACCTGTTGCCACTGCATCATAAAACATCAAAGGTGAGCCTTATTATAAAGAACAGTGTTAATATTCAAAGAGCAGAAACATGCTACTTAAACACCCCACCCTAAAACCATCGAGAGAGATCCTCGAGCACCATTCAAATAATAACCCCAGTCAAATACTTGCTCCTGCATATCCTTCTCAGTTCTGACAGCACAATCACTGGAAAAGCCGACATGTGTGGTCGGCATTTAAACGGGAAGTGTGACTCGTGACAAAATAAATACAAAAAGTTAGGTTGGGATCACGGATATCTCAGTGTTGGCGCTATATCCAATGGATCACGTGTGGACTGACTCATCAGTAATTAAGCTAAGACACGTGTTCAATGTGTTTGGCTTCAGATCATCATGGGGTAATATAAGTTCCACTGTCATGGCGATTCCTTAGGCATTCGTATTGGGAAAAAATGCATTCCTCAAGACAGAACTTTATGAAGGACAACGTTCAAAACAACACACCATTTTAAACCGAGGCGTTTCCCTTACCTTCTCCAGTAGCTGGTACTTCTGCAGCTCGTCCAGTACAAAGTCCACCTGCTTGGGAGTGGTGAGGGAGGCTATGTTCCCGTCTAGGTTCTTACAGTAGTGCTGGGCGTTGTCATAGCTCTCCCTGCTGGAGTTGATCCTCAGGCATGCCTCCCCTACATGGTGCCAGCCTTCTCCACAGAGCTGAGCTGTGGACAGAGCAGTACTTTAGACCCAGGCTTCTGACTGTGCTGGGCCACGCAATTGGATAGTGCATAGATCTGCTCCTGGCCTCAAGACCCCTCATATCAACTGGATTTGATATGCAACTCACAGCACACTGATATATCGTTAATTATAAACTGGGCGGTTCGAGCCCTGAATGCTGATTGGCTGACCACGGGTATGACAACACATTTATTTTTACTATTCTGATTACGTTGATAACCAGTTTATAATAGCAATAAGGCACCTCGGAGGTTTGTGGTATATGGCCAATATACCACGGCTAAGGGCTGTTTTCAGGCACATTGCGTTGCGTTGCGTTGTGTTTAAGAACAGCCCTTAGCCATGGTATATTGGCCATATACCACAGCCCCTCATGCCTTATTGCTTAAATATAAAAGTGAGGTTGACTGACAAGTATTTGATGGTGTGAAATCAGGCAATGTCAGTCAGTTGAGATAAAGATAGAGAATGATGGACTATTCTTCAAAGAGGCGTGCATCGACCACCCTGCATGAATACACAAGTATGTGTCTGTCCAGCACCAGCAAACAGACACGTCAAACAGTGGGAGGAACTACATGGACGCCTGACGAGACCTTTATGAAAACAACAATTTGCAGAAATTAAAGGAAAAACAACTCCAGTTTCATCACAACAATTTTTCTGCTTATTTCGGAGACTTGCGCTGATTACATTCATAGTTTGGATAATGGATACCATCACATGCTTCTCATCAGACTGAGAAAGAATCCCTTTTTTCCATAAAAGGCTATTGAAAAGATGACTTAACGACAGAGCAGTAGTGAAGAACTCAAACACTTGGCTAGAGTTACAGTCTTTAGAACAATACACAGATCAACATTGCAGCACTTTTTGCTAATCACTCATAGCTTTACATTGAAGCCAAAGGTCAGGCTCAATTTGCAATTCACATATATATATATACACAGCACACACACACACACACACACACAAGCTCAGCAAAAAAAGAAATGTACCTTTTTCAGTATGGTCTTTCAAAGATAATTCGTAAAAATCCAAATAACTTCACAGATCTTCATTGTTAAGGGTTTAAACACTGTTTCCCATGCTTGTTCAATGAACCATAAACAATTAATGAACATGCACCCGTGGAACGGTCATTAAGACACTAACAGCTTACAGACGGTAGGCAATTAAGGTCACAGTTAGGAAATCTTAGGACACTAAAGAGGCCTATCTACTGACTCTGAAAAACACCAAAAGAAAGATGCCCAGGGTCCCTGCTCATCTACGTGAATGTGCCTTAGGCATGATGCAAGTATGAATGAGGACTGCAGATGTAGCCAGGAAAATAAATTGCAATGTCTGTACTGTGAGACACCTAAGACAGTGCTACAGGGAGACGGGGCGGACAGCTGATCTTCCTCGCGGTGGCAGACCACGTGTAACAACATCTGCATGGGTTCGGTACATCTGAACATCACACCTGCGGGACAGGTACAGGATGGCAACAACAACTGCCCGAGTTACACCAGGAAAGCACAATCCCTCCATCAGTGCTCAAACTGTCCGCAATAGTGCTCTTCACTGACGAGT
The DNA here is from genome assembly GCF_013265735.2 of Oncorhynchus mykiss. Taxonomy (NCBI): domain Eukaryota; kingdom Metazoa; phylum Chordata; class Actinopteri; order Salmoniformes; family Salmonidae; genus Oncorhynchus; species Oncorhynchus mykiss. Next base: position 78,869,182 of record NC_048565.1, read on the forward strand.
CGCAGTTTTGTCTCACCAGGGGTGATGGTCGGATTCGCGTTTATCGTTGAAGGAATGAGCGTTACACCGAGGCCTGTACTCTGGAGAGGAATTGATTTGGAGGTGGAGGGTCCGTCATGGGGCGGTGTGTCACAGCGTCATCGGACTGAGCTTGTTGTCATTGCAGGCAATCTCAACGCTGTGCATTACAGGAAGACATTCATCTCCCTGACGTGGTACACTTCCTGCAGGCTCATCCTGACATGACCCTCCAGCATGACAATGCCACCAGCCATACTGCTCAATCTGTGTGTGATTTCTTGCAAGACAGGAATGTCAGTGTTCTGCCATGGCCAGCAAAAAACCCAGATCTCAATACCATTGAGCACGTCTGGGACCTGTTGGATCGGAGGGTTAGGGCCATTCCCCCCAGAAATGTCCGGAAACTTGCAGGTGCCTTGGTGGAAGAGTGTGGTAACATCTCACAGCAAGAACTGGCCAATCTGGTGCAGTCCATGAGGAGGAGATGCACTGCAGTACTTAATGCAGCAAGTGGCCACACCAGATACTGACTGGTACTTTTGATTTTGACCCCCCCTTTGTTCAGGGACACAGTATTCAATTTCTGTTAGTCACATGTCTGTGGAACTTGTTCAGTTTATGTCTCAGTTGTTGCATCTTGTTGTGTTCAGACAAATTTTTGCACGTTAAGTTTGCTGAAAATAAACGCAGTTGACAGTGAGAGGACATTTCTTTTTTTGCTGAGTTTAGAATCGTGAGAACCGCAATACGCATCAGCACCTAAGTATTGTGATAATATCGTATTGTGAGGTCCCAGGCAAGTCCCAGCCCTAGTTAATAATGCATCAAACATTGGCACAAGTTCTCCAATCAATCAAACTTGCTTATAGCTGTCAAACAGGTAGTCAGCTAAGTTCTTGCTTGTTTGGAGATTTTGGAAGACATTTGTGTGTGTGTGTGTGTGTGTGTGTGTGTGTGTGTGTGTGTGTGTGTGTGTTCTTTCTCACCAGGGATGGCATGGCACTCCTGTTGCTGAAGCTCCCATTGACAGTGGAGGTTGAGGGAGCAGCTCTTACAGTTGACCAGCTTGCTGCAGATCTGTTCATTCCTCACATGGCATTTGGTGAAGTTCCTCACAGACTGGGAAGAAAGAATACAAGTAACAAACGTCAACATTGTTATTATAATGGTGAATTTGCTTCACAATATTGGGGTAATGTAAAGCTGCAATTTGTGCTTTGGCAGAACAGAAAAGGATGGATTGACATTAACAGCAAAGCCCCTGCAACAGTATGGAATACCCACATGTCCCATCATCTTGGCCCCTTGCTTCCACACAGAGAGCTGGTGATCAGACAGCATGGAAGGGGGAGGGGCCAGGGACAGAGGACCTCTATGCTGCTGCGCTAGCTCCAGGGTCAGCTACAGACACACATAGAGGAGACAGCAGGGGCAAGCATTAGGCTAACTGACACTGTTAGCCAAGCAGGGGAGATAATAATGACTCGTCTACAACAACAGTTAAGTGGTGACGTATGAGAAGGCAAGCTTTAAGCTACCTGACTATTCATGCTGTGTAATTTATTGACAACTTTAGCTGTGATTGTGCCGTCTCACTTCCGCCCCCTGTAGGCAGACTCACCACAGTGCAGTTGTTGGAGGCAGAGATGCACTTCTTGTCTTCACACCACTGGCAGCCGTTGGTGTTGGCAGTGCAGCTGACGCAGTCGGAAAACCTGTAGCATCTCTCGGCTGCACCGTCTGGAGGGGGGGGGGGACCACACACAGTTTAACAACGGAAGTTAATCTCGATTACAGACAGTTTTACAAGGGAACAGAGTTAGAGAACCTAGTCAGCAAGAGAGTTCATGTTCAAGATCAGTGGTGACCGTAGCAGAACAGAGACTGGGCCAAGACAGGGAATCTTGAGGACAGAGGACAGTCAGAGAAACAATACTAGTAAACAGCATAGTGACTCAATCAAGAAATAAAATAGGTTTGACACGCAAATGTCCCCTGCAATACCACCTTATCAGCAAGAAAACAGAAAGGTAGATGGGTCTGGCTCTATGCCTATCATTTCTAGTGGCCCTGTAGAGCCACTTACCCTGCATGCCAGCAGCCAACTACAAATGACTGACTGAACGATTCGACAAGGACAGAGGATAAACAGTGTGATAATCTGTCATCAATTAAAACGTCATTTCATTAATCACCGGTCCAATTCACCAGTGATAACGCTCTAAAACCGCCCTGTAATTATGATTATGATCATAACCTCGGGTTTGCCCACAGATAAAAACACAATACATGTGTTTCCGTGTCAGTGTATTTTCAGCATAATGGTAATTGCCTCCGAATGGAATAATTGTGTTGGTCCTGACCTTTTCTTCCCACGATTATGAACACAAGCTTTAAGAGGAATCAAATAATTATTATTGCTTTCCTGGAGGATGATGATTCATACAGTACAAGACATAGGTAAGGAACCAGAGAGTTTTATGTGAAATGTGATTTGGCTTCATCATGGACGGCTCAACTATAGAGCATGTATCCATTAGTCAGGTAAGAGAGAACGGGCTCCTGACCAATTATGTTATTTTGTGTATTTCTTTTTGGACATAATGTTTCTGCCATTGTTTCCTATGACTGAAAGAGCACCTGGAAATCAGAATAGAGATTTGGATGAAGAATTCTACTTCAATGAAACCACGGCGACGAGTAAATAAACCTCCTCAACCCTCTGTTCCACTGGCGAACGTACAATCACTGGAGAACAAACTGGACGAGATCCATTCGAGACTATCCTATCAACTGGACGTGAAGATCTGTAATATCCTGTGCTCCAGAGTCGCGGCTGAACGGGGACATGGTTAATATAAATCTAGCGGTTTTTTCTATGCATCCGCAGGACAGAACCACAGCGTCTCGTAAACTCAAAGGCAGGTGTGTGTCTCTTTGTTAACAAAGTCTGGTGCGCGATGTCTCAAGTTTTGGGGGAGCGTTAAATTGGCATGCTGATTGCAGGAATGTCAACTAGAGCTGTTGCTTAGTTCTAGAGCAGTGGTTCCCATACATTTATTAAACATAAGACTAAGTGTGAGTTTTTGTCACAACCCGTGAGAAGTGACAAAGAGCTCTTATAGGACCAGGGCACAAATAATAATCAGTAACTTTGCTCTTTATTTAGCCACCTTACATATAAAACTTTATTTGTTAATCGTAAATTGTGAATAACTCACCACAGGTTAATGAGAAGGGTGTGCTTGCACATAACTCTGCAAATTTGGGTTGTATTGGAGAGAGTCTGTCTTAAATCATTTCCCACACACAGTCTGTGCCTGTATTTAGTTTCATGCTAGTGAGGGCCGAGAATCCACTCTTCACATTGGTGCGTGGTTGCCAAGGGCATCAATGTCTTAACAGCGCAATTGCCAAGGCAGGATACTCTGAGCACAGCCCTATTTAGAAATCTGGCAGTAGCTTCTGATTAAATTACATTTTTACAGAACCGCTTGCTGCAATTTCGATGAGGCTCTCTTGTTCAGATATTGGTAAGTGGACTTAGATGCTTCGCTATATCACATTTGACATTGTCTGTAAGCTTGAGTTCATTTGCACACAAAAAAAATCATACAAGACCTGGGTGTTGTCCTTGTTAATGCAGACAGAGAAGAGCTCCAACTTCTTGAACATAGCCTCAATTTTGTCCCAATCATTGAATATAGTTGTATAGAGTCCCTGTAATCCTAGATTCAGATCATTCAGGTGAGAAAAAACATCACCCAGATAGGCCAGTCATGTGAGAAACGCGTCATCATACAAGCGGTCAGACAAGTGAAAATTATGGTCAGTAAAGAAAACTTTAAGCTCGCCTCACAATTTAAAAAAACACGTCAATACTTTGCCCCTTGATAACCAGCGCAATTCTATATGTTGTAAAAGCGTTACATGGTCGCTGCCCGTATCATTGCATAATGCAGAAAATACACGAGAGTTCAGGGTCCTTGCTTTAAGAAAGTTAACAATTTTCACTGTGGTGTCCAAAACGTCTTTCAAGCTGTCAGGCATTCCCTTGGCAGCAAGAACCTCTCAGTGGATGCTGCAGTGTACCCAAGTGGCATCGGGAGCAACTGCTTGAACACGTGTTACCACTCTACTATGTCTCCCTGTCATGGCTTTTGCGGAATCAATACAGATACCAACACATCTTGACCACCAAAGTCCAATTGATGTCACAAAGCTGTCCAGTACTAAAGGCTAGAGCTGCCGCTTTCAAGGAGCGGGACACTAATCTGGAAGCTTACTAGAAATCCTGCTACACCCTCCGACGAACCATCAAACAGGAAAAGCTTCAATCCAGGACCCCTTACAATCCTACTACACAGGCTGACACTCGTCGGATGTGGCAGGGCTTGCAAACTATCTCGAGTTACAAAAGGTAGACCCAGCCACTAGCTGCCCAGTGACACGAGCCTACCATACGAGCTAAATGTCTTGAATGCTTGCTTCGAAACAAACCACTGAACTACGTGTGAGAGAACAAGCTGGACGACTATGTAATCACGCTCTACGTAGCCGATGTGAGAAAGACCTTTAAACAGGTTAACATTCCCAAGGCTGCAAGGCCAGACAAATTACCTCGATGTATAATGTGCTGACCACCTGGCAAGTGTCTTCACTGACATTTTCAACCTCTCCCTGTCCGAGTCTGTAATACATATGCTTCAAGCAGACCACCATAGTCCCTGTGCCCAAGATCGCCACGGTAACCTGTCTAAATGACCATCGCCCATAGTGCTCACACCCAATGTCACAGGAAGGACAAAAAAATCAAAGGACAACAACCCCCTTAGCCACCGCATGGTCACCCCGCTACTATCCAGAAGGCAAGGTCAGTACAGGTGTTTCAAAGCTGGGACAGAGACTGAAAAACAGCTTCTATCGCCATCAGACTGTTAAACAGCCATCACTAACACAGAGAGGCTGCTGCCTACATAAAGACTCTAAATTATTGGCCAATTTAATAAATGGAACACTAGTCACTTTAAATAATGCCACTTTAATAATGTTTACACATCTTATATTCCTCATCTTACATGTACAGTGGAGCAAAAAAGTATTTAGTCAGCCACCAATTGTGCAAGTTCTCCCACTTAAAAAGATGAGAGGCCTGTAATTTTCATCATAGGTACACTTGAATTATGACAGACAAAATGAGAAAAAAAATCCAGAAAATCACATTGTAGGATTTTTTTATGAATTTATTTGCAAATTATGGTGGAAAATACGTATTTGGTCAATAACAAAAGTTTCTCAATACTTTGTTATATACCCTTTGTTGGCAATAACAGAGGTCAAACGTTTACTGTAAGTCTTCACAAGGTTTTCACACACTGTTGCTGGTATTTAGGCCCATTCCTCCATAGATATATCCTCTAGAGCAGTGATGTTTTGGGGCTGTTGCTGGGCAACACGGACTTTCAACTCCCTCCAAAGATTTTCTATGGGGTTGAGATCTGGAAACTGGCTAGGCCACTCCAGGACCTTGAAATGCTTCTTACGAAGCCACTCCTTCGTTGCCCAGGCGGTGTATTTGGGATCATTGTCATGCTAAAAGAGCCAGCCACATTTCATCTTCAATGCCCTTGCTGATGCAAGGAGGTTTTCACTCAAAATCTCACGATACATGGCCCCATTCATTCTTTCCTTTACACAGATCAGTCGTCCTGGTCCCTTTGCAGAAAAACAGCCCCAAAGCATGATGTTTCCACCCCCATGCTTCACAGTAGGTATGGTGTTCTTTGGATGCAACTCAGCATTCTTTGTCCTCCAAACACGACGAGTTGAGTTTTTACCAAAAAGTTATATTTTGGTTTCATCTGACCATATGACATTCTCCCAATCTTCTTCTGGATCATCCAAATGCTCTCTAGCAAACTTCAGACGGGCCTGGACATGTACTGGCTTAAGCAGGGAGACACGTCTGGCACTACAGGATTTGAGTCCCTGGCGGCGTAGTGTGTTACTGATGGTAGGCTTTGTTACTTTGGTCCCAACTCTCTGCAGGTCATTCACTAGGTCCCCCCATGTGGTTCTGGGATTTTTGTGATCATTTTGACCCCACGGGGTGAGATCTTGCGTGGAGCCCCAGATCGAGGGGGATTAGCAGTGGTCTTGTATGTCTTTAATTTCCTAATAATTGCAGTGACTGTTTGAGGTTGTGGACAATTGTGTCTTTTATACTAATAACAAGTTCAAACAGGTGCCATTAATACAGGTAACGAGTGGAGGACAGAGGAGCCTCTTAAAGAAGAAGTTACAAGTCTGTGAGAGACAGAAATCTTGCTTGTTTGTAGGTGACCAAATACTTATTTTCCACCATAATTTGCAAATAAATTCATAAAGAATCCTACAATGTGATTTTCTGGATTTTTTTTCTAATTTTGTCTGTCATAGTTGAAGTGTACCTATGAGGAAAATTACAGGCCTCTCTCATCTTTTTAAGTGGGAGAACTTGCACAATTGGTGGCTGACTAAATACTTTTTTGCCCCACTGTATATTCTGTACTATTCTACAGTATCTTAGTCTATGCCGCTCTAACATTGCTCGTCCATTTAATTATATATTCCTAACTCCATTCCTTTAATTAGATTTGTGTGTATTGGGTCTATGTTGTGAAATGGTTAGATATTACTTGTTAGATATTGCTGCACTGTCGGAACTAGGGTTGCACATGTTGGGGAATATTCAGAGGTGGAAACGTTCCATGGGAATTAACAGGAATATATGGGAATTAACGGAAATATATGCAAAGGAATATCATTTAAATGTAGATGTTTTTTGCATTGGATAAATAGAGACAGAAACATAAACCGTTTACCTTATCATAAGTAGACAATTAAAATAATTAAGTAATTCCAATAGAAATTAAAATGTAAAAAATATTTACGAATTGAACTTCAATTAAATGAGTTGACTCTTCACATGGGATGATTTCACTGAACAACAAATGAAAGGGAATATTGAATGATCCCCAATGATCCATCACATCTACCAAAAACGTTTTCAACATACATCTGTAAAATTATAGTCTAGAAACTAAAGCTTTGGTTGTCTTCCTCTCAGGCTTCCATGTCTTCTCCCTGGACCTCCTCAATGTCCACCTCTTGAACATCAGACTCTGAGGCCTCATCTTCACTGTCACTTTCCAACTTTGTTGAGGAAGGCTCGTTGTCAGGCTCAAAAAGACACAAATTTGCCCGGATGGCCACCAATTTTTCAACCCTTGTATTGGTCAGCCTGTTACGTGCTTTGGTGTGCATGTTCCCAAACAAGGACCAGTTGAAATGGCAGCAGTTTTACGGGCGCCCAACCAATTGTGCTATTATGTGGGGTTTTTTGCGTTATTTGTAACTTTTGTACATAATGTTTCTGCAACCGTATCTTACGGAGAAAAAAATATCTTCTGGATATCAGGACAGCGATCACTCACCTCAGATTAGAAAAACATTTTTCTACAACAAAGACGACGCACAAGACAATCTCCAAACACCCCACAGGACCGACATCCCCGTTATTTGCAAGAGGAAGCAACGCAGGTACAGAGGACAAAGAGCCGGATGCCTGGCCAGGACCCGGCGAAGGCAACTGGGAAAGCTGCCGTTACCATCAATACTACTCGCCAACGTGCAATCATTGGACAATAAATTAGACGAGGTACGATCACGAATATCCTACCAACGGGACATCAAAAACTGTAATATCCTATGTTTCACGGAATCGTGGCTGACTGACGACATGGATATTCAGCTAGCGGGAAATGCGCTGCACTGGAAAGATAGTACAGCACACGCCGGTAAGACGAGGGGGGGCGGTCTGTGTATATTTGTAAACAACAGCTGGTGCAAGAAATCTAAGGAAGTATCTAGATTTTGCTCGCCTGAAGTAGAGTATATTGTGATAAATTGCAGGCACTACATGCCTAGTGAGTTTTCAGCTATACTTTTCGTGGCTGTTTATTTACCACCACAGGCAGATGCTGGCACTAAGACCGCACTCAGTCAGCTGTATAAGGAAATAAGCAAACAGGAAACCACTCACCCAGAGACAGCGCTCCTAGTGGCCAGAGACTTTAATGCAGGGAAACTTAAATCAGTTCTACCAAACCAAAATTCTAGATCACCTGTACACACACAGAGACGCGTACAAAGCTCTCCCTCACCCTCCATTTTGTAAATTCGACCACAACTCTATCCTCCTGATTCCTGCTTAAAAGCAAAAATTAAAGCAGGAAGCACCAGTGACTCGGTCTATAAAAAAGTGGTCAGATGAAGCAGATGCTAAACTACAGGACTGTTTTGCTATCACAGACTGGAATATGTTCCGGGATTCTTCCGATGGCATTGAGGAGTACACCACATCAGTCACTGGCTTTATCAATAAGTGCATCGAGGACGTCGTCCCCTCAGTGACCGTACGTACATACCCCAACCAGAAGCCATGGATTAGAGGAAACATTCACACTGAGCTAAAGGGTAGAGCTGCAGCTTTCAAGGTGTGGGACTCTAACCCAGAAGCTTACAAGAAATCCTGCTATGCCCTGCGACGAACCACCAAACAGGCAAAGCGTCAATACAGGGCTAAGATTGAATCAACTACACCGGCTCCGACACTAGTCTTGTGTGGCAGGGCTTGCAAACTATTACAGACTACAAAAGGGAAGCACAGCTGCGAGCTGCCCAGTGACACGAGCTTACCAGACGAGCTAAATCACTTCTATGCTCACTTCGAGGAAAGCAGCACTGGGGCATGCAAGAGAGCATCAGCTGTTCCGGACGACTGTGTAATCACGCACTCCGTAGCCGACTTGAGTAAGACCTTTAAACAGGTCAACATACACAAGGCTGCGGAGCAAGACGGATTACCGGGACGTGTGCTCTGGGCATGTGCTGACCAACTGGCAGGAGGTGTCTCACTGACATTTTCAACATGTCCCTGATTGAGTCTGTAATACCAACATGTTTCAAGCAGACCACCATAGTCCCTGTGCCCAAGAACACAAAAGCAACCTGCCTAAATGACTGCAGACCCGTAGCACTCACGTCCGTAGCCATGAAGTGCTTTGAAAGGTTGGTAATGGCTCACATCAACACCATTATCCCAGAAACACTAGACCCACTTCAATTTGCATACCGCACCAACAGATCCACAGATGATGCAATCTCTATTGCACTCCACACTGCCCTTTCCCACCTGGACAAAAGGAACACTAATGTGAGAATGCTATTCATTGACTACAGCTCAGATTTCAACACCATAGTACCCTCAAAGCTCATCACTAAGCTAAGGATCCTGGGACTAAACACCTCCCTCTGCAACTGGATCCTAGACTTGCTGACGGGCCGCCCCCAGGTGGTGAGGGTAGGTAGCAACACATCTGCCACGCTGATCCTCAACACTGGAGCTCAACAGGGGTGTGTGCTCAGTCCCCTCCTGTACTCCCTCCTGTACTCACCCACGACTGCATGGCCAAGCATGACTCCAACACCATCATTAATTTTGCTGACGACACAACAGTGGTAAGCCTGATCATAAGACAACAATGAGACAGCCTATAGGGAGGAGGTCAGAGACCTGGCCACGTGGTGCCAGAATAACAACCTATCCCTCAACGTAGCCAAGACTAAGGAGATGATTGTGGACTACAGGAAAAGGAGGACCAAGCACGCCCCCATTCTCATCGACGGGGCTGTAGTGGAGCAGGTTGAGAGCTTCAAATTCCTTGGTGTCCACATCAACAACAAACTAGAATGCTATGCTGCCTGCCATCCAGGACCTCTACACCAGGTGGTGTCAGAGAAAGGCCCTAAAAATTGTCAAAGACCCCAGCCACTCCAGTCATAGACTTATCTCTACTACTGCATGGACAGCGGTACCGGAGTGCCAAGTCTAGGACAAAAAGGCTTCTCAACAGTTTTTACCCCCAAGCCATAAGACTCCTGAACAGGTAATCAAATGGCTACCCGGACTATTTGCATTGTGTCCCCCCCCCCCCCTCAAACCCTCTTTTTACACTGCTGCTACTCTGTTTATCATATATGCATAGTCACTTTAATTATACATTCATGTACATACTACCTCAATTGGGCCGAAAAACCAGTGCTCCCGAATATTGGCTAACCGGGCCATCTGCATTGTGTCCCGCCATCCACCACCCGCCAACCCCCTCTTTTACGCTACTGCTACTCTGTGTTCATCGTATATGCATAGTCACTTTAACCAGATCTACATGTACATACTACCTCAATCAGCCTAACTAACCAGTGTCTGTATGTAGCCTCACTACTGTATATAGCCTGTCTTTTTACTGTTGTTTTATTTCTTTACTTACACATTGTTCACCTAACACCTTTTTTGCACTATTGGTTAGAGCCTGTAAGTAAGCATTTCACTCTAAGGTCTACACCTGTTGTATTTGGCGCACGTGACAAATAAACGTTGATTTGATGATGATGAAGGCAACAGGGGAAAGAGCCTCAGATCCACAAAGTCCTTTCCACCAGCTGGCTGATGAGATATGTTGGCACGACTTGCCATATTGCATCTCCATCCCAAAGCCCTTGCTTGGAAGTGTACTTCACCAGACTGCCAAGAACCTTGCCCTCATCCAGGCCAAGGTGGCGAGACACGGTAGTGATGAAACCATAGGCCTTGTTGATCTCTGCACCAGACAGGATGCTCTTGCCAGCATACTTGGGGTCCAACACGTACGCTGCGGCGTGTATGGGCTTCAGGCAGAAGTCTTCATGCTTTTTGATGTATTTCAGAACTGCAGTTTCCTCTGCTTGGAGCAACAGAAGTGGGCAGGGCATTACGGATTTCTTCTCTGACATCTGCAAGCAAAGTCTGAACATCAGACAGAATGGCATTGCCTCCCTCAATCCGTGCAATGGTTACTGCTATAGGTTTGAGGAGTTTCAGACTACTGCCCACTCTCTCCCAAAATATATAATCCAGGAGGATCCTCTTGATGGCCATGTCCATATCGGAAGACTTGATTTCTTGGGAGAGACTCCATCCCCTCCAGGAGACTGTCAAACATGATGACAACACCACCCCAATGGTGTTGCTGGGCAGCTTCAACGTGGTGCTCTTATTCTTCTCACTTTGCTTGGTGAGATAGATTGCTGCTATAACTTGATGACCCTTCACATACCTAACCATTTCCCTGGCTCTCTTGAAGAGTGTATCCATTGTTTTAAGTGCCATGATGTCCTTGAGGAGCAGATTCAATGCATGAGCAGCACAGCCAGTGGGTGTGATATGAGGGTAGGACTCCTCCACTTTAGACCAAGCAGCCTTCATGTTCGCAGCATTGTCTGTCACCAGTGCAAATACCTCCTGTGGTCCAAGGTCATTGATGACGTCCTTCAGCTCATCTGCAATGCAGAGACCGGTGTGTCTGTTGTCCCTTGTATCTGTGCTCTTGTAGAATACTGGTTGAGATGGAGTTCATTAGTCCTTGCCCACGAACATTCGACCACCCATCAGAGATGATTGCAATACAGTCTGCTATCTCTATGATGTGCTTGACCTTCACTTGAACTCTGTTGAACTCTGCATCCAGCAAAATAGTAGATAAAGCATGTCTGGTTGGAGGGGTGTATGCTGGGCAAAGCACATTCAGAAATCTCTTCCAATACACATTGCCGTGAGCATCAGCGGTGAATCAGTTGCATGCACAACTCGAGCAAGACATTCATCAGCATTTCTCTGACTACATTCCTCCATTGAGTGATTCCAGGAGGACCATGAGCTGTTGCTATCAATAAGGTGTCTGTTTCATCATTTTCACCTCAAATCGAAGTAGAGGGACTTTTGTCAGAGGTTGCTTGTTGTGAGCACTGAGGGAACTTCATGCACTTGGCCAGATGACACTGCATCTTTGTTGCATTCTTCACATAAAATTTTGCACAGTATTTGCAAATGTACACAGCTTTTCCTTCTACATTAGCTGCAGTGAAATGTCTCCACACCTCAGATAGTGCCTGTGGCATTTTCCTGTAAAGATAAGAAAAATAAATTGTAAACAAAAAATAATAATAATAAAAAAATACCTTGCACAGGTAAATGGTAGAAAAAAATAACTAGCAGAAATTGTTAACAAGTTAGAAATTATTTAAACACACTTTGCTGTAGGCTACTACTATTCACCCCATCCAGCATTGTAATCAAAACTTACCAGAAAGCATGTAGTCCTTGGCTCAGACAGTGTAGTAGTGTGGGCTCAATTGCATCTCATTAGTGTGCAAGATCTTGAGAATCAGCTGTACATGTGATGGAAGAATGCACTGTGCATGCAGAGGGATGCAATTCCATTGAATTGGGGTTAGTTTAACCAAAATATGTCACAAGACCTAGAATTGCCTTTGTGTATCCCACAAAAAAAGGTTCACTGTTGTAAGCAACTTTTTTGATGAATTTAAGCAAAATTCCCAAAATTCCAGGACTTAACTTCCGACCCTTTGCAACTCTAGTCGGAACTAGAAGCACAAGCATTTCGCTACACCCGCAATAACATCTGCTAAACACGTGTATGTGACCACGCGATTTGATTTGTAGCTATGAAATCGTTTGAAGGGGGCTCACATCAACACTATCATCCCAGACACCCTGGAACCACTCAAATGTGCATACCGCCCCAACAGTTCCACAGATGACGCAATCTCTATTACACTCCACACTGCCCTTTCACACTTGGACAAAAGGAACACCTACGTGCGAATGCTGTTCATTGACTATAAAGATTTGGTATGGGCCCTCAGATCCTCAAAAGGTTCTACAACTGCACTGTTGAGAGCTTCTTGACTGTCTGCATCACCATGCAAGGTCCTACAGTACATCACTGGGGCCAAACTCCCTTCCATCCAGGGCCTCTATACCAGGCGGTGTCAGAGGAAGCCCCCAAAAATTGTTAAAAAGACTCCAGCCACCCAAGCCACAGACTTTCTCTCTGCTATCATACGGCAAGTGGTAACAATGCACCAAGTCTAGAACCAACACAACCCTGAACAGCTTCTACCCCCAAGCCATTAGACTTCTAAACGCCATGTTATTTTCTACCCCCTGTATATAACCATGTTATTTTCTACTCCCTGTATATAGCCATGTTATTTTCTACTCCCTGTATATAGCCGTGTTATTTTCTACTCCCTGTATATAGCCGTGTTATTTTCTACTCCCTGTATATAGCCATGTTATTTTCTACTCCCTGTATATAGCCATGTTATTTTCTACTCCCTGTATATAGCCATGTTATTTTCTACTCCCTGTATATAGCCGTGTTATTTTCTACTCCCTGTATATAACCATGTTATTTTCTACTCCCAGTATATAGCCATGTTATTTTCTACTCCCTGTATATAGCCGTGTTATTTTCTACTCCCAGTATATAGCCATGTTATTTTCTACTCCCTGTATATAGCCGTGTTATTTTCTACTCCCTGTATATAGCCATGTTATTTTCTACTCCCTGTATATAACCATGTTATTTTCTACTCCCTGTATATAGCCATGTTATTTTCTACTCCCTGTATATAGCCGTGTTATTTTCTACTCCCTGTATATAACCATGTTATTTTCTACTCCCAGTATATAGCCATGTTATTTTCTACTCCCTGTATATAGCCGTGTTATTTTCTACTCCCTGTATATAGCCGTGTTATTTTCTACTCCCTGTATATAGCCATGTTATTTTCTACTCCCTGTATATAGCCATGTTATTTTCTACTCCCTGTATATAGCCATGTTATTTTCTACTCCCTGTATATAGCCGTGTTATTTTCTACTCCCTGTATATAACCATGTTATTTTCTACTCCCAGTATATAGCCATGTTATTTTCTACTCCCTGTATATAGCCATGTTATTTTCTACTCCCTGTATATAGCCATGTTATTTTCTACTCCCTGTATATAGCCATGTTATTTTCTACTCCCAGTATATAGCCATGTTATTTTCTACTCCCTGTATATAGCCATGTTATTTTCTACTCCCTGTATATAGCCATGTTATTTTCTACTCCCTGTATATAGCGTGTTATTTTCTACTCCCTGTATATAGCCATGTTATTTTCTACTCCCTGTATATAGCCATGTTATTTTCTACTCCCAGTATATAGCCATGTTATTTTCTACTCCCTGTATATAGCCGTGTTATTTTCTACTCCCTGTATATAGCCATGTTATTTTCTACTCCCTGTATATAGCCATGTTATTTTCTACTCCCTGTATATAGCCATGTTATTTTCTACTCCCTGTATATAGCCATGTTATTTTCTACTCCCTGTATATAGCCATGTTATTTTCTACTCCCAGTATATAGACATGTTATTTTCTACTCCCTGTATATAGCCATGTTATTTTCTACTCCCTGTATATAGCCGTGTTATTTTCTACTCCCTGTATATAGCCATGTTATTTTCTACTCCCTGTATATAGCCGTGTTATTTTCTACTCCCTGTATATAGCCGTGTTATTTTCTACTCCCTGTATATAGCCATGTTATTTTCTACTCCCTGTATATAGCCATGTTATTTTCTACTCCCTGTATATAGCCATGTTATTTTCTACTCCCTGTATATAGCCATGTTATTTTCTACTCCCTGTATATAGCCATGTTATTTTCTACTCCCTGTATATAGCCGTGTTATTTTCTACTCCCTGTATATAGCCGTGTTATTTTCTACTCCCTGTATATAGCCATGTTATTTTCTACTCCCTGTATATAGCCATGTTATTTTCTACTCCCTGTATATAGCCATGTTATTTTCTACTCCCTGTATATAGCCATGTTATTTTCTACTCCCTGTATATAGCCATGTTATTTTCTACTCCCTGTATATAGCCATGTTATTTTCTACTCCCTGTATATAGCCATGTTATTTTCTACTCCCTGTATATAGCCATGTTATTTTCTACTCCCTGTATATAGCCATGTTATTTTCTACTCCCTGTATATAGCCATGTTATTTTCTACTCCCTGTATATAGCCATGTTATTTTCTACTCCCTGTATATAGCCATGTTATTTTCTACTCCCTGTATATAGCCGTGTTATTTTCTACTCCCTGTATATAACCATGTTATTTTCTACTCCCAGTATATAGCCATGTTATTTTCTACTCCCTGTATATAGCCATGTTATTTTCTACTCCCTGTATATAGCCATGTTATTTTCTACTCCCTGTATATAGCCATGTTATTTTCTACTCCCTGTATATAGCCATGTTATTTTCTACTCCCTGTATATAGCCATGTTATTTTCTACTCCCTGTATATAGCCATGTTATTTTCTACTCCCTGTATATAGCCATGTTATTTTCTACTCCCTGTATATAGCCATGTTATTTTCTACTCCCTGTATATAGCCATGTTATTTTCTACTCCCTGTATATAGCCGTGTTATTTTCTACTCCCTGTATATAACCATGTTATTTTCTACTCCCAGTATATAGCCATGTTATTTTCTACTCCCTGTATATAGCCATGTTATTTTCTACTCCCTGTATATAGCCATGTTATTTTCTACTCCCTGTATATAGCCATGTTATTTTCTACTCCCTGTATATAGCCATGTTATTTTCTACTCCCTGTATATAGACATGTTATTTTCTACTCCCTGTATATAGCCATGTTATTTTCTACTCCCTGTATATAGCCATGTTATTTTCTACTCCCTGTATATAGCCATGTTATTTTCTACTCCCTGTATATAGCCATGTTATTTTCTACTCCCTGTATATAGCCATGTTATTTTCTACTCCCTGTATATAGCCATGTTATTTTTAGTCATTGTGTGTATTTATTATTCACTGTATTTATTCCTCGTGTCACTATTTCTATTTTATCTTTAAGTCTGCATGGTTGGAAAATGATCCATAAGTAAGCGTTTCACTGTTAGTCTACACCTGTTGTCTATGAAGCATGTGACAAATAAAATGAGATTTTGATTTGAACTACCAGAGGGAAGTGAAAGCATCTCTCCCCATGAGAAACATACAGATAAAAACATGTGAACACATATATCCAGGTGTGGATTCAATCATCGTGGAGGCTACAAATTTGAGTAAATTGTTGCCATCCTAATTTCCAAGGTAAGTATTGCTCGGTATGTAAACTCAAATGGTGACGAGGGCAATGTCATACAACACGTACTGGTGCGTGGAGGGCAGAAGGGAGCGGGCACGCTGCCGTTGGCATGGCTGGTGTCCCAGGGGACACAGTGGTCCCTAAGCCAGACACAGCGGATGCCAGGGCTGGCGTTGGCACAGCGCTGCTCCTCACTGAAGGCCTGGCAGCTGGGAGGGGTGTAGACCAGCACGTCATTCAGCAACACACCAGAGAAACCACCAAACACATACATAGACCTGGGGAGAGAACACAACACAGAGTACACATCATTACCAGGGAACACTGAGGAAACTCATGAAAGAGATAAAAAAACTACAAATACCAAGTAACGGAGGGGCAATATACTGGATGCAAGTGACTGACCCATTGCTGACGACGGAGGTGTGGCCAAAGCGGTTGACGTCACGGTGGAGATCTGGTCTGGGCAGGACTTTCCATTCATCACAAGCTGAAAAAAACATGCACATAGAGATCAGGCTACAGGTTTGGCTTCAGTAGGAACATTTGACATATAAGAAGCACTTTTCAAAAACTTGTGTAGGGTCAAGCACTCAACCGCTATACCAAGAAATTATACCGCCACTGTGACCTGCGACACCCTACTCATACTACCATCCAAGCAACTGTGACTGAAACTCCCCTGGACCCCAGAATGAGCTGTATATTTAAGGCCTTTAACGCTCTGTAGCCTGGTAATCTGAGCTCCTTGGCATTTGTTCTCTGCAGCCCACCCAATCTGCCAGGCTCTCTCTGTTACATGCTTTTTAATACAGCAATTAACCCAGCTCCAGGTCCATTACCTAGCAACAGGGGAGAAGTGTTCCTTTCCTGTGTTCCTTTCTTGCCTGGATTTCATTTCAGTATGCCTGTACCATACCACCCTACCGTACATACTGAAAAACAGAACAGCACCGGGACTGGGTACACACACCAACCCCCCCCCCCGTCTGCACTGTTCGCACACACACACACACACACACACACACACACAAATGGAAGTGTCAACTCTGAATTATTAACGCCTATGAGAATCCTGTGGACATAGAAGCTGTGGAACCAAAGGGAACAGTGGAGAATGGCCTGTATGAATGTCATGGTCCCCCTGTCCCATGGCTCTGTATAATGGCTGTAGGACTGGGTGTACTGTACCAAGCCCAGGTGTGATTAACACTGTGTGTGTGAGCATACCAGAGCACTAGGGCCCATAACCTACACACAGGGCTGTCATAAACAACTAACCGCAGCTAGAGAAGATACCTTTACGGTTGCAAAAATATATATATATATATATATATATATATATATATATCATTAAAATGTAATCCCCTGCAGCTGCTATTTGGCAATCCTAGGGTGGTGGTGGTGGGCGCACAGGGTCTCAATGGGAGTTCAATTACCAATCTCCTAGGACCATGGTCATGAACTGCACTGAACCATGGGTAGGCTACAATGAGTGTACCTGGAGCAGCTCTGACAACACAGCCCAGGATGTAGCGAGACACTTTTTCCTGTCTGTGATTATCTACCAATCGTCTTTCAAAACGAATTTAGCCTCCCCAGGGAAAACAAATAACAACAGAGAAAAAATTATAGGTCGGCAAAGTCGATTTCTTCTCTTTGTCAATATCACCAGGCAAATCATGTTAAATTGAGACAGCACAACGTTCAGTTTTCCCACTGTTAGGGGGATCCTAGGAGATGATAAACGTCAACCTCTTTACGTAGCGTTTTTGAATTGTTTATTATGTAGCTGCCTCTGAATAGGACTCGATAAACAAGTTTATTCATCCATTGATCTTGTTTGTTGGGGATACCACACTGAACAGAGTAATGGTTCTGAGAGCGATCACAATCCTGTACTTTACCGTTTCATTTTACAAGTCTCTGATGCTTTACAGGCCACACGTCCACTCTTGCAAAATGTAAATGTGGCATTTACACAGATATAAACTGTTCCTGGGCGTTAAACGTGCAGCCAGGTTGCAAACGACCACACTCAGTGCATGGCTAATTGTGATATCGCTGTTTAAAGGGAAAGACAAGTCAACAACACCAGTACAAATGAGAAGGCGCTTTTTCATCACATCCTAAAGACCAAGGTGTTCTCTGCCAGGGCCATGGTGTAGTCACCCTGATGAGCGCTCTCAGCCGGTCACTCAGGCCCACACTACTTTCTTATCAAATTAAATTGTACTCATCGCATACACAGTTTACAGCAGGTATTAAAGGCGCAGCAAAATGTTGATGTGCTAGCTGCCTCAACAATGCAGTACATTCATCAATATCAATAATAAGAGTCAAATCGAAATAAGATAAGAGATGTCCGTAGGTGATCCATTGGTTAAAGGGACAGACCAAAATAAGTATTTGTGACATCCACCCCATCACCAGTAGTTCAATTGGAATCCTGACTTTGGCACTGTCTAAGGCCTAATACCTATTGTGAAGCCTGGAGCTATAGTAAATCAATAATCCAGACATGCACTGACAGTCAGCCAAATGCATCTCCCCACCATCTGATGTGTACTAGAGATGAATGATTTTGCAGGATCCTTGCCTTTATATTGAAACTCCCTGATACTCATCACAACGCTCCCCCCATTTCATTTCCTCCCAGGATATTGGCAGAAGAACCATGAATAATGAACAGGGAGAAAGGGGGAGATGACAGGGGAATCAGCAGACAAAATCATCAGCACACCATCTTGAAGGGGAAATCAAACCTAATTTAAATGGAAGACTTAAAGGAACATTCCACCCAAAAACAATGTTTTGGTATTTGTTTCATTAGTCCATTGTTGATATAGTCCCAAAATGTTCTGCCTGTCAGCAATCAAGTTTTCAAGATATGTAACTTTCATTTTGATGCAAAATGCAGTATTATATGATGCAAAATACATGATACCAGCTGTATTTCTGTACTTTGAAAGTTGAATATCTTGAAAACCTGATTGCTGACATGCAAAACATTTTGGGACTATATCAACAATGGGCTAATGAAACAAATACCAAAGATTATATTGCAGCATCAGAAAATGAACAGGGCACTCTTGTTGAAGACGTAACTGCCAGTGGGGTGGTGGGGGGACAAAACATTTTTAATTAGAGTTCATTTCACCCAAATCTAATTAGAATTATGAGGATGGGGTGATGAGGGGAGAAAAGAATTAAACGCAAATTAAAACTGCCTTGTGTCGACCTGAATTTAATCTCTCGCAGAAGAAAAGCACAAAAAGCTAATAACGCTCTCCCCCTCCAAGGTTAGCAGAGAGAAACAAAAACAAATTAGCGCTTAAAACCGTCTCAGCATGAGTGGCGGAGCCGACAGAGAGAGAGCAGCAGAGTAATGCCTCTTCCACAGGTGGAACTAATTAATTAGCTCACAGAGAGAGGAGCAGAGAGGAGAAAAAGTCCTATCAGTCCATTAACTACTGAATGAGACTTCCTTGAAACTGGTGAAACCTGTTGACACTTGAAGTGATGAAACATCTCATGTACTGTAGTAGGCTACAATGTATTTCAGGCACATGAGTAAAAAGCATCACTCACCATAGATAGCATGCCTGAACCCAGATCAAAACCTTTCTAAACAAAATGCCAAACTGTTTCATTCATGTACAGACAATACAGTACCTAAAGCAAAAATGCTTTCCACGAACCTGTTCACTCTAAACTCAGAAAAAAAAGAAACATCCCTTTTTCAGGACCCTGTCTTTCAAAGATAATTCGTAAAAATTCAAATAACTTCACAGATCTTCATTGTAAATGGGTTTAAACACTGTTCCCATGCTTGTTCAATGAACCACCGTAGTTAAGACACTAACAGCTTACAGAAGGTAGGCAATTAAGGTCACAGTTATGAAATCTTAGGACACTAAAGAGGCCTATCTACTGACTCTGAAAAACATCAAAAGAAAGATGCCCAGGGTCCTTGCTCATCTACGTGAATGTGCCTTAGGCATGCTGCAAGGAGGCATGAGGACTGCAGATGTGGCCAGGGCAATAAATTGCAATGTCCGTACTGTGAGACGCCTAAGACAGCGCTACAGGGAGACAGGACGGACAGCTGATCTTCTTTGTAGTGGCAGACCACGTGTAACACATACACAGGATCGGTACATCCAAACATCACACATGCGGGACAGTTACAGCATGGCAACAACAACTGTCCGAGGTACACCAGGAACGCACAATCCCGCCATCAGTGCTCTGACTGTCCGCAATAGGCTGAGAGAGGCTGGACTGAGGGCTTGTAGGCCTGTTGTAAGGCAGGTCCTCACCAGACATCACTGGCAACAACGTCGCCTACGGGCACAAACCCACCGTCGCTGGACCAGACAGGACTGGCAAAAAGTGCTCTTCACTGACGAGTTGCGGTTTTCTCTCACCAGGGGTGATGGTCAGATTCGCGTTTATCGTCGAAGGAATGAGCGTTACACCGAGGCCTGTACTCTGGAGCAGGATCGATTTGGAGGTGGAGGGTCCGTCATGGTCTGGGGCGGTGTGTCACAGCGTCATCGGACTGAGCTTGTTGTCATTGCAGGGAATCTCAGCGTTGTGCGTTACAGGGACGACATCCTCCTCCCTCATGTGGCACCCTTCCTGCAGGCTCATCCTGACATGACCCTCCAGCACGACAATGCCACCAGCCATACTGCTCAATCTGTGCGAGATTTCCTGGCCATGGCCAGCGAAGAGCCCGGATCTCAATCCCATTGAGCAAGTCTGGGACCTGTTGGATCGGAGGGTGAGGACTAGGGCCATTCCCCTCAGGAATGTCCGGGAACTTGCAGGTGCCTTGGTGGAAGAGTGGAGTAACATCTCACAGCAAGAACTGGCAAATCTGGTGCAGTCCATGAGGAGGAGATGCAAGGCAATACTTAATGCAGCTGGTGGCCACACAAGATACTGACTGTTACTTTTGATCTTGACCCCCCCTTTGTTCAGGGACACATTATTCCATTTTTGTTAGTCAGAAGTCTGTGGTCTGTGGAACTTGTTCAGTTTATGTCTCAGTTGTTGAATCTTATGTTCATACAAATATTTACACATGTTAAGTTTGCTGAAAATAAACGCAGTTGACAGTGAGAGGATGTTTCTTTTTTTGCTGAGTTTAGAAGAAGCTGATGATGGAGATTGTTAATTTTGTTTTATAATGAAATTAGTCAACCATGTCCAGTGACAACCTAGTACTCTAGGGCCTATAATGAATGACAGGTTTCTGTGAGGCTAGCCCTTTAGCCATGCCAAACAGACATATCTGGCCAAACACTGGCTTGTATACCAGAGCACCAATCACAGAGAGTGGTCTTGCCTGGGCTTCAGTGTAGAGTCTAGATCACACTCCCCAAGCCAAGCATCAGTCTAGCTACCACCTTGAACATAAAACAATCTATCGCTTCCAGATTATAGAAGTGACATTGGACTTTTTATCCCTTGGAGTGGCCTACTCAGGGTGATTGGACTGGCTATTTAGCTGAATAACAATGAGAGTGAAACAGTGACCTTCCATGACTGCATGAGAAGGCTTGGAAGCTATGGAGTAAAATGTTTAAACTTTTTTCAAACATCTAATCTGGATCCTAACTAGAAGATAAACATTCCCCTTTAATGGAGTTTCTTTCTTCGAACCTAAACATTGAGTCTCTGTGTATCTCCATCTGTCTCTCAATTCAATTTAAGGGCATTATTGGCATGGGAAACATATGTTAACATTGCCAAAGCAAGTGAAGTAGATAATAAACAAAAGTGAAATAAACAATAAAAATGAACAGTAAACATTACACTCAAAAGTTCCAAAAGAATGACGACATTTCAAATGTAAATTATGTGCAAAGAACAAAAGGAAAAAAATAAACAAACATAAATATGGGTTGTATTTACAATGGTGTTTGTTCTTCAATGGTTGACCTTTTATTGTGGCAACAGGTCACAAATATTGCTGCTGTGATGGCATACTGTGGTATTTCACCCAGTAGATATGGGAGTTTATCAAAATTGGATTTGTTTTTGAATTATTTTTGGGTCTGTGAAATCTAAGAGAAACATGTGTCTCTAATATGGACATACATTGGGCAGGAGGTTAGGAAGTGCAGCTCAGTTTCCACCTCATTTTGTGGACAGTGTGCACATAGCTTGTCTTCTCTAGAGAGCCATGTCTGCCTACAGCAGCCTTTTTCCAATGGTTAGGCTATGCTCACTGAGTCTGTACATAGTCAAAGCTTTCCTAAAGTTTGGGTCAGTCACAGTGGTCAGGTATTCTGCCACTGTGTACTCTGTTCAGAGCCAAATAGCATTCTAGTTTGCTCTGTTTTTTTTTGTTAATTCTTTCCAATGTGTCAAGTAATTATCTTCTTGTTTTTTTCTCGTGATTTGGTTGTGTTTAATTGTGTTGCTGTCCTGGAGCACTGTGGGGTGTGTTTGTGAACAGAGCCCCAGGACCAGCTTGCTTCTCCATCTCTCTGTAGGGGATGGCTTTGCTATGGAAGGTTTGGGAATCGCTTCCTTTAGGAGATTGCAGAATTTAATGGCTCTGGCTCTTTTCTGGATTTTGATTATTATCGGGTTTTCGGCCTAATTCTGCTCTGTATGCATTATTTGGTGTTTTACGTTGTACACAGAGGATATTTTTATATTTTTGTAGAATTCTGCATGCAGTCTCAATTTGGTGTTGGTCCCATTTCGTGAATTCTTGCTTGGTGAGCGAACCCTAGACCTCACAACCATAAAGGGCAATGGGTTCTATAACTGATTCAAGTATTTTTAGCCAGATCCAAAATTCATATGTCGAAATGTATGTTCCTCTTGATGGCATAGAAGGCTCTTCTTGCCTTGTCGCTCAGATCGTTCACAGCTTTGTGGAAGTTACCTGTGGCGCTGATGTTTAGGCCGAGGTAAGTATAGTTTTGTGCTCTAGGGCCACGGTGTCTAGACTGAATTTGTATTTGTGGTCCTGGCAACTGGACCTTTTTTGGAACACCATTATTTTTGTCTTATTGAGATTTACTGTCAGGGCCCAGTTCTGACAGAATCTGAGCAGAAGATCTAGGTGCTGCTGTAGGCCCTCCTTGGTTGGGGAAAGAAGCACCAGATCATCAGCAAACAGTAGACATTTGACTTCATAATCTAGTAGGGTGCTGTAGACTGTTCTAGTGCCCTCGCCAATTCGTTGATATACATGTTGAAGAGGGTAGGGCTCAAGCTGCATCCCTGTCTCAACCTACGACCCTGTGGAAAGAAATGTGTTTTTTGCCAATTTTAACTGCATACTTGTTTGTGTACATGGATTTTATAATGTTGTATGTTTTTCCCCCAACACCACTTTCTATCAATTTGTATAGCAGACCCTCATGCCAAATAGAGTCAAATGCTTTTTTGAAATCAACAAAGCATGAGAAGACTGCCTTTGTTTTGGTTTGTTTCTTTGTCAATTAGAGTGTGCAGGGTGAATTTGGTCTGTCATTGGGTAATTTGGTAAAAAGCCAATCTGACATTTGTTCAGTACATTGTTTTCACTAAGGAAATATGAGTCTTCTGTTAATGATAATGCAGAGGATTTTCCCAAGGTTGCTGTTTACGCATATCCCACGCTAGTTATTGGGGTCAAATTTGTCTACACTTTTGTGGACTGGAAGATGCCAGAGATAAGGAGGATGTTAAAACGTTTTAAGTATAGCCATTTGTAATCTGTATATTTTATCATTGAGGATACCACAGGCCTTTTGGGGTTGGAGGGTTTGTATTTTGTCCTGTAGTTCATTCAATGTAATTGGAAAATTCAGTGGGTTCTGGAAGTCTTTAATAGTTAATTCTAAGATTTGTATTTGATCATGTAAACTCAGCAAAAAAAGAAACTTCCCTTTTTCAGGACCCTGTCTTTCAAAGATAATTAGTAAAAATCCAAATAAATTCACAGATCTTCATTGTAAAGGGTTTAAACACTGTTCGCATGCTTGTTCGATGAACCATAAACAATTAACGAACATGTACCTGTGTAACGGTCGTTAAGACACTAACAGCTTAGAGAGGCAAATGTGGTCACAGGTATGAAAACGTAGGACACTAAAGGGCAATAAATTGCAATGTCCGTACTGTGAGACGCCTAAGACAGCGCTACAGGGAGACAGGACGGGCAGCTGACCATCCTCGCAGTGCATGTGTAACACCTGCACAGAATCGGTTCATCCAAACATCACACATGCTGGACAGGTACAGCATGGCAACAACAACTGCCCAAGTTACACCAGGAACGCACAATCCCTCCATCAGTGCTCAGAATGTCCTCAATAGGCTGAGAGAGGCTGGACTGAGGGCTTGTAGACCTGTTGTAAGGCAGGTCCTGTTGTAAGGCAGGTCCTGTTGTAAGGCAGGTCCTAAACAGACATCACTGGCAACAAAATCGCCTATGGGCACAAACCTATCATCGCTGGACCAGACAGGACTGGCAAAAAGTGCTCTTCACTGACGAGTTGAGGTTTTGTCTCATCAGGGGTGATGGTCGGATTCGTGTTTATCGTCGAAGGAATGAGCGTTACACCGAGGCCTGTGCTCTGGAGCGGGATCGATCTGGAGGTGGAGGGTCCGTCATGGTCTGGGCCGGTGTGTCACAGCATCATCGGACTGAGCTTGTTGTTATTGCAGGCAATCTCAACGCTGTGCGTAACAGGGAAGACATCCTCTTCCCTCATGTGGTACCCTTCCTGCAGGCTCATCCTGACCCTCCAGCATGACAACCAGCCATACTACTCATTCTGTTTCGTGATTTCCTGCAAGACAGTAATGTCTGCCATGGCCAGCGAAGAGCCTGGATCTCAATTCCTTTGAGCACATCTGGGACCTGTTGGATCGGAGGGTGAGGGCTAGGGCCATTCCCCCCAGACATGTCCAGGAACTTGCAGGTGCCTTGGTGGAAGAGTGCAGTAACATCTCACAGCAAGAACTGGCAAATCTGGTGCAGTCCATGAGGAGGCGATGCACTGCAGTACTTAATGCAGCTGGTGGCCACACCAGATACTGACTGTTACTTTTGATTTGAACCCCGCCTTTGTTCAGGGACACATTATTCAATTTCTGTTAGTCACATGTCTGTGGAACTTGTTAAGTTCATACAAATATTTACACATGCTAAGTTTGCTGAAAATAAACGCAGTTGACAGTGAGAGGACGTTTCTGTTTTTGCTGAGTTTATATGTTTTTGCTGTTTGTTCTTTGTTATAGGGCCAAAAAGATTGGAGAAGAGGTTTACCCATACATTTCTGTTTTGGATAGATAACTCTTCGTGTTGTTTGTTTAGTGTTTAACAATTTTCCCAGAAGTGGTTAAAGTGTATGGATTCTTATATTACATTGAGCTGATTTCTGATGTGCTGTTCCTTCTTTTTCCGTAGTCTCTCCCTCCCTTTTGCTCCCCAAACTTCCTGCATCCCTCCCCCCTTGCCTCCCTCCATCCCTTCCTGCATCACACCCTCCCTCCTTGCCTGCCTGCCTCCCACCCTCCCTCCTTCCTTGCATCACACCCTCCCTACTTCCTTGCATCACATCCTCCCTCCTTGCATCACACCCTCCCTCCTTGCATCACACCCTCCCTCCTTGCATCACACCCTCCCTCCTTGCATCACACCCTCCCTCCTTGCATCACACCCTCCTTCCTTGCATCACACCCTCCTTCCTTGCATCACACCCTCCCTCCTTGCATCACACCCTCCCTCCTTGCATCACACCCTCCTTCCTTGCATCACACCCTCCCTCCTTGCCTGCCTCCCTCCCTGCATCCCACCCTCCCTCAATTCCCTGTATCACACCTTCCCTGCCTGCCTGCCTCCCGCCATCACTCCCTGCCTGCATCACCCCCTGCCTTCCTTCCTTCCCTCTCTGTCATCAGCATGCCCTGTAATGCCCCTGCAGTCACTGTATTCAAAACGAATATTCATATAAGAGCAGACGCCATCTGGCCAGCTCCCATTCTATAGCTCTTTATGGGGTGTTAATGATCCCCACTGTATTACTGAAAGGTGATCTGTTACTCACATCAGATCTCACGTAAAACACCCAGGGGGTCCAAAAACACACACAGGAAGGAACACACATAGCTCTAAACCTTTAGTACTAACTCAAAATACAAGAGCAAAACAACTTTCCCGGAGAAATGAAGTCTATGAGTTACGATTACCTTTTGGTTTATGGCTAGTTCCACTTTTCAAATGTAAAGAATGTCTACCGTAACTGTTACAACAGAACGTGATCCTCCATCTCAGGTATCCGAGGCTGGGTATTCACCCCTACGGAAAAGATACACTATATATACAAAAATATGTGGACACCCCTTCAAATTAGTAGATTTGGCTATTTCAACCACACCAGTTGCTGACAGATGTATAAAATCGAGCACACCGCCATGCAATCTCCATAGACAAACATTGGCAGTAGAATGACCTTACTGAAGTGCTCAGTGACTTTCCACATGGCACCATCATAGGATGCTACCTTTCCAACAAGTCAGTTCATCAAATTTCTGCCCTGCTAGAGCTGCCCCGGTTAAGTGCTGTTACTGTGAAGTGGAAACGTCGAGGAGCTACAAAGGCTCAGCCGCAAAGTGGTTGGCCACACAAGCTCACAGAACGGGATCGCCAAGTGCTGAAGCGCGTAACACGTAAAAATCGTCTGTCCTCAGATGCAACACTCACTACCGAGTTCCAAACTACCTCTAGAAGCAACGTCAGCACAATAACTGTTTGTCGGGAGCTTCATGAAATGGGTTTCCATGGCCGAGCAACCGCACACAAGCTTAAGATCACCATGCGCAATCCCAAGCTTCGGCTGGAGTGGTGTAAAGCTTGCCACCATTGGACTCTGGAGCAGTGGAAACGCTTTCTCTGGAGTGATGTATCACACTTTTCCATCTGGCAGTCCAACAGACGAATCTGGGTTTGGCGGATGCCAAAAGAACGCTACCTGCCCGAATGCATAGTGCCAACTGTAAAATTTGGTGGAGGAGGAATAATGGTTGTGCTGTTTTTCATTGTTCGGACTAGGCCCCTTAGTTCCATTGGAGGGAAATCTTAACGCTACAGCATAGAATTACATTCTAGACGATTCTGTGCTTCCAACTTTGTGGCAACAGTTTGGGGAATGCCATTTCCTGTTTCAGCATGACAATGCCCCTGTGCACAAAGCGAGGTCCATAAAGAAAGGATTGTGGAAGAACTTGACTGGCCTGCACAGATCACTGACCTCAGCCCCATTGAACATCTTTGGGATGAATTGGAACGCCGACTGCGAGCCAAGCCTAATCGCCAAACATCAGTGCCCGACCTCAATCATGCGCTTGTGGCTGAATGGAAGTAAGTACCCGCAGCAATGTTCCAACATCTAGTGGAAACCCCTCCCAGGAGAGTGGAGGCTGTTATGGCAGCAAAGGGGGGACCAACTCCATATTAATACCAATGATTTTGAAATGAGATGTTCGACGAGCATACTTTTGGTCATGTAGTGTATCTTAGCTTTGCACTTCAACTTGACTTTCATAAAGCCTAGTGCTGCTATATGTTGAGGTCAAAAGTCAGTAAACACCCTTTCCCTAGGGCTGCAGAATGTCACCTGTCAGTTCTTCTTTGGTTACACACACTGTGTGTGTCTCTGTGGACCCAGGCCTGGGAGGCAAATAACAGTGGAGAATGACAAATGACAACTATGGCTTTAGGGGTCAGGGTTCAACTCTGATGGGAGTGAGTTGGTGGGTGGGCACACGCTTGTAGCAATGAACATCACACGTATGATGTTTGCATGGAGGAATGTGTGGTATTGTAAGGTGGGGGGGTTGGTTATACTTATTTAAGTACAGGTAAAGTAGGTCACTTCTATTCCTGTACCATATGCCCGGAGGTTGAAGCTGGTAACTCATATTTTCAAAGCAAAATAAACAGGAGTCAAATACAGTCAGCTCAAAACATAAGGATTGCGTCAAACCAACAACAGATGGACTATCACTAGCCTAGTGAGGACCAGATGTCCTATCCATAGCCTAGCGAGGGGCCAGCTGCACCATCACTAGCCTAGCCAGAACCAGCTGCACCATCACCAGCCTAGCGAGGACCAGCTGCACCATCACTAGCCTAGCCAGAACCAGCTGCACCATCACCAGCCTAGCGAGGACCAGCTGCACCATCACTAGCCTAGCCAGAACCAGCTGCACCATCACTAGCCTAGCCAGGACCAGCTATACTAATCACCAGCCTAGCCAGGACCAGCTGCACTATCCATAGCCTATCCAGGACCATAAGCCTAGCCAGGACCAGCTGCACTATCCATAGCCTAGCCAGGACCATAAGCCTAGCCAGGACCAGCTGCACTATCCATAGCCTAGCCAGGACCATAAGCCTAGCCAGGACCAGCTGCACTATCCATAGCCTAGCCAGGACCATAAGCCTAGCCAGGACCAGCTGCACTATCACTAGCCTAGCCAGGACCAGCTGCACAATCCATAGCATAGCGAGGAGCAGCTGCATTATCACTAGCCTAGCCAGGACCAGCTGCACTATCACTAGCCTAGCCAGGACCAGCTGCACTATCACTAGCCTAGCCAGGACCAGCTGCACTATCACTAGCCTAGCCAGGACCAGCTGCACAATCCATAGCATAGCGAGGACCAGCTGCATTATCACTAGCCTAGCCAGGACCAGCTATACCAACAACAGATGAGGAGGATGTGGTTCTTAACTATGATGTGTGCATGCATATGATTGGTACTTACCCATGTCGTAGGCCAGGAAGTCAGCAGAGAAGCACTTGGCTCCGTTACTGAGGGACGTGTCGTTGTGGGTGTTTCCTCCAAACACCAGCAGAGTCCCACTGGTCAGCACTGCTGTGTGGAGGTACCGCGCCAGACCACTCTCTCTCAGGATCATCCTGTCAACACACACATCAGCACTGTACTCAGTCACCATGCTAATGTTTTAATGTGTCAATTATGAGAGTGTATGCGAGTGCATGCGTGTCCATCCCTGGGTGTGGATTACAGCAGTGTGTGGGCCAGTCTGGGTCACGTGGCTTATGTAAGGGAACAGTTGGTCTGAAGGTCACTCTCCATAGGCTAGGTCAAATACCCAGACAGACGCCATCAATAATGTGGCACCATGGACACACACACACACACACACACACACACACACACACACACACGTCCCCACGTTCTGCTTAAGAACAGCTGTGCTATCACTAGCCTAGCCAGGACCAGCTGGACTATCACTAGCCTAGCCAGGATTAGCTGTACTATCCATAGTCTAGCCAGGACCAATAGCCTACCCAGGACCAGCTAGCTGTACTATGACTAACCAAGCCAAGACCCGCTGTAATATCACTAACCTAGCCAGGACCCGCTGTACTATCCCTAGCCTAGCCAGGACCAGCTATACTATCCCTAGCCTAGCCAGGACCAGCTGCACTATCCCTAGCCTAGCCAGGACCAGCTGCACTATCCCTAGCCAGGACCAGCTGCACTATCCCTAGCCAGGACCTGCTGCACTATCCCTAGCCAGGACCAGCTGCACTATCCCTAGCCAGGACCAGCTGCACTATCCCTAGCCAGGACCAGCTGCACTATCCCTAGCCAGGACCTGCTGCACTATCCCTAGCCAGGACCAGCTGCACTATCCCTAGCCAGGACCAGCTGCACTATCCCTAGCCAGGACCAGCTGTACTATCAACAGCCTAGCCAGGACCAATAGCCAAGTCAGGATCAGCAGCCTGGCCAGGACCAGCTGTACTATCCCGAGCCTAGCCAGGACCAGCTGTACTATCCCGAGCCTAGCCAGGACCAGCTGTACGATCCCGAGCCTAGCCAGGACCAGCTGTACGATCCCGAGCCTAGCCAGGACCAGCTGTGTATTAATGAGACACCCTTGGAGAGTGGGGTCACAGCCAGTTTGGCACTGTGTGTCTAAATATGTGTACCTCCCAACAATATAATGTGGTATGTGTACCTCCCAACAATATAATGTGGTATGTGTACCTCCCAACAATATAATGTGGTATGTGTACCTCCCAAAAATCTAATGTTGTATGTGTACCTCCCAACAATACAATGTGGTATGTGTACCTCCCAACAATATAATGTGGTATGTGTACCTCCCAACAATATAATGTGGTATGTGTACCTCCCAACAATATAATGTGGTATGTGTATCTCCCAACAATATAATGTGGTATGTGTACCTCCCAACAATAAAATGTCGTATGTGTACCTCCCAACAATATAATGTCTATGTGTACCTCCCAACAATATAATGTGGTATGTGTACCTCCCAACAATATAATGTGGTATGTGTACCTCCCAACAATATAATGTGGTATGTGTATCTCCCAACAATATAATGTGGTATGTGTACCTCCCAACAATAAAATGTCGTATGTGTACCTCCCAACAATATAATGTCTATGTGTACCTCCCAACAATATAATGTGGTATGTGTACCTCCCAACAATATAATGTCTATGTGTACCTCCCAACAATATAATGTGGTATGTGTACCTCCCAACAATATAATGTCGTATGTGTACCTCCCAACAATATAATGTCTATGTGTACCTCCCAACAATATAATGTGGTATGTGTACCTCCCAACAATATAATGTGGTATGTGTACTTCCCAACAATATAATGTCTATGTGTACCTCCCAACAATATAATGTCTATGTGTACCTCCCAACAATATAATGTGGTATGTGTACCTCCCAACAATATAATGTCGTATGTGTACCTCCCAACAATATAATGTCTATGTGTACCTCCCAACAATATAATGTGGTACGTGTACCTCCCAACAATGTAATGTTGTATGTGTACCTCCCAACAATATAATGTGGTATATGTACCTCCCAACAATATAATGTCTATGTGTACCTCCCAACAATCTAATGTGGTATGTGTACCTCCCAACAATATAATGTGGTATGTGTACCTCCCAACAATATAATGTGGTATGTGTACCTCCCAACAATATAATGTCTATGTGTACCACCCAACAATATAATGTGGTATGTGTACCTCCCAACAATATAATGTGGTATGTGTACTTCCCAACAATATAATGTGGTATGTGTACCTCCCAACAATATAATGTCTATGTGTACCTCCCAACAATATAATGTGGTATGTGTACCTCCCAACAATATAATGTCTATGTGTACCTCCCAACAATATAATGTGGTATGTGTACCTCCCAACAATATAATGTGGTATGTGTACTTCCCAACAATATAATGTGGTATGTGTACCTCCCAACAATATAATGTCTATGTGTACCTCCCAACAATCTAATGTCGTATGTGTACCTCCCAACAATTTAATGTGGTATGTGTACTTCCCAACAATATAATGTGGTATGTGTACCTCCCAACAATATAATGTCTATGTGTACCTCCCAACAATATAATGTGGTATGTGTACCTCCCAACAATATAATGTTGTATGTGTACCTCCCAACAATATAATGTGGTATGTGTACCTCCCAACAATACAATGTCTATGTGTACCTCCCAACAATTTAATGTGGTATGTGTACTTCCCAACAATATGTGGTATGTGTACCTCCCAACAATATAATGTCTATGTGTACCTCCCAACAATATAATGTGGTATGTGTACTTCCCAACAATATGTGGTATGTGTACCTCCCAACAATATAATGTCGTATGTGTACCTCCCAACAATATAATGTGGTATGTGTACCTCCCAACAATATAATGTTGTATGTGTACCTCCCAACAATATAATGTGGTATGTGTACCTCCCAACAATACAATGTCTATGTGTACCTCCCAACAATACAATGTGGTATGTGTACCTCCCAACAATATAATGTGGTATGTGTACCTCCCAACAATATAATGTCTATGTGTACCTCCCAACAATACAATGTGGTATGTGTACCTCCTAACAATATAATGTGGTATGTGTACCTCCCAACAATATAATGTGGTATGTGTACCTCCCAACAATATAATGTCGTATGTGTACCTCCCAACAATATAATGTCGTATGTGTACCTCCCAACAATATAATGTCGTATGTGTACCTCCCAACAATATAATGTCGTATGTGTACCTCCCAACAATATAATGTCATATGTGTACCTCCCAACAATATAATGTGGTATGTGTACCTCCCAACAATACAATGTGGTATGTGTACCTCCCAACAATATAATGTGGTATGTGTACTTCCCAACAATACAATGTGGTATGTGTACCTCCCAACAATACAATGTGGTATGTGTACCTCCCAACAATATAATGCTGACTATTGCATTGGTGTGCTTTTTCAATTTGGGCTTTTCAACTATCCAGCAGTGAGCGTCTAGGCACCGTATCTGAACATAGGCAAGACAAGCATCTTGGTGTTAAACATGGCGGCTGACATCTACCTAATATAAGGGATGTGAAAAGTGTCCAAAGCAATTTGCTTTTCCGCAAAACATCTGTACACTGAACATCACTAAACAAACCGCAGGGCAATGTTTTCATTTCCAATGGAAACGACAGCCGAAAACATGTTGCAGTGGACGATGGCCGTCCACTCGAGAGAAAGTCTCAACAGACAGGACCAACCAAAACACACACACAGGAATGTCCTGAGTGTGTCTCACACACAGCCCACCCAGTCTACCCACCTGTTATTAGACCGTGCCAGGTCCAATAGAACGTCTGTAGCTCCAAACCACTCCTGACCTGTTTGGGCCGGGGGGGGTGCTAGTGTGCTCACTGCCTGTCACTACGCTTTTCTTCACTTTCTGTAGGCTCCCCAAGAGTAATTCTCTACATAGATCACTGGGGGTTTCACCATTGAACAGTGTTGTTTTAAAGTCATCCTGACAACAAGTAGACTTACAGCTAGTCTAAACTCCAACACAGAGGGAGCAAAGAAATACATGAAATGCATTGCCTCGTAACTAGGGAGTTTAGCAAATAAATGCATTATGCTACTGGGGCACTGGGGAAAATATGCTTACTTTACACACCTTTTTCTCAGGGCTGGCAAATTAATACAGCTGAACTCTCAAGTGAATATGCATCCACTGATACAAGCTCAAACAGTGAGACATGCAGACAGAGAGACAGGCAAACAAACAGAGACAGGCAGGCTGGCAGACCGGCAGAGACAGGCATACAGACAGACAAAACAGAGACCGGCAGAGACAGACAGAGAGGCCGGCAGAGACAGACAGAGGCCGGCAGAGACAGACAGAGAGGCCGGCAGAGACAGACAGAGAGGCCGGCAGAGACAGACAGAGAGGCCGGCAGAGACAGACAGAGAGAGGCCGGCAGAGACAGACAGAGAGAGGCCGGCAGAGACAGAGAGGCCGGCAGAGACAGACAGAGAGGCCGGCAGAGACAGACAGAGAGACCGGCAGAGACAGACAGAGAGGCCGGCAGAGACAGACAGAGAGGCCGGCAGAGACAGACAGGGAGGCCGGCAGAGACAGACAGAGAGGCCGGCAGAGACAGACAGAGAGGCCGGCAGAGACAGACAGAGAGAGGCCGGCAGAGACAGACAGAGAGAGGCCGGCAGAGACAGACAGAGAGGCCGGCAGAGACAGACAGAGAGGCCGGCAGAGACAGACAGAGAGGCCGGCAGAGACAGAGAGAGTCAGACAGAGAACCAGGCAGACAGACACTCTACCAAGCTAATATCACTCACCAGGTCTGTGTCTGGACCTCATAGCGATACAGTTCATCCACCAGGCCATACTTGTTGGCAGGCAGGGCCTTGTAGCCCCCGTGGACGTAAACACACCTGCTGGAGCTGTCATACACACTGCTGTGGCCATAGCCACCCTGGACAATGGCCCCGTTGGTCTCAGGGACCTGCCAGGAGTTTGTCCCTGTGTGACAGAGGCAAAAGAGAAGTGCATCTTAGTGTGAGTTGGCCAACATGATTGGATCAGCTTTGAGACATACAGTGCGGAGAATAAGTGTGCCAAATGAGTGTGTGTATAAAAGGCTGCCTCTGGGAGACAGACAGAGCCAGCGGGAGAGAGCACTTAAAGTCCCCTTGTGAGAGATGAAGGAAGGGATGGAGAGAGGGGGAGGCCACGGAACATGCGGATACACTGAGATGTATCCACAACTGGCAGACTCAAGTCCGTCCGAATGAAAGTGACTCAAGTCCGTCCGAATGAAGTGACTCAAGTCCGTCCGAATGAAAGTGACTCAAGTCCGTCCGAATGAAGTGACTCAAGTCCGTCCGAATGAAGTGACTCAAGTCCGTCCGAATGAAGTGACTCAAGTCCGTCCGAATGAAAGTGACTCAAGTCCGTCCGAATGAAGTGACTCAAGTCCGTCCGAATGAAAGTGACTCAAGTCCGTCCGAATGAAGTGACTCAAGTCCGTCCGAATGAAGAGACTCAAGTCCGTCCGAATGAAGAGACTCAAGTCCGTCCGAATGAAGTGACTCAAGTCCGTCCGAATGAAAGTGACTCAAGTCCGTCCGAATGAAGTGACTCAAGTCCGTCCGAATGAAGAGACTCAAGTCCGTCCGAATGAAGAGACTCAAGTCCGTCCGAATGAAGAGACTCAAGTCCGTCCGAATGAAGAGACTCAACTCTGTCCGAATGTGATGAAATATCACAATATCCATAGTGCTCTAAATAAAACTAATTACAGGATAAATATGGTTTGATCACACACAGAGAGACAGAGAGAGACGGAGCGATATGAGGGAGGGGGATGAGGGGAGAGGGATGAGTAGAACTCATTAATCATGTCTTCTCCCAGACGGTCCGGCCTAGGTGCCAGCTACTCTTAATGATGAGAGAGAGGTGAGGAGAGAAAAGACAGAGGGCGAGACAGTGAGAGAGCATGCGTGCATGAGGACCACATTGGAAACACATTTTTTTGTTAGTACTTGTAAGTGCTATCCTCTGGGTCCACATTACACATTTTATTGTATATGTCTCTTACCCAAATCAATTACATTCACAGTCTAGTACCCACTTATTTTACCCTGAGCACTAAGTGTGCCCTAGAGTACCCAAGACTGTAGATGTTCCAACTCTCTCCACAGGCTTTAATGTGGCTGAACTGGTCTGCAGTGAGCTGTCCTGCCGTGGAGTCTCCTACAGGCTAAAATGCCTTGTAATGCAGGCATTCACCTGATCGTAACCCCTCAAAGCACTGTACTGCAGCGCCATCTGCTGGTATGAAAAACCTAGGGGTTCCACAGTGGTCACAAGCTCTGGTCAAAGAACCTTGGCCAACAGCATTCAAGAGGACAACCTTAAAGGCTCTGTGAATAGACGGTAGGTGTGTTTACCATCAAAACAATAAGATTATAACAGTACTATGCAGGTGTGGGCACACCCAGGGGGCTTTTAATGGAAATAGGAGTGCTGTGGCTAAACATGAAAGATCATGGGCCTTCCATTAAGAGATGAGTGACAGCGACACCCAATGATGACCCCAGCAACAATGTTTTCGTCGCTAAGCACCATGAAATGAATACAACGTTGCTGCGGGCATCTATGGTTGTTGCTGTCACCTTTGCCTATTTTGGAAGGCTCGAAATCTGCCACTGGGCTGTAGGAATGTAAAATCTGAATTAATTCATGTGGATTACTCATCATGGCTGAAAACCCCACGACCCATCCAACTAGCCACTGTTGGACCTACTGATGTTGTACTCCTGCACTTTGCTGATGTAGCTGTAGACAGGGGAGTAGCCGAAGAGAACCACCATGACCACATCCCCATTGGTCAGTTCAGCCAGGTGGGCGGAGTGACCCTCCACGGCGTAGGGCTGTCCCTGGACCAGGCTGCTGGGGTTCTTCAGGGACCAAGTACGACTAGGGATGTTGAAGACCCACA
Source organism: Oncorhynchus mykiss (assembly GCF_013265735.2). Classification (NCBI taxonomy): domain Eukaryota; kingdom Metazoa; phylum Chordata; class Actinopteri; order Salmoniformes; family Salmonidae; genus Oncorhynchus; species Oncorhynchus mykiss. The sequence continues at coordinate 78,905,230 of NC_048565.1, forward strand.
GCTCGTCTGTCACGTTGCCTGAACCAGCCTCCAGCTTCCCCCCGTACATGTAGATGTCGTCCTGAGGAGGGGGGAAAACATCAGCAGCATGAGATGACAGAGGGTTAGGGATTGTGGTTGTATAAAAACACACAAGATTAAAGAGGTTTCTATCCACGACTGCCCTCGACAGAATGTCTGTTCTCTGTGTGTTCAGTATGAAAAGAAGGTGAGACACACCGCATTCCTCAGTGTGCATGCCATACTTGCACGTGTGTGTGTGTGTGTGTGTGTGTGTGTGTGTGTGTGTGTGTATGCCATGCTTGTGTGTGTGTGTGTGTGTGTGTGTGTGTGTGTGTGTGTGTGTGTGTGTGTGTGTGTGTGTGTGTGTGTGTGTGTGTGTGTGTGTGTGTGTTGGCATTATTGAGCTGTACGGCCATGAGCTTCTCCAAAGAGTGTATCATCTCTGGACCCCAATCACGACAGAGACAGACAGGGTATAGCTGTGAACACCAACAATCATTGAGAAAGGCTGCTGCTATAGCCCTCTCATACCGAGGTCAACTACTGGCTTCTCCCCATACACTGAATCACATGATACTACAGATAACAATCAACTACCTTAACCTGACAGTAACTTTAATATGCTACTAAAACCTTTTCAGGCATCTTGGTACTTCAGCTGTAGGGTTCTAATGCAGCTATATAATACAGTCATTATTGCTATGGCATCCTGTTTTTACAGTGCAGACTACTACTGTACAGCAACGCTCCATTTCATAAACATAGAGCAACATACTGTAAAGTACCTAGAGGAGCTCTGCCCACACAGGAACAACTGGAACATCCTGGCACAGGTAACAGTGTCGCTGCACCGCAGGGGGCCAATTATACCGTCTCCCTGGCCACGAACACATCTACAAGGGACCCAACAGCCTTAAGAGCCTCAATGTATTTTCTGTCAAGGAAATCTGGTTCCCTCCTTTTACTTAACCTCAGCACGCACTGCCAACCGCACTGCCAACCGCACTGCCAACCGCACTGCCAACCGCACTGCCAACCGCACTGCCAACCGCACTGCCAACCGCACTGCCAACCGCACTGCCAACCGCACTGCCAACCGCACTGCCAACCGCACTGCCAACCGCACTGCCAACCTCTCTCACACTTATCCCCGAACCCCGGAACTAAAATATTGCGTAATTGCGTCAGTTGCTCAATACAGTTCTGGGGGAGGTTGTTAGGAGAAATATACCAACTCTATGCAAGTTTCAGGCTCGTCTATGGGCCAAATGTCCCCTCCCCTTCCGAAATTCAGGAAGACAAGAACACCTGTGAAATCAGGATTTGTCCAAATGATCAGTGACAAAAGAAATGGCGTACCGGAACAAGGTTTCTCATTGGTCATCCCCAGTCTGTTGACACATGCTATGATACCATTTTTTAACCTGCCTCTGTCCATTAAAAGTTTACTCTCACACACACACTGTCTGAGTCCTGTAGTAGAAGCAGTTGGGAGGGAGAGGTGTGCAGAAAACACGCAGCCCGACACGCAGCCCGACACGCAGCCCGCTTTTTCAGATTTGTGAATACAAAATGTGAATACCAAGCAGGGGATATTATATAAACGCTATGATCTGAATGCATGCGTAAAGACGAGCTATTGCTTCTGTCGGTATATTAAAATCAGAAATGGGCGGGCAATGGGCTGTATTCCTAGCAGCAGCACACACCGTAATCTCTCAATCCTTAGAGGAGAGAGAGAGAGGAATAACATATCCCAGGGTTGGGTTACAGACTTGAGGGGAATAATGTGTGTGGATGAGAGAGAGTAGGAGAGTGTGTGTGTGGTATGTGTGTGGTGGTGTGGTGTGCGTGATGTGTAGTGTGTGTGTGGTGGTGGTGTGTGGCGTGGGTGTGTGGTCCCATCCCTGACCCTGGAAGTCTATTCTCTCATGTTCCCGTTTCCAGGTTTGTTGGCTTGATGTGTGTGCTGCACTAGCTCAGCATAAGCCTTACATTAAAAACCTCAGAGTAGGTGTTCATTTATATGCTAATTGTGGATTCCTCCTTTACGTATGTGGGGCTGGTGGCTGAGGAACAGCGGCCAAACAAGGCGCTTCCCACTTACAGAGAAACTGAACAGAGTGAAGGAGCTGGGTTTTATAACAGAGTGAAGGAGCTGGGTTTTATAACAGAGTGAAGGAGCTGGGTTTTATAACAGAGTGAAGGAGCTGGGTTTTATAACAGAGTGAAGGAGCTGGGTTTTATAACAGAGTGAAGGAGCTGGGTTTTATAACAGAGTGAAGGAGCTGGGTTTTGTAACAGAGTGAAGGAGCTGGGTTTTATAACAGAGGGAAGGAGCTGGGTTTTATAACAGAGTGAAGGAGCTGGGTTTTATAACAGAGTGAAGGAGCTGGGTTTTATAACAGAGGGAAGGAGCTGGGTTTTATAACAGAGTGAATGAGCTGGGTTTTATAACAGACTGAAGGAGCTGGGTTTTATAACAGACTGAAGGAGCTGGGTTTTATAACAGAGTGAAGGAGCTGGGTTTTATAACAGAGTGAAGGAGCTGGGTTTTATAACAGAGTGAAGGAGCTGGGTTTTATAACAGAGTGAAGGAGCTGGGTTTTATAACAGAGTGAAGGAGCTGGGTTTTATAACAGAGTGAAGGAGCTGGGTTTTATAACAGACTGAAGGAGCTGGGTTTTATAACAGACTGAAGGAGCTGGGTTTTATAACAGAGTGAAGGAGCTGGGTTTTATAACAGAGTGAAGGAGCTGGGTTTTATAACAGAGTGAAGGAGCTGGGTTTTATAACAGAGTGAAGGAGCTGGGTTTTATAACAGAGTGAAGGAGCTGGGTTTTATAAGAGAGTGAATGAGCTGGGTTTTATAACAGAGTGAAGGAGCTGGGTTTTATAACAGAGGGAAGGAGCTGGGTTTTATAACAGAGTGAAGGAGCTGGGTTTTATAACAGAGGGGAAGTTACACAGGTACAACTATAATATCTCTGTTCTGACCAGGGTTTCCGTTAGGTAAATGTGGCGCTGGACATTTGACCGGCAGCATTTTAATTTACCGGACATTTGAGAAATTTGCCGGACCCATATGCATTGGATGTGTAACCTGGTTAGGGCTTTCACCCACGGTTCTCAGAATGACAGGAATCCCAATTAGATGATGGTAATTCATATTAACAGAAGATGCAAGTGGAGGAGGAAATGATGCCCACTTTGAAGATGTTAGAATAACTGTCCACGTTTCCTTTTCCTCAGCCAACAAGACAAGTAACAAACAGCAATATCACTGGCCTTTGTCAATCTACTGTCCCACATAGTAGAAAAGTGTACCTATTCAATTGGTCAGCTTGTCGAGAAAGAAACTTTAAAAAGCAATGAGTCTCATGCAACAGATCAGAATGCTTAGCTTAAAACTTTTTTTTCACATAAGTACAGCAATGTGCACAAGGTAGTAAGTAGGGCTACACACGAATGTTTGTTCCATAATGCAATTAGCAAGAAAACACTGTTGTCAAAAAAATGTATTTAAAGAGGGGAGATCTAATATGCAATGAAATAAAGTTTATATAAAATAATTACCACCACAGAAATGGTCTGATTTTGGCCAGGCTACTAGACAATGAAATACAGTTTATATAAAATAATTACCACCACAGAAATGGTCTGATTTTGGCCAGGCTACTAGACAATGAAATAAAGTTGATATAGTATAAAATAATTGCCTCCACAGATATGGTCTGATTTTGGCCAAAAATACATGCCTCATAATATGTAGTAAAACATTCAGGTTTCCAACAATTAAAGTATATGTTTTCTCAATGCATACTGCCTCATAATATGTAGTAAAACATTCAGGTTTCCAACAATTAAAGTACATGTTTTCTCAATGCATACTGCCTCATAATATGTAGTAAAACATTCAGGTTTCCAACAATTAAAGTATATGTTTTCTCAATGCATACTGCCTCATAATATGTAGTAAAACATTCAGGTTTCCAACAATTAAAGTATATGTTTTCTCAATGCATACTGCCTCATAATATGTAGTAAAACATTCAGGTTTCCAACAATTAAAGTATATGTTTTCTCAATGCATACTGCCTCATAATATGTAGTAAAACATTCAGGTATATGTTTTCTCAATGCATACTGCCTCATTGTAAAGGGGTGTGTGATGCGCTGATGAAGCCTGCCTTCTGTTAACTTTGTATTTGCTGTTTGAGATGCTGGAGCAACAGAGGATAAAAGCATTTTTTAGCTTTTCTATTTTTATATTGGCCAAAAGCCGGCTATTACCGGCTAACGGAAACCCTGGTACTGACCAAATGAACAATATACAGTGTACCCCCTGTATGTAGTGTTATTTACTGCTGCTCTTTAATTATTTGTTATTCTTATTTCTTACTTTTTGGGGGGGTATTTTCTTAAAACTGCATTGTTGGTTAAGGGCTTGTAAGCATTTCACTGTTGTATTCGGTGCATGTGACTGATAGAATTTGATACAGTAAGAACGTTTCTTCCATTTCCTGAAAGGTTTCAGTTTCTGATGAACTGACACCTGGAGACACCAGTGGTACACCACTGTGAACGGTAAAGAAACACTTGATGGGCTAAGTGTGTTCACATCAATCAAAACAAGTATGGAACATGTGAAAGATAGGGTATAGGGAAAAGGTGGGCTCACAGCCATGACTGTCCACACATGCTGCACATACAAACACTCATAATACATGTATGCATGGACACACACACACACACACACACACACACACACAAGGCAGAAGAGTGAATGCAGCTGTCTGGAAGTTCAGCATGTTCACTGTATAGTAGCTAATAATCCTCACAACACGGACTAAATTACAGGTTCCCATTTAAATGTAGGTCCCTTTGAGAGAGAATGTCACTTGTAAAGGGGATTTCTGAATGTAATCCTAGGATAAACTACAGACAGGCATCTCAATTAGAAAAGACCTTGGTGTGTATCATTTCATCTACTATTTCATTTCTGATCAACAACGCTGCATTAGAGAATAAAACCTTATCATAAAACCTTTAGACAATAAGTCCTTTCACATTCCCCTTCAAAAAGAGAACGGTTCTGTAGTGAACTGATCAAATGAAAATGTCACAGCATGAGTCAGTGGGAGGTCAGAGATAAGGGGTTAGCAGTCAGGTCAGAGATAAGGGGTTAGCAGTCAGGTCAGAGATAAGGGGTTAGCAGTCAGGTCAGAGATAAGGGGTTAGCGGTCAGAGATAAGGGGTTAGCAGTCAGGTCAGAGATAAGGGGTTAGCAGTCAGGTCAGAGATAAGGGGTTAGAGGTCAGGTCAGAGATAAGGGGTTGGCGGTCAGGTCAGAGATAAGGGGTTAGCAGTCAGGTCAGAGATAAGGGGTTAGAGGTCAGGTCAGAGATAAGGGGTTAGAGGTCAGGTCAGAGATAAGGGGTTAGCGGTCAGATTAGTGTCAAGATGCTTGCTCATCACCCAAATCCATCTGAAGTCCTGACTGTGTTACTCTACGATAAAAATATAAACCCCTGGCATGTCCCAAACACAGACTGCAGCTTAGCCTAGTTGTAAAGGTGTGTTAGTACGTAGAACCTTTAACGTTTGCAGTATTCCTTACAAGACAAAACCATTAGTGAGGTCTTCCATGGGGGTACCATTTTAAAGTATTGTAAACTGCAAGTAATGAAGTGAGAGTCGTTCCAAAATAAACTTCTCAGCCTTTCAAGCAATAAACTCTGAGCCATAAAATACTACTTCCATTTAACTCACGTAAACAAAGCCGGATCCCCTTAGGTCACTAACCATAGTAAGACATCTAATAGAAAATCCATTTGTCCCTCTTCATGAAAGCGACCCAAACACTTAAGAGCTTAGCAGTAAAGAAAGAGTTTTAAGTCACACACACACACACGCCAGAGGCAGACTTTCTATTTAACAGGGTTATTCAGACAGACTTCTATAGTTTCAAGGGAAGAAGAGAAAGAGCAAACAGATCAGATGTAGTCGTCATGCTTGTTTCCCCTGGTGAGCCGAAGAGTCAGTTAGCCAGAGCAAAGCCTGTAGCCCTGCTGCTCTCTGACCAACCCTGAGGGCCCCACATCCATCTTACTGCCATGTTATCGCTACTCAGACCCAGAGAGGCAATCCTCTTAACTCCCTCACCCAACAGACAGAGAGAGAGAGAGGAAAGAGAGAAAATATATGTGAAGTAGAGAGAAACCCACAGAGAAACAGAAAGAGCCAGATAAGAGAGAGCCCTGTCTACATGTACAGAGCCCTGTCTACATGTACAGAGCCCTGTCTACATGTACAGAGCCCTGTCTACATGTACAGAGCCCTGTCTACATGTACAGAACCCTGTCTACATGTATATAACCTTGTCTACATGTACAGAACCCTGTCTACATGTATATAACCCTGTCTACATGTACAGAGCCCTGTCTACATGTACAGAGCCCTGTCTACATGTACAGAACCCTGTCTACATGTACAGAGCCCTGTCTACATGTACAGAGCCCTGTCTACATGTACAGAGCCCTGTCTACATGTACAGAGCCCTGTCTACATGTACAGAACCCTGTCTACATGTATATAACCCTGTCTACATGTACAGAGCCCTGTCTACATGTACAGAGCCCTGTCTACATGTACAGAGCCCTGTCTACATGTACAGAGCCCTGTCTACATGTACAGAGCCCTGTCTACATGTACAGAGCCCTGTCTACATGTACAGAGCCCTGTCTACATGTACAGAGCCCTGTCTACATGTACAGAGCCCTGTCTACATGTACAGAGCCCTGTCTACATGTACAGAGCCCTGTCTACATGTACAGAGCCCTGCCTACATGTACAGAGCCCTGTCTACATGTACAGAGCCCTGTCTACATGTACAGAGCCCTGTCTACATGTACAGAGTCCTGTATAGTACCAGTGGATGACAAAAAGCTAAATGGAACACATCCACCATGCTAGTGGGCTGTGGCCATTATCTGCCTTACCTGGTAGAGAGCCAGAGAATGGCCGTATCTCTGCAGAGGACCACTATTGATCGGCACCACGTCCCAGGTGCTGCTTTCCAGGTTATAACTGCAGGGGGGAAGAGAGACAGTCAGGCCTGAGCTATACAGAATATACACAACAAAGAAATGGATGGAGAGAGTGGAGGGAGAAGAAAGAGATGGACAGAGTGGAGGGAAAGAGAGAAAATGACAGAGAGAGACAAAAATAGAAATAATTTGAAAACAAGTCCTATTTTGATAAACTCCCATAACGATTAGGTGAAATACCAGTGTGCCATCACAGCAGAAAGATTTGTGTTCCTGTTGCCACAAGGGAAACCAGTGAAGAACAAGCACCACTGCAAATACAAGCCATATTTATGTTTATTTATTTTCCATTTTGTACATCGTTACAACATAGCCATAATATGACATTTGAAATGTGGCTTTGGCAATGTAAACATATGTTCCCATGCCAATAAAGCCCTTTGAATTGAGAGAGAGAGGAAGAGCAAAAGACAGGAAGGAGACAAATATAGAGGTGGTAAGTAGACATTAACTACATTTCCATCCAGTTTTTATGCGAGTGAATTCATACTGTACAAAACAAATCACGACAGCTGTGATGGTAACAGGAAATTACTGTACAATTTTATAAATGCCGACAGATCACTTCCTCGTTCTACCGGGTGGGATCTTGTTTGCGTTGGTAAAATTAATTATGCGAAAAATGGTGGTGGAAACGACTTTATGTGCAAATATGAATATAAAAACCATCATATCGAAGTAAACTTGGAGTCACGTGATGACCTGGTTGTGGTCCTCCCATTACGACTCGGGAAAGCATGCAGTTTATTAGGCTACAGATTAAGTAAATGATGAACTTCACAGGGTGGTGAAAGTGCATAATGAGCTTGATGCTCCTTTCCAATAAATATCCAGAGTCTTATTCTAGTGACATGACGATCGATGCTTGACTGCCTTTCGACAAATAAAAATATTCTCGCTCCAATCCATAATAATCTCATCATGTAAACTAGCCTACCTGCACCACCTACCTGCACTATATTGGCAAGCTGTTGGCTAGAGCACCACGTGTCAAGACCAGAGTCGGCACATTTACTATTTAACGCAACAATTTCTGTAGAATTCAGTAGAATTGAAAATGCGATGGAAACTCAATGAACATTTGTATTCAGTACATGAAAACTTAATGGAAAAGGTATATTTAGTGTGCACTACGTCATCACACACTGATTTCTATCTGCAACAAGTCAGTTGTGAGAAAATGCGTATATTTTCTTTACGCAGACTTGAGAATACTTGCATGACAATCTGTCGCCAACTGGATGGAAACCTAACTACAGAGACGAAGACACAGACAGATATTTCAGGTCTCTCTTCAGTCAGTGCCTTACTTGAGCACCATGTGGAAGGAGCTGTAGTTGAAGCTGTATCCTCCGATGACCCACATGAGTTTCCCATGGACCACAGCCTTATGGGAGGCCCTGCCCAGGGATTGGCTGAAGGGCTTGACGTTAGACATCACCCAGTAAGACTCGGTGGATGGCACTGACAGAGCACAGTCTGGACCTGGAGAGAACCACACAACAAACTTAGAAATCCATGAGAGAATGTGAGGTTTGTTTGTAGCAAAATACTCTCTTCAACAACTCTTTAATACATCTAACTAAACGTGGTCCCACATCACCATCTGCTGGCGAAGAGCGTGACAACGCAGCTTATGTCATGATGATGGGGACAGCCATGACGGTGATGAACTCACATGGCTACCAGGACCCCACCACCCAGAGGCCGACTGGTGGCAGAACCATTAGTGGGTTTAATAAAGAGGGTCTCACTCTGATTCATCAAACCCCATTATGAGAAAGATCCCATGATACTGGCCCCTGTTGTCCCCTATTAGAGTGGAGGAAAGCCAGTGGACAGGGGGAATGGGGGGCTGTGATGAGGTCTATGGGCCAGGACCCTGTCTAGCCCAATACATCAGTGGAGAAAACCTCATTGGGGAAATGACCAGTGACCAGCAACTCAGTGTCAGAGCATAGGAGTGGCACCATGCTGGACAGTCCCGTCTCATTGAGAGGTGCTTGGTTGGCTCTACCCTGGACAGTCCCATCTTATTGAGAGGTGCTTGGTTGGCTCTACCCTGGACAGTCCCATCTCATTGAGAGGTGCTTGGTTGGATCTACCCTGGACAGTCCCATCTCATTGAGAGGTGCTTGGTTGGCTCTACCCTGGACAGTCCCATCTCATTGAGAGGTGCTTGGGTGGTTCTACCCTGGACAGTCCCATCTTATTGAGAGGTGCTTGGTTGGCTCTACCCTGGACAGTCCCATCTCATTGAAAGGTGCTTGGTTGGCTCTACCCTGGACAGTCCCATCTCATTGAGAGGTGCTTGGTTGGATCTACCCTGGACAGTCCCATCTCATTGAGAGGTGCTTAGGTGGTTCTACCCTGCAAGACAGTTCCGTCTCATTGAGAGGTGTTTGGGTGGTTCTACCCTGCTGGACAGTTCCGTCTCATTGAGAGGCGTTTGGGTGGTTCTACCCTGCTGGACAGTTCAGTCTCATTGAGAGGTTCTTGGGTGGTTCTACCCTGCTGGACAGTTCCGTCTCATTGAGAGGCGTTTGGGTGGTTCTACCCTGCTGGACAGTTCCGTCTCATTGAGAGGCGTTTGGGTGGTTCTACCCTGCTGGACAGTTCCGTCTCATTGAGAGGTGCTTGGGTGGTTCTACCCTGCTGGACAGTTCCGTCTCATTGAGAGGCGTTTGGGTGGTTCTACCCTGCTGGACAGTTCCGTCTCATTGAGAGGTGCTTGGGTGGTTCTACCCTGCTGGACAGTTCCGTCTCATTGAGAGGCGTTTGGGTGGTTCTACCCTGCTGGACAGTTCCGTCTCATTGAGAGGTTCTTGGGTGGTTCTACCCTGCTGGACAGTTCCGTCTCATTGAGAGGCGTTTGGGTGGTTCTACCCTGCTGGACAGTTCCGTCTCATTGAGAGGTTCTTGGGTGGTTCTACCCTGCTGGACAGTTCCGTCTCATTGAGAGGTTCTTGGGTGGTTCTACCCTGCTGGACAGTTCCGTCTCATTGAGAGGCGTTTGGGTGGTTCTACTGTAAATAAGACATGTTAATACATCCCCATACAGTATTCAGGAACAGTAGAGATCAAGTCAATGCATGGTTATACTAAGAGGATACCCAGACCAGCGACCCACCAGGTGTAAGAACAAAACCCCCAGCACCACTAGATGGCAGACATGGAACATAAGAGCTCCTCTTGGTCAACAGACAAGCAAGTGTTGTATTTAGTGTAGCCTGTATGAAAACGGACAGGATGGGTCATTTTAAATAAGATCATGCAGAAACCGATGGTCTTCCACCTTCATCTCAAGATTAGATTGTTAGAGCATGAAACAGGCCCCAACTACCAAGCTGTCAAAACAGTGTTCGCTATTATCTAACAGGCTACATGCATCCTACAACATGACCTCATTCCCTTCATCTAAACTAAGACTGTCCTATCTGCTGAGCACTTCAGATGTCAGCTTGTATTACTGTAATATATGAAACATGGTCTCTGTGCCTCTCTCTTCACAGTTCTCATTTCAGCCAGAAGATGGCAGTGGGACTCAATCTACAAGAACAAAAATAACTTAGCTTTGTCGTTGAAGAATGAATGAACCCTATGAACCAACATGAAGATACCACACCACAACATTGTGAAAACTTTGACACAATATAACCATAGCCCTTGTCAGACCTTGCCAGCTGTCGTTGCAGACACAGCTCTTCTCCCCAGTAAGGTCACAGTAGCCCTGGTCGGGGCTGCCACAGTTGTTCCTGCAGTAGGGGATGTCACAGGCCTCGCCCTTCCAGTACTTCTCACACTCGCAGTACACCCGGCTGGCGATGGAGTTCCCTGTGCTGCACTTCCCATGACTGGAGCAGTTATTGGGGCACGAGTTGACCCTATAGACCCAGAATGGAGAGATGGTGAATTAGATGAGTGAAAGCATGAGACCATGGCAGGGATGGGGAAGTACATTTGGAAAGGTTATCATTTTAAATAAGAATTTGCTCTTAATTCACTTACTTGTAAATAAATGTTGAATAAAAATAAATAAATAATTGAGGAAAAACAAATAGCTGAAAGAATGATTGATTGACAGAGGTGATTGACATGTATTGGGGTATGTGTTTTCAGGGAGCAGAACAGACACAGGGTGAGATACAGAGAAATGGAGAGAGAATTAAAGAGATGTGCAGACAAAATAATAGAGAAAGAGGGAAGGTAGACAGAAACAGAAGGAGGTCAAGGATCCAGGATAATGCATGGGCTTTTCAGCAACAGGGGGACTATAATGTTTACCGCTGTGACAAGAGCGTTGCTATGGCAACACCTTTATGGCCACATGGTGTGTGTCTGTGCTGGAGGCCTCGAGGCTGAGCTTGACTTATTTGAAAGCTCATCTTTCTCTTTGGCTGCTGCTTTCTGAGACAACCCAATGAATTCATTTTCAGAATCACACACACACACGTATCTCCTATGTTAAGGGGTGTCATCTTCTCAGCTGTAATGCCAATTCCCAGCTACTCTTGTGACAGACATTGTAGACCCTAGTCTCCAGGGTCTACAATGTGGCCTAGAGAGTCTGAAGTTGTATGTGTGCAGTAGTGCTGAGCGATTAACCGAAATGTTGGTTATTTATTTTCAGTTTTCTAAACAACTAATTGAAAAACATCATTTCAATTATTTGAATTCCATTTCGTATTTTTTCTTCTTCTGTGAGCTCAATGCGCAAATTGCAGTTTTTCTAGAGATAAATCTGCTCATGCCTGAACTGTGCAATGTAGTAGGGAGCCAATGTTCTACATAGTTTAGAAGAGAAAACATGATAATTAACTACAATGACCATAATCCATTGCGCGGCTACTTGTCCTGTCTGTTTCTTTTAAGCTTACTACATAAGAGACAGCCAAATGCACGATCAAGAGAAGATACCTCGCGAAGAAACTGCTCTCAATATATCTCTCAGACCGCATAGGCAGCAGCTCTATAGAGATGAGACGATGACTAGGAATTAAATAATAAAGCCATCAAATAAAACAAATGTAATATTTTATTATAGTGAAATATATGATGGTTAATAAGAGATAAGCAGTAATGGGCAGTCACTACCATGATGGAACTGTTATTTTAAATGTAAAACTGTACCTTTATTTAACGAGGCATGTCAGTTAAGACTTGTCTGCTACTGAACCAGAGACTTCCCTATTGGTCTTATATGGTATAGGTGAGGATTCTGACTGTGAATGTAGTGTGTATGGGGATGGGGCTACTCACGAGTAGGAGATGTGGAATCCAGTCAAGTTGTAGGCAGCGTCACTGAAAAAGTGCAACAGTGCATATCCAGAGGTGGCTACCACTTCCGGAACTGTCTCATTCCCTCTCGTTTCCGGGACAACGAGACCGCTGTGGGAGAAAAATAAAAATACATTACACACACACACACACACACACACACACACACACACACACACACACACACACACACACACACACACACACACACACACGTTAAGCTCCAAAGCTTGCTGGATAAATGATCGCCCTTTGCTTGACTGCTGAGCTGGTTTGCTGTCACCATGAAAACCCCCATTCCCGTCCTCCCTCCTTACATCATTGGGAGAAAGTGACTCCTTCCTCTCCTCGGGATCGATCCCTCCATTGCATGGAGGATCAAACTCAGGCCTGCCCTGCACAGCTCAATCAAGGTCATCAAAGAGGGAGGAGAAATCCGCTCCCCACCAGGAAGACTACAACCAGGTTCAACACAAAGACCACACAGCCAATACTGATGGACCAGGGGAGAGTCCATATGGAAGAACCCCCAGTGGAAGGAATTACATTAGGGACCTATTCTTCAAAGGGGGAGGGAGGGTGGCTGGGTGGGTGGGTGGAGAATACTACTTCTAAAGACTTGAGAGGAGGAACACCTAAGAGCTACACTGAACTAAAATATAAACGCAACCATTTCAAAGGTTTTACTGAGTTACCATTCATATAAGAAAATCAGTGAAATCAGTGAAATAAATTAATTAGGCTCTCACGTCAGGAATATAGATATGCATCCGTTGGTCACGGACACCTTCAAAAAAAGGTAAGGGCGTGGATCAGAAACCAGTAAGTATCTGGTGTGACTACCATTTGCCTCATGTAGCGTGACATCTCCTTCGCATAGTTGATCAGGTTGTTGTTCATAGTAGCCTGTGATGTTGTCCCACTCCTCTTCAATGGCTGTACGAAGTTGATGGATATTGGCAGGAACTGGAACACGCTGTCGTACAGGTTGATCCAGAGCATCCCAAACATGCTCAATGGGTGACATGTCTGATGAGTATGCAGGCCATGGAAGAACATTTTTCAGGCTTCCACGAATTGTGTAGATCCTTGCGACATGGGACTGTGCATTACCATGCTGTAACATGAGATGATGGCAGTGGATGAATGGCACAACAATGGGCCTCAGGATCTCGTCACGGTATCTCTGTGCATTCAAATTGCCGTCGATAAAATGCAATTGCGCTCGTTGTCCGTAACTCATGCCTGCCTATACAGTAACCCACCGCCACCATGGGCACTCTGTTGACAACGTTGACATCAGAAAACCGCTCGCCCACACTACGCCATGCACACTATCTGCTATCTGCCCAGTACGGTTGATACCAGGATTAATCTGTGATGAGCAGACTTCAGCATGAGCAGACTCCAGCATCCCAGTGGCCATCGAAGGTGAGCATTTGCCCACTGAAGTTGGTGAGGACGACAAACATTCAGATGAGCTTCCCCGGTTATTTCAGAAATTCTTTGGTTGTGCAAACCCACAGTTTCATCAGCTGTCCAAACCCACAGTTTCATCAGCTGTCCAGGTGGCTGGTTTCAGACAATCCCGCAGGTGAAGAAGCCGGATGTGGAGGTCTTGGGCTGGCGTGGTTACATGTGGTCTGAGGTTGAGGCCGGTTGGATGTACTGCCAGATTCTCTAAAATGACATTGAAGGCAGCTTATGGTAGAGAAATTAACATTCAATTCTCTGGTATCAGCTCTGGTGGACATTCCTCCAGTCAGCATGCCAATTGCACACTCCCTCAAAACTTGAGACATCTGTGGAATTGTGTTGTGTGAAAACTGTACATTTTAGATTGGCCTTTTATTGTCCCCAGCACAAGGTGCACCTGTGTAATGATCATGATGTTTAAATCAGCTTCTTGATATGCCACACCTATCAGGTAGATGGATCATCTTGGCAAAGATGAAATGCTCACAAACAGGGATGTTAAATCTGTGCACATTTGAAAGAAATAAGCTTTTTGTCCATATGGAACATTTCTGGGATGTTTTATTTCAGCTCATGAAACATCGGACCAACACTTTACATGTTGCGTTTATATTTTTACTCAGTGTAAATGCAGAATAGTAATCCATTGATTCATGGATAACACCCACTCGTTACCTATAATGGAAAGAGAGAGAACAATTCCTCTTCAGCTAGCCAGTATTCTGAATCATCACTGTGTGGATTCTATTTAGCGGCATGTGACCCGCCCAACTAGGTTTGAGGTATACAGTATTTGGTGTTCGTGCATGCACAGTTGACTGCATACTAGAGAGTACACACGTATGTACATGCATACAGCATTATGACCTCACCTGAATACTGCAACCAGAGGTGCATAGATGGAGTCTCCATCGTAGATGTACATGTGGTCCCAGCTACATTCCGTGGCAAAATGGTTGAAGCGCAACCTGAGCACAGCGTTTGGGCTGGACGACAGAACATAGAGCACGGTTTAAAATGGGTAGCTATTGGGCTGCAGTAGTAACTACAACACTGCCCACGATGATCAGGAGTCTTTACATTAGACAAAGAGTTTAACACGAAGACCACTGAACAGTAACAAATCAGTCTAAGAATGAATACATACTGTACAGAATATAGATAGAAGAGGGTATGAACAGAGATAGGAGGGAGGAGAGGAAAGAGAGCAAGAGCTACTTACTAGCCCTCGATCAGCCAGGTGCACTTAGTCTTGTACTTGTAGTTGATAGGTCCATCTGTGAGGGAACCTGATGGCTCTGTTAACCTGGCAAAGAGTGAAAAGCAACAATTAAAACATGGAGAAAGATAGATGGACAGATAGCTCACATAAAGGGGGAGGGTATAGGGTATAGCAGTGTTTCCCCTATATTAATTTAGCAGCGGTGGCCCACCACTGCTAAATATTTGCAACCACTCCAAAAAATGTTAATATGCTGATGTGCTTTTAAACGCCTACACCAGTATAAATCCACTTTTTCAAGCTAAAAGACGATGGCCAGAGCTCACCAACACTTTTGCACAACAATATAAGTCAATAAGTTATCGTTTTAGTCAAAGTATGGAGTATTTGTGCTTCAAGTGACAAATTTGAATGTGTGATTTTGGGAGTCTTACGTGTCTTTTACTATGAGATGACACGCCAATTCTTTTCAGCCTACATTTTGTTTCAGGGCTGGGTTTTATTTCAATGTTAACACCCACCAGCATGGCAATGTTTATTAAGCAGTAACAACTGCTGGAACTTCTTCCTATTTGCGAATCGTCTGAGAGCCAAACAGCTTTTCTCTGTAGCCTACACTTGGGATTCCACTAGATAAAACAGCCAGATATTGTCAAAATTGGCTATATCGTACACATTTCTGAAAACAGAACTTTGATCTTACTTTAAGGTTAGGGTTAGGCCAGCATTTTTCCAAACTCGGTCCTCAAAGCTTGATGATTAGTTAATTATTTCAATCAGCGTGTAGCGTGTGTAGTGCTAGGGCAAAAACCAAAACGTGCACTCCTTGGGGTCCCATTGACCGAGTTTGGGAAACACTGGGTTAGGCTAAGGTTAGCAGTCTGGTTAGGCTAAGGTTAGCAGTCTGGTTAGGCTAAGGTTAGCAGTCTGGTTAGGCTAAGGTTAGTAGTCTGGTTAGGCTAGGGTTAGCAGTCTGGTTAGGGTAAAGGTGAGAGTCAGGTTTAAAATCAGATTTTAAGAGAAAGTAGAAATAGACCAGGTTTATAACTTTGTGGCTGTGTTAATTAGTGACCACCCTACACTTACTAGAGTAAATTAAAATAGGGGGGGGGGGAGTGATGTTTTTGCACTTCCCCTTTTTTACCAGCAAAATATCCCAATCTATTGTATCATTTGTCAAGTTTCACTTATTTTTGAGCTAGTCTGCATAAAAATAAAATGTGACAATTTTTTTTAATTATTATTTTTTTAATTGCGTGGTATGATTGCATTTTAGAACCCCGCTCCCCCTGTCACCCCAAGATGAATGGTTTTGACCACTAACGTTTTAGGCAAATTAGTTTTGCATGGCCTGATGCAGGGTTTGCTCATTTTCAACCATTCCATTGATCCTAAATAGAAATCTCCACCATCACAGGGCACCTTGCCATGCAAAAAAAACATGCACATTAATTCAATAAAACACTCCAACCCATTCACTAGTTAGGCCATCCATACAACCAGAGGTTATATTCTTTCTTTTTCTATGGCGGATTCGCGGCTGAAATTTAGACAACACATTGAAATATAGCTGCACAATTTAGACAACATATTGATATATAGCTGCACAATTTAGACAACACATTGATATATAGCTGCACAATTTAGACAATGCATTGATATATAGCTGCACAATTTAGACAACGCATTGATATATAGCTGCACAATTTAGACAACACATTGATATATAGCTGCACAATTTAGACAAGACATTGATATATAGCTGCAGAATTTAGACAACGCATTGATATATAGCTGCACAATTTAGACAACACATTGATATATAGCTGCACAATTTAGACAACGCATTGATATATAGCTGCAGAATTTAGACAACACATTGATATATAGCTGCACAATTTAGACAACACATTGATATATAGCTGCACAATTTAGACAACACATTGATATATAACTGCACAATTTAGACAACACATTGACATATAGCTGCACAATTTAGACAACGCATTGATATATAGCTGCAGAATTTAGACAACGCATTGATATATAGCTGCAGAATTTAGACAACGCATTGATATATAGCTGCAGAATTTAGACAACACATTGATATATAGCTGCACAATTTAGACAAGACATTGATATATAGCTGCACAATTTAGACAACACATTGATATATAGCTGCACAATTTAGACAACACATTGATATATAACTGCACAATTTAGACAACACATTGATATATAGCTGCACAATTTAGACAACGCATTGATATATAGCTGCAGAATTTAGACAACACATTGATATATAGCTGCACAATTTAGACAATGCATTGATATATAGCTGCACAATTTAGACAACGCATTGATATATAGCTGCAGAATTTAGACAACACATTGATATATAGCTGCACAATTTAGACAAGACATTGATATATAGCTGCAGAATTTAGACAAGACATTGATATATAGCTGCAGAATTTAGACAACGCATTGTTATATAGCTGCACAATTTAGACAACGCATTGATATATAGCTGCAGAATTTAGACAACACATTGATATATAGCTGCACAATTTAGACAACACATTGATATATAGCTGCACAAGTTAGACAACGCATTGATATATAGCTGCAGAATTTAGACAACACATTGATATATAGCTGCACAATTTAGACAACACATTGATATATAACTGCACAATTTAGACAACACATTGACATATAGCTGCACAATTTAGACAACGCATTGATATATAGCTGCAGAATTTAGACAACGCATTGATATATAGCTGCAGAATTTAGACAACACATTGATATATAGCTGCACAATTTAGACAAGACATTGATATATAGCTGCACAATTTAGACAACACATTGATATATAGCTGCACAATTTAGACAACACATTGATATATAGCTGCACAATTTAGACAACACATTGATATATAGCTGCACAATTTAGACAACACATTGATATATAACTGCACAATTTAGACAACACATATATATATAGCTGCACAATTTAGACAACACATTGATATATAGCTGCACAATTTAGACAACACATTGATATATAGCTGCACAATTTAGACAACGCATTGATATATAGCTGCAGAATTTAGACAACGCATTGTTATATAGCTGCACAATTTAGACAACACATTGATATATAGCTGCACAATTTAGACAACGCATTGATATATAGCTGCACAATTTAGACAACACATTGATATATAGCTGCACAATTTAGACAACACATTGATATATAGCTGCACAATTTAGACAACGCTAGCTAGCTTGCAGAAATGAAGAAAATAACGAAAATTGTCCCGTCTGGTTTGCTTAATATACAGAATTTGAAATGGTTTATACTTGTACTTTTGATACTTCAGTACATTTTCAAAGTTCCATTTACTTTTGATACTTAAGTACATTTAAAACCAAATACTTTTAGACTTTTACACACAGTATTTTACTGGGTGACTTTTACTTGAGTCATTTTCTATTAAGTTATCTTTACATTTACTCAGGTATGACAATTGAGTAATTTTTCTCCCACTGTCAAATGGCAAGAGTCAGACAACGTCAACAACTGGTATAGGCTTAGCTGAGACTCATTTCTTGACAGGTAGGTTGCTAGTCTTTTTCTGAAATAATTATTATGACAGTCTTAATTATTATAGTAGTCTGAAATGGTGCTGACATAACTTTCATTAGCTAGCTAAGGTTATCATGCTACCTAGTTACACTGACACCTGTCAGTCAGTGACCTAAATGTTATTTCTCTACTACACCACAATGTTCCCACTCCCAATTCCTGAATATGTATTAGCAGCATGCGTCAGTCTTTGAGCTGGAACCTAAACGTGAATTTCCGCTCTAGGACAGGAATTACTCGAAATAGGTGCGGCAACTTCCTCTGAGGTGGGGCTTTAAATGGACAGTGCGAGATTTTGTGAATTAAGCCTTTTTTCTACTTACCCATATAGTCAGATGAACTCATCGTTACCATTTTATGTCTCTGCATGCAGTATGTAGGACGTTGCTAACTAGCGTTAGAGTAAACGCTTACTAGCGTTAGCCCAATGACTGGAAGTGTATGGGAACAGTATGCATGTTGTTCGCATAGACTTTCAGTCATTACGCTAACGCGAGTTAGCAATGGCTTGCATATGAGCACATCACCGTGATTCAGCTACTGTACATTTCCTGTCAAAGAGTATTGTCTGAGGTGTGGCAGGAAGGCTTCCTGCCACAGGAAATGTACAGTAGCTGAATCACGGTGATGTGAGCGTTGGGTCAACAACCGAAAGGTCGCTGGTTCGAATCCCGAGCCGACTAGGTGAAAAACCTATCGCTGTGCCCTTGAGCATTCAACCCTAATTGCTCCTGTAAGTCTGGATAAGAACGCCTGATAAATGATGTAAATGTGTTTAGGGGGGTGTGTGTGTGTGTGTGTGTGTGTGTGTGAGCGAGAGCGTCTGTTTGTGTGTGCATTGGCGTTCTCTAAATGTGGCCACATTGACAGCCTTCCTCAACTCAAATGGGGAATTGAGGGACAGATATGTGTCTGCTTTAAGGGGCCCTTAACTGAAAAAGAATCCCAACGTCCATCTCAACCAATTACACTGAAACCACAAGTGTTATAGGAAATCATTAGCTCTCCCATTCAGAAAGCATCGGTCTTGTTTACTGGACAACACCTCCATCTACAGCCACACAGAGACTATTAGACAATGCTATTCTCTGGTCACCCTGACGTAATGGGACAAAATGGAAGACTACTGAAGGAGAGCCAGGAGCTGATGTCATCAGGATATTGACATGGGGTAAACAACACGCAAGTCACCATTATCTGATATATTATTGTCACTGCTGGGAGCCTGGGACACTGTGGTCACACTGGCACCCAGCCACATCACTTCCTGGTATCAGCCTTGACAACAAACCCTCCAACAACACTGTGTCTGTGTGTGTGTGTGTGTGTGTGTTTTACTATCCTTGTAGGGACCAGAAGTAAAACAAGGAACATTTCGCTGGTCCCCACAAGGAAAAAGGCTATTTTAAGTTTAGGTGTTAGGGTTAGAATTAGGGTTTTGGGATTAAGGTCAAGTTTAGGGCTAGGTTAAAGGTTAGGGTAAATAGGATTTTGAATGAGAATCAATTGTTTGGTCGCTTCAAGGAGAGTAAAACAAACATATCTGTGTGCGTGTGTGACGGGGGGGGGCAGCGACTGTCTCTTATTCACACATCAGCAGTGACCTTATGCCAATGACCTTATGCCACATGTCATGTAGATGACGACAATGACCTTTCAACAACCTTAATGCACAGAAGAAAATGCATTAAGAGAAATGCTCTGGAATCATGCAGGGCATGGATAGGCAACTCCAGTCCTCTGTGGCCTAATAAGTATCTCTTATGCCCAGGGCACCAGTGAACACACCTGACTCCAATAATCAACTAATCATGATCTTCCGTTTAAAATGCAGTTAGTTTAATTGGCTGTGTTTGCTAGGGATGGGGGAAAGGTATGACACCACTCCGGCCCACGAGGAGTTGCCCATTCCTGATGCAGAGAGTACATTCAGCATGGAACCAAGTCAACCAACTCACTACCAAGTGGAACTAAGTGACAGATGGGAATATAACACGGAATTGACTTATTATTATTAATAATACATCCTTTTTAGAGGCATCTCCATGGAATTAAAAGGAGGGAGAGTTAGACAGACAGAGAGTCAGGTAGACCGAGACAGACAGAGAGAGTCAGAGGCAGTCAGACAGAGAGAGAGTCAGACAGAGTGAGTCAAACAGAGAGAGAGTCAGACAGAAAGACAGAGACAGACCGAGAGAGTCAGACAGCGACAGAGAGAGGGTCAGACAGAAAGACAGTGACAGACCGAGAGAGAGTCAGACAGAGACAGAGAGAGGGTCAGACAGAGAGACAGAGACAGACCGAGAGAGAGTCAGACAGCGACAGAGAGAGGGTCAGACAGAAAGACAGAGACAGACCGAGAGAGAGTCAGACAGAGACAGAGAGAGGGTCAGACAGAGAGACAGAGACAGACCGAGAGAGTCAGACAGCGACAGAGAGAGGGTCAGACAGAGAGACAGAGACAGACCAAGAGAGAGTCAGACAGAGACAGAGAGAGGGTCAGACAGAGAGACAGAGACAGACCGAGAGAGAGCCAGACAGAGACAGAGAGAGGGTCAGACAGAGAGACAGACTACACTAGCAAAAACCCAAACTAAGCTGCGTTGCGTTGCGTTGCTTTGAGCTGGGAGCTAAGTGCTGATTACAGACAGTATAACCCATCTGGCATTCAGGACAACCAGGTCAGGGTCTGTGGCAGGGTTAGGCAGGGGAACACACACACACACAGAGAAAGAGAGACAGACAGACAAAAAGACAGACAGACACTATACACAGGCTGTCTGAGCCAGGCCAAGACAAACAACGCTACATTACACCACTCATGACCAGAGTTGGATCAGGGCCCTAGAGGGCCGAACGTGATGCCTCCATGTGATTAAAACAGACAGATTGCAGCCCAACCTGACTCCTAGGAGGCATGCTTCCAAATACCACCAATATAGAAGGGGAACCGGGTTGGCTACATCCGGTGCAGGAAAACATGAACACGGCCATGTGAGTGAGTCACCAGGTTATGTTTGCGTCTCTCTCTCTTTCTAGCTCTCTTTCGCTCTCGTTATTATCTCTCTCTCTCTCTCAATCTCGCATTAATCCCAGGGATTGGAATATACATATTCATCTGAAAGGCAAGAGCTCAGATTGCCGTACTACACAGCTCTTACCCATTCAAGCGGACTACAACCAACAAGCTCATATTTTCAGATGAAAATCTTATCCGATTGCTCCAATTTCAGTCTGTGGGAGAGAGATATTGTGTAGGTGTGTGTTTTCTACTCGGAGCCTGGGAGGAATATATTACTGACCACCTGCAGCCATGCCGGAGACATCAAAAGGTCCAATACATCCTGTCTTCCATGCAGGATACAGACTGTGACGAGTAGAATGACAAATCTAACAGTAAATGAATAGGCCTGTGTTCTTTCCTCCAGTGTTAAACCTGGACAAGCACATGGACGGTTTCATCCATCATTTCATAAAGAGCCTTTGAAGGACCGTCTTTTTAGACTTCAGCGATGCGCCAGTCTGACCACATATCGCCAAGAGTGGTCTGAACCCTGTGAGCATCAAACGCTATTAGAAGTAGACTCGGGCCTCAACTGGGGGGCGGAGTGTGCAGGTCCATTCATTTATTTTGCCAACCCTTAGAAAACCACAGCCTCTCAAAATGCACACGCAAAACTGCATGACACCGTAAACAGCGAGATGCACAGTGAGGTAGCTTTAGAAGACTAGGCCAGCAGCACACTGTTTAGCAGGGTCCAGTATGACCAATAACATCCCACTGGGCAGAAACTGGTTGAAGCAACGCCATTTTCTTTCACCAAAAAATGTAATGTGATGACTTTGAATTAACGTGGACAACTGATTGAAATTGAAAGTCAATGAAAGAGAATTTCCTATTTTTTTCACCCAACGTTCAATCCAAATCCAGTGACGTGACATTTGTTGTTGAATTCACGTTAGTTGACAACTCAACCAACATTTGAATCAAAATCAGACATTGGAATGACGTCTGTTCCCAGTGAGACGGCACTCTCGCTCTCCCACCCAACACAGGGAGACGAGCTTTAAACAAATTGCTCATCTGAGTGAATAATTGGTCATGTGTAGCAGACAGATGTACAGTGGCCGGAGCGGTGAATCCCTTGACACGACAGACTAGAAACGCCTGTCCCTCAGGTAGTATAGGTAAAAAAAGAAACTCTCTCTCAACAACACACATCTTAATGCCCCTCTCTCTCTCTCTTTTTCCTTCTCTCTCTCTCTGAAAATCCCTATCGGTTTCACTTCACTAATCACAAGGACGCACAGACAGAGTGGGAGAGGAAGAGAAATACTGCATGTATTGCAGAAGAGGACAGGGAAGGACAAGACATAGTCCATCATAGCCCTCTAAAATAGTGAAACCCCAGCAATTACAGTGGGGCAAAAAAGTATTTAGTCAGCCACCAATTGTGCAAGTTCTCCCACTTAAAAAGATGAGAGGCCTGTAATTTTCATCATAGGTACACTTCAACTATGACAGACAAAATGAGAAAAAAAAATCCAGAAAATCACATTGTAGGATTTTTAATGAATTTATTTGCAAATTATGGTGGAAAATAAGTATTTGGTCAATAACAAAAGTTTATCTCAATACTTTGTTATATACCCTTTGTTGGCAATGACAGAGGTCAAATGTTTGCTGTAAGTCTTCACAATGTTTTCACACACTGTTGTTGGTATTTTGGCCCATTCCTCCATGCAGATCTCCTCTAGAGCAGTGATGTTTTGGGGCTGTTGCTGGGCAACACGGACTTTCAACTCCCTCCAAAGATTTTCTATGGGGTTGAGATCTGGAGACTGGCTAGGCCACTCCAGGACCTTGAAATGCTTCTTACGAAGCCACTCCTTCGTTGCCCAGGCGGTGTGTTTGGGATCATTGTCATGCTAAAAGAGCCAGCCACATTTCATCTTCAATGCCCTTGCTGATGCAAGGAGGTTTTCACTCAAAATCTCACGATACATGGCCCCATTCATTCTTTCCTTTACACAGATCAGTCATCCTGGTCCCTTTGCAGAAAAACAGCCCCAAAGCATGATGTTTCCACCCCCATGCTTCACAGTAGGTATGGTGTTCTTTGGATGCAACTCAGCATTCTTTGTCCTCCAAACACGACGAGTTGAGTTTTTACCAAGAAGTTCTATTTTGGTTTCATCTGACCATATGACATTCTCCCAATCTTCTTCTGGATCATCCAAATGCACTCTAGCAAGCTTCAGACAGGCCTGGACATGTACTGGCTTAAGCAGGGGGACACGTCTCGCACTGCAGGATTTGAGTCCCTGGCGGCGTAGTGTGTTACTGATGGTAGGCTTTGTTACTTTGGTCCCAGCTCTCTGCAGGTCATTCACTAGGTCCCTCCCACAGTTGATTTCTTCAAACCAAGCTGCTTACCTATTGCAGATTCAGTCTTCCCAGTCTGGTGCAGGTCTACAATTTTGTTTCTGGTGTCCTTTGACAGCTCTTTGGTCTTGGCCATAGTGGAGTTTGGAGTGTGACTATTTGAGGTTGTGGACAGGTGTCTTTTATACTGATAACAAGTTCAAACAGGTGCCATTAATACAGGTAATGAGTGGAGGACAGAGGAGCCTCTTAAAGAAGAAGTTACAGGTCTGTGAGATCCAGAAATCTTGCTTGTTTGTAGGTGACTCATTTTGTCTGTCATAGTTGAAGTGTACCTATGATGAAAATTACAGGCCTGTCTCGTCTTTTTAAGTGGGAGAACTTGCACAATTGGTGGCTGACTAAATACTTTTTTGCCCCACTGTATATATGCTGATCTATCTGACCTCTAGTCAACACACCTCTAGTCCAATATGAAAGGCCCTGTTCGTTGGAGCAGTCATCCTGCAGAAGAACTATCCTGGTTCCTCCTACAACATCCTGTGACCTCACCGTTCTTTCACACCCAACTCTCTGCTCTCGCTGAGTCACACTGCCTTCTCTCCTACTTTCCTAACTGAACAAACTTAGCAATGTTTTCATGATGAGCAGATTTCCATCTATCTACAGTACTCATCCTCTACTACAACCAACACATACAGCCGGAAGTAAAGGAGTCTGAGCAGTCTCATGTTTCTTCTCTCCTGGGCTGTGTTCTGGGTCCTGAGCACTCCTGTCCCTCTCAAAGAGCTCTCACTGACCTGTCTGTCTGCTAGGAGCAGATCAAAGCCTTGCTCCCACTCTGCACAAGGGCTCTCAATCAAATTCAATGAGTCGAGAGAGACTGCATGGGAGAAGAGGAGAGAAGTGGTGAACAGGACCAGTCAGATAACCTCCTTCCTACAGCCAGGTGCTAGAGTGTAAGGGTATCAGAGAGAGACCCCTGAATGCTGATACAATCTAGACCTAGTCTGATCAGATGGAGGAAGTGCAGGTCCACAGTCCAGTTTCAAGTGAGGAAAATATACAGAGAATAAAGTGTCAAATGAGACTATGTGGGAGGTTTTTGTTCTTTTGAATTCCGCAAGCAGTAACTGGAAAGGTTTACTATATGGAAAAACAGGAGCAACCATTCCTTAGATGAATTAAATTCTTCAAATTTCTCTGTAAACAATGAATACAGAGAACTGATAGGCAGATGCACATAGTTACATATTTGGTGACTCTGCAATCATCATGAGGTGTCAATAAAGCACACAGTCATGTGCCCCTCTATTGTTCGACCAATAACAACACTCCAAACTCAGGATAACAGAAAATGCGTTCTTCAACATAAAGAGAGGGCCCAAGATTGTGAAAACATTGACACAAAGCACAAGGGTAAGTATAAGCATGCACACACACACAAACACAGCTCTAGCATAGTGGACAAAGAGCTTAGTGACAGTTCCAAGTCAGCTGACAGTGACCTCATCTCTCAAGTGTTACACAATGTCCTCAATACACTGTTAAAGACAACTGTTTTCTTTGGGGACAGAGCAGGACCACTCCCTCACTGTAGCGTAGCCTTTAAAGAGATGTGGTACTGTAGCTGCATACGACGCACACAAAACACCCATCTCCCCCAGGCTATTGCAGCCCTGCGAATAGACAATGATAAATGAATCATTTACCCAATGGGTGACTGCTGCCTTGTTCCCTCATACACACAGGTACAGGCGCAGTGGTCCTTTGGCTGTCTGCTAGTGGGGGATGGACAGAACTGTTATCACGCTCCCGCTGACAGGGACAATGTGTGTGTACATACTGTATGATAAATCAGCATTGTAAGAGGGTGAAGATTGAGGGAGGATATTATCATAATAACTGCATGATTTTGAGTGTGTGCGCGAGTGTGTGAGCATGTGTATATGTGTGTGTGTGTGTGTGTGTGTCTCTCAGAGTGAAAACAATGGGGAGAAGAATAACCCGGTGTAAATAACCTTGACCATCCTTTATTAGGAATAAAAAATCATGAAGGATAGAGTAAATGGGACTGTAAGAAAAGAGATTGATGTTTGTACGTCTCCAACACCTCTTCACGGTCCAGCAGCGTCACACCAGCAATTCATTCATCGGCAGACCCCGGGAACAGAAATCACATCGCTTTTACATTCTTTTCTAAAATAAGGTCAGGCTAAAGTTAATAGAATCGTATCTAACCAGCCCTTCCATACACCCTCTGCCTGAACCAATACCCTTGTATGTCAGCGTGAAATCTCAGAGAAACCCAATTGAGTGTTGTGGAAAGCATGAAGCACATGATGCAGTCAAACAGAGGTACTGCATTTGGCTCTATTTAGTCAAATGAAAGCTTGTGAATATTCAAAACAAGTTTATGGTAAAATAAAAAAGAAAGACAGGCTGCTGAATGGTCACAGATCTGCAGGAAAATATAGTATGTCTAGAGCAGATGAATAATCATCACAACATTACAAAGGCCTTTCTAATTTCAAGTCGCAGAGATCTCAATAAACAAAACAATCAATTGACACAACGAAAGAAACCGCGGGAAAAAGTGGCACGTGCTTCTCCAGCAACCACGAGAGTACGCGCATGTACAGAACGCGCGTGTGAACGAGCGGAGCTCTGAAAAGCGGCAACCAATACATCAAAGTTGGCACTCAAAATAAATTCACCACATACTGAAGGAATATAGACTGGAGTTACGCAGATAACTCAGCAACATCATAGCAATATGGATAGCAATGATCTGCATTTATACAACATTCAAATCTCAAGAAAAACAGGGGAAAGTCTTAGCCAAATTCATTTTGGAGCATTCAAGGGAGCAGGGCTTGAACATGAGTGGGAATGTGATGCGCACAGGCATGCCTGTCGCCATCACGCACTCACACACACATACACGTATAAACATGAAAAAGGTGTTTGATACACATGAGAACACAATGAATTCTCTTCTGAGCTTCCAGCCTCTAAGACGTTGCAGTGTTATTCATATATTCACAATATAAAAATAGCCCTCCCTGCATTTCCTCTGAAGAACACCATTCCTGGACACTAGTGTGTAATACTGTACTTGCTGACAGAGAAAACAAGTTCCTTGTAAAAGCAGGTGATTAGTGAATCTTATCTCATCGCCAGAGGTTTTTCTGTGGGACTTTCTAGAATGTCACGCATGACACTAAAACCATGGTTTTCTCAGAAATCGTATGATCAAATAGCTATCTGAATCTATGGGTTCCTAGACAGTGTGCTTTTACGAAAACACATCCATCACTCTCTTATATGAACATATGAGTGTTCAGCTGAACAAGTTCACATCCTCCTGCCTTCTGGCAACATCACTACACCCACAAGCCTCTGATTCAATGATAGCTGACATCAGATTTCCACAGCAAACTTCAAACCTTCACCTGTGTAAAGTGGATAAAAACTAACTGCAACCCTATATAGATAGCCTCTGCTCAGGTGAAAATATGGCATGTGGGGTACCACCACCCAAATCAGAGTAACCCTCTCTTATCTGGACAGTGAAATCTAAACTAAGCACCAGACAATCACAGGCTTTCCAGGATCCCGTAAATCCCATCTGATCCAGTGTGTGAAGGATTGGTGTCAGCGGTGGGATCCATGGCTGACAGGGATGAGATGAGGCTCATCCCACAGGCCTCACTTTCCTCATTAATATTACCAATATGTCCAACTGCCAGAGAAAAGAAAAAGGCTGAGATGCTGCTGAATCCAATTACCAACACAGTGAAAAACATTCAGAAGAAGTGGAATACAGCTTGAGAATAGAAAACTAAAACAGAAAGCTTTGCAGTGGTGATTAGTGGGTAAAATTCCTCCGTGACTGCAGTGGTTCAGACTGTGCATAAGAGAACAAATATGTTTATAGTGATATACTGTATAGTCACAACACGGCAAATAGGTTGTAAATGAACTGAAAGCCAAATTATATAGAGGCTAATGGGTGCCTGCTTTTTTTTCTGCTTTTTTTTTCTGTGTGTGTGTGCGTGCGTGTGTGTGTGTTTGCATTAGTGTGAGTGAGACAGAGCCCACCAGACTTTAAATGCTGCTCTACCAATTCACTGATGATGCAGGCGTGATTGTGAAGACATAAACAATGCAGTAATATCTAGCGCTACAATAACAACACACACATAATCCAGAAAAGGGAACACAAGTTATATATTTTACCTTTATTTAACTAGACATGTCAGTTAAGAACAAATATTTATTTACAATGATAGGGTTAACTGCCTTGTTCAGGGGCAGAACGACAGATTTTTACATTGTCAGCTCAGGGATTCGATCCAGCAACCTTTCGGTTACTGGTTACGCTCTAACCACTAGGCTACCTGCCGCCCCAGGTAGGGTGTGTGAGTGTTTGTGTGTGTGTGTGTGATGACGTTGGATGGTCTGTGTGAGAGCAGAAATAGACCATTCATTATAGTACTACTACTATTATTACCCACAGTTTACACCCAGCCCACAGTGGAACAATTACATAGGAAGGTCTAACTTAAAAGCCTTGTGTAGTTGAACAGTATTTTAACGACCCTGGGTTTATAAGCGCGGAAATCGACTATGCCGCACGAGCATGCTTTTACGGCACAGTCATTAAACATAGTGTAATAACCTATAGTTTCTTGGACTCTATGTATCATTACCAAAAATGTGCAAATAGAATATGCTCCAAAATGCAGTGTGGTTCCACAAGGAAGAGATGAGTGGCGGAGACCGAGAGGAACGAGGACAGCAGTACAGCCTAGGTTACAAGACTTGTGTAGGCCTAATGAATGACAAGCACAGAATATTATATTTGTGTTTTGTAAGTGATGATTCAGTGCATTTATCAAATGGCACTGTATGGATGTTGGAATTATTTTAGAGTGGAGTAGCCTAATAGTTGGAATAGTAACTGAAGTCTGGACACTGAATGTAGGCCTCACAATAGCCTATTCTAATATTAACTCCTGCAGAATTAAGTGTTCCTCGAAGTAAAATTATAGACCAAACATGAATTTTGTCCCGGGAAGAGAAGTATAGAAATATGATTTCTTTCTTTCAGCATATTCTCAGGGCTCCTGAGTGGCGCAGCGGTGTAAAGGCACTGCATCTCAGTGCTAGAGGCGTCACTACAGACACCCTGGTTCGAATCCAGGCTGTATCACTACCGACCATGATTGGGAGTCCCATAGCGCGGCGCACAGTTGGCCCAGCGTCGTCCGGGTTTGGCTGTCATTGTAAATAAGAATTTTTTCTTAAGTAACGTACTTGCCTAGTTAAATAAAAGTTGTTGTTTTTTTATTCTATAGTTTGAGAGAATGCTAATGCGAGTTTAGGGACCTGTTGTGTAGCCTAAATTGCCATTTCTTTCAGTGACATTAAAAGCTGACAGTATTTCATTTTCAACCGCATAATATTTGCATCCAAGACTAACTGAAATACTATCAGAAACATGCTGGATCATTTTCAAAGCTTTTAATTTCCTTCCTTAAATGTCATTTGGAAATCTCCCTGGTCCCTAAACGTCCTCGCTCCGTGAGAGAAGCAAAAATGAAAGAGAACTTTTGTTCTCGATGTCAACTAGGTTATTGATGATGCATTGGATTTATGGATTTATGACATTCTGGCGAGCAAGGCTTTACTTAATATTCTAGACGAGCATCAAGTAATGACAGGAGAGTAGCCGCATCAAGTAATGACAGGAGAGAAGCTGCATCAAGTAATGACAGGAGAGAAGCTGCATCAAGTAATGACAGAAGAGAAGCTGCACCAAGTAATGACAGGAGAGAAGCTGCATCAAGTAATGACAGGAGAGAAGCTGCATCAAGTAATGACAGGAGAGAAGCTGCATCAAGTAATGACAGGAGAGAAGCTGCATCAAGTAATGACAGGAGAGAAGCTGCATCAAGTAATGACAGGAGAGAAGCTGCATCAAGTAATGACAGAAGAGAAGCTGCATCAAGTAATGACAGAAGAGAAGCTGCATCAAGTAATGACAGAAGAGAAGCTGCATCAAGTAATGACAGGAGAGAAGCTGCATCAAGTAATGACAGGAGAGAAGCTGCATCAAGTAATGACAGAAGAGAAGCTGCATCAAGTAATGACAGAAGAGAAGCTGCATCAAGTAATGACAGAAGAGAAGCTGCATCAAGTAATGACAGAAGAGAAGCTGCATCAAGTAATGACAGAAGAGAAGCTGCATCAAGTAATGACAGTAGAGAAGCTGCATCAAGTAATGACAGAAGAGAAGCTGCATCAAGTAATGACAGGAGAGAAGCTGCATCAAGTAATGACAGAAGAGAAGCTGCATCAAGTAATGACAGGAGAGAAGCTGCATCAAGTAATGACAGAAGAGAAGCAGCATCAAAAAATGACAGGAGAGAAGCCGCATCAAGTAATGACAGAAGAGAAGCCGCATCAAGTAATGACAGAAGAGAAGCTGCATCAAGTAATGACAGAAGAGAAGCTGCATCAAGTAATGACAGAAGAGAAGCTGCATCAAGTAATGACAGAAGAGAAGCTGCATGTATCTACTAATTATAGTCAAGTTGACAAATAAATAGCCTGTTTATGCTATGTTCAAAAGGTAGGCTAATACATTTACAGTTAACAAACAAATATTTACTATTAGGCCCATAGAGATCCTATTAAATGAATACGGATTACATAGGTCTACGTAATTCTATGATTAGGCATATAGAATTGTTATTTATTTCTTGAAGTGCGTGCAGACGAGGTCCCTGTACCGGAAGGATGTTACAGTGCCTTCGAAAGTTCACACCTCTTGAATTTTTCCACATTTAGTTGTGTTACAGCCAGAATTTGTCATCACTGGTCTACACACACACACACACACACACAATACCCTATAATGTCAAAGTGGAATTGTGTTGTTCAAAAATGTTTACAAATGAATGAAAAATGAAAAGCTGAAATGTCTTCAGTCAAGAAGTATTCAACCCTTTTGTTATGGCAAGCCTAAATAAATTCAAGAGTAAAATCTGCTTAACACGTCACATAATAAGTGGCATGGACTCACTCTGTGTGCAGTAAGTGTTTAACAAGATTATTTAATGACTACCTCATCTCTGTACCATACATACAAATATTTGTTAAGTCCCTCAGTCAAGCAGTGAATTTCAAACACAGATTCAACCACAAATACCAGGGAGGTTTTCCAATGCCTCGCAAAGAAGGGCACCTATCGGTAGAAATAAAAAGCAGACATTCCATATTTTCAAGCATAGTGGTGGCTGCATCATGTGATGGGTATGCTTGTAATCCTTAAGGACTGGACAGTTTTCAGGATAAAAAATAAACGGAAAAGAGGTAAGCTCAGGTAGAATCCTAGAGAATCCGGGTTCAGTCTGCTTTCCACCAGACACTGGGAGGTGAATTCACATTTTCTACTTGAAAATCTATGGCAAGACCTGAAAAGGGTTGTCTAGCAATGACAAACAACCAATTTGACAACTCTTGAAGATGTTTTAAAATAATTATGGGCCAATGTTGCACAATCCAGGTGTGGAAAGCTCTTAAGAGACTTACACAAAAAGACTCACAGCCATAATCGCTGCCAAAAGGTGCTTCTACAAAGTATTGAGTCAGGGATGTGAATACTTGTGTAAATTAGATTTCTGTATTAAATTTGCTAAAAAAATGTTTTCAACTTGTCATTATGGGGTATTGTGTGTGGATGGGTGAGATTGTTATTTTATTTAATCTATTCTGAATTTGTTTTTATAATGGATCCCCATGTATTATGGATCCCCATGTATTATGGATGCCAAAGCAGCAGCTCCTCTTCCTGGGGTCCAGCAAAATTAAGGCAGTTTATACAATTTTAAAAACATTACAATACATTCACAGATTTCACAACACACTGTGTGCCCTCTGGCCCCTACCCCACCACTACCACATATCTCCAGTACAAAATCCATGTGTATGTATAGTGCATATGTTATCGTGTGTGTGTGTGTGTGTGTGTGTGTGTGTGTGTGTGTGTGTGTATGTGCACATTTGTCTGTGCCAATGTTTGTGTTGCTTCACAGTCTCCGCTGGTCCATAAGGTGTTTTTTTTTATCTAATTTTACTGCTTGCCTCAGTTACTTGATATGGAATAGAGTTCCATGTAGTAATGGCTCTATGTAGTACTGTGTGCCTCCCAAAGTCTGTTCTGGACTTGGGGACTGTGAAAATACCTCGTGGCATGTCTTGTGGGGTATGCATGGGTGTCCGAGCTGTGTGCCAGTAGTTTAGACAGACAGCTCGGTGCATTCAACATGTCAATACCACTCATAAATAAAAGTAGTGATGAAGTCAATCACTCCTCCACTTTGAGCCAGGAGAGATTGACATGCATGTTATTAATATTAGCTCTCTGTGTACATCCAAGGGCCAGCCGTGCTGCCCTGTTCTGAGCTAATTCCTGAGTCCTTTTTTGTGGCACCTGACCACACGACTGAACAGTACTCAAAGTGCAGGCAAAACAAGGGCCTGTAGGACCTGCCTTGTTGATAGTGTTGTTAAGGCAGAGCATCGCTTTATTATAGACAGACTTCTCCCCATCTTAGCAACTACTGCATCAATATGTTTTGACCATGACAGTTTACAATCTGGTGTTACTCCAAGCGGTTTGGTCATCTCAACTTGCTCAATTTCCACATTATTTATTAGAAGATTTAGTTGAGGTTTAGGGTTTAGTGAGTGTTTTTTTCCAAATACAATGCCTTTTGTTTTAGAAATATTTCGGGCTAACTTATTCCTTCCCACCCACTGAAACTAACTGCAGCACTTTGTTGAGTGTTGCAGTCATTTCAGTCGCTGTAGTAGCTAAGGTGTGTAGTGTACAAACTCTATAAACTCTGGCTCTACTCAAAGTCAGTGACATGTCGTTAGTAAAAAATCTAAAAAGCAAGGGGCCTAAACAGCTACCCTGGGGAATTCCTGATTCTAACTGGATTATATTTGATAGGCTTCCATTAAAGAACACCCTCTGTGTCCTGTTAGACAAGTAACTCTTTATCCACATTATAGCAGGGGGTGTAAAGCCATAACACATACGTGGTTCCAGCAGCAGACTATGATCAATAATGTCAAAAGCTGCACTGAAGTCTAACAAGACAGCCCCCACAATCATTTTATCATCAATTTCTCTCAATCATCAGTAATTTGTGTAAGTGCTGTGCTTGTTGAGTGTCCCTCCCTAGAAGCGTGCTGAAATTCAATTTGTTTACTGTAAAATAGCATTGTATATGGTCAAACACAATTTTTCCAGAAGTTTACTAAGGGTTGGTAACAGGCTGATTGGTCAGCTATTTGAGCCAGTAAAGGGGGCTTTACTATTCTTGGGTAGAGGAATGACTTTAGCTTCCCTCCATGCCTGAGGGCACGCACACGCTCTCTAGTAGGCTTAAATTGACGATGTGACAAATAGGAGTTGCAATATAGTCTGCTAATATCCTCAGTAATTTTCCATCTAGATTGTCAGAGCCTGGTGGCTTGTCATTGTTGACAGACAATTTTTTCACCTCTTCCACACTGACTTTATGGAATTCAAAAGTACAATTATTGTCTTTCATAATTTGGTCCGATATACTTGGATGTGTAGTGTCAGCGTTTGTTGCTGGCATATCATCCCTGGGTTTGCTTATCTTGCCAATGAAAAAGTAATTCAAGTAGTTTGCAATATCAGTGGGCTTTGTGATGAATGAGCCATCTGATTCAATAAATGAAGGAGCCGAGTTGGCTTTTTTTCCCAAAATGTAATTTAAGGTGCCCCAATTCAGGCTGTAACACAACAAAATGTGGAATAAGTCAAGGGGTATGAATACTTTCTGAAGGCACTGGAAATCTACTTTCGAGAGAGAGCGACAGACAGTCAGACAATAGTTTCATTCACAGAGCCAGATAAATCAATGTGTCCTGGCACTATGATAGAGAGCTGCTTCCAGTTTCTCCAGAGCTGACCACACCACTGATATCTCCATCTGCAGGCAAGTCACTCTATATCCTGAACAGATGATTTAGGATCAGTTCTCCCTTAGAGGAACCTGACCCAATCCATTAAGAGCTAAACAACGACTGGCTCTGGATCTGAATGTTAGACCTCTGTTTAGACATAGAGGAGAACTGAGATTGGAGGGTCGGTCTGTTAAAGCAATGCCAGACTAATAGGCACCTCCTGCTAACTCAGTCCTCCTGGTGGTGGGCCCCATCACATCTGCTCTTCATTAGCACTCCATTGTGTTCTGGCCTCTTTTACGCTGTGTTTAGACAGGCAGCCCAATTCCGATTTTTCACTAATTGGTCTTTTGACCTATCAGATCAGCTTTGATTAATATCTGATGTGATTGGTCAAAAGACCAATTAGTGGAAAAAAGACCCGAATTGGGCTGCCTGTGTAAACGCAGCCTTAGAGCTAGCTGCAAGAGGACTCCATGCCAACAGAAATCACTTTGCTGTTGTCAGCCTCCTCCTGATTTCATTAAAGGACTGGGTTCCCCATACTGTACGCCCCACACACTCCTTGGAACACAACAGACCCCTTAGAAAAGAAACTCAGTCTGGCAGCTCCAACACAGTCTTCATACAATATTCATTTATTTAACAGAAATTCTCTCTCAATCAAGTCCTGAGCTGAGCAAACAAGACACTGGAAGAAAGAAAGAGTAACACATTGTTTCTGTGAAAAGAGAGATGTTGACCACTGGTGTCAGCAATTCGAGGCAAACAAAAGCGGAGTCTTGGACAAACATGTCAAAGTGGTTTAATTGGTGCGTTAAAGGGCAGGAAGCAGGAGTTTTTACTCACCAAAGTAACAGTGTGGTTAAAGACTAAGTAACTTAGTTCTAGTCACGATATGGTTACCTATAACAACAAACATTATGTTTTAGCCACAGTAGGTTGGTTGCACATTAATTAGGGAAGACGGGCTGGTGGTAAAGGCTGGAGCGGAATGGTATCAAATACATCAAACACATGGTTTCTAATGTGTTTGAGGCCATTTCATTTACTCTGTTCTGGACATTATTATGAGCCGTCCTCCCTCATAAACCTTCACTGGTTTTAGCATTTTTACATGTTTCTTAACTTATTTCCGGATATCTTCAAAACTCCCCACAATGCACTATTTCTCAATATCCTATGGAGAATCTACTCTGCGTTAGCTAGCTCGAGTGCTGCAGTGGTGAGCTACAATCTACCAATCACGAGGAGGTGGGATGTAACAACCATGACCTGTTCTCTGTGAAGAAGGATACCAGACTTTTTCAACCTTGGCTTAGCACTAGAGAGCTACAGTAGCGGACTGACTGTACCGTTGTGATACTTTCCATCTGCCTGGAGCCTTCGATCGCTGTCTTACTGTTGACTCCTCCCCTCATCTCCTGTTCCCAATTCCGGTCTCTGGAATCTATCTACTTTGGATTTACCTCACTACATCGCTATTGGATTCATGAGTGCAAAAGATTTGGTTGACTTTGAAGTGATACATTTGAAGTTATTTCTGTTGGGAGTTTACATTGTTGGGAATAGGCTGGTTTGCCGGGTACTCCAGATTACGTCACAACCCACAAAAAATATATTGTCATTCTTGGGTTTTATGTAATAACTCAAAAAATATAAAAGTGAGGTGTAACTTTGCATTGGGACTTGATGCGTATACTTATGAAAATTCATGTTGCATGTGCTTACGTTTATGCTACCTACCCTTTTAAGCTCATTCAAGGTCTGAAACTATGCAAGAGTTTGCAAGACATCAAAGCTAAAAGGAATAGCATGACATTGAGAAATATCAATACAGAATCGTTTGGCATTCAGAGAGCTGCCAAAAATAAAACAGTAGACTAGTGCTCCGTCAAACGAGGCGAGGGGGTATTTTAAGTAGAGTCAAAGGTCATATTTGACCACATTGTTGACATACAGTAATCCATTTACAAGACAAATGTCCATTCATGACTTATGCATGAGACTCTCCTCATATTAGCAGCATTTTCATGCTTCTTCATGTAGATAGAGTGAACATGAGATTACGGCATTTGACAATGCAAAGCCACCACCTCAACACAGGTCAGCATTGATTGTCTTTCCCTTTACACTGATGTCGGCCGAAATACTGATGGAAACTGTCCTTTCTGATGCTGCACTCAACAGGCTGTGTTTCTGTGTGTGCTACTGATGGCTCCATCTTGTACAGCCCCAGGTGCAGCAGCACAGGGAACCTCACCACATCCCATCTGGTACTGCCAAAGAGTGACAGACCATGGCCGAGAGAGGAGCAGCTATGCCACCTGGGGCCCCCTGGGCCACCCACTGGTGTCTGGTAAAACACACACATACATTAGTGCATGCACGCACACAGTTTAGCCCAGGGAGGAGCATTACATTTATTTCCACATTAATGGAAACATGGGAGCTCTGAGTGCTGTTAGACATCGCTTACGAAACTCTACAGCTATGAAGCCTCTCTCACACAACGTTGGCGACTTAACGCTTCCCCCAGCATAACTAAGCCGTCAGAACACAGCGAGAGGCATCTAAGAAAAATAAACCACATCAGCAGACCTAGGGAAGAACACAAGCAAAGAGCCCAAATTAAGTCAAATAATCAAACCACACTGTGTACTTTAAACCACCACACCCACACACCACCACCCAGCAAACACTTGAGTTATGAAATCAGTTGCATAAGCAGCCATTTTGAAATGGGGGAGTGTGGACTCCACAGTGCATTCATGAGAGTGGTCATCAGTGGAGCTGGAGAGAGAAGGAACAACTAAACACATCCAGCAGGAAGAGAGAGGTGGAGTGGGTGGGAGAGGAAGAGGGGAGAGTAAGAAAGAGATGGGGGGTGAAGGAAGAACAGCCATAAAAGCTTTAGTAATTCCCGGGCACTCGGTTCAATCACAGGTTTTGTTGTGAACTCTACATGAACCGTCAATCCACTGCCTGGTGTTGTCATGTGTTCCTGGAGAGAGAGATGCACCATGGCCAGGCAAACCATAACAGCTCCAGCAAAGAGACACAGGATCCATTACACTGAGTGAACATTCCGCCCTAGACACTGTGGAGACTCAGCTTGGGCTGACCAACGGTTAAGGATGTGAAGTGCGTAACACCGCCCTTGGAGATCTTACATGGGAAAACATTTTACATGTGCTATATCTACACTTCAGCTGACAAACTTAAAAGGAATGATTCACCCATTTTGAATGTTATGTCGTATTTATGCACCTCGGAGTGATGTTCTATCGATTATCGGGGTCATTTCATGTATCTGAGCTATTATTCACTGTTCAAGCGGGCAGAAATCAAAATCAAATTTTATTGGTCACATACACATTTAGCAGATGTTATTGCGGGTGTAGCGAAATGCTTGTGCTTCTAGTTCCGACAGTGCAGCAATATCTAACAAGTAATATCAAATAATTTCACAACATAGACCCAATACACACAAATCTAAGTAAAGGAATGGAATTAAGAATATATAAATGTATGGAACGAGCAATGTCAGAGCGGCATAGACTAAAAGTAGAATAGTATAGAAATACAGTCGGCATGATGAGTTATTAATGGTGAATAGCTCAAATACATGAAATGACTCCAGGAATCAATAGAACGTCGCTCAGAGATGCACAAATACGACAAAACATTCAAAAATGGGTGAGAAACGCACCAAATTATTTTTCAAACTTCAAAATAGAAATGCTACCAAATAAAATGCATT
Source organism: Oncorhynchus mykiss (assembly GCF_013265735.2). NCBI lineage: Eukaryota > Metazoa > Chordata > Actinopteri > Salmoniformes > Salmonidae > Oncorhynchus > Oncorhynchus mykiss. Next base: position 78,943,138 of record NC_048565.1, read on the forward strand.
GAAACTTGTTACAAATGATGGAGTCATGCACGATTCACCAAATGACATTTTGAAAGAGGAAGTAAAGTACTTTAAGAATATGTTTTCGTTTCAGTCTCCTCCATCTCCACTAACCGAAGCTAATTGTTTGGATTTTTTTCCTATTAATAATTAAATTAACATTATACAGAAAGACTTCTGTAATTTGGCATTCACATAGGAGGAATTTCTTGATGCAATTTAAGCCTTTAAGTCTGGGAAAACTCCTGGGCTGGATGGCATACCAGTGGTAGTATACCAAACTTTTTGATATACTCAGACGACCATTATTAGCATGTTTTAACAACTCCTATATTAATGGTAGATTATCGGACACGCAACAAGGTCAGATTTCATTATTACTGAAACAGGATCCAAGTGGTATATATATAATGATCCAGTCCATAAAAAAAAATTCTCGGTCTCGTACACTTCAGTGTTATGATGCAACAATTATAGATAAACGCTTGGCGCATAGAATTAAGCAGTATTGTCAGATATTATTCATCCTAATCAGACAGGTTTTTTACATGGAAGATACATTGGAGATAATAGAAGACAAGTACTGGAAACAATAACAGAATACCTTGAAATATCGGGGAAACTAGGCCTGGTTTTTATAGCTGATTTTGAAAAGGCTTTTGATAAAGTACGACTGGAGTTTATACATAAATACCTAGAATATTTCAATTTTGGATCAATTGGGTCAATTAAGGAAGACATCCTCTTCTGCAAAACACTGGAAACCAGGAAAACAGGAGAGGATATTTTTAAAGTACTGGACAGCTTTGTGACATCGAATGGACATTGGTGGTCGAGATGTGTTGGTATCTGTACTGATGGCGCAAAAGACATGACAGGGAGACATATTGGAGTGGTAACGAGCATGCAAGCAGTTGCTCCTGGCGTCACTTGGGTACACTGCAGCATCCACCGAGAGGCTCTTGCTGCCAAGAGAATGCCTGACAGCTTGAAAGATGTTTTGGACACTACATTGAAAATGGTTCACTTTGTTAAAGCAAGGGCCGTGAACTTGTGTATTTTCTGCATTATGCAATGATATGGGCAGCAACCATGTAATGCTTTTCCAACATACAGAAGTGCGCTGGTTATCAAGGGGCAAAGTATTGATACGTTTTTTTTACATTAAGAGGCGAGCTTAAAGTTCTTTACTGACCATATCTTTCACTTGTCTGTCCACTTGCATGATGACAGGTTTCTCACACGACTGGCCTATCTGGGTGATGTTTTTTCTCACCTGAATCTAGGATTATAGGGACTCTCCGCAACTATATTCAATGTGCGGGACAAAATTGAGGCTACGATTAAGAAGTTGGAGCTCTTATCTGTCTGCTTTAACAAGGACAACACACAGGTATTTCCATCATTGTATGATGTATCAAGCTTACGGACAATGTCAAATGTGGTATAGTGAAGCACCTGAGTGAGTTGGGTGCGCAATAACACAGGTAATTTCCCGAAATGGACGACACAAACAACTGGTATAGTTATCCCTTTCATGCCCTGCCTCCAGTCCACTTACCGATATCTGAACAAGAGAACCTCAACAAAATTGCAACAAGCGGTTCTGTGAAAACTTAATTTAAATCAGAAGCCACTGCCAGATTTCTGGATAGAGCTGTGCTCAGAGTATCCTGCCTTGGCAAATCACGCTGTTAAGACACTGATGCCCTTTGCAACCACGTACCTATGTGAGAGTGGATTCTCAGCCCTGACAACTAACAACAGGCACAGACTGTGTGTGGAAAATGATTTAAGACTGAGACTCTCTCCAATACAACCCAACATTGCAGAGTTATGTGCATCCTTTCAAGCACACACTTCTCATTAACCTGTGGTGAGTTATTCACAATTTTCGATTAACAAATAAAGTTTTATATGTAAGATGGCTAAATAAAGAGCAAAATTATTGATTACTATTATATTATTATTTGTGCCCTGGTCCTATAAGAGCTCTTTGTCACTTCCCACGAGTCGGGTTGTGACAAAACCTCACTCATTCTTATGTTTAATAAATGTATCGTGTGTGTGTGTGTGTGGGAGGCTTACAATGATGGCTAAAAACAACATTTGCAAGTGCGCTGACCCTGGTGCTAGAGGGGGTATGCAGCTGGAGGTTGAATGTTTGAAGGCTTACGGGACTATAAAAAGTTTGGGAACCACTGGTGTAGGCTATATTAAGTGGATTTATTAGACTTACTAAAATGTAGATGCTATAAAGGTCTGCATCAGTGACTTGTAGGCTATGAGTGGAAGCCGGAGATGCTAAACGTGTTAAATGTTCATTAATAGTCCATTTCAGTGAGACCGGCAGTTATTTAAATGACAATCACCGGCTAACAAAATTTCATGACCGGCCACAGCCCTAATCCTGTTTGCAATAAGGCACTAAAGTAATACTGCAAAAAAATGTGGCAGAGCAATTAACTTTTTATCCTGAATAGAAAGTGTTTTGTTTGGGCAAATTCAATACAACACATTACTGAGTACCACTCTTTGTATTTTCAAACATAATGGTGGCTGCATCATGTTATGGTTATATGCTTGTAATTGTTAAAGACTAGGGAGTTTCAAGACAAAAAAAATTACGGAATGGGCAAAATCCTGGAGGAAAACCTGGTTCAGTCTGCTTTCCACCAGACACTGGGAGATGAATTCACCTTTCAGCAGGACAATAATCTAAAACACACGGCTACACTGGAGTTGCTTACAAAGAAGACAGTGAATGTTCCCGAGTGGCTAAGTTTTGACTTAAATCTACCTGAAAATGGTTGTCTAACAATGATCAACAACTAATTTGGACAGAGCTTAAAAAGGGCAAATGTTACAGAATCCAGGCGTGAAAAGCTCTTGGAGAAATATCCAGAAAAATTCACTGCTTATCGCTGCCAAAGGTGATTCTACAAAGTATTGACTCAGGGGTGAAAATACTTACAGCACCAGACAACCCTCATTCAATGGTTTTTCTTTATTCTTACTATTTTCTACATTGTAGAATAATAGTGAAGACATCAACACTATGAATTAACACATATGGAATCATGTAGTAACTAAAAAAGTGTTAAATCAAAATATATTTTAGATTCTTCAAAGTAGCCACCCTTTGCCTTGATGACAGCTTTGCACACTCTTGGCATTCTCTCAACCAGCTTCACCTGGAACAGTCTTGAAGGAGTTCCCACATATGCTGAGCACTCGTTGGCTGCTTTTCCTTCATTCAGCGGTCAAACTCATCCCAAACCATCTCAATTGGGTTGAGGTCGGGTGATTGTGGAGGCCAGGTCCTCTGATGCAGCACTCCATCACTCTCCTTCTTGGTCAAATAGCCCTTACACAGCCTGGAGGTGTGTTGGGTCATTGTCATGTTGAAAAACAAATGATAGTCCCACTAAGCCCGAACCAGATGAGATGGCGTGTCGCTGCAGAATGCTGTGGTAGCCATTCTGGTTAAGGGTCCCTCTAATTCTAAATAACTCAGCAACAGTCTCACCAGCAAAGCACCCCCACATCTCCTCCTCCATGCTTCACAGTGGAAACTACACATGCGGAGGAGATCATACGTTCACCTACTCTACATCTCACAAAGACACGGCGGTTGGAAACAAATATCGAAGAAGGACAGATTTCCAACAGTCTAATGTTCATTGCTCGTGTTTCTTGGCCAAAGCAAGTCTCTGCTACTTTTTGGTGTCCTTTAGTAGTGGTTTCTATGCAGCAATTCGACCATGAAGGTCTGATTCACGCAGTCTCCTCTGAACAGTTGATGTTGAGATGTGTCTGTTACTTGAACTCTGTGAAGCATTTATTTGGGCTGCAATTTCTGAGGCTGGTAACTCTAATAAACTTAACTATGGGTCTTCCTTTCCTGTTGCGGTCCTCAAGAGAGACAGTTTCATCATAGCGCTTGATGGTTTTTGCGACAGCGCTTTCAAAGTTCTTGACATTGACTGACCTTCATGTCTTAAAGTAATGATGGAGTGTTGTTTCTTTTTGCTTATTTGAGCTGTTCTTGACATAATATGGACTTGGTGTTTTACCAAATAAGGCTATCTTCTGTATACCACCCTTACTGTGACACAACACAATTGATTGGCTCAAATGCATTAAGAAGGAAAGAAATTCCACAAATTAACTTTTAACAGGGCACACCTGTTAATTGAAATGCATTCTAGGTGACTAACCCATGAAGCTGATTGAGAGAATGCCAAGAGTGTGCAAAGCTGTCATCAAGACAAAGGGTGGCTACTTTAAAGAATATAAAATATATAATTTTAATATTTTTAATTAACCTCTGTTTTTCTACTGCTTTGTTTGCTACATATACATACATTTTACACGTGGTACTTTATATAAAGCAGTCACATAACAATAATACATTATCAAACATGAGCTCTTTAATCCCAACCCTCAGCCACTCTCAGCCCATCCCAACTATCACTATAGACATCAGCTCTTTAATCTCAACCCTCAGCCACTCTCAGCCCATCCCAACTATCACTATAGACATCAGCTCTTTAATCTCAACCCTCAGCCACTCTCAGACCATTCCACCTATCACCACAGACCTCAGCTCTTTAAAGCCAACCCTCAGCCACTCTCAGCCCATCCCACCTATCACCACAGACCTCAGCTCTTTAAAGCCAACCCTCAGCCACTCTCAGCCCATCCCACCTATCACCACAGACCTCAGCTCTTTAAAGCCAACCCTCAGCCACTCTCAGCCCATCCCACCTACCAGCAGACCACCCTCATTTGGTTTCCATGTGCCATACATTTTTCAATTGTGCTGTGATGTTTTACAAAATGTTTGAGCATTTCTAATCATATATTATCCACAGATTGTGAGATAAAGATGAAACTCGTAGGAAAGATTATTAAATTATTTGTTGTCTGACTATGGCTTTCCAAATCGCCCAACATCACTATTTGTAAGGTTCGCTTTAAGTGGATGTTGTGATTTTTTAACCATTCCTGAACCAGTGACCAGAAACAAGCTACATAGGGGAAATACCAGAATAAATTATCTATTGATTGTCTCTTCGCAACAAAATCTACAGAGCTGAGATTGTTTTATGGCCAATATATATATATATATATTTCCATTACCATCTACCTGCTCTGTTACTTCCCGTATTTCCTTTATAAGTCTAATCTATTTTGACCTAAACTGCATTGAATAAATGGAATTGAATGGCCTCTAAAAGTACATTTGAAAGGGTCCCATACAATAAGGGGATCTGCTGTACCCATGTTGTACAAAAAAAGTCAATTATGATATATTTTATCTTAGTAAAGAACAAATTGTCATCCAATAGGCTTTGAAATATAACAAAACATTTTGATTTGTTTAACACTCTTTTGGTTACTACATGATTCCATGTGTTATTTTATAGTTTTGATGTCTTGACTATTATTCTACAATGTAGAAAATAAAGAAAACCCCTGGATGAGTAGGTGTGTCCAAGCTTTTGACTGGCACTGTACGTAAATGAGAGATTTCTGCATTTCATTTCCCCCCAAAATTTGCTTAAATTGAAAAAAAAACATGTTCACTTTGTCATTATTGAGCATTGTGTGTAGATTGGTGAGAGAAAACTAATCTATTTAATCCACTTTGAATTCAGGCTGTAACAACTAAATGTCAAGGGGTATGAATACTTCCTGAAGACATTGTATATACACGTTGCAATTGTATTTCTATATCTACATTTGTAGAATGACAACCACCAAAAGGCAGTAGGTATACTCAACAGAGATGGAAACAAGCATTGATTAAAACAACTTAGAAAGAAAGCAGACCACATTGTTCCACTTTCCAAATCACAACAAGCATTCTCTCATTCTCCATGACAATCCCATGGTGGTGATCACAGAAAAGAGTGACATTGTTGGTACCTCAAGGCTTTCTAGTCTCTGGGAAAACAGGGAGGGCATGAGTCATGTGTTACACACATGCATTTGGAACTCTGTGCATGTGTGTGTGTGTGTGTTCTTACATGAGACAAGGCCTTCGCTCTCATCATATCAGGATTAACGCGCTCTCTGGACAGATGGCCATCCAGCCCTCCCCCACCCTACCCTTTAAACACACAGCTCAGCTCCACACGTAGGCAATTTCAGTTCACTGTGCACAAAAACATAGCAGCCGTCAGCTGTACCACGCCTGAGGCTTAAACATGCATAAATTACCACACACACACACACACAGTGCTGTATGACAAACACATGTTTGGTGATGTAAGAGGTCACTCCCGTGTTCTCAGACAAACAAAATATGTAGGCTACGCCTGTGAGAACTAGACTCCTACCACTTCCTTCCCTTCCTCCCTACACACATGAACACTGGAACAGACACTACCCATCAACCTGGGACAGGCAAGCCATTTCTACAGTACAAACTGGTCAGACATCAAGGTTTGTTTAAACTTAAATGTAACCTGGGTCCATTTGAATTTTCTTCATTGTTGATGATGCTGGGAGAGCAGACTATCTTGATACATAGGGATGACAAACCAACATGGCTATATTTATATCGGACATGCTCTTTAAAATCATGTTGTTTTACAGTTAATCCTATTGGAGGACCGAATATTTAGATGTTGAGTCTCCCGTATCCCAGTCAACAAATGGTTCAGTCCACCACATGATAGCCATCCATTACTGACCACAATTTAAATCTAATGTAATGAGTTTTTAAAAATAATATCAGTATGCATAGTATTAAAAGACACATAGCAACCCAATACAATATAGTGCATTTATATCATGTGTTCTAGTGGGAGGAGCTCTGGGAAAATTTGTGAGGAGACCATTCTCATTTAAAAGGTCTCATATGTCTGTAGAAATCTAGAGAGGCCCTAATTGTGTCCATATTCAGAGATCACATCCTTATAACAAAGAGTATTGACCAATATAAGGTGAGCAGGATCCAGTAATGTTACTGTACTTTTTGCATGCACACATGTACAGTAGTTCTCTTTCAGTCCGCTCTGTGCGGTGCTGTTTCCCACCACCTAGTCTCTATATGTGACACCATTTTCAGGACACCCCCAGAGGGTTTGGATGCAGAGGAAACTAAGTGAGGCCGTGTAAAAAGAAGTACTTGATGTTCTCTGCTCTATAAATACAGTGTCATGGTCTCAAAGCAACTGTACAATCACTTCGTTCTCAAAGCCTTCACCCATTTACCCCTCTCAGAGCTGTTCAGTCTGTCCGTGCAGGAAAGAAGGCCTTCATGTTTAGGACACTTCATTCCCCTTCTTGTCTACATATGCATGCGCTCACTAGATTCAGTTTGCACGCTCTGATCCATTTCCAAATTCCACACCCCAAGCGAGGTTATAGACAAGCACATCAGGACTTGACGAACTGAGGAGCAACAAATGAAAATAGACTAGATGGGGGAAATGCAGAAAAGAATACAGATTGTAATATGTGTTCATTTTGTCTCTACATCGCAGTGTCCATGGTGCTCCTCAGAGCTTAGTCAGCTTACAACAACTTCTAGAAATACAGATAAGAAATGGAGAGAGGTGGATGAGGGAATGGAGAGGGGGGGATGAGGGGATGGAGCGAGAGAGGGAGATGAAGGCACAGAGGGAGGGAGATGAGGGGATGGAGAGAGGGAGATGAGGAGAAGCAGAAATCTCTAAGCTCCTTAATTAGATACTGTATGTTCTTCCTTCCCAGGATGCTCTGATTGACATTGTGTCCATAACTTTGTGATTCTCATATATTTCTGTCAAACTGGGATTTTATTCCTGGTGGGAATGACCTTATCTGTAGGCAAGTACAGCTTCTATAGAGATTTACAAATACTTGAATCTTCTCTTCAGAGTTCAATGACTTGTACAATGTTTGATTAATTCAGTGCACATGACACCAGCAAGTGCTGCTTGGGAAATAAATGAACTAAATGAATGCACTCAGCATGTTTGTAATGGGATGAGAGTCCGGGAAATTCCAATTAGGAAAGTCTTAAAAAGGCAAGTTTAAAAGAACAGAGGCCTTGAATCCTCCATATCACAAGTTTCCTTTGAAAGAGAAGCACATTATTATCCCTCGCTAAGTGCACAATATACCAGTACTGTATTCACCCCCATCAAGCACTTTAAAAACAGGAGCAATAGGTTGTTGGTGCAACTAGTTCTAGCTTGATTAAAGAAAGAAAGACATTGATAAAGGGAGAGGAAAGTAAAGTGTGGGAGTATACAGTGCATTCAGAAAGTATTCAGACCCCTTGACTTTTTCCACATTTTGTTACATTATAGACTTATTCAAAAATGAATGGAATTGTTTTTTCTCCTTCATCAAGCTACACACATACCCCATAATGACAAAACCTGTTTTTCTTTTCAAATATTTTATTTTACATTTGTTAAAACATATTTAAAAAATGGAAATGTCACATTTACATAAGTATTCAGACCCTTTACTCAGTACTTTCTTGAAGCACCTTTTCCAGCAATTACAGCCCCGAGTCTTCTTGGGTATGACGCTACAAGCACGGTACACCGGTATTTGTGGAGTTTCTCCTATTCTTCTCTGCAGATCCTCTCAAGCTCTGTCAGGTTGGATGGGGAGGGTCGCTGCACAGCTATTTTCAGGTTTCTCCAGAGATGTTTGATCGGGTTCAAGTCCGGGCTCTGGCTTGGCCTCTGAAGGACATTCAGAGACTTGTCTGGAAGATATTCCTGAGCTGTCTTGGCTGTGTGCTTAGGGTTGTTGTCCTGTTGGAAGGTGAACCTTCGCCCCAGTCTGAGGTCCTGAGCACGTTGTCATCAAGGATCTCTTTGTACTTTGCTCCCTACATCTTTCCCTTGATTCTGACTGCTACCACCATGCTTCACCGCAGGGATGGTGCCAGGTCTCCTCCAGACGTGACGCTTGGCATTTAGGCCAAAGAGTTCAATCTTGATATCATCAGACCAGAGAATCGTCTTTCTGGTCCAAGAGTCCTTTAGGTGCCTTTTGGCAAACGAAGCGGGCTGAAATGTAACTTTTATTGAAGAGTGGCTTCCGTCTGTCCACTCTACCATAAAGGCCTGATTGGTAGAATGCTGCAGAGATGGTTGTCATTTTGGAAGGTCTTCCCATGGCCACAGAGGAACTCTGGAGTTCTGTCAGAGTGCGCATTGGGTTCTTGGTCACTTCCCTGACCAAGGCCCTTCTCCCCCAATTGCGCAGTTTGGACATTCAAGTTTGGACTCCAATCAGGTTGTAGAAATATCTAAAGGATGATCAAAGGAAACAGGATGCACCCAAGCTCAATTTCGATACTCATAGCAAAGAGTCTGAATACTTAAGTAAATAAGGTATTTCTGTTTTTTATTTTGAATATATTAGCAAAATTTGTGTGTAGATTGATATGGGGGAAATTGTTTCATCCATTGTAGAATGTCTGTAACGTAACAAAATGTGGAAAAAGTCAAGGGGTCTGAATACTTCCCAAATGGACTGTGCATGGGCCAAGCAGGATGCAATCTCCTCAACTTTATGTCCACTCGTAACCCTCACTGTTTCTAATAACGAGACTGAGAATAAAATAACAAAAGTCCTTCATTGACAGTCAAACTGTCAGAGAGAATACATTTTTTCAGTTCTGCATTCAAAACAACAAACTTAAATTTGACCTCTACCAGGCTGTAAGATTATGAGCATCTTTTTTTATTTAGGATGCCTACAAGTGCTCATAGTCTGCATTTTGGTTTTGGCAGCATCTGGGTTGTAACTGTTTGTTTGTGTGAATAATTAATGTATGGGTGGAACTGCAAGATGTAATCTGCCTGTCTGAATCCATTTGCAGCAACCAACCTGTGGCAGTCAGACAGTCACACTCAGGGAAACAGACTAGAGGGGCCGCAGTGCCATAAAAATCACAGATAACTAAATCAATAGACCAACTCAGCAAGCTGTTTCCACTCTGCTAAACTCCGATTTCCCCCTGACATTGTGTATGCCATCCACAGGTGAGATGATTCGCTGAAAACAATCGAACCGCTGATGTGATGCACAACAATTTATTTTTAATGTATCTTTCGTTCTCTCTTTGATTGGCACTTTGAACCTTCCACAGCTTCCGTGCACTTTTTATTTATTTCACCTTTATTTATCTTGGCAAGTCTAACCCAGACGACGACGGGCCAATTGTGCGCCGCCCAATGATACTCCAATTTGCAGCCGGTTGTGATACAGTCTGGAATTTAAACAGGGTCTGTAGGTCTGTAGTGACGCCTCTAGCACTGAAATGCAGTGCCTTAGACCGCTGCGCCACTTGGGAGCACTATTTGACACTGATAATGAACCCGTTATTGTCCAATTAATTATACTGGATTCCAGACAGGAACTGTACACTTGCCATTTATGGCATTCAAATTTGGTCCATTTTAGAACTTAATACAGACAGCATGGACATTAAAAGGGCCAATCCAAAGTTGAAATAATAACAAAGCGGCCACCGCTGAGTGATGGGTCTGGAGAAATGAAACAACTCAAATTCACAGAGCTATGGATGCAAGGTCTGACCATGCATGATATCAAAATTAGAGTTGTAACCATGTTGAGGCTAAAGTGTTTTTTTATTTTTATATTTACAACGTTTACAAACATAGAAGTAAAACACGCTTATATAAAAGTTAATAAGGCATTGATTGATAAGTTATATTCTTTAAGAATCAATGGGTATATAATTCATTTATAAATCCAAAAATGGATGTAGCAAGTGCAGATTGCCCCTTTAAAAATCAGCCACGGTAAGGACAAAACACTTTTGGTTGATAACATGAACATACATACTGAAGGGTTTGAGTGGGATGAAATGACCAGCTTTAATTTAATCACAGGTGGTGGCACTTCATTAAAAGGTGACTGAACTTCCTGATTTGGCCTCGTTTTGAAGATTGCTCATTAAGAAATGCTAAACAAGAGTTGTCTTGGGGGTGTGGTTTGATGTGAGTGTGTTATGTTTGCATATCGTACCCGGGCAATTACTGCTGTTTGTCCCTCCTAAGTCACCGTAGCAACAGCACAGCCAACATAGGTGTATGGTGTATTTCTCAGGTAAAAAAAGAAAATGTGCATGAAAAACTAATCAGTGCACTTCAGACAGTCGAGTCGGGAAAGTTTGGCTGCGCGCTTCAGGACTGATTTCTGAGAATAACATCACATCTACAACCTCATCTGCAAGCTGTCAAACTTTTGTAAATAAATCACAAGTTACACACTGTTTATCAGTGCCCAAAATCACTAGTAGCTTGCAGGCACATTGAGCATCCAGGCCACAATCAGCTTATCAAGTCACTGGCGAGTGGCAATGTGTGCGCTTCTGTGCCGTTTTGTTTCTTACAACTTTCACACTATCTATTACTAGTGTGTGCACGTTTGTCTGGCAGTGTTTCATAGGGAATCATGTTACAAAACAGGTTACGGAGAACATGAGATGTTCCCGAATGCAGTTGCAGTTTGGATACCCCAAAAAGTGGCAAACTTGAGTGGTTTACACTATCAAAACACATCAATCAGCAAGTGGCCACTTAATAAAGGGCCTAGGACCAAGAGTTCAACATAACATGGGCGACATGAGGCGCCGCGTAATGGGCAGGTCTGTCTCACTATGTGGAGGTTCTGGCTGCTATGATTGGATATAGCGGGCGCAGCTGATAGAGCGCAATCAGCACAGCTGCTTCTCTCCGGTTAGTCAGCACTGGGTAATCCATACTCACCCTTCCAGTAAATTGTGACATACTCACAAAACTCAGTTTTAGATGAGACTGACTTTATCACCAACATTTTCCTATTTACACTTTGTAGTACATTTTGACACTAGAATGAATGTTTCTGACTCATATCAATGCCACATAGGCTGTTTAAAACTAGAGAAGTTGTTTCTAAATTGCTGCCTAAAATCTCTCTTCAGTGCCCCACACTCAGGTTAAGATCTAGTTCCCATTCTCACATGACCTGGCAATACACTATTTTTAACCATCCTACCTGCACATCCCCATTTACCCTCCAAAAAACATTACTAGTCTCACATAAAACTGGATCCATGACCCTTAAAATCCCAAAAGATTGAGGTAAAGAATATCCTCTGATGAACATGGATTAAATTTATATTAGACTAGATTAGAGGGGAGGTGACCTCAGCTCCTCACATTAGGCCAATACAGGCAATCAATCAAGGCCTGTACTAAAGGGAAAAAATCTGTAGGCCCTCCCCGAAAGCAACTGACTCAGCGATGGTTGATCATAATCAAATAAGTCTACATATTCACCATTTCCAATCATGTGGACCAGTTATAATATAGTTTACACACTCAAACTCAATCTCCCAAAAATAAGTAATGTGTTCATTATCAAATCACCAGTGTTTGGGAGTAGTTTTGCAATAGCTTGTTTGGGAGTAGTTAATTACTTTTTTACCATATAGCGGTGTAGCTAACTACTTGAACTACACACTACATTTTATGCCAGAAAATGTCCTTTCTTTTTCAGCATTAGACCTACCAATCTCACTTGAAACATAGTTTTTGTGTTTGGTCGGCTAAATTACACATTAACAACAGATTGATTGCAATTTGTAGTCTATGAAATTTCAGATTTAGAAATGAGATTTCAAGATTAAGTAGTTTGGATGTAGTGAACTATTTTTTCAAAGTAACTTTAGTTAAGTAAACTAATATTTTTTAAAGAGTAGCTTAACATCTTCCAGTGTGACATAATTGGTAGCTTGGTAAACTATATGTTCAGAGTAGCTTCCCTAACACTGGCAATCACAACACTTAACGTGGAGTAGGAATTCACTATTTTCCACTCGATCTATACAGGTAGTCAGCCATGAATTGCCAGCAATAGCAAGCCTCAATGACAAGGACCACAAAAAAACATGGCTTAGTCTACTATCCATTACATGGATAGTTCTCAGCCCTCTCCTGTACTCCCTGTTCACCCACGACTGCGTGGCCATGCACGCCTCCAACTCAATCATCAGGTTTGCGGACGACACTACAGTGGTAGGCTTGATTACCAACAATGACGAGACGGCCTACAGGGAGGAGGTGAGGGCCCTCGGAGTGTGGTGTCAGGAAAATAACCTCACACTCAACGTCAACAAAACAAAGGAGATGATTGTGGAATTCAGGAAACAGCAGAGGGAGCACCCCCCTATCCACATCGACGGGACAGTAGTGGAGAGGGTAGTAAGTTTTAAGTTCCTCGGCGTACACATCACGGACAAACTGAATTGGTCCACCCACACAGACAGCGTCGTGAAGGCGGCGCAGCAGCGCCTCTTCAACCTCAGGAGGCTGTCGAAATTCAGCTTGTCACCAAAAGCACTCACAAACTTCTACAGACACAATCGAGAGCATCCTGTCGGGCTGTATCACCACCTGGTACGGAAACTGCTCCGCCCACAACCGTAAGGCTCTCCAGAGGGTAGTGAGGTCTGCACAACCCATCACCGGGGGGAAACTACCTGCCCTCCAGGACACCGACACCACCCGATGTCACCGGAAGGCCATAAAGATCATCAAGGACAAAAACCACCAGAGCCACTGCCTATTCACCCCGCTATCATCCAGAAGGCGAGGTCAGTCCAGGTGCATCAAAGCAGGGACAGAGAGACTGAAAAACAGCTTATATCTCAAGGCCATCAGACTGTTAAACAGCCACCACTAACATTGAGTGGCTGCTGCCACACACTGACTCAACTCCGGCCACTTAATAATGGAATTGATGGAAATTGATGTAAAAAATATATCACTAGCCACTTTAAACAATGCTACTTAATATAATGTTTACATACCCTACATTACTCATCTCATATGTATATACAGTACTCTATATCATCTACTGCATCTTTATGTAATACATAATACTTTAAACTATGCCACTTTGTTTACATACCCTACATTACTCATCTCATATGTATATACTGTACTCGATACCATCTAATGCATCTTGCCTATGCCGTTCTGTACCATCACTCATTCATATATCTCTATGTACATATTCTTTATCCCTTTACACTTGTGTGTATAAGGTAGTAGTTTTGGAATTGTTAGGTTAGATTACTCGTTGGTTATTAATGCATTGTCGAAACTAGAAGCACAAGCATTTCGCTACACTCGCATTAACATCTGCTAACCATGTGTATGTGACAAATAAAATGTTATTTGACATGCTGTAAATTTGTCTGTTGAGTCTAAGGTGACTGTTGCCAGGGATATTTGATTGGAAAATCGATATGAATCCACAAAGATAATAATTTGTACATTTACTACCCTTGAATGGAATGTAAAGGCTTTATATTGTAGGGTGGCAGAGAGTAATAACAAAGGAATGCGCCGGGGTTAAGGCTCTTGATATTGTTTGGTGATTCATAAGCATCCGCGCATAGTTTCTAAACCCAGAAGAGCAACATCGCGAGACTTCCGGGAACGCTTGCGAAATAAACCAGGCCAGGGTTTGAAAAGTCAATGAGAAAAGTGACACATTCTTCCTTTAGTTGTTCATTTTCTCGAAATCTAAATGGCACAACCTAGATTCGAGCCAATGTCTTAAGTATTTGAACATGTTATTACTCCACCCTCGTGAAAGTGACAAACGGACACGTTTTAATTTTCGTCAAAAACAACTTTATATCGAAGGAGTGCCTGTGATTTGATGGCCTACACATGCGCAATTGGGCGCGAGACGACCTTTATAGACACGATGACGTATTTCTACGCATCAGCTTAGCTGGCCAACGTCGCCATGACATGTACTGGAGAAGCAGCTTTAGCCTGTCTTCATACCGTACTGTCGGTCTGTGATTAGCTGCAAGTCAATAATAGGCTACTTCCGACCGAGCGAGGTTGTAATAATGTCTAGTGGACTTGAACTTAACGTAGCAGGCGTAATAGAAAGTAGACTTTGTCTTTGAACACTGGTTAGAAAGTAGCCTGGATCAAACAACTCAATACTCCAATAGAATGTTACTTTGAAACAGTATATTTGCGGATACTTACTTGAATCTTCCCTGACAGTGTTGACACTGGGCTCCAACCCATCCTTGGTCACAGACGCAAGTTCCATTGATGCATTTACCAGAAAAGCAATTTTTATCACAGGACTTGGAGACTGTGGCTTCGGTGTAAAACACCAAGTACAGCATAAGGAATGCCCCCAAATATATTTTGATGTCCTGGGGTCGCATATTTGGATATCTAGTCCATGTGCATAGATGCATTCCTCGGCAGTCCCCTCCCATTTTACTTTAGAAACAGGTAAAGGTCTCCTTTTCTGGTTAAGACTCCCTTATTCACAGATTGAGTGACTCAATTAAAATGTCACTTATCGGTAATAAATACTTTGTAAGCAAAGGTTTGGTGTATGCGTGGGATAGCCTAGCCATGAAGCTAAATACACTCAAACATTCAAATTGGCTTATTTATTGGCTATAAAAACATAGCTGAGTCTGAGCATATTGCTGGAGTCCCGCAACTAAAGCATCTCTCATCAGACAACAAAGCCTGCAAATGTGCACTGACTTTATGCACTCCTATTAAACTTTCTTGAACTAACGTTAATGAATGCTCACAGCGTTATTCCCAGAGGCTAAGAAGCCATTTTAAAAACCAAAGAAAATCGGTGTGTTTTCTAAGTTGTATTCTAAATTAAGTATTTTCCAAGCAATTTTCAAGTTCACCATCCTAATGCTTCCCGAAAAACTGGAAGAAAATAAAAGGTCACAGGATTGATCCTGGGATGTTAGTTCTGGATCCCAATTTCCATTGCAAGAGTCGGTTGTGGATGTTGTTCGCTGCGGTGGAGAATGCAGCAACCCGGACAAATAGATCAAGTTGACCGTTCTCCGTTCCGCTTTTTCCCACTTTCAGTTTAGACCCCTTCACTGAAGATAATGACGCTTATTTGCATAAAAATTATTGTAATCCTTGTCAGAGAAAGCGATATTCACCGATGAATAACAACACGATCACCTCCTTACGTGATGATACTCGCACAGCTGGTTTTCGACAGGGAAACTCCTGGACAAAGCTCCGAGCATGAGCAGAGCAAAATTACGCATTTAAAGAGGCAGTACACGAATGCGCGCTGCTGTCCCTGTACTGGTTAGCCCTATCCGAGATCCTTGGGACATCTGTGCCCTAAACTCTAACCTTAACCCCTACCTTAACCCCTACCCTAACCATACCCCAACCTTAACCCTTACCATTTTTAACAAGAACCCTCTGTACTTCTCAGAACCTTGTTTTTCTTCTTCTCTGGTATAACGGCGTTCGCAACAATTGGATGTGCATGCCGCCACCTACTGTACGGGTGGATAATAAGGATCCACAAATGGAAAAAATGTGTGTGAAAAATAAAATGTAACTAATCAAAATCAACCTGCTTTTCTGTAAAAAAAAATATATATATATATATATATATATATATATAATAACATTTCATCAGGTTCCCACACAGGCTCACAAGGAGCATTGTGCCATCTCCCAGAGACAGTAGTCCTTGCAGTGCATCTGCAGTGAACTCTTGAAACCTCAAATACATTTTTGGCCGCAGCCACAATGTCAAGCTTCTTGGATTTCTTGGACACTTGAGCAATAGAATTTATAACAGTGGCAATAAACACTACAAAATCCACCTTCACAATGAGTGTATCCAGGTCTATTGACTGACAAGGAACATTTATAATGGGCTGTGGAGCATCACCGCCATCTCTTCAGCGCTGTCGCCACTTGCCCCTTCGACTCTCTTAACCACCTCCACATAGGAGATCAGCTGGACAGCCCTGATCCTTGACACCTCGACCTCTTGACTTTCATGTTAACAGGGCACTCAGGGAATATGATCCCCACCACAGTTGCAACATTTTACATTCACAGACTCTTCAATAACATATTCCTCCCATCTGCAAACACTTGACACATGGCCAAACTTTTTACACTTCTTGCATTTCAGCAGGTTTTGCAGAAAAAACTCACAGCGTACCTTATACAGTATATCCCAGCTTTACATGGGTTGGGAGATACTCTTCATCAAACATCAGTAATGCTGATGTACTATTCTCCTTTTTCCCCCCATACACCATACAGGTCATACATACAATAACTACTACTTTCAGGCTGAGATATTGATTATCAATGTTCCACGGGATGCCAGAGATAACACCTTTTACCAGTGCCCTGTTACGAAAATCAAAGCTGTCCACTTAATGCATCGATAATTTTGCGAGCCACAATGCACACTCCTTTTGCTCTTCAAAATCAAAGATTATTGGTCAAATACACGTGTTCAGCAGATGTTATTGCAGGTGTAGCGAAATGCTTGTGTTTCTAGCTTCAACAGTGCAGTAATATCTAACAATTCACAACAATACACACAAATCCAAAATAAAGAAATGGAATTAAGAATATATAAATATTTGGACGAGCAATGTTGGAGCGGCATAGACTAAGATACAGTAGAACAGAATGCAGTATATACACGAGATGAGTAATGAAAAATAATTCAACAATATTAAAGTGACCAGTGTTCCCTTATTAAAGTGGCCAGTGATTTCAAGTCTATGTGCAGTATATAGGGCAGCAGCCTCGAAGGTGCTAGTGATGGCTATTTAACAGTCTGATGGCCTTGATATAAGCTGTTTTTCTTTTTCATTGATGCACCTGTACTGGCCTCGCCTTCTGGATGATAGCGGGGTGAACAGCTTGGTTGCTGACCTTGATGATCTTTTTGGCCTTCCTGTGCTGTAGGTGTCCTGGAGGGCAGGTAGTTTGCCTCTGGTGATGCGTTGGGCAGACCGCACCACCCTATGGAGAGCCCTGCGGTTGCGGGCGGTGCAGTTGCCGTACCAGGCGGTGATACAGCCTGACAGGATGTTCTCAATTGTGCATCTATAAAAGTTTGTGATGGTTTTAGGTGTCAAGCCAAATTTCTTCTGCCTCCTGAGGTTGAAGAGGCACTGTTGCGCCTTCTTCACTCCACTGCCTGTGTGGGTGGACCATTTCAATTTGTCCCTGATGTGTATGCCAAGGAACTTGAAGCTTTCCACGTTCTCCATTGTGGTCCCGTCGATGTGGATAGGGGGGTGCTCCCTTTGCTGTTTCCTGAAGTCTACGATCAGCTCCTTTGTTTTGTTAACATTGAGTGATAGGTTGTTTACCTGACACCACACTCCCAGGGCCCTCACCTCCTCCCTGTAGGCTGTCTCATCATTGTTGATAATCAGGCCTACTACTGTTGTGTTGTCTGCAAACTTGATGACTGAGTTGGAGGTGTGCATGGCCATGGGTGAACAGGGAGTATAGGAGGGGGCTGAGCACGCACCCTTGTGGGTGTTGAGGATCAGTGAAGTGGTGTTGGTTCCTACCTTCACCACCTGGGGGTGGTCCATCACGAAGTCCAGGACCCAGTTGCACAGGGCAGGGTTCAGACCCAGGGACCCGAGCTCAATGATGGTGTTGAATGCTGAGCTATAGTCAATGAACAACATTCTTACAGATACACAACACCATACCACTCCTGAGTCATGGTTACTTTAAATGCATCCACTATTCCCAGCACCTTCTTCACCATCCTCATGACTTCAAAAAGGTTCCCCAAATGAACATCCTTATCCAAAAAAAACTTGCTCCGGCAAGAAACGTTTCATCAGACTCCTTTTCAACAACAATTCTAGCCCTTTTCGTTCCATTCTTGGACTTCACTGTTGTCCACTCATCCTTCTCACTAACTGTACTCCATGCACTTTCAGCTTCAAACAGCACTTCCGCTTCCGCCTTCTCGCTTGGCTTCTTCTTCCTCGGTGGGGTTTTTCAGTGGTTGGAATCCAACAGTAATGGCGCATTACTGCCACCTACTGTTCTGCCTGCTGCTGTCCCTGTACTTCTCAGAACCTTATCACAATCACATCACACAATATCCCCATGGGCAATTTCAAACCATTGTTGCAGAAATGCTTTCCTGTCTTGGTTACTGACCTCAAGTGCCCTTGTCTCTGCTAATGTATTTAATCTCAATTTGTTTCAAATGGCACACACTTGAGGCCAGGAAGATGATTGATTATGGATGCTGTTGAACAGAAACAATAGCCTATCATGGATTCAGCCTCTTCTAATCAACCAAGAAAATAAGCTATAATTATAACAATGTAAATGGTGTGCCATAGAATAACCTAGGCCTAGATGTGTTGAGTGAGTTTTATCATTTTCTATGCAATTTGTTGCTTTGGTTTTAATCGAATTGTCAAGAATCAATAAACATTTTTCTTTTTAATTTCCCCCCGATGGGACTATGTGACCCAATCAATATTTCTGCATTGACTCCAGGGTGAGCAAAATTCCTAGCTGCATAATGGAATTTACCCAAGCAACCAGAATACAAAGCCAGCTTAAATGGTTCACTGTGGAATACTTTTTCTACCCAGGTACTTGTTTTAAATACCCTTTTCTGAGTTGTAATGAATTCAGGTCTGACCTTGTTCAGCATCACCTTCAGTAGGATTACCAGTTATAATGGTCATCATCATCAGACCCTAACATCCATTTACTATTCTGGGTAATAGAATCAAGCCACTCACACATTCATGCCAATGCTATTAAGTCCCTTATTGCTTTAGTTAAAAAGATTCTGCTTCTCTTAGAGTTAGAAGAGGTTATGTTTCATTTTGTTTAATCAATTAAACTCCATGGATTTTTTTTTAAATGTACACTAAGTGAATGTACTTTGTAGGAGGGGAACACGTCTCTGTTGCTAGAAACCAAGCAAAACACACATAATCCTGCATGTTTACGTCAGGCCCAGAGAAACATTAGAGAAATCTTTGAACCAAATTAGTTTTCCTCTTTGTCCAACAACTATGAAGTAGAATCGGGGAAAATAGCCATACTAGCTCGAAAGACCTTACTCTCTCTCACACACACACACACACACACACACACACACACACACACACACACACACACACACACACACACACACACACCAGCTAACAGGAAATGTTCTTTAATGCCTCATCATGACATGCTGTTTATGTTCCCAAAGTGGGTATCCCCGGGGTCCCTGGGTAAGCCATGAGCCAGATGTTTCCTGGTGGACTGTGTATAGTTGATAGCTACCTGGCTGTGCCCTCTGGCTGTGCCCTCTTTACTGCATGCACCAAAAATAGGTTGAGCCCATTGTTCCATGACTTCCCTGAAATAGCTAATAAAATAAATTGCTGATCAGGGATTTTCTTTACCGAATGGTAAGAACAAGAAAATGGTTTTGTATCAGAATACACTGTGGCCACTGATCCTTTCTTTAGACGTTGGGCCTAGACAGTGGCGACCCTTTTTTTTGTTGTTGGCTGTTGTGCATGTTATTTTGGCCTTAATACGTGTCACATATCAGTTTGCAAACAATGTAAAAAAATATATATACACGTATATGTAGAGTTAATAACACTGCATACAAACATGGTCTCTTTTGGCTTTCTTGAGTAAGGCAGCTCCAAAATTCAGGTGTTTCCGCCTAGCCCAGTGCTTTCTTTGGTGGAGTGGCAGCCAGCGTAAAATACAGAGCGTAGGGGTTTGTAATCTTCTCTAGTTGCGCCGTAATTGGCTCTGTTCTTTCACTCATGGGGACACTACGTTACTGCAAAATCTACAGGGATATCTAGAAAGTTCAAGCCCCCTTGGGTGCTGCCATAGATTTACATTAGAATTGCCCATCCAAGAAGGCTCAAGGTCATTGGCTACAGATAAAATGGTGTCAAATCACGTTATATCTACCGTAGCTTTGATTGGACTGATCATGTCAACATCATACTTTCAAAATCTTAGCAGTTATCATCATGAATCACGTCGACAATCTACTGGGAAATCCTTTTCAATCCTTGTCATGTGAAGAGAAATTACAGATAAAACGCATTCGTGCTCATTGGCCATTAGACATAAACATTACACAAGTTGGAAATCGAAAATTCAACAATGAGTGGTTTAGAAGGAATCAGTGGCTAACTGCAAAGCAATCATTATTTTGCTTCTCCTGCTATTTGGTGGAGAGGGTGTGTGGTCCAAGTCTGAGTTTAAGGGTCTCTTTTCCAATCTTAAAAGGAGAAACATTCACACGCAATGTCATGGGACAGAAAAGGTTGAATACATTGACCATACTGTCAATCCAACCTCTGCCACGTTCAAAACAACTGGAAACTCAGATTTCAGTGAGTTCCAGACAACTGGGAACTCTGAAAAAAACTAGCTGTGGCTGGGAAAAAACGTTTTGAACGGTCATCCAACTCAGAATTCCAAGTTGGGAACACGGGCCTCTTTCTAGAGCTCCAACCTGTAGATCACTGACATCATGATTCAACCTTGCTTTTTTCCAGAGTTCCCAGTTGTCTTGAAAGCACCATAAATCCAGATAATTCCAGACTTTGATGTTTAACTTTAAGCTTAATGACAAAATTTGCCCACAAGAAGGACCAACGCGCCTGTTCAAGTGAGTACAGCACAACGGTAAGTCCAAAAATGACTTGTATGCTGCGGCATAAATTATGTAATATGCCAGGTAGATACAGTGCCTTGCGAAAGTATTCGGCCCCCTTGAACTTTGCGACCGTTTGCCACATTTCAGGCTTCAAACATAAAGATATAAAACTGTATTTTTTTGTGAAGAATCAACAACAAGTGGAACACAATCATGAAGTGGAACGACATTTATTGGATATTTCAAACTTTTTTAACAAATCAAAAACGGAAAAATTGGGCGTGCAAAATTATTCAGCCCCCTTCAGTTAATACTTTGTAGCGCCACCTTTTGCTGCGATTACAGCTGTAAGTCGCTTGGGGTATGTCTCTATCAGTTTTGCACATCGAGAGACTGACATTTTTTCCCATTCCTCCTTGCAAAACAGCTTGAGCTCAGTGAGGTTGGATGGAGAGCATTTGTGAACAGCAGTTTTCAGTTCTTTCCACAGATTCTCGATTGGATTCAGGTCTGGACTTTGACTTGGCCATTCTAACACCTGGATATGTTTATTTTTGAACCATTCCATTGTAGATTTTGCTTTATGTTTTGGATCATTGTCTTGTTGGAAGACAAATCTCCGTCCCAGTCTCAGGTCTTTTGCAGACTCCATCATGTTTTCTTCCAGAATGGTCCTGTATTTGGCTCCATCCATCTTCCCATCAATTTTAACCATCTTCCCTGTCCCTGCTGAAGAAAAGCAGGCCCAAATCATGATGCTGCCACCACCATGTTTGACAGTGGGGATGGTGTATTCAGGGTGATGAGCTGTGTTGCTTTTACGCCAAACATAACGTTTTGCATTGTTGCCAAAAAGTTCAATTTTGGTTTCATCTGACCAGAGCACCTTCTTCCACATGTTTGGTGTGTCTCCCAGGTGGCTTGTGGCAAACTTTAAACAACACTTTTTATGGATATCTTTAAGAAATGGCTTTCTTCTTGCCACTCTTCCATAAAGGCCAGATTTGTGCAATATACGATTGTTGTCCTATGGACAGAGTCTCCCACCTCAGCTGTAGATCTCTGCAGTTCATCCAGAGTGATCATGGGCCTCTTGGCTGCATCTCTGATCAGTCTTCTGATCTGCGCTGCGCTGAAAGTTTAGAGGGACGGCCAGGTCTTGGTAGATTTGCAGTGGTCTGATACTCCTTCCATTTCAATATTATCGCTTGCACAGTGCTCCTTGGGATGTTTAAAGCTTGGGAAATCTTTTTGTATCCAAATCCGGCTTTAAACTTCTTCACAGCAGTATCTCGGACCTGCCTGGTGTGTTCCTTGTTCTTCATGATGCTCTCTGCGCTTTTAACGGACCTCTGAGACTATCACAGTGCAGGTGCATTTATACGGAGACTTGATTACACACAGGTGGATTGTATTTATCATCATTAGTCATTTAGGTCAACATTGGATCATTCAGAGATCCTCACTGAACTTCTGGAGAGAGTTTGCTGCACTGCACTTTTTCAGTTTTTGATTTGTTAAAAAAGTTTGAAATATCCAATAAATGTCGTTCCACTTCATGATTGTGTCCCACTTGTTGTTGATTCTTCACAAAAAAATACAGTTTTGTATCTTTATGTTTGAAGCCTGAAATGTGGCAAAAGGTCGCAAAGTTCAAGGGGGCCGAATACTTTCGCAAGGCACTGTATGTATACTGTAGCTAAGAAAGTAATACTAAGTGTATGTTGTGTAGTAATACTGCTGTTAGTAGCCCATGTGCCTCACCCTAATAATTTGGTCCCCTTCCCCCTCATAACTTAATATACTGTTCTGACTTGTAAGATATTATAAGAGATTTCATTGTCTGCTTATATGCCCCCTTTATTTATCCTAGGGTTCTGACTTGGGGAGAATACTGTAAGAACGGCCTATGTTCTGAATACTGCCGCTGTACATTTCAAAAGTGCTGAACAAATAGTTCTATTGACTACATCTATCATAGCTTGCTCATTAATGTCTTAATCGAAATTACGGACGGCCTCTTATCCGCTCATCATTCCCTTATGCCATAGTTTGTACATCTCAAATGTCCGTATAAACCACAATTGTTTAAGCAAGTCAGCCATATCAGCCATGTTTTTTTAAAGGCAGTAAATGAGGCTGAATGATCTGTTTCTCTGCCAGACAAGGCTCCGCTGATATCCAGATGTAGCTGTGTTAAGGATTCACTCCATTGTGCTGATAAGAAAGCTCTGCTGTTGGGACAGCTTTATGTAGGCCCTAACAGTTTGTGGACACCGTTTGTCACAGTTATAGTGCAATTCATGTATTGTTTAGTGTTGTGTTGTGGAGTGGCTTTGCTGGCATGCATCTAAAAATGTTTTGGGGAGTTTGCCCCATTAAGATTTACATGCTAAAAATCGCCAGTGGGCCTAGATAAGATCCTCATATGATGAACAGAACAACTCTAGTAAGATCAAAAGCTCTGCTATCTGACCATACCATAGCCAGATCAGCAGTGTTATGACAGTCTGTTTGCATGCTCATTGGCTCCCTCATGCATCCACAAACTGTCACTGCAAGTCGTCCATCCTACCAATCACATTGTACTGTCAATCCAAAAGAGAATGATTCAGCCCTAGTGATTGAGGGCAGAGGGCAAAACCAAATCTATAGGTCACACTCTGACAAGATATTGCACATTGCCAAGCCCATTTCAGACAAATCATGTTATACAGTATCAGTGAGCCAGCCATGAGGGTCATCGGTGAGGATGGGAATGTGATTTCATATCCTCTGAGCGGCTTGTGCCAGACAGGGTTTATGAAATGCCATCTGTCCTGCCTTCAATTTGCAGTGCGTCTAAACAGGGAGGTCTGAGGCTGGGCTGGGCTAAAGCACTGACAGGATCATCCATCTTGTCACGTCAGAATGAGAACTCACGCAGATGACCCCCTCTTCAATCACGTACTGTATGACCACCAGGATCAGACACTTTCCCTGCAGTATATGGGTTTAAAATCAGGTCTCTCTCTCGCTCTGTTTCTCTCTCCCCCAATGGGCTTTCTTAGCATGGGAAACATTTGTTTACATTGCCAAACCAAGTAAAATAGATTACTCAAGTGAAATAAAAAATCAACAACAAACATTACACTCACAAACATTCCAAAGGAATAGAGACATTTAAAATGTCATATTATGGCTGTGCAAATAGTTAAAGTCCAAAAGGGAAAATAAAAGGGAAAATAAATAAATATGGGTTGTATTTACAATGGTGTTTGTTCTTCACTGGTTGCCCTTTTCTTGTGGCAACAGGTCACAAATATTGCTGCTGTGATGGCACACTGTGGTATTTCACCCAATAGAGTTGATCAAAATTGGATTTTGGGGTCTGTGTAATCTGAGGGAAATATGTGTCTCTAATATGGTCATACATTTGTCTCTCTCTCTCTCTCCCACTCTCTCAGCCTCTTTCTGTGATCAAATCAAAGTTTATTTGTTTTACAACTAGGCCGAGCAATTGCTGTACCAGGCAGTGATGCAACTAGTCAGGATGCTCTCGATGTTGCAGCTGTAGAACCTTTTAAGGATCTCAGGACCCATGCCAAATCTTTTTCGTTTCCTGAGGGGAAATAGGCTTTGTCGTGCCCTCTTCACAACTGTCTTGGTGTGTTTGGACCATTCTAGTTTGTTGTTGATGTGGACACCAAGGAATCTCTCAACCTGCTCCACTACAGCCCCGTCGATGAGAATGGGGATGTGCTCAGTGCTCCTTTTCCTGTAGTCCACAATCATCTCCTTAGTCTTGGTTACGTTGAGGGATAGGTTGTTATTCTGGCACCACCCGGCCAGGTCTCTGACCTTCTCCCTATAGGCTGTCTCGTCGTTGTCGGTGATCAGGCCTACCACTGTTGTGTCGTCTGCAAACTTAATGATGGTGTTGGAGTCGTGCGTGGCCATGCAGTTGTGGGTGAACAGGGAGTAGTGGAGGGGACTGAGCACACATCCCTGGGGAGCTCCAGTGTTGAGGATCAGCGTGGAAAGTGTGTTGCTACCTACCCTCACCACCTGGGGGCGGCCCATCAGGAAGTTCAGGATCCAGTTGCAGAGGGAGGTGTTTAGTCCCAGGTTCCTTAGGTTAATGCACAGTAGTACTGGTAGATATAATACATGAACATTTGTCAATTTCAGCTCTGTGTAGTCATTATACCATAAGAACTGTATCCATAGACAGGGCTTTCAACAAGGTCTGTATCAGTGGAGGCTGTGGAGGCTCTGCAGCTTCCACTGCTCTGTTCAGTCCAAACATCATATTGTTTTCGTGTCAGGTTAATGCTTTTACAATATGTCCATATTCTATTTTTCATTATAAGGGGTTGATTTCTATGTGATTGTTGCTTTAGGTTAGTACAGATTAGGGTATAGAGAAATGTGCACATAGTATATTTGTTAGGACCTTTGTTGAAAGCCCTGTCTATGGATACGGTTCTTATGGTATACATACTATACAAAGCTGAAATTGATAAATTGTCATGTATTATATCTACCAGTACTACTGTGCATTAAATATGATCACACACCCTATGAAATATATGATACATTTAAAAATGAATGAATGAATGACCATTCCAGTATGACCTTGGTTATGGTTGCAATAACACAAAAGACCACAATCGCCAACCAGATGATCATTTGATTAAATAGAACTGGAGCTCAGAGGGCAGGACTTGTCCATGTGAGTAATAAGACGGTCGGCTTCAGGGCCAGTTGTTTTTTGCTTCAGTGTTTGCCTGTTTGAGAGACAGTGTAATAAGGACATAACTTAGTCTCGTAGATAGGAGCCTCGGCACTGATTGGAGCCTAATGATCCTTGACAAAGCCCAAATCCAATTTTCTCACACCAAAGACATGGCACGCTTTAATAATATCTAGGTTCTTTTTTATTTTCTTTTTTCTTTTGGGTGAGTCAAATTATGATAGAATGGGTGGAATGGATATTTTTTCCAATAGCATATTATTTTTCTTGTGACAGCACAATTTAATATTTAGTTGTTGCGTCAGAATCAATCAATAGGGACACGATAAGGAAAAGTTCAAAATTATTGGATGAAGATGTCTACCATACTGTACTATCAAACATTTCATTCTATGAAATTGAGTGTGGTTATCGTACTCTATACAACAGATAAATAATATCCATTAAGTGCCGGTTCTACACAAATTCTCTGTACCTCCACACAAAGTCTCATATAATATTTATATTATATTAGAGAAGCCCTTGAGATTAACCTAGTGTAGCCCAGTGTATAATCTTCCCATTGTAGGGGATCCTGATTCTGTGATTTTGTCCATTTATCCAGTCACACAAGCGTACAAGAGAGGGAAGTGTGTGTGTGTACGTATGTGCATGAGTGCATGCGATACCGAGAGACAGAGAAAGACAGAGAGACAGAGAGCAAGAGAGATAAAGATGGCAATATAAACATTTCAAACGCACTAATGCAATATTAAATTGTTGGAGACATCCTGTTTGTAATTGAATAATCCATAGAGGTGGATAGAGGGTCCTTCTATGACAGCATGAGCAGCGCCATTGAGGGCTCCCTCCATTTTAAAGTAGTACATTTCTTATTTTTCTACTGTACTTCTATTAGCTGGTAAATAAACTGAAAAGGTGCATACTGCCACTTGGAGTGTGTTGTCAGAACAGGTATAAAGCCGAGGTTGATAACTGCCATTGCAGTTATGGAATGTTTGCTCAGGAGTATAATGAATTGGCTTATCCATCCTGATGAGCTGGATGAAATTATGTGATCTTTGCTTAACCTATAGGATCCCCCACCCAGTTGACTACAGTATTTTCTGCAGTTAAATGCAAAAAAACAGTATTTATAATTAATGTATCATTATAATGTATATTTATATTATTTATAAATACTAATATGGTTTTTGAACAGGATAACCTGTTTACAAGCATGATACTTTTAGTTTATAGCTTGTTGGCCATTCGTTTTTCTCAATGATATTTACTACTTCACTGGTAATTCCCACTTGGTTATGTACGCACCATTAGAATGCAACAGGTGGGACCTTTTAGATGTCTATCACTATGGAGAAGTACCTGATAGGATTATTTCAAGTACCTGCTGTCCCTTTAAAAAGGAAACTGCAATCAGCCATTTTGAGGAGACGACCGTGTGGAAATGTCTGGTTGGGGCTCAATGAAATGTTTGATGAATGTTAGAGTGTGTCCTTCATGGTAAGACTTCTATTTCAAATGAGTAATATTACTGAACATGTTTGTTTAATAATATAAAACGGTTTTGATAACCATCTTGTACATGTAGTATTTTTCATATTAAAGAATTGTTTATTGATGATTACAGTTCATATTTGTAAAGCCATTATGTAATAAATGATGAGATGACTTTCTCATTTGATGGCAAATGAATTTGGATGAATAGAATCAGATAACATATTCAACTGTATGTATATTAGGTGTGGCCCTTTGATATAGCATGGATGTTTGCATGACCAGTCTAGGATTTATAATCCACTGCAGGTCATTCTGAAATTAAACTTTTTTCTAAAATATTGTACTGTGAATATGTTTCAAGAACGACTGACAGAATTCAAAACCAGCTTCTTCAGTGCTGAGCTTTTGAGTAACACAAACATCCACTAGGTGGCCACAAAAGACAGGAGATCCAATAGGTAGCCATGCACAACATACAGTGATTATTTAGAAAGCCAGGAGCTGCTGCTGACCATGTGACCTGAACATGAAAAACACAAAACCCTGATTGCAAAGGTATAACATAAGCTGTGTTCACACTAAGAGCCTCTTTAGCACTGGGCTACGGGAGCTTTTAGGTCGGGACTAAGAAGGTGTTCATACTTACACATTCTAAACTGGGCTAGCACCAACCTTAGTCCAGGGATAGCTGGCCTGTTCTGGAGCAGGGTTAGCACCAACTTTTTGGGGCTAGCCATTTAGATGTTACCTAATTTGAACATTCTACTCCAGGAAAGTGACAGTTGGTTTCAGTTAGCCCTGCTTGTGTGAACACAGGCTAAGCTAGCCCAGGGACAGTGTTAGCTTGGGGGTAAGAACAAAACAGTAAGAGGCCTATTGTGTACCAAACCTGCTTCCTCTACTTATACACATTTTTGCTTATTATTATTAGCCTATCTCATCGAGCAGAGGAAAAGCCCAATCAACTAATTGACTCAGCCCAGGGACAGTTTTTGCAGTGATTAAACTGAGCCGCTAGCATGAAAAGGAGAGCATTCCTACACACACTTTGTGGTATGCTCTGTGACAGCTATGCAGTCTGTATTATGGCCTGATTCAAGCTGTCCCCTGGGTCTCAGCAGCTCTCATTAGAGGTTCTGTGAAAACTTTACTTGGCACCTGAGACATGCCCTATTAAAACACATACAGTAATTGGCCATCTTAATCACCAGCACAGTACTGCCATGGAACCATATAGGCTACTGTAGGATAGAAGTTGGAACGTTGCATAGATATACGAATCTCAGGCAACACAAGAGTACACGCTATGAGTATCTTTTGACACTGACAGACATTTTCTATTGTATTTCTCTTCAAAGGAAAATGTGGTGTGTGGGTGGTGTTGCCAAGGTGACCATGTCCAAAATGTAGGACCATGACATACTTCAAGACAGGGTAAGTACAATAATAATTTCACTCTTTTGGCACAGGGTGTCTAAGAGGAACCCAGTTAATTAAGTATCAGAAGCTTTAGTTTTATTTCCGAGATAGTCAAAGCTGAACAGTATATCCCCAGTGGACATTAAAGGCATGCTGTAGCCTACATCCCAGGGCCCAGTGGACTATAGGAGGGAGAAGCACAGAAAACTCACTCCAACACTGAATCACATTCATTATTCATTGTGCTAAACCCCAAACTGTCATCTTCCAACACTCGCGCCAAATCCACGGAGGACACTTAAGTGCATAGAATGGGAAACTAAAGTATGTGAAGCCTCAAAGGGGCATGAGTAAATGTCTGACCATCCCTCAAAAGCAAACCCCCAAAATGGTAGCAAACAAAAAGGTATATTCACTTCCAATGCCATGGAAAAGACAACCTTGACATCAATCCAATTTACTGTAAAACTTAACTCTCTCCCTATTATCCTTAGAGGACAAGAGGCAGTTAAACATTTCTGCCAGCCTGCAAAGCACATTAACAATGAACCTTGTTTAATTCAGGGTTAGCCAGATATGTGACACAATGTTTATCAACTAATTCATCCCAAAACAAAAAGACTGGTAGTTGATAAAAAGCTGCAATGCCTTGGCTAGAGAGAGAAGAGGCAGAGGAGAGATGGAGGTAAGGTCCTTTTGATCATGTTTTGGAATGTTTTTTGGGGATATCGATTTTGGCTGAGGCATGTGCTGAGTAATCATTGGAGGCTATGCATATGACATTGCTTAATTAAATCACTGCAGGTCAAGTTTTTCTTAGCCCGAACAATATAATGGTGTGTTCTACACATTCAATTTGAAGCAGTCGACAGACTCAACGAATGACCAAAGTTTATCCTCAATTTCATGCACAGTGAATAATAATGAATCCGGTTTGTACAGAGATTGTCACAAAGGCAATTAATTGTCGGTCCCAATTCCAGGGACTGGGGACAAAATGCCATATGTTTTATATGAAATGGGAATGAAAAACAATAAATACTGAATGTTCGCAGAATATGATGGTGGGGGATTAATACGGTGCACGCACTACGAAAGACAATACAACACAATAGCAGTCTAACCTCTGGATTTAGCAGAACGGTATTCAACCTACGAATCACCGTTTTACCTTATCACCCATAGCAGCTTTAGATAGATAATTGCGCTCGCTGATTTTCTTGCTTCTATCAGGATGGACTGCATTAGTTAAGGCTGGTTTAATTAATCATATATTGTCTATTTGGCTGCAACCTGCAAGTACACGGCTCAAAGGGCCTTTAGGCTTTTTTTCATGGTGTCAGTTGATAATACTTTTTGTTAGACTTTGTTGTGCCTAATCCTTTGATGCTGAGAAAGTATTCAATTGAAGCGCAGCATATTTATCTATATTTTAAGACTTTGAAGTTGTAATGTCATTTAAAGCGGCACAGTATGCATTTCTGTTCAATAAACAAATATATACCGTATTTATATATTTAACCTTTTATTTAAATCCAGTGGCATTATTCATTGGTGGATTTTAAAGACGTATTTTTGTAAACCATACGAGGCTATATTTGTTTACCGTAGCTCCCGTTGACGTGTTTACTAAGTCATTTCATGGCTCGTTTAAATATCGCTGGGTAAAATTGGACAAGGTGCAACCTAATCTGCCGCCGCTGGTTATGGCATCCACATAATGTCCTAATTTGCAAACTGTTTTTAATATCATATCCCACACATTCTCCTTTATGTGTGCAGGGGGAAAACAACTTTGGAAGCAAGTAAAAAATGTCTCATATGCCAACATTAGTTTGATAATTAATTGCCGTAAAGTAAAATTGCAGTGATCCCAATTATTTTAAATTATAGTTTAAGTATGTGTAGTTTACACTGTAAAACAATCCTGCTGTTTATACAGGCACTTTTCTGGCAGATAGTTATCTGCAAATGATTGTAAAAAAGTACAGTATGTTACCATATATTCCAAATAAACTTTGGTTTAACAGTATTTATGGTATCATACTGTACCTTTTTTTAAAAATAGTAATTTACATGTTACTGGCTGCCAGTAAATTACTGTAAAAACAACATAATTTGTTTTACAGTTTAGCTATCTTCTTATTCTAGGCTAACTTCAGATCAAGATCAATTGTATTTTAGTCTCTGAACCAGAGCCAGAAGGTGGGCCCAGTGGTAGTTATAATGTTGGCCAGAGTTCAGTATGCTGGATGGACTCCTGATGCTTCTCTGATAGGCTCTTATGGTAGAGAATGTGATTGGAATATAATGGGATTGACGGCAACCTTTAACAAGAACCAGGAGGGCACAACACCTGCCTCTCCTTGCAAAGATACAAACATGACTCAGCTTCATTTGATGTTGTTCTTTTGGACCGAGTGGCGTAGTGGTCTAAGGCACTGCATCCCAGTGCTAGAGCCGTGACTACAGACCCGGGTTCGATCCCGGGCTGTATCACAACCAGCTGTGATCGGGAGTACCATAAGGTGGCGCACAATTGTCCCAGCGTCGTCCGGGTTAAGGGAGGGTTGGCCGGAGTAGGCCGTCATTGTAAATAAGAATTTGTTCTTAACGGACTAGCCTAGTTAAATAGAATAATGCAGTGCAGATATTGATAGAGTAACGTGGGAAACTTCATAGTGATAATGTAAATGGTTGTCTGAAAGGTTAAGATAATCGGGTAATTAAGAATCAGACATTTGCTATTGATCCTAAATAAAATGATACACCTCAATCCATCCTTTAACGTACATGTAGCGTTATAGTTCTGTGCATTTGGGAGAGCTCAATCTATATCTCCAAACTCATTGCTCAATTTTAGCACATGTGGATGATCCAAGCCTTTATGAACAATTGCAACCAAAAGTAAAGCAGCTAGACACTGCCATTAATGGGCTGGTTGAGTGATCTCCTATAAACTGTCTTTTGTGCTAAGTAATATCTCCAAACTATGTGACACCTACCGAAACTATAACAATGGTGAAAGTCCAGCTGAATTATTCACCTACTGTGGGTCCCAACAAATGAAAGGGTAGTGTAGGTGAAAATAGTCCAGTGTTATCTCTATTCATCAGGAAGTTATTCCAGGAAGTTCTAATTATTTGTCCTAAGTATATACCATCTATACATACCACGTATTTACTGTATATTCTGGATTCTGACACATTCTCACTCATATCTACTCTTGATTGTTATTTCTGTTTAGGTTTTTGATTATTTGTGTATTTGAATTGTATATGCGAGACATTCTACTGCCCTGTTGGAGCTGGTAACATAAGCATTTCTCTGCACCTGCTTTAACACCTGCAAATCTTTAATTTGATTTTATTTGAAGGCAGACTTTCATGCTACAATGAGTCCTAATTAAGGAGCTCTGACTGTTCCTCTGGAAAAAGAGGTTGAGGTAATTAGACTTCAAGCTCTGTTGCCTGTGTGACTTGTGATGGGCGGAGGTGAGCAGAGGTAACTGTGGATCATACATATTGGTGTGTGTGTGTGTGTGTGCGGGCATTCTGGCATTTATGTATGCGTGTGTATATCTTTGTGTGTCTGTGAAGGCTCCCTCTGATGATCAAGGATATCCCTGCTTGAGATGGAGAGTTGTGGAGGTAAAGACAGAGAGGAGAGTGGTGGAGACAGAGAAATAGAAAGACCGAGAAACAGACATGAGGGGGAGATGGAGAGAGAGAGCCTCCTACCTCTGCCAGTAAAGCCTAGTCTCATAGACTAGGCGTAGCATAGTAAACGTAAATCCGGGGTCACTCAAATTAGTATGATACAGTATGGTTACATAAACCAGATGGTTACTTAAGGCAAAAACAAAAATAGGGTGGATGGGAAGGTGTATAACGCAAACGTCTAGCAACCCAAAGGTTGAGAGTTCAAATCTTATCACGGACAACTTTAGCATTTTAGCTAATCAGCAGTTTTTCAACTATACATTTTAGCTACTTTGAAAAAACTTAGCATGTTAGCTAACCCTTCCCTAACCTTAAACCTTTAACCTAACTCCTAAACTTAAAACTAACTTAACCCTAACCCCTAGCCTAGCTAACGTTAGCCAGCTACCTAACAGTAGCCACCTAACTAGAATCCATAACATATCATATGTTTTGTGAATTTGTAACATATTGAATGTTTGGAAATGTGTAACATATTGAACGTTTTGCAGATTCGTAACATATAATACTAATTGTAATACGTAATATCATACAAAACAGGTGATGGACATCCACAAATGAATATATATATATATATATATATATATATATATATACCAAACGTAACATATCATACTAAATGGAGTGTCAGATTTACATACAGAATAATACTAAATGCTCTGAGACCAGGTTGGCCAGCACCGACGGCAGTGTTGCTGACTCTACTGGGGTCTGATCCTGACGGGGGTCTCTTCTTCTTCCGTCACGCTGCATCAGCAACACAACACATGGGATCCCTGAGTCATACAGCTAGGGTGGAGCCCCACTCCAGGGGGCTGAACAGAGGGCTTCTCCAGCCCAACCTGCCATGAGCCAAGCTGCTGTCAGGGGACTTTATGGAGCTCCAGCTGAAAGGGGGTGGTCCCCCAGTGGTCCCCGCTAATACCATCTACAGAACCGTCCAGCAGCAGGATTACTCTGCGGGCATCTGGCTCCGCAGGAAAGAGAAAAAACTTGAACATGTAAGCCAA
Organism: Oncorhynchus mykiss; assembly: GCF_013265735.2. Lineage (NCBI taxonomy): Eukaryota > Metazoa > Chordata > Actinopteri > Salmoniformes > Salmonidae > Oncorhynchus > Oncorhynchus mykiss. Next base: position 78,977,034 of record NC_048565.1, read on the forward strand.
GGGACACTGTTGTCTAATAAGTTGCTGTAACTGTGAAATCTATAGATTTCTCATGGCTGTTCTATCTCTGTTTGCAAGTTGTTGTCTATTAGGTATTTTTATCTGGTTGTTTCTATACTTGAGTGTTTTGTGTTAGCATTTCCAGTGGTTATTTGTTATATATTGCCTGCTGAATGATCTTATCTGCTCTAGTAGCGACTTCATTTTCTGCATTAATGATACAGTTGAACGTTATTGCTGTAGACTGGTGTTGTATTATTAGTTACTCTTCTTTACAGTGTAGAAGTTAGGGTCCAGAAGTCTATTGGATAAGCTGCTGCAACCACTGAGTGATTTGCGACAAGGGAAGGTACGCTAAAGTCAGACTGTACTGTATGTAAATTCTCCCTGTGCTCAGTTGGTGCTCTTAGTGGATTGAGCCTAATGTTCTCCTCGTAGCCGTACTCTGAACCAAAACTGATTTATCTGTAAGTAATGCTTCAAAGTGCTCTTCTTATTGAAGGAGGTCCATAAGAGTCCGACAAAGAAAAGCGAGTTTCTTGGCTTGCTTCCAGTCAGTGTGTCTTAAAAGGTTTCTATTTATATTATATCAAGGCATCTATAAAAACGCAAATGTGCCTGTAGATATGGTCCAGTGAATGTTTACCCTCGTGTCTAGCCTGCGGCCAGCAGTTTGAACTGGAAATGGTGCGTTGAATATTTGATGGTTCAAAGGGATTGGGCCGTGTTTATATGCGATGCTTTCCAAGCCCAGCTGTCTGTTCTCACTGCTTACCAAAAGAGGAGGAGAGGAGAGAGTTCTGCACTCCTCCTGGCTGCCTGTCTTGTCACAGCACCCAGTTAGCCAGCTCTTACCCCTAAATCCAAAACCAATTGAATGGTTTGATGAAGCCGTGTCCTTTCTGAGTTTCACTCTTTCTACAGAGAAAGTTGTAGAAACAGTAAAGTATGTCTTGAGCAATAAAGTATGCAATTTTACTGAATTTGGAACAGGGCAATAGAAGAGCTAATTACCAACAACAAAACAACACTTGAGATGATGTATTCTGTAACACCTTGCTTTGGTGAAACTTAAGTCTTGGAGGGATAAATAAACAGATCTGTAGTCATGAACCGTCACTCACCTTAAATCAACTGTGAAAGGTGGGAATGGGGTGTAATCTTTGTTTTGCTAGGAGAACTCGGAAACTCATAAACAGCGAGCGCCAAGAGGCTTGGGGAAATTGCTCGGGAGAGTCGTGCTGTGGCATGAAGCTGTAGAGGTGCTATGCTTGCTGTTGACATAAAGCAGTGCTGTTGACATAAAGCAGTGAAGATTGTAAATGGCAAGGTGTTATTGCAGATGTTCTACTCTCAGTATCCCCTGGACTCAGTGGACTGTGTGGGTGAACCCCTGCTGAACCCATCATATCACACCACATAGTGAGAGTTTATTTTGCACTGAGATTAGGAGTTATCTGTATGAGTTAGGACCAATGATGTATATAAACCCTGTATTGATCGTGCTGGGTTTAAAGCCACAGGTTGACACTCCTTCATAGGAATGAATGGAATTCAAAGGTCAAGTAGGGAGTGCTTGTATTTGTCCTGTTTCACAAATGTACAAGTTTGTAACCTGTTCAAGTGTGTGGTGTGAAGTAGATTTTTTTTTTTGCATATCCCACACACCCTGAGACACCCTCTGTGAGGTCACAGCATGGGATTAGCCATTACTGATGGTGACCCTGAAGCAATTAGGGTTAAGTGCCTTGCTCAAGGGCAGATCAACAGATTTTTCACCTAGTCAGCTCAGGGATTCAAACTAGCAAACTTTTGGTTACTGGCCCAACACTAGTATTTCAATTAAATGTTTTAAGGACAAAATTACATGTATTTAGGTATCTTTGTTGTTTTTGTGTGGACAGTAACATTAATAATATAAACATTTTATTTTAAGGATTTCTTTTATTTTTTATGTTTAGTTCACATAATATAATTTTAAAAGTATGCATAAACGTGTCTAATAGAAAAACATGTGGAAAAAACAAATAACATTTATATAGCTTCCAAAATGTTTTTTTACAACGGTGGGGGAGTGCCAAGATGGAGGTATGGTGGCTTCAACACAGCACCCCCCTATCAGTCATCGTGTGTGTGTGCATACACACACAGTAAATATATATATATATCTATCTATATCTATATCTCATTGGTTAGGACTTCCAGGAGAAGCCGGTTCTGTTTTTAATTTACTGGATAGTTCCCTGCTGCCTCCCATATCAGAATATCACATCTCTCGACTCTCGCTCTCTCTCGCACCTGCTGTCTCGACTTCTGAATGCTCAGCTTTGAAAAGCCAACTCACATTTCCTCCTGAGGTGTTGAACTGTTGCACCATCTATAACCACTGTGGTTATTTGACCCTGCTGGTCATCTATGAACATTTGAATGTCTTGAAGAACGATCTGGTCTTAATGGCCATGTACTCTTACAATCTCCACGCGGCACAGCCAGAAGAGGACTGGCCACACCTCGGTACCTGGTTCCTCTCTTCCTCTCAAGCCAGTGTGCTTCCAAATCTGAATTGCTTGCTCTATGGGATTTTTTGTCTGCGTGACGGTATAAGCACTTTGTGACAACTGCTGATGTAAAAAGGACTTTATCAAATACATTTGACTGATAAGTCTCCTTTGAAGTTGAACTCTAAAAGATGATAAAAATCTAAATTAATACACCTCACAAATATATAGCTAGTGGGTTATTTGCTAATGACATCAGTGACCACTGCCCTATTGCATGTATCAGAGATACTAGGCTAAAAAACCCTGACCCCCATATAATTCGAAAGAGAAACTATAAACACTTCTCAGAGCAAGCCTTTATCCATGACCTTTATTATTTAGAGCTTTTATCCGTAAACTGCATAATGGACCCAGTTTTAACGTTCTCTTTCTTTTCATAAATTTTTACCTTCATGGCTGAAAAACACACCCCATTAAAGCGACTTAGGGTAAAAAAATCTAACTAAGCCTTGGTTCTCCTGTGATTTGAAAATGCTTTTTCTGCAAAAGAATCAAGCATGGGCCTTGGCAAGGAAAACTGGTGAAACAGCTGATTGGCTGATTTTTAGGCAATTGAGAAATAAATGGACTGGAGGAATAAAAAAAGGCAACATCTAGGTATTTTCTTGATGCTCTGACAGAGTCTGCTGGTGATCCCTCTAAATTCTGGAAAACTGTTAACTCACTTAAACCAGGAAACTCCTTGACTTCCCTGCTGAAGCAAATTACATCGGAATCTGGGATCATCAGTGACCGAACTGAAATTTGTGATGCTTATTAAAAACATTTTCTTTCTGCTGGTATTCATTTTGAAAGAAAAAATGGCCAACATAATCCTGACCGGTCTATTGTTTCTGCGGAACCTATTATTGCTGGTGTTGTGACGTATATTTTTAATCAAACATTAGTCGTAGGAAAGATTCCTAAATCTTGGGAAAACACTTTTGTTTCACCACTCCTGAAGGGAGGTGATGGTAGTGAATTGGATAATTATCGGCCCATCTCTAAGCTCTCCTGTTTGGCTAAAATTCTAGAGTCACTGGTGAATAGGCAACTACAATCTTCTTTAACTGTTAACAATACTCTTTCTAGTAATCAATCTGGCTTTAGACCTAAACACAGTACTATTACGGCCACTGTACGTGTTGTAAATTATATTACTAATGCCCTAGATAATAGAAGTACTGTGCCGCCTTGTTCATAGATTTATCTAAAGCTTTTGACACTGTGGACCATGCGATACTTTTGGGTAAGCTGTCGTCAATAGGACTGGGACTGGATGCCTGTCGTTCGTTTAATGACTGTCTAAAGGATAGAAGTCAGGCTGTTAGAGTCGACTGCATCCAGTCAGAGCCATTGGAGTTGGTTAAAGGGGTCCCACAAGGTTCTATACTTTGGTCCGTTACTGTTCACTCTACATAAACAATATCGGTGATGAGATAAGAAAGTGTCCAAATTCATTTATATGCTGATGACACTGTCATGTACTCTATCGCTTCAACGGCTGACCAAGCATTATCACTATTGGAGACAGATTTTAAGATATTACAAGGGTCTTTTATACAGCTGAAACTTGTTTTAAATGCAACGAAAACACATTTTATGATTTTTAATAGGTTCAAAAAGTTGTTTGAAAATACACTTGCACTTACGAGCTTAGATGGTTCTTGAATTAATCAGGTCTCTGCATATACATATTTAGGGATATGGTTGGATGATAAACAGCCTTTTAAAATGCATATTGACGAACTTTGTAAACGGCTAAAAATCAAGCTAGGCTTCCTCTATAGAAACAGGACATGCTTGTCCTCTACAAATAGAAGACAAATTGTGCAAGCTACTTTTATGTCTGTTATAGATTATGGGAATATTATTTACATGCATGCTACGGCATCAACACTTAAATAGCTGGATGCTACTTATCATTGTTCACTTAGGTTTATTACGGGTGTTAGCTACAGAACTCACCACTGTGTTTAATATCATAATGTGGGTTGGACTTCGCTGTCCATGAGACGAGAACAACATGCTCTCGTGTTTGTCTATAAAGCACTTCTGAATAAGCTACATTCTTATTTATCATCACTCATCTTGAGGCCCATGCGACTTCCACAGAGTTGGGTATGGCTGCCTTTTCCTGTTACGCTCCTTGCCTATGGAATAGCCTGCAGACTAAACTTAAACTTGAGACTCTTGTCCCACTTGCTCATTTTAAATATTTATTGGAGCATTTTTATTTTTGTATTGTTTGCAACTGTTTCGGGTAATGCAAGTTCTTGTGCTGTTAGGGGAATAACCTGTGTGTAAATTAAATATGTTGCTGTATTTAAACATTTAAAAAAAATTGTATTATCTGTGATCGTTTTGTTTGTCTTGTGTAGTTTCTTAATCATTGTACCTAAACTGTATGTGTAAACATGTATACGCAGGGACCAGCTGTAAAAGAGACCTTGGTCTCAGTCTGTGTTCCTTGTTGACATAAAGGTGTAATTATAGCAGTGTGCTGCTTCGTGTATATAGCTTCGACTAAAGGCAGAAATAATCATTCTTATAACCCATCTAGTGTTTGATATGACAAATCACATTGGGTATGACCTCTAGCTAAACTCCCCTGGTCAATGTTCATATGAAGGAATTTGAGAATGTCAAGTCTCAAATAAAACATCCTTCAACATCAGTATCATCTGTCCCCTCCTGTCAGGAAGCTTCCACTAGTAGAACACAGCTGGGCAAATTGTCTCACTCCCATGTGAGATAAGTGATGTATACTCCAGTTATCTATGGAGAGGAGGAGTTATCTGTGTGAGTTAGGACTCCCAGAAGAATCCGGTTCAGTGTTTTTTTTTTTTTTTGTGTGTTTTTTTTTTTTTGTCTCCAGAATCGCATCAGAGAAGTCTACTTCAAAGTTGAATTGAACGGAGAAAATTGTATTTCAAAGTGTGTAGCTGTGAGCTGCTTTGTTTATAGAGCTTTGACCGGTGGCAGGAATAATCATTCTCAACTCGTGTTCGACGTGTCGAATTACAGAAAGAGCAGCCTAGCTGTTGCATTAGTAACGGCTAATTGGGGATCTAAACAAATAAATCAGTAGCCTGTTTTGTTTCTTGGTAAACAGACTAGCAGCTAGGTGAATGGTATCATGGGAGAGGCATTCTCTAGTTCAATAAGAAGCAGAGCTGTATGTGAGCAGTGTTTGATCTAAAGATGTAAGACACATTGCCTTAGTTATAGTGCCTTTGAACTTTGCAGGTTGAGTGTATTGATGCAAGAGAACCTTTCTACTATGGCAAATGGTAGTCAGCCTCCCAACAGGGTGCAGAGTGTCCAGAGTGGTTTTCTTCTCAGGGAGATTGAAAAACCCCTAGCTGTGACAGTAAAACTAATCAAATCAATTGCCAGGTCTGACAGCCTGCCTTCTCGCCCGTTTCCTCAATGTCTGTTAGAGTTAAAGATAAGGGACAGTTCAGGCACAACCTTGTCTCTGCTGGTACCACACTCACCCCACATTCCATCCCCCAACCATCAGTGTTAGTTATGACCTGAAATGACAAGAACCATTGCATCAACTTGTAGACTTGCCAACTAAGCTTTTACTTCCAAACTTTCTCCTCTACCAAGGGTATGAGTGAAACTGTTGTTTCGTCATCATTCAAACATAAAACATGTCTTCAATAAATGTAGGGTTTATTAGATGTTTTATGCATTGTGATTGAGTTTTTCTTACATCTGAGCTGACAGTAGCAAGAAAATCCCAATGTACTGTACGGACACATTAAACCATCAGCCTGGGGAAGCTACACCAGGAGCTACATCAGGGAGATGAAAGATAAATGAGGATAAAGTTTTAGTTTAGCTTGGCAGGCATTGGTTTTGATATTACAGAGCAACAATAGACCATGACAACACTACAGAGCCTTACTGTCCAGTATTTGTCTACAGTCGTGGCCAAATGTTTTGAGAATGACACAAATATTAATATTCACAAAGTTTGCTGCTTCAGTGTCTTCAGATATTTTTGTCAGATGTTACTATGAAATATTGAAGTATAATTACAAGCATTTCATAAGTGTCAAATGTGTTTATTGACAATTACATGAAGTTGATGCAAAGAGTTAATATTTGCAGTGTTGACCCTTCTTTTTCAAGACCTCTGCAATTCGCCTTGGCGTGCTGTCAATTAACTTCTGGGCCACATCCTGACTGATGGCAGGCCATTCTTGCATAATCAATGTTTGGAGTTTGTCCGAATTTGTGGGTTTTTGTTTGTCTACCCGCCTCTTGAGGATTGACCACAAGTTCTCAATGGGATTAAGGTCTGGGGAGTTTCCTGGCCATGGACCCAAAATATTGATGTTTGTTCCCCGAGCCACTTAGTTATCACTTTTGTCTTATGGCAAGGTGCTCCATCATGCTGGAAAAGGCATTGTTTGTCACCAAACTGTTCCTGGATGGTTGGGAGAAGTTGCTCTCGGGGGATGTGTTGGTACCATTCTTTATTCATGGCTGTGTTCTTAGGCAAAATTGTGAATGAGCCGAGAAGCTGAGAAGCAACCCCACACATGAATGCTCTCAGGATGCTTTACTGTTGGCATGACACAGGACTGATGGTAGCGCTCACCTTGTCTCCTCCGGACAAGCTTTTTTCCGGATGCCCCAAACAATCGGAAAGGGGATTCATCAGAGAAAATGACTATACCCCAGTCCTCAGCAGTCCAATCCCTGTACCTTTTGCAGAATATCAGTCTGTCCCTGATGTTTTTCCTGGAGAGAAGTGGCTTCTTTGCTGCCCTTCTTGACACCAGGCCATCCTCCAAAAGTATTCGCCTCACTGTACGTGCAGATGCACTCACACCTGCCTGCTGCCATTCCTGAGCAAGCTCTGTACTGGTGGTGCCCCGATCCCGCAGCTTAATCAACTTTAGGACAGGGTCCTGGCGCTTGCTGGACTTTCTTGGGGCGCCCTGAAGCCTTCTTCACAACAATTGAACCGCTCTCCTTGATGTTCTTGATGATCCGATAAATGGTTGATTTAGGTGCAATCTTACTGGCAGCAATATCCTTGCCTGTGAACCCCTTTTTGTGCAAAGCAATGATAACGTTTCCTTGCAGGTAACCATGGTTGACAGAGGAAGAACAATGATTCCAAGCACCACCCTCCTTTTGAAGCTTCCAGTCTGTTATTCGAACTCAATCAGCATGACAGAGTGATCTCCAGCCTTGTCCTCGTCAACACTCACACCTGTGTTAACGAGAGAATCATAGACATGATGTCAGCTGGTCCTTTTGTGGCAGGGCTGAAATGCAGTGGAAATGTTTTTTTGGGGATTCAGTTCATTTGCATGGCAAAGAGGAACTTTGCAATTAATCTGATCACTCTTCATAACATTCTGGAGTAGATGCAAATTGCCATCATACAAACTGAGGCAGCAGACTTTGAAAATTCATATTTGTGTCATTCTCAAAACTTTTGGCCACGACTGTATGTGGCACATTGGCCACTATAGCCACAGATACAGCAGAGGGTGCTATCGTCAAGCCTAAAAGAAGAGCTAAGGACCTCAATGTTATGGTCTAATGGAAGTGATGCTGGCGGCTTTGAGCTTTAATTTACATGGCACCATAACAATTTGTGAGAATCTACATACAGTGCAGTCGGAAAGTATTCAGACCCCTTTACTTGTTCCACATTTTGTTACTTTACAGACTTATTTTAAAATGGATTACATAGTTGTTTTCCCTCATCAAGCTACACACAATACCCCATAATGACAAAGCAAAAACTGGTTTAAATGTTTTTTTGCTTTTTACTCCACCAAAGCACATTCAGAGACTTGTCCCGAAGCCTCTCCTGCGTTGTCTTGACTGTGTGCTTAGGGTCGTTGTCCTGTTGGAAGGTGAACCTTTGCCACAATCTGAGGTCCTAAGTGCTCTGAAGCAATTTTTCATCAAGGATCTCCATTCATCTATGCCTTGATCCTGACTAGTCTCCCAGTCCCTGCCGCTGAACAACATCCCCACAGCATGATGCTGCCACCACCATGCTTCACTAGTCTCCCAGTCCCTGCCGCTGAACAACATCCCCACAGCATGCTGCTCCCACCACCATGCTTCACTAGTCTCCCAGTCCCTGCCCCTGAACAACATCCCCACAGCATGATGCTGCCACCACCATGCTTCACTAGTCTCCCAGTCCCTGCCGCTGAACAACATCCCCACAGCATGCTGCTCCCACCACCATGCTTCACTAGTCTCCCAGTCCCTGCCCCTGAACAACATCCCCACAGCATGATGCTGCTACCACCATGCTTCACCGAAGGGATGGTGCCAGGTTTCTTCCAGACACGACTCTTGGCATTCAGGCCAAAGAGTTCAATCTTGGTTTCGTCAGACCAGAGCATCTTGTTTCTCATGGTCTGACAGTCTTTAGGTGCCTTTTGGCAAACTACAAGCGGGCTGTCATGTGCCTTTTACTGAGTAGCGGCTTCCGTCTGGCTACTCTATCATAAAGGCCTGATTGGTAGAGTGCTGCAGATGTGGTTGCCCTTCTGGAAGGTTCTCCCATCTTGACAAAGGAACTCTAGAGCTCCGTCAGAGTGACCATCGGGTTCTTGGTCACCTCCCTGACCAAGGCCCTTCTCACCCGATTGCTCAGTTTGGCTGGGCGGCCAGCTCTAGGAAGAGTCTTGGTGGTTCCAAACTTCTTCCATTTAAGAATGATGGAGCCCACTGTGTTCATGGGGACCTTCAATGCTGCAGAAATGTTTTGGCACCCTACCCCAGATCTGTGCCTCTACACAATCCTGTCTCAGAGATCTATGGACAATTCCTTCGACCTCATGGCTTGGTTTTTACTCTGACACGTGCTGTCAACTGTGGGACCTTTATAAATACATGTGTACCTTTCCAAATCATGTCCAATCTATTAAATGGTATTTCTGTTTTCACTTTGTCATTATGGGGTATTGTTTGTAGATTGCTGAGGATTTTCATATTGAAAAATGACCCGTAAGTAAGCATTTCACTGTTAGTCTACAGCTGTTTTGCAACGAAGCATGTGACAAATACAATTTTATTTGACACGCACACAAACACTTTCTGTAATGACATGACGCTGGCGGGAGGTAGCTTAGCAGTTCATGTTCGGCCAGTAACCAAACGGTCATTGGTTGGAATGACAGAAGTGATTCTATTATGACTATCCTTTAACTTGTTGTTCAACAAAACAATGATTCCAGTAGTGGGAGAGGCATGCATCTGCATCAAGATAATGACACGGGTTTGCTTGTGGTTTTCTACGTGCGCGCGCGCGCGCGTGTGTGTGTGTGTACGTGCTCATTAGACAGGGCAGATGGGCCATGTCTAATCCTGCTAACTCAGAGCAGGCCGACACACTGCTGGTTGATTCTCTGTCATACGGCTCCAGTGGGACCAATGAAGCAAACCTTCAGACCATACTATATCAGCCCTCACAGTGTAGGTTCTGGCTTAGTCTACTGCATAGTCTACTGTAAAGTTAACTTAGTGTAATATAAGTCGATGTACAGTATACTTTAGTCTACTGTAAGGTGTACTTTAAAGTATACTTAGTCTACTGCTCATCTACTTAGTCTACTTAGTATAATGCTTAGCCTACTGTAAATTGGCTTGAGTCATTGATAAAAGGAATTTTTGCTCTCCATTTTATGCACATACAGTATGTATTTTGGGAATTGTAAGATGCATCACTATTATCATGGAAAACAATAAGTAAAACTACAGTAGGTTTCAAAATCTATTGAACAGCTATTTTGAATTAAATCAATAGGAATAGTAAGCTATCCTGATAGCCAACTTCTATGGTATGTCAGGTTAATACAGAAGGTTGTTGTATATTCTCCATATGCATCCGACTCCTATTACTTTTTATTCATCATCTCAACTGTCAGGTCTGACCTGGCAAACCATTATAGGGTACCCCGCTTCAGTAACGGTTCAGCCCCAACCCTCAAGACCTGCTCAAGGTCCTAAACAATATCTTAACCGCCATCGATAAGAAACAATACTGGGCAGCCTTATTCATTGACAGAGTCGAAAGCCTTGGCCAGGTAAATCACCACATCCTCATCGGCAGACTCAATAGCCTTGGTTTCTCAAATGATTGCCTCACCTGGTTCACCAACTACTTCTCTGATAGAGTTCAGTGTGTCAAATCAGAGGGCCTCTGGCAGTCTCTATGGGGGCCTCTGGCAGTCTCTATGGGGGGCCTCTGGCAGTCTCTATGGGGGTGCCACAGGGTTCAATTCTTGGGACGACTCTCTTCTCTGTATACATCAATGATGTCGCTCTTGCTGCTGGTGAGTCTCTGATCCACCTCTACGCAGACGACACCATTCTGTATACTTCTGGCCCTTCTTTAGACACTGTGTTAACAACCCTCCAGGCAAGCTTCAATGCCATACAACTCTCCTTTCGTGGCCTCCAATTGCTCTTAAATACAAGTAAAACTAAATGCATGCTCTTCAACCGATCGCTGCCCGCACCTGCCCGCCCGTCTAGCATCACTACTCTGGACGGTTCTGACTTAGAATATGTGGACAACTACAAATACCTAGGTGTCTGGTTAGACTGTGAACTCTCCTTCCAGACTCACATTAAACATCTCCAATCCAAAGTTAAATCTAGAATTGGCTTCCTATTTCGCAACAAAGCATCCTTCACTAATGCTGCCAAACATACCTTTGTAAAACTGACCATCCTACCGATCCTCGACTTCGGCAATGTCATTTACAAAATACCCTCCAATACCCTAATCAATAAATTGGATGCTGTCTATCACAGTGCCATCCGTTTGGTCACCAAAGCCCCATATACAACCCACCACTGCGACCTGTATGCTCTCGTTGGCTGGCCCTCGCTTCATTACTCGTCGCCAAACCCACTGGCTCCAGGTCATCTACAAGACCCTGCTAGGTAAAGTCCCCCCTTATCTCAGCTCGCTGGTCACCATAGCAGCACCCACCTGTAGCACGCACTCCAGCAGGTATATCTCTCTGGTCACCCCCAAAGCCAATTCTTCCTTTGGCCACTCTCCTTTCAGTTCTCTGCTGCCAATGACTGGAACGAACCTCAAAAATCTCTGAAACTGGAAACACATCTCCCTCACTAGCTTTAAGCACCAGCTGTCAGAGCAGCTTACTGATTACTGCACCTGTACATAGCCAATCTATAATTTAGCCCAAACAACTACCGCTTCCCCTACTGTATTTATTTATTTATTTATTTTGCTCCTTTGCACCCCATTATTTATATTTCTACGTTGCACATTCTTCCACTGCAAATCTACCATTCCAGTGTTTTACTTGCTATATTGTATTTACTTCGCCACTATGGCCTTTGTTTGCCTTTACCTCCCTTATCTCACCTCATTTGCTCACATTTGTATATAGACTTATTTTTCTACTATATTATTGACTGTATGTTTGTTTTACTCCGTGTAACTCTGTGTTGTATGTTTCGAACTGCTTTGCTTTATCTTGGCCAGGTCGCAATTGTAAATGAGAACTTGTTCTCAACTTGCCTACCTGGTTAAATAAAGGTAAAATTTAAAAAAGCACCAGACATTTCCAAATCGCAGACACACACACGTACTTGACCTTGTAGAATGTTTTAATTTTTTAAATGTTTTAAATTATTATTTATTACAAAAGACACAAGGAAGGGGTAACATTAAAGTATTAGAACATGAAGGACAAACAACACAGCATCAAGACACTATCAAACATGTATCAGTCTTTCCGCAACAGAGCCATCCTTATGTGTGAGGGTGCGTGTGCATGATAGTGATATAAAATATATGTCTTAGTTGTCATAGTTTCCTTTTTCATGATCACAATCTTGTGAAACCCGAACCCTCCAAGGTCCCCCACAGTTCCCCAATTGCTGTCCCTCAACCATTTGAGACCTCTCCCACAGCCCCCCCCCACCCCCACCCCACTGGAAGAAGAAAAATACAATTAATTGAATTCCCCCCCAAGAACCCCCCCAATGCACCAACAACCAAGAGAATGAACTAAAGAGAAAAAAGGAAAAGACAGAAGAAACAACAATGCAAAAAAATCTAAACAAATATTAAAAACAAAGGACATCAAGGACAACTGAAATGTTAACAGCAATGCCTACTTTATATGTCTGTGTGCATGTCTGGCACTATTACATGTATGTGTGTGTTCTTGTATGTGTTTATTTATTTATTTTCTCCTTCATCTTTTGACCATCATTCTCTCTCTCACACAGCAACTCCACTCCGACTTGTCTCCAATTCCACATCCCAACCCTCAGCTTCCCTCAGCCCATCCCATCATTCTCTCTCTCACAACAACTCCACTCCCACTTGTCTCCAATTCCACATCCCAACCCTCAGCTTCCCTCAGCCCATCCCATCATTCTCTCTCTCACAACAACTCCACTCCCACTTGTCTCCAATTCCACATCCCAACCCTCAGCTTCCCTCAGCCCATCCCATCATTCTCTCTCTCACACAGCAACTCCACTCCGACTTGTCTCCAATTCCACATCCCAACCCTCAGCTTCCCTCAGCCCATCCCATCATTCTCTCTCTCACAACAACTCCACTCCCACTTGTCTCCAATTCCACATACCAACCCTCAGCTTCCCTCAGCACATCCCATCATTCTCTCTCTCACACAGCAACTCCACTCCCACTTGTCTCCAATTCCACATCCCAACCCTCAGCTTCCCTCAGCACATCCCATCATTCTCTCTCTCACACAGCAACTCCACTCCCACTTGTCTCCAATTCCACATCCCAACCCTCAGCTTCCCTCAGCCCATACCAACCCTCAGCTTCTCTCAGCCCATCCCATCTATCTCTGCTGGCCACCCACAGCCCATCTCATCTATCTCTGCTGGCCACCCACTTCGTGTTTCTATGCAACACATATCTTTCAACTATACTATGATGTTTAACATACAATTTCAATCTATCTAATCGAATAGAATCTACAGATTGCATGTAGAAGATAAATACTTTTACTAAGAGTATTAGTAATTGACTGACCCGGTCTCTCCAGATCTCCTATCAGTAATATTTCTAGGGTCAGTTATAGATCAATGTTATACATTTTCAGCCATTCCTGAACCTGAGACCAGAAACAGGCTACCTGAGGGCAATACCAAAACAAATGGTCTATTGATTCTGTATCCTCACAACAAAATCTGCAGAGCTTCGATGATTATATGCCCCAAATTTTCAACATTTTGTTGGTGGCAAGAATTCTATATAATAATTTTAGCTGAAAAACACGAAGTCTTGAATCTTGCGTTGTTTTATATATCAACTCATACACCCTGTACCATGGAATCGGTACATCAAAAATGTCTTCCCAACTATTTTGCAATCTGTATGGCACAGTTGTCAACATCCTGGTCCTCAAATGAAACTGGTATACTTTCCTATTTATGCTATTTTTATTCCTCCCTGTAGACTTATCTAACGTCTATGTCAGACACATTGGCCTAATATAGTTTATTCAAATCCCCTCTGCACTTAAGGCATTGAACTTCCATGTGTATTATGCATAACTGTAGATAGTTCCCCATTGTTTCGTAATAGCATTGTTAATCACAGCTTTCTGAAATATGCATTTGTACTGCCGGCTAAGTGACCATCAGTATTATTGAAGTGGGGACCATTACTTTTATCAGTATTGTTGACGTGGGGACCATTACTATTATCAGTATTGTTGACGTGGGGACCATTACTATTATCAGTATTATTGACGTGGGGACCATTACTATTATCAGTATTGTTGACGTGGGGACCATTACTATTATCAGTATTATTGACGTGGGGACCATTACTATTATCAGTATTGTTGACGTGGGGACCATTACTATTATCAGTATTGTTGACGTGGGGACCATTACTATTATCAGTATTATTGACGTGGGGACCATTACTATTATCAGTATTGTTGAAGTGGGGACCATTACTATTATCAGTATTGTTGACGTGGGGACCATTACTATTATCAGTATTGTTGACGTGGGGACCACTACTATTATCAGTATTATTGACGTGAGGACCAATACTATTATCAGTATTGTTGACGTGGGGACCATTACTTTTATCAGTATTGTTGACGTGGGGACCATTACTATTATCAGTATTGTTGACGTGGCGACCATTACTTTTATCAGTATTGTTGAAGTGGGGACCATTACTATTATCAGTATCGTTGACGTGGGGACCATTACTATTATCAGTATTGTTGACATGGGGACCATTACTATTATCAGTATCGTTGACGTGGGGACCATTACTATTATCAGTATTGTTGACGTGGGGACCGTTACTATTATCAGTATCGTTGACGTGGGGACCGTTACTATTATCAGTATTGTTGACATGGGGACCATTACTATTATCAGTATCGTTGACGTGGGGACCATTACTATTATCAGTATTGTTGACGTGGCGACCATTACTTTTATCAGTATTGTTGACGTGGGGACCATTACTATTATCAGTATCGTTGACGTGGGGACCATTACTATTATCAGTATTGTTGACGTGGGGACCATTACTATTATCAGTATCGTTGACGTGGGGACCATTACTATTATCAGTATTGTTGACGTGGGGACCATTACTATTATCAGTATTGTTGACGTGGGGACCATTACTATTATCAGTATTGTTGACGTGGGGACCATTACTTTTATCAGTATTGTTGAAGTGACCAGAATATTGTTCTCAACAGCGTCCTGGTCATCTCCTGCTTGGCAAAGTCTAAATGGATAGATACAAAAGTTGATATTGTTTTCTTTATCAGACGTAAATCTTGTTGGGTTGTTTTTGTTTCTATACTGTATTGACAGTAGAAAGTGCACTTGGTAGGACATTATTTTATCACCGATTCTCCCTCTTACTCATTCATAAAGCAATTTAACGACTGGATGTACAAGCTTAGAAAAAAAGCTCCTCTCTAGAACCTAAAAGTGTTCTTCGCCTCTCCCCATAGGCAAACCCTTTGAAGAACCCTTTTTGGTTCCAGGTAGAACCTTTTCCACAGTGTTCTACATAGAACCCAAGAGTTCTACCTGGAACCAAAAAGGGTTATCCTATGGGGACAGCCGAAGAACCCGTTTGGAATCCTTTTTTTCTAAGAGTGTATCTGTAAAGATCTGACACCACCTTAAACCCTGACCAGTGACAGTATTCTCATCGCTTCACTGCAGGACCATTGCTAAAAAAAATGTCCTTTTTACTTTTATATTTCAGAGATTCACATGAGATCATTTTAGGAACATTAGGAGACACTGAGGGATTGGGAGTGGTGTAAGATTCATTTGGGCTGTCAATTGTGTAGTGTCTCAGATCTAATTAAATCCAAATCTAATGAAATTGTGCAAAGGCAATTGCAACACATATCACTCGTACATTTCTTTCTCCGACATCCCACCACACCTCCACCCCCCCCCTCCCCATTCCCATTATATATTTTTACACCCCTGAAATATTGTTTCAAATGCATTTATGTAAGTGTGATAATTAGACCTCAGTGGAAATACTGTTAGCAGTCATGGTGATGGTTATTGGGGGGAAAAAATAATATCTTCAACATTTGTAGATGGACTTGATATTTCACAAATGTAAATTAATGTGAACCAGCACTTTTGATTGAATTGTCCTGATATGATAATTGATAGGCTTTTCATGGACAGCAGCATATTTTGACTGATCACTGTAGTCTGATGGGTACTGTTGGTAAATACGTAAGGGGGAAAACCTTTCAATACATAGGATCAAAACCTAAACCCCATCTTCTTCTGCAACACAATAGTTTTTTCTCCTGAAGAAGACCTTTACTGAGTGATGGATGCCTTTCAAGGAACTACTGGTTCACTTTTTCCAGGTAAACACATTCTGAGGTAGTGAGGTGGCTTTATCTGTAACAAATCAGATCAAACAGCTGCTATCATTGTTCGTTTTAATTATTTGTTTTTCAAGCTGTCATGGCTGGGATTGGAACCAAGCATCGTAATATCCATGGCTTTGTTTTTCAAGCTGTCATGGCTGGGATTGGAACCAAGCATCGTAATAACCATGGCTTTGTTTTTCAAGCTGTCATGGCTGGGATTGGAACCAAGCATCGTAATATCCATGGCTTTGTTTTGCGTCATCACATACTCTTAAACAGCTACAGTATATGACATTGAATTTAATATTGTAGTTCAAAGGCAGGATGGTGCAGTAATCTGGTTTTGTTTCTGCTGGCTGTCATCTGTGGGGGGATATGCTTGCCAGCCCCCCTCCCTCTACCCCTCTCAGGTAGTAGTATACCGTGTGCCTTTATCTGCCCCGCTCATAGCCAATGATCTGAGCGATGGCTTTCCTGACCTTGGGCCTTGGGCCTGTAGAATGTCTATTGTTCCTCTCCTCTGTTGCAGTCAGCTGGGTGCTTCATTATCCAGAAATGCACAGTACACTGTCCAACACAACACAGATACACTCTGTAGATCAGATAGCACTGACCAATAGAATAGAACTGCAGTAATAAGTACTGTATAGCACACTAAGGGAGAACAACAGCAGAGCAGATCAGCAGCTGGCTAGATTGGATGGAGAAAGCAGACAAAAGAGCAGAGACAGATGTATCTGATAATTCAGCTCAGGTTGTCTGATGGATCAAACACTAACCGAGTCAGAGAAGATGGGCTGTTAGACGGACAGCAGTGGCTAGACAGAAATCGGATTAGACACCTATGGATTTGACCAGACGCTCAAGATGACACCCTCACAGATGATTTACTTTTGTTTGGTGATTGAAGTCGATGGCAGCTTTGTTTATATTTATGGGATACATGTACACTGTACAGCAGATCATGCCTGTGTTGTAGGAAAACAGTGTGTGGAGACTGCTCTCTATTGGTGGCTGTGTGTTATAACACTGCTGCAGGGAAGGTTGACTATTCATCATTTTAATTAAGGTGAAAATTAAATCAGACTGTGGAAATACCATGGAAGTGTGTGTGTGTGTGTGTGTGTGTGTGCTTTGCAATATCTTGGTGATTGTAGCTTAATGTTTATTCAGTACACAGTATGGGAGGATTATGTTGCCAACGTGGAATAGACATTGAATTGATGTCTGCTCCCAGTGGTGTCTTTTCTGACATCCTAACACACTGCAGCGTCACTATCACAATGGTATAAATGTAATCGATTGGTTTCCATAATCCTGTAATATTCAAATGCACCTTGGTTTTAAACAGGTTATTCTTTTGTCATCCTGGTGGCTACAAATGTTCATCTATGCATCACATTTCTGTGCAGGTATTTATCCTATTGGTAATATTATAATCATGTGATGTAATCATGTGAAATTTGAAAACATTGCTGTCAGTTTGCCACTTCATGCCACCTATAGTGTTCAACGTCTTTCCTTTGCTGTGGATCATTTGTTTGTAATCTACACATGTGCAGTGTGTGTATAACTCATAATACCCACTGAGGATTTATCCTTTATCTACTACAGACCTGCCAACAATTTCCTTTGGAATCATGTGAGCTAACTAATATTATTCATGCATATGTGTGTATCAATTTATGTAGTGTGCCTGTCTGACTTTGTGTGAGAACTGAGGAGCTACAGGAGTTGTGATTTTGCCCAGATGTAACGGTCTGCCTCTGGCTGAGGTTCTCACTCCGTATGGCTTGAACAGAGGGAGGGAAGATGGCTGGAGTGGATTTGTATTGGATGGAATAGAAGAGGGGGGAGGATCATGAAAGGTAGGAGGGCTGAGGAGAATGGACCATCTATCTTTCCCAATCTCACGATCTGTGTTTCCAACTAAAGGGTGGAGAAGTGTGAGGAAGAGATACAGAAGGGGAGGGAGAGCGAGCGGGTGAGGGAAAGGGAAGGAGAAGGGGAAAATGTAGTGAGAAATAGAGAGAGTATGAGAGAGGGAGAGATTGATAGCATGTCAGGACTCAGTAGCTTCCTGTTTCTACACTCTACATTATACCTTTCATTTGGAACCTGTCCAGCCAACAGGAATAGCAGCGTGTGAGGGGACAGCATCCCCTGCCCTGTCAGAAACAGGCTCCTGCCCAGAAAACAAGCACACACAATTACACACACACACACACACACACACACACACGTGTGCTGCGGAGAGGACTATCGACGCAGGGGTGCATAATGAAGGTGAGTTCTACTCACTCAAAGAAAGCCAAATAATTTCAGAGAGGTCAGCAGCTACTGTTTCACTAGGAACGTTGCCAGCTGGCGTGTCATCTTTTAGCTTATATTCATGTGTCAGCTTACGTGGGATTGTGTTGTTGTAGCTCGCAATGAGACTTTGAAATTGAAAACAGGTGAATGTGTTTTTGGCTGTGAACAGTGTTGTTCTCTGAGCTTTTGATGCTACAGTATGTACGAGGTCATTGATCTCAGTGCAAACTGTACATTTTCATTTGCTTGCTTTTACTTCACAACACCACTGGGTTGTAGTTTTTGATGAAGACATTGAAAATAGGTGAGGGATTTGGGCTCTTCAGTAGTTGGGGGATGTACAGTATAACGTTGAGGGGAAGGCAGTGTTGTTGAAGGTGATGCTGGGTTGTTTGCTTGAGGATGAAGTTACACTAAAGAAAGATTGCTGTGAAGGAATATATCACTAAATTACTGACCACATTTAGTCATGACATGAAGCAGCTCATGGTTTCATGCTAAACAACATTCCCAGATTTCAAATGTTTATAAGGTTGGTGGGTGAAAACTTTAATGAGGATTTGGGGATGCTGTTCATTTGCATATTTGTCAAATGTTTTTGGAATTTGGTGTGGTTCCAGTCATTTTGTCATCTGTCATATTGTTGTCACATTGCAGACGACACCACTGAGATGCTGAGGATGTTTGACCGGGGATACAGGGTTGAAGGGTTTGTGTAGATATTTTTTACAACCTCTTTGGGGGGTGTCACAGCTCACTTAGCAGTAAGGGAAGGCGCAAAGTGCAGCAACTCTCCCTCGCATCGGCCGTCACTCTTTCAGCACCGCTGCACAAAACAAAGCTGACAACTGAAGCATGCAGCCAATATGACACAGGCTGACCTGCTATTCTGCCTGTGGGGAAATGAGTGGAGGGGGAGGGGTTTCTCTCTAAATTCCACTCGCAGACAGGATCTCTATGCATAGAGCGTGCCAACGCGCGCACACACATACACACTGAGCTAACAGAACTCATCCAGCAGAAAGCCCATAGGAGAGGGAAGCCAGAATTACTTGGAGTGGTACCCATGGAAACATCACCACTGGCTCACCTCTGCCTCCTCAGGTAGTTCCAAGTCAAATCGTATTGGTCACATATGTGTTCAGCAGATGTTATTGGTCACATATGTGTTCAGCAGATGTTATTGGTCACATATGTGTTCAGCAGATGTTATTGGTCACATATGTGTTCAGCAGATGTTATTGGTCACATATGTGTTCAGCAGATGTTATTGGTCACATATGTGTTCAGCAGATGTTATTGGTCACATATGTGTTCAGCAGATGTTATTGGTCACATATGTGTTCAGCAGATGTTATTGGTCACATATGCGTTCAGCAGATGTTATTGGTCACATATGTGTTCAGCAGATGTTATTGGTCACATATGTGTTCAGCAGATGTTATTGGTCACATATGTGTTCAGCAGATGTTATTGGTCACATATGTGTTCAGCAGATGTTATTGCGAGTGTAGTGAAATTATTTCGCTTCTAGTTCCGACAGTGCAGCAGTATCTAACAAGTAATCTGACAATTTCACAACAACTACCTAATACACACAAATCTAAGTAAAGGAATGGAATAAGAATATCTACATATAAATATATGGATGAGCAATGACCGAGCAGGATAGGCAAGATGCAATAGATGGTATAGAATACAGTATATACATACGAGATGAGTAATGCAAGATATGTAAACAGTATTAAAGTGACTAGTGTTCCATTTATTAAAGGGGCTAATGATTTCAAGTCTGTTTGTAGGCAGTAGCCTCTCTGTGCTAGTGATGGCTATTTAACAAGCTGATGGCCTTGAGATCGAAGCTGTTTTTCAGTCTCTTGGTCCCAGCTTTAAAGCACCTGTACTTACCTCTCCTTCTGGATGATAGCGGGGTGAACAGGCAGTGGCTCGGGTGGTTGTGCTTGATGATCTTTTTGGTCTTCCTGTGACATCGGGTGCTGTAAATGTCCTGGCGGGTAGGTAGTTTGCCCCCGGTGATGTGTTGTGTAGACCGCACCACCCTCTGGAGGTGCAGTTGCCGTACCAGGCGGTGATTCAGCCCCACAGGATGCTCTCAACTGTGCATCTGTACAACAATGCAGTTGGTGGGGTCAGTTTATGAGATCAGTTGGCGGGGTCAGTTAAGGATTACATTGTTACTTACGGCTTACAGTCTCTGAGGATATGAGTAACATATCTTAGTCCCACACACTGGCAGACTGTGTTTCCCAAACTCCATCCTGCCCCCCCCCCCCCCCCCCCTCCCTTGGTGCACATATTGTTTTTTTGCCCTAGCACTACATAGCTGATTCAAATAATGAAAGCTTGATGATGAGTTGGTTATTTGAATCAGCTGTGTAGTGCTGGGGCCTCAGCTCTGAGTTTGGGAAACACTGGTTTATGGCACAAGTGTCAGTGTTTTGTGTGTGTGGGAAGCAAACTGAAATTCTAATATTGTTTTTGCAGACCTCGTGCTGTGAGACGGTTCCCTGGGCAGTATTCTGTCCTAACGTCTGAATCTTATTTCAGACTCATTCTGCTGACTGGTGTAATATGGAAGCACTAGTATGCCAAGCTTTACATAGTATGCCACTATTTTTTTTACATATGTCAACTATTAATGGAACTCTTGCACAAAATAACCTTTTCAAAATCATGACTGCAACATATTAGCCTCTTAAACAATGTCTTACTTTATTGCTTACGTCTCTTCTATCACAAGGGGACGGACCCTACCCCTCCTGCCCAAGTGCATTAGGTCACAGTGCTCTGGAGATCATATATCACAAGGATTGAATGAGCGGATGGGCTGACCACGGACCAGTTATGGTCAGGAGCTCAGAGGTCTCTGTGAGTCTGTAATGGCCAAGCCAGTGCTGCAGGCTGCAGCCTATAGGGGCTCCATGAGGGAGGGACTGGGACGGCAACAGTGCTACCGTCCCTGGCTGGACCAATAATACTGCAGCATGGAGAGACATATCATTGATCGTCTCTTGACTGGACTAAACTAATGGTGCCGCTCCAAAAATAATGAGATCTAATAAGTGTGCACTGTCTGATTTATAAAACATGAATTACTGCATGTCCCTTTATTAGATTATATGCAAAGGGAAACGGTTTTGAATTGTGTTTGAGATAGCTTGGTTGATGCTTGAAAGTGATTTATTTGATCAAATATTCTACCTCCTCTCCATTCTTCTACCAAAATTGAATTT
The DNA here is from genome assembly GCF_013265735.2 of Oncorhynchus mykiss. Classification (NCBI taxonomy): domain Eukaryota; kingdom Metazoa; phylum Chordata; class Actinopteri; order Salmoniformes; family Salmonidae; genus Oncorhynchus; species Oncorhynchus mykiss. The sequence continues at coordinate 78,999,063 of NC_048565.1, forward strand.
CTGATTATCTGGCAGGGCATTTAACCCATCTTTTACTCAAATACTGGAAGAAATTGATACATTTTGCAGTTATTCGCAATAATTTCATGTCACACATGCAAACACACACACACACACACACACACACACACACACACACACACACACACACACTTTCCACTAATTGGTCTTTGGATCTGAAAAAAAAGATCAGAGATGGGTTGCTTGTCTAAGCACATCCATATAGACACACAAATGGACACTAACATAACACATTTCCCTAATGCAGAATGTGTAAGTTATTTAGCTTGCAGAGTGTGTCTGAGTCTCTTTTAGTATGTAGCTTGGAGCAGTAGTGATGGGAGTTTACGCACCCTCTAAATCAGACAGCAATTCACAGATCAGCCCTGGCAGTGCACAGTATTGATTTCCTTTGTTACGTAGACCATACTTAACTTAACATTTCTGTGTCACCAGAGGATTTTAGCTTCATGGATAAATTAGTAGACTGTATTAGTGATTTAAATACATGGGTACTTATTGTTGGAGCCCAAGCACAGAGAGAGAGAATCTGTCTGGACATTTTAATTCACGGACAATAAAAATTAAACACTAGGTGAAAAACCTAGGTGTTGTTTTAGATTCTGAACTCAATTTCGAATCCCACATTAGGAATGTGACAAATAGCTTTTTAACCACTTGAGGAACATTGCCAAGGTGTGACCGTTTCTCTCTCGTGCTGACACAGGGAGACTCATCCATGCTTTTATTACGAGCAGGCTTGACTACTGTAATGCTCTCCTGTCTGGTCTACCCAAGAAAGCCATTGGTCAACTGCAAAACATACAGAATGCTGCAGCACGGGTACTGAGCAAGGCCAGACGGAGAGCACACATTACATCAGGTTTAAGGTCTCTGCAATGGCTGCCTGGGAGTTTTAGAATTTATTTTAAGATTCTTCTATTGGTTTTTAAATCAATCCACAATTGTGCACCCCAATACATGTCAGACATGCTTTTAAGTTATGTACCCAGTATGTCCCTCAGGTCCTCTGGCACTGTCCTTTTAACTATCCCAAAGGCTAGGATGAAGAGGCATGGAGAAGCAGCCTTTAGACATTATACCCCCAGCCTCTGGAAAAGCCTGCCAGAGAACCTGAGGGGGGCCGAAACTGTGGACCTTTTTTGCTTCACTTTTCCTTAGGGTGATTTTTAATCGTTGGGTTTTTGTTATTCTTTAATTTTCTATCCTCTTATGTTTGTGTTGTAAATATTTAAGTTGTTTTATTTTCCTTGTTTATTAACTTTTTCCTGTGAAACACCTTGCGTTGCATTCCATGTCTGAAATGTGCTGTATAAATAAAGCTTGATGATTTGAATATAAAACTCGACAGATATGCAGAGAGGGCAGAAGCAGGAAGAAGCATTAGAAGAACCGTAAAATATATACAGTACTATTTCTACTGTAAATGGAGAACACTGATAGCTTACTGTAGCCGACAAAACTGATGTTTCTGCACCATCATACAGTAATTTGTTTGATTTCTTTGAAGTGTTCGAGGCTTTTATTATTTTATATTCTGTCCTCTGACAAAGATGGTGGTTAATTGGTCCCTTGTCTAGGGGAAATGGCCTGCTTTCTGTCAGTGCAGCAGTTCTGAAATTTCTGCTGCGTTGTTCCCATCATCATGGTGTTTGTGCTCCACCAGCTGTCCTCTGGTTATGAAAGCCCCAGGCTGAGGCTTCCCAGGGATGAGGGGAAGGGTCCCAGGGTCTGGAAAACTAGTCTTCTCCCATCTGGCATTAGAGGTGTCTGGAGCCTCAGAGATGTTGCTCTAATGGAGGCTTAATTGACTTATTGATCAGAAGGGGCCTGGATGAGATCAATGGGCTGAGCTGCCTGCAGGGAGCGGATCCCAGCCCTTCAGACTAAAGTAGACGCGATCCTTACCAGTTACCACTCCAAGAGATAGTGGAGAGAGAGAACATGTTCCTGACAAATTCTCAGGGTGTTGATACTGTATTTTCTATCTTGTTGATTGCATTTTTACCACTGGAGCCATTCTATAGCTACATACAGTGCCTTGCGAAAGTATTCGGCCCCCTTGAACTTTGCGACCTTTTGCCACATTTCAGGCTTCAAACATAAAGATATAAAACTGTATTTTTTTGTGAAGAATCAACAACAAGTGGAACACAATCATGAAGTGGAACGACATTTATTGGATATTTCAAACTTTTTTAACAAATCAAAAACTGAAAAATTGGGCGTGCAAAATTATTCAGCCCCCTTAAGTTAATACTTTGTAGCGCCACCTTTTGCTGCGATTACAGCTGTAAGTCGCTTGGGGTATGTCTCTATCAGTTTTGCACATCGAGAGACTGACATTTTTTCCCATTCCTCCTTGCAAAACAGCTCGAGCTCAGTGAGGTTGGATGGAGAGCATTTGTGAACAGCAGTTTTCAGTTCTTTCCACAGATTCTCGATTGGATTCAGGTCTGGACTTTGACTTGGCCATTCTAACACCTGGATATGTTTATTTTTGAACCATTCCATTGTAGATTTTGCTTTATGTTTTGGATCATTGTCTTGTTGGAAGACAAATCTCCGTCCCAGTCTCCGGTCTTTTGCAGACTCCATCAGGTTTTCTTCCAGAATGGTCCTGTATTTGGCTCCATCCATCTTCCCATCAATTTTAACCATCTTCCCTGTCCCTGCTGAAGAAAATCAGGCCCAAACCATGATGCTGCCACCACCATGTTTGACAGTGGGGATGGTGTGTTCAGGGTGATGAGCTGTGTTGCTTTTACGCCAAACATAACGTTTTGCATTGTTGCCAAAAAGTTCAATTTTGGTTTCATCTGACCAGAGCACCTTCTTCCACATGTTTGGTGTGTCTCCCAGGTGGCTTGTGGCAAACTTTAAACAACACTTTTTATGGATATCTTTAAGAAATGGCTTTCTTCTTGCCACTCTTCCATAAAGGCCAGATTGGTGCAATATACGACTGATTGTTGTCCTATGGACAGAGTCTCCCACCTCAGCTGTAGATCTCTGCAGTTCATCCAGAGTGATCATGGGCCTCTTGGCTGCATCTCTGATCAGTCTTCACCTTGTATGAGCTGAAAGTTTAGAGGGACGGCCAGGTCTTGGTAGATTTGCAGTGGTCTGATACTCCTTCCATTTCAATATTATCGCTTGCACAATGCTCCTTGGGATGTTTAAAGCTTGGGAAATCTTTTTGTATCCAAATCCGGCTTTAAACTTCTTCACAACAGTATCTCGGACCTGCCTGGTGTGTTCCTTGTTCTTCATGATGCTCTCTGCGCTTTTAACGGACCTCTGAGACATCACAGTGCAGGTGCATTTATACGGAGACTTGATTACACACAGGTGGATTGTATTTATCATCATTAGTCATTTAGGTCAACATTGGATCATTCAGAGATCCTCACTGAACTTCTGGAGAGAGTTTGCTGCACTGAAAGTAAAGGGGCTGAATAATTTTGCACGCCCAATTTTTCAGTTTTTGATTTGTTAAAAAAGCTTGAAATATCCAATAAATGTCGTTCCACTTCATGATTGTGTCCCACTTGTTGTTGATTCTTCACAAAAAAAGACAGTTTTATATCTTTATGTTTGAAGCCTGAAATGTGGCAAAAGGTCGCAAAGTTCAAGGGGGCCGAATACTTTCGCAAGGCACTGTAAATAACCTGCACCTTTTTGGCCAGTTTTCTTTTTCTCTTTTACCCGCTCTCTGTTTTCCCTCTTTCCAGTCACGTTTTCTAATTTCCTCTCAGGTTTCTGTGGTTACTCAGAGGTCTGTATTGATATGGAGATATAATGAATACGTTCCCATTAATAAAGAGGATGACGATAATAGAAAGAAATACTAAAAAAAGAAAAGCATATCTGCCATTTTTTTCCCTTGTCATCTTTCCCTGATTTTAAATATTACCACCATCCGTCTTTATCCCATAACATCCTGTGGAGTTTTAAATCATTGTGGGGAGATGTAGTGAGTTCCAAGGCAAACGCCAGCGTTTGTCTTCTGACCTTTCTGTGTGGAGGCGGTATTGGAAAGGTCAGGGAAAAGGTCTCACTCAAATTTCAGCCAGAGAACCATAGCAATGATCGACTTGACTGCCATTGACAAGGAGATGCATCACAAATATGATGGCTGACTCATGGATATTGAATAGTTACAACTGATTGTTGATAACAATTATTAGCGACCTCACCTCACATTTCCAATGTTAATGTTCCTTTAGGAGATTCCACATAAAGATCCAGTCTGGTGTTAACTTGGGTTGGTGCAATTGAATATGCTACAGTCAAAGACCCATTAGAGCTAAACAATATGCATTCTAAACACCCATCACTCCATTGTGTAATTGGCAGTATTAATCACTGGGTCACATGGGCTCCAATAACCAATCACAGACAGCAACGCTCCTCCTGTTGGAACCTATGCAGCACATTTGTCAGTCACCGGCAGATAGCTAGCTCAGGCCAGGGAAGAAGGACTATCCACTCTTATTGTAGCCACAATTTTCAAGGCTGACCCCAGTACTGCAGGCATTGTTTGCAGAAAACAGGATCCCCTATTAAAGGGAATGAGGAGATGTCAATCTTCATGTAAAAAATAAAATAAAACCGAAGACAATCATGGTAGCAATTATTGCTTCTATTACACCAGGTGTATGTCCTGATTATTTTAAAAAATTGAACAGGGAGTTAAGTATAATTTAGTTACTAATGGCAACCTGCAGTACCCCGGTTTGCCTTCAACTTGAGTTACTCAATGAGAGGGGGCAGCACTGAACTAGCCTGCAACATCACTTCCTGGATTAGCGCCAACTGCACATGTTATGTTTCCATGAGATGCCATCTTAACCTGACTTCCTTGGCTTCAAATGTACATTTGACCTGTAACCATGTTAGTATTGAAATCGTAAATTACTTCTCAGAGTGTAGACTGGGGTCTAGTACCCAGTGAAAACATGACACACTGGATCAAGGAGGATGATGGATAATATTGGCAGGACTCACAACAATCAGAGCTAACCTTCAGGCCCAGTCCCGATGGAGTGAAGAGATCGCAACACAATCCCCCGATGATTGGGAATTGATAAATGCTGCAGCCGTTATGTAATGCCTCTACACAAATTGCCAACAGATTGAAACTGGGCGTGCCTCTTGTTTGTTTTATTGGAGATAATGCATTAGGAAAGGAACAGTGAGTCAGGTCTCTAAAGCCTTGTTCACATTGGCAGTTTGAAGTGACTCACATCCGATTCAAATCAGTTGTTTTTCCTGCTGTCTGGACAGCCAAAAAGCAAATGGATTTCAAAAACAAAACTGATTTGAGCATTAAGGCTCGCAGTGTGAAAAAAGGCTTAAGATAAACAATGAGTTGAGTGACAAACAACATGCCATGTGGCCAATGCGAACTGTTGTGTAGCAGACAAGGTTGATCATAGCCAATCTCACAATAGCAGTTTATGATCTAAAGGTGTTAGTGATTTTCGATAATATCAGAAGATGTGTAGGCTTTCAAGTATAGGGATTTGTTTTCGCAAGGGTTTTACCTTCCAAATGAGCCCTGTTCAACTAAGCTGTAACTACAATTTGTGTATCAGAACAGTTCTTCTTATCTTTGAATCCCAAATTCCCCTTGATATTCCATCCCGTTCTCTCCCCTCTGCTTGTCTTGATGAGTTGAGCTTGCGGTTCCATTGATTGGTTCAGCTATGTGACTGGCCCTCAGATTGAACCTGACATACCTGGCAAATAGCCACACCAATACAGATATCATAAAGCTTGCTTGCCAAGCTTTCTGTTCCTGAGTTGCATTGCCATGTCAATCATGGTCCTTTTGAAACGGTTCTTGGTCCTCGTCCTCTGCAACATTTCTGAAGTCGCACTGTTGTGAGTGAGGTATTGAGGTATTACACAGTCCTCTGAGAGGCTTTTTAACAGCTTCTAGACAAAATGATTCATTCTTAACCAACATGACTTGAGCAGCTCTGCACTTCTAGGTGGAAATATTCAGGGGCTTGGAAAATGTATACCTTTTGCACTGAAAGTATATTTTCTGGGCCATCAGCACACGAGTACAGTCTGTCATTTATTCTGGAGATGGAAAAGGAGTGAAAGACCATGCATCCCAGAGTGCTTAGCCTTGATGTGCTGAGTATGTGCAGAGACACATCCAGCTGACAGGACACACTGTCCTGGCTTCACTCACTGGCTCTGGGGATCTTCACGCTGTCATGTACAGAGTTGGTAAAGTACTGTAGTAAAACAGCTCTGTGTGATGGGAATGGCTGTAGAAAGCCAGGTAATAAGAAGACAGGAGCCAGGAGACTGAGGAACCAGACACTGTTTGGACGAGGTGGTGCATTTGCCAGCACTTTTTTGCAGGTGTCAGAGATACGCACACAGAAGAATACCTTGTTTTTTATGTTAGTAGTCTAGGGAGTAGTTCAATGGCCTTAACGTTGTGAATCCACCCGCTAGTAAAAAGGTGAGGTGTGAGGTATCACGATCTCTTTCAATAATGACAGGAATGGAGGAGGTCTTTATCCTAGTGAGATTGCTAAGGTGAACACCACCATGTTTAGTTTTGCCCAACCCAGGTCTCAATGGGGATAGCTGAGCTGACTACACTGACTGTGCTAGTGGCAGACTCCACTATGCTGGCAGGCTGGCTAACAGCCTGCTGCCTGGCCTGCACCCTATTTCATTGTGGAGCTAGAGGAATTAGAGCCCTGTCTATGTTGGTAGATAAGATGAGAGCACCCCTCCAGCTAGGATGGAGTCCGTCACTCCTCAGCAGACCAGGCTTGGTCCTGTTTGTGGGTGAGTCCCAGAAAGAGGGCCAATTATCTACAAATTCTATCTTTTGGGAGGGACAGAAAACAGTTTTCAACCAGCGATTGAGTTGTGAGACTGCTGTAGAGCTCATCACTCCCCCTAACTGGGAGGGGAGGGGGCCAGAGACAATTACTCAATGCTTAATTGCAATTCATCTGATCACTCTTCATAACATTCTGGAGTATATGCAAATTGCCATCATACAAACTGAGGCAGCAGACTTTGTGAAAATTTATATTTGTGTCATTCTCAACTTTTGGCCACGACTGTACTTTACTGACCTATACTCTACTTTCCTGTACTGAGCTGTTTGGGCCAAATGAAGGTCAGTATGGAACGGACCGGAAAAAATGTCATCTCATAGAGAGAGAGATTTCTTCTCCACACTCTCGCTTTGGCCACCAGACGACAACGAAAACAATCATGAGCTGAACATAACAGTATGCCAATGGAAGGGAGAACAGTAGCAGGTGACCCAACTGTGGTTTGACTACTATGATTTGCATTGTAGCCAATTCAATTGCAGTAATTTCGATTTGGTAACATAATTACGAGTTTTAATCACTTAATAATTCATAAGCAAAATTGATATAAATAAAAACACTAACCAATTAATAGAGCTACATTTTACTTCTGTGAACTTTTATCTTCCCTCACGAGGGAGACAAATTAGAATATATCTTGAAGATATGTGTGTTTTTGGTAGCGGAATAGCAAGGCACAAGCAATGTTTCTTAAACTTACAGAATGCAGAAAACAACTAAATATGTGTTGATAGTAGTTGGCATGTGTCTTTCAGCATTATTGTGCATTATTGTGTACCTTTTAAGACTATTTCTGGTAGATGTTTTGTTAGACCCCTTTTTAATTTGTGTGTATTGGGTATATGTTGTGTAATTTTAGATATGACTGCACTGTCGGAGCTAGAAGCACAAGAATTTCGCTACACCCACAATAACATCTGCTAATCACGTGTATGTGACCAATAAGATTTGATTTGACCAGAAATCAGAGCTATTACTTATGCCAATTTTTGTTTAATGGAAAATGGTTTAAACATTTATCTTTGCATTTATTTCCCCCAAATATAGACTCTTAGCATTCATTTGACACCCAGTTTGATATGCTCCTATTAACTTCCCATGTTGGTGCTCATGGGTCCTTTTACATTGAAATGACCTGTACCAACAAATTGATCCAACTTGAAGGGGCAATCAGCGGTTGCCACATCCATTTTTGGACTTGTATATTATTGACATGTAGGCCTACCCATGATTCATGAAGAATAGATATTATAAATGCCTCATGAGCTTATTTCAACCGTTGTACCCCATTAGAACCCAAAATAGAAGCTAGTTTTACTCCAATGTTTGTCAACAAAGAAAATGTAAACAAACTAGATGGTTCTCAATACATGATTGAAACTATAGTTCTGATATCATGGATGGTCAGTCCTTGCGTCCATAGATCCGTCTATGAATTTGAGTGATTAAATTTCTCCAGCCCATCCCTCAGCGTTTTACTGAACCGGGGGTGGGGAGGCTGTTTTATTGTTTCTACTGCTGATTGCTGCTTTAAATGTATCATAAATTAAGCTAATTTAAGTTGGGTCGATTACTGCCTTGGTGAGCTATATTATTTAGGTAAAGTCAACCTTAGCAAAACTGTTACAGACCTCTGCATATAAATGGTTTATTTATATAGTAAAGTTGTTTTTGACCTTTTCAAATGATCTCTCTTTGTGTTCCTTTGAAACAGCATGAATATATGTTGATACATAACATGCACATAACAACATGTATGAGGACTTTCCTGTGAGTTCACCCAACAGAGGTCCTTCCCTTTGTCCTTGGTGCAATGGATAACTGAACATCCACTGAATAATGTAATATAACTCTTCTTAACATAATAGCTTTTCAGTAGTAACAAAATAAAGCCAGATATTACATTATCCATTGCTTGAAGATGTACACCTGACTGTTTACTACTGTAACTATCCCTCTACCTTAGGTGATCTACAGCTACGGTAATTCCTTTTCCTTAGTTGTTGTGCGTTATACCATCAGTTTAATTTATTCCACTTCGCTCTCTTATAGTTACACCTCCCTCAGAGAGGTGCAAGATCTGAAGCTTTCCCTGTTACTTTTGGGTAGAGGGGCCATTTGTACTTGTTAAAGGGACACGCTTGAAAAATGTGATGTTCTCAAAGCATTATTCAGGAAGCAGATTTAGCACCAACCTTCAGATATTTCATGAAACTCAAAAAAAAAAAAAAATTCCAGGCTATTTATAATTCAAGACCAAGCTTCTCCTAGATTGCACATACAGTGCCATCAATCTCATCTTTATTTTTTATTTTTGGTCCTTGAAGTTGTGAAGTTTTCTTTTCAAATTAATCTATCTTACACAGTTTTGGTGTCTTATCAGTGTTTTACACATTCTCCACACTACTGTGTGTGAACTGTCTATATGTAGAAGGTAAACAGAGTTCTTACACCACTATGCATCAAGAGTCTGTTGTTTAGGGAAATCCATCCAATCCTTTCACCCTGGTGCCTTCGTCAGTGTTCAGCATGAGTCTCTGCACCCACATCAGTCTACCAGAGACATGACCTGCTCTTTAACCAAGTACCAAGCCATTAGATGTCAGGAACGCCTGTACTCCTCAACTATCCCGACTAAACTACGAGGAAAAATCCTCTTACTAAAGTACAGATGAGAAATGATATAGTATATAGTTATACTCTGGTTCTTTTTGATCTGCACAATATGCCAAGTTTGATAAGAAATCCTCCTCTTCGTTATACATCATTACTACATTACTACATTACTACATTACTAGTGTCTGAAAGAATGGGAAAGTAAGTTGTGGTTGGCAAAGCTTCTATTGAAGCAGAGTAATATTTCCAATCTAACTCAGTACTGGCATCTTTCTGAGCACTTATGTATAACAGTGTATAACTCAACTTTTTGGTTACACGGTTGAATATTTATACAATCTAATTTCCCCTGCCCTATTATTTTCCATTACAAGCTGGTGAGCGATGGCAGTTCTTCATAGAACAGCTGTGCTCATAACAGACAATGAGTCTCTTGAGGCACACTGAATATTAACTCTCTCTCTCCACTATTTCCACAAGGATGAGCAGTTTCTGTTGCAGATCTCTGCATCATTTCATAGGTAACAATGTTTGTGCGGGCATGCGTTATGTCCATGATGTAAGGTTATGGTAAAGGCACTGTGGTAGACCTGCCTTGTGGATGGTAGGTAGATACTCTGTGCTGAGTGCTCTCTGGGGCTTGATGAAGGAATATTGTAGGTTACTGAACCCTCTAGTACAGAACAGAAATGCAGGCTGTCTGTTAATCACTTCTGGGAGCCAAATATAGATTAAAGCATGCCTTTCTGCTTTGGTTTTTAGTGAATGCAATTAGTTTGTTACAAATGTGACCGACCCAAGAAGCTCATTTAAATTATACAACTTCCATGAAAACATCAAGAAATCGCTGATTGTCAGGCCCTGTCGGTTTGGATCACCACTTGAAGCTTTATGCTGAAAGAAAGACAAATCTGGTTTGTTGCGGGCATACACTGTAGACACCTTTCTTTCTGGGATAGCTGTATACAGATGAACTGTCTTAATTTGATCACTCTGTCATCTCAAATGTATTCAAAGTTTAAAAAGGCTTCCACAGTTTGTAATTTCCACTTGAACATTTCTGATGTGATTTGCCCTCATGAAAAATCTATCAACCCCTATAAAAATTACCATTAATTACAATTCACATAAAACATTTCTTGTTACTGCAGGGTAATTTTCCTGTTGTGAGAAACTGGCCAAATTAAGATGGCACATTTTATACATGCTAAAGTGTACAGAGGACAGGCTTTTCCAACGCCTGTGCTGTATATAGGCTAAATCCATGGCTGAAGTCAACAGACAAACGCTCCAGCTGTTCCTCTATACTGGAATTGAATTTTCAGCAACTACAAAGGGAATAGAAAAAATCTTGTTGCATGATTTGATCATCAGCACAGACATCTCTGGCCACAGCAGCGGCTTACAGATACTTGGCTTGCCCCGAAACAAGACTGTCTGTTCATGAAACATGAGGCTTTCTTCTCTGCATAGGTTCTCCAATGGTTAGAGACAACATTAGTCAAATTATTCCAGGATAAGTAGTAAAAATAAACTCTTAGAAAAAAAGGTGCTATCTAGAACCTTAAAGGGTTATTGGCTGTTCCCCATAGGAGAACCCTTTGATGAATCCTTTTTGGTTGGAAGTTGAAAACCCTTTTGGGTTCCATGTAGAACCCTTTTCTACAGAGGGTTCTACATGGAACCCAAAGGGGTTCTACCTGGAACCAAAAAGGGTTATCCTATGTGGACAGTCGAAGAACCCTTTTGGAACCCTTTTTCCTAAGCGTGTAGAATTGCATGAGCTCTGAGTGTTATCCCTCTCCCTGTGCTGTGGTATAACTCTTTCCTTTGAGGGCATGGTAATCTGCAGCTCTAAAATAGGAGTAATCGTCATCCACTTAATTAGGCCCCTGACATTTGCCTGTCTTTTTCATGTATACACTAATAAACATATTTTCACAATGGGTCTCTGAAAATATGTGACTTGTCGACATTTGCATTACCATTTTCAATATTACAGGCATCTAATTAGTTAAAACACTCTAAGTAACTGATGCCAAAGTACCATGACTGCCATGGTAAAATAGTTGTAAATCACCTTCTATTATGTTCTTAGAGAGAGTTGACTGTAATGGCAGTGAATACACTCACTTTGTGCAAATTACTATTACAGGCCAACTTTCCACTGCATGCTCAACATCTATCATTTTGGCCTAACGTTTTAATCCCTGATGGAGAAACGCCCTCTTTTCAGCACACATCTCTGCCTCATATCCCTGAATCTGAATGCCCATCCATACTGACCTTCCCTTCAAGTGGGTGTGTGACTTACTGGCAACCTGCCAAGCTGCCATGTAGCAGTCATCAGTCTTTTTCACATGGACTAGAACAATGGAGCTTTTAAAGCGGCAGCCATTTTGAGCAGGCTTGGGGCTTCCCACAAAGTCAGTCCAGGCTCTAGGTAGTGGGGCACAATGAGTTGTCTAATGTAGTAATCAAAGATGTTGTCTGTTCCCTCAATCAGTCAAGCAATCAAATATATTTTATAAAGCCCTTTTTACATCAGCAGTTGTCTCAAAGTGCTTTACAGATACCCTTCTTAAAACCCCAAAGAGCAAGCAATGCAGAGGCGTAGGCACAGTGCCTAGAAAAACCAAGGAAGAAACTTATTGTGTACCTGTTTCCTTAGGAGTAGCCTATTGTATTCAGAGATCGGAGTCACTATTCCTCTATACTTATATTCATATATTCATAAGGAGCCTTATGGACCTAGACTTGGTGCTCCGCTACCACTTGCCGTGCAGTAGCAGAGAGAACAGTTTCTGACTTGGGTGACTGGAGTCTTTGACAATTTTTAGGGCCTTCCTCTGACACGCCTAGTATATAGATCATGGATGGCAGGAAGCTTGGCCCCAGTGATGTACTGGGCCGTACGCACTACCCTCTGTAGTGCCTTGCGGTCGGATGCCGAGCAGTTGCCATACCAGGCAGTGATGCAGTGATGTCAGGATGCTCTCGATGGTGTAGCTGAAGAACTTTTTGAGGATCTGAGGACCCATGCCAAATCTTTTCAATCTCCTGAGGGGGAAAGGGTTTTGTTGTGCCCTCTTCACTACTGTCTTGGTAGGTTTGTACCATGATAGTTTGTTAGTGATGTGGACACCAAGGAACTAGAAACTCTCAACCTGCTCCACTACAACCCTGTCGATGTGAATGGGGGTGTGTTCTGCCCTCCTTTTTCTGTAGTCCACGATCAGCTCCTTTGTCTTGCTCACGTTGAGGGATAGGTTGTTGTCCTGGCACCACACTGCCAAGTCTCTGACCGCCTCCCTATAGGCTGTTCCATCGTTGTTGGTGATCAGGCCTACCACTGTTGTGTCGTCAGCAGACTTAAGGATGGTGTTGGAGTCGTGCCTGGCCATACAGTCATGAGTGAACCGGGTATTAGGAGGAGACTAAACACTCACCGCTGAGGGGCCCCCGTGTTGAGGATCAGCGTGGCAGATGTGTTGTTGCCTACCCTTACTACCTGCAGGCGGTCTGTCAGGAAGTCCAGGATCCAGTTGCAGAGGGGGGGGGTGTTTAGTCCCAGGGTCCTTAGCTTAGTAATGAGCTTTGTGTACACTATGGTGTTGAACGCTGAGCTGTAGTCAATGATCAGCATTCTCACATAGGTGTTCCTTTTGTCCAGGTGGGAAAGGGCAGTGGGGAGTGCCATTGAGATTGTGATTACTGTTTTCTTGCTCAGTCTTATCGAAGAGTACGTGTTCACATAGGAGGGCATGGCTGTTTTTCAGCTAGGGAGAATATCTCTGGTAACTGAAGGACTGTTGACTCTGGACCCCATTCAGGAGTCTGATAACTGGCAACGTTTCAAGTGCACACTAGCACTATGACCCCTCCCAACAACACAAACCTAATTCAAACATATGTCCTTATGTGTGAGAGAGGTCTATTTACCTATAATTGTTATTCAAGGCTTCTTCTCAGTAATGAACTCCGTGTCGCTGACCATATAATGGCCTTTTGTGTTCAAGAGTAATTATGTTGTGGCTCCTGCAGCAGTTAAAGAGATCAGGACATATTTGTTATTGTTTTACTTGCGGAGTAATTAGGTCATGGTTGTATGTCAATAGCCATTATAGAATGTTCCGGTTGGAGTTGTGATTTACCACTACACAAAGTGCATTGGGTATACTTTTTAATGTACACAGAAAATGAGTATACTGTACATGAGGGAATATTTCAATAGATATTATATGATGTTATGATAACTTTGTTTTTACCGTCAGGGCACCCAAGTATGTAAGAACAAGACAAACCGAATCCAAGCAATAAAATATTGTATTAAGTGTCCACCTCACTGGGGAAACTATAGCATTGGTTTTCTGTGTACAGTGGTTTGCGAAAGTATTCACCCCCTTGGCATTTTTACTATTTTTTTTGCCTTACAACCTGCAATTATTGTATCATTTGATTTACACAACATGCCTACTACTTTGAAGATGCAAAATATTTTTTATTGTGAAACAAACAAGAAATAAGACCAAAAAAACCCAGAAAACCTGAGCGTGCATAACTTGACTTCGGCGATGTCATTTACAAAATAGCCTCCAACACTCTATTCAGCAAATTGGATGCAGTCTATCACAGTGCCATCCGTTTTGTCACCAAAGCCCCGCCAAAGCCCTGCCTTATCTCAGCTCACTGGTCACCATAGAAGCACCCACCCGTAGCACGCGCTCCAGCAGATATATTTCACTGCTCATCCCCAACGCCAACACTTACTTTGGCTGCCTTTCCTTCCAGTTCTCTGCTGCCAATGACTGGAACGAATTGCAAAAATCACTGAAGTTGGAGACTTGTATCTCCCTCACTAACTTTAAGCGTCAGCTGTCAGAGCAGCTTACTGGTCGCTGCAGCTGTACACAGCCCATCTGTAAATAGTCCATCCAACCAACTACCTACCTCATCCACATTTGTTTTTGTTTTTCTGCTCTTTTGCACACCAGTATTTCTACTTGCACATCCTCATCTGCACATATCTCTCCTGTGTAAATTGCTAAATTGTAATTACTTCGCCACTATTGGCCTATTTATTGCCTTACCTCCTTACTTCATTTGCACACACTGTATACAGATTTTTCTATTGTGTTATTGACTGTACGATTGTTTATCCCATGTGTAACTCTGTTTTTGTCGCACTGCTTTGCTTTATCTTGGCCAGCTCATAGTTGTAAATGAGAACTTGTTCTCAACTGGCCTACTTGGTTGAATAAAGGTGAAATAAAAAAAATAACCCCCCCCCCCCCCAAGTCAATACTTTGTAGAGCCCCCTTTTGCAGCAATTACAGCTGCAAGTCTCTTGGGGTATATCTCTATAAGCTTGGCACATCTAGCCACTGGGATTTTTGCCCATTCTTCAAGGCAAAACTGCTCAAGCTCCTTCCAGTTGGATGGGTTCCGCTGGTGTACAGCAATCTTTAAGTCATACCACATATTCTCAATTTGATTGAGGTCTGGGCTTGGACTAGGCCATTCCAAGACATTTAAATGTTTCCCCTTAAACCACTCGAGTGTTGCTTTAGCAGTATGCTTAGGGTCATTGTCCTGCTGGAAGGTGAACCTCTGTCTCAGTCTCAAATCTTTTGAAGACTGAAACAGGTTTCCTTCAAGAATTTCCCTTTATTTAGCATCATCCATCAGTCCTTGAATTCTGACCAGTTCCCCAGTCCCTGCTGATGAAAAACATCCCCACACCATGATGCTGCCACCACCATGCTTTACTGTGGGGAAGATGTTCTCGGGATAATGAGAGTTGTTGGTTTTGCGCCAGACATAGCATTTTACTTGATGGGCAAAAAGCTACATTTTAGTCTCATCAGACCAGAGTACCTTCTTCCATATGTTTGGGGAGTCTCCCACATGCCTTTTGGCGAACATCAAACGTGTTTGCTTATTTTTTCTTAAACAATGTTTTTTTTCTGGCCACTCTTCCGTAAAGCCCAGCTCTGTGGAGTGTACGGCTTAAAGTGGTCCTATGGACAGATACTCCAATATCTGCTGTGGAGCTTTGCAGCTCCTTCAGGGTTATCTTTGGTGTCTTCGTTGCCACTCTGATTAATGGCCTCCTTGTCTGGTCTGTGAGTTTTGCTGGGCGGCCCTCTCTTGGCAGGTTTGTTGTGGTGCCATATTCTTTCCATTTTTTAATAATGTATTTAATGCTGCTCCGTGGGATGTTCAAAGTTTCAGGTATTTTTTTCATAACCCAACCCTGATCTGTACTTCACAAATTTTCCCCTGAACTTTTTGGAGAGCTCCTTGTGCCGCTTGCTTAGTGGTGTTTCAGACTCTGGGGCCTTTCAGAACAGGTGTGTGTAATACCTACCTACCTACCTACCTACCTACCTACCTACCTACCTACATTTTTTTGAAACATGTTTTCTTTTTTTTTCACTTCACCAATTTGGACTATTTTGTGTTTGTCCATTACATGAAATCCAAATAAAAATCAATTAAAATTACAGGTTGTAATGCAACAATGTAGGAAAAACACCAAGGGGGATGAATACTTTTGCAAGGCACTGTATATCTGAAGATGTCACTGGAGGATAATGATTATCCAATACGTTCTCATTATAACCAAGTGAGCACCCCACTGAGATTAGCAATCAGACAGAACACAATATAAACACCCTTCAGTATGGGACTAAGATCAGTCTCTAATTATTATGTCATTACTATGTAATACCATGGTAGCAAATTAATTATAGCAACCACATTTGTTTCCTGCTTTCCTTTGATTGTTATGTTTGGGTGGATTAGTAACTGAATGCCTGGTCTTATCATAAGTTTAAGTTCCCCCATGGCAATATGATAAACATGATTAGCTTGATAGAGCAAAAGAGAAAGACATTTGAAATTCTGAGCAACAATGTATAATTTTCTTTTGAATGTATTAATTCTACATCCACATTTCCCCAGTTCAAAGTCGACGTGTCTTTCTATGGACACATGGTGTAGATCAAATGTGCCACTTTTTTGAGGTTCATAATTGGCGGAGTGAAAATACTTTAGAGGTCTCACATCATCAGAGTTCCATTAAAGATGACCTGGGACTCCGTCTGCCGTATCACAGGAAATGTACTGAGAGCACATAAGATCTTTCAGAAGAGCTGATACACGCTAGGGGTAACATTGATAATGAACATACTGTCTATATTAGTAACAAAGGGCACAGTGTTCGCCTACATAATATTGTCAACATAGTTTCCACTAGAAGATTTTCTTTTATAAAACGTAAGTTGCCTTCAGTAGGCTTCTTTGGTTTATTGGTATAGTCGGATCCCCATTAGCTTTTACCGAAGCAGCAGCTATTCTTCCTGGGGTCAACAAAACACGAGGAAAACAAGAGCAAAACTTACTGTTATTGATGTTGTCCTGCAGTATACACACAATTCCTTTCTAAAGGTCAGAGACTAGTAAACAGTGTTGGGGTGACATACTCATATATATATATATATATATATATATTACCATTACAATCTCACAGGGTTGGCCAAGGTCCAAGTGCCCCTTTGATTTTGATAAGCCCTCCAGAAGTACTTTTTACATTTTTTATAAATGATTGATTTGGGGCCAAATCTAACTGTTTTCAGTAGATCACTGTACCACCAGCCATGGCCTCCCCTGCAAATACTTGTTCTCCCTTTTCCAATTATTATCCTTACAAATAAGGGTAATCTTTTCACCATATGGAGCCATTTGGATCCAGCCCAAATATGCCAAGTTATCAGCAAAAAATGCCTCTTTACTGGGTTCCCTGTTGGCTTCTCTCCCCCATATTGCTGACCCTGACCATGTACAGTATGTAAATGTATGCGTTGACTTCCCTTGGGAACGTGCTTCTATAATTTATGATTTGCTGTGCAGTGCAATAAAGCAGCTAGGTTGGGGCACTAGGTTGGGGCACTGACCCTCTAGGTAAATAAAAATGTCCAACAATCAATGTGTTGCTTTCTTTTACAGTCTCAGCAGAAATGCATTGTAATCTTTGCGTTGGTGTGCTGTTTCGCCGTGCTGGTGGCCTTGATCTTCTCAGCGGTGGATGTCTGGGGAGAGGATGAAGACGGTATAACAGAGGAGAACTGTAACAAGAACTGCAGGTGAGATATCCTCCAGCCATAACAATCTCTCAATTCCCATAGCCCAGTTTTTCAAAAATTATCTTTATGGATTTCACCTAGGATTATCCGATCAAATGGATAGAGAGAGAATGAATGAATGGAATGGTAATCCCCATTTAAGTCAATGATCTGTCCGTTCTATTCATTCTATTTCTATGCATTTAATCTATGCATTTAATCCAGATAACGTTACACTGTCTATACACTGTCAATCAAGTACACTATATATACAAAAGTATGTAGACACTCCTTCAAAATAGTGGATTCGGCTATTTCAGTCACACTCATTGCTGACGGTTGTATAAAATCAAGCACACAGCCATGCAATCTCCATAGACAAACATTGACAGTAGAATGGCCTTACTCAGTGACTTTCAAAGTGGCAATGTCATAGGATGCCAACTTTCCAACATGTCAAGTTTGTCAAATTTCTGCCCTGCTAGAGGTGGGCCTTGAGTGCTGTAAGTGCTGTTATTGTGAAGTGGAAACGTCTAGGAGCAACAACGGCTCAGCTGCGAAGTGGTAGGCCACACAAGTTCACAGATCTGGACCGCAGAGTGCTGAAGTGCATAGCGCGTAAAAATAATCTGTCCTCGGCTGCAATACCAACTACCGAGTTCCAAACTACCTCTGGAAGCAACATAAGCACAATAACTGTTCGTTGGGAGCTTCATGAAATGGGTTTCCATGGCTGAGCAGCCGCACACAAGCCTAAGATCACCATGCACAATGTCAAGCATCGGCTGGAGTGGTGTAAAGTTCATCGCCATTGGACTCTGGAGCGGAGGAATTGCATTCTCTGGAGTGATGACAGCAAATGCTCTGGCAAACAAATAAACAAAACACCATCCAACCTGGAACTGAGTGAGTAATGCTTAGTCTGAAGCATTTTTTTTTACTTTCAAAAGCCAAGAAGAAAAATATATTACAATGACATATTTTACTTTATAAGGACTGAATGCTAAGGCTACTAAGCTTGCTAGGACAAAGAGCTACAACTTCAATTAGCACTGATGTGTCGATGCCTTTGAGCCCAACAAATGGCCGGCTACCCCACCCAAATCCAAAGGCCTCGAAGCCCCCTCCTGTTGTTCAGGGCCATCCATTGGCATTTTATACAAGAAATCTGCCAACAGAAATAAAAGCTTCTCCCAAGTGGGTGTGACACACACCTACTCCCATTACCTGCTGCTTGGATTCCACCTGGCAATCTGTGCCCCCCCCCTCCCCCATGACTTGCCCAAAGTCGTTAAATATTTTTTAAATCTTGTGCATCTTGCTATTTTGCTATTTGCCTCATGACTCCTGCATGCTTTGTTGACTACAAACTTTCTTTACCCAACCATGGGACAGATTGTTTGTTCCCACACTCGGGACTCTGACTCTTGGTTACACAGACTTACACAGACTCCCATCCCATTCTAACCACCTCTTGCCGGCTTTGTATTCATTTTACCTGATGAAATTGCTGTACAATATGATCTTGTTGCCATCTGATGCACATTCAGATGTCGTAAATCAGCACTGCAGAGCTTTCCCTGATTGTATTACTGTTGATCAAATCACATTTATTTATATAGCCCTTCTTACATCAGCTGATATCTCAAAGTGCTACACAGAAACCCAGTCTAAAACCCCAAACAGCAAGCAATGCAGGTGTAGAAGCACGGTGGCTAGGAAAAACTCCCTAGAAAGGCCAAAACCTAGGAAGAAACCTAGAGAGGAAGCAGGCTATGAGGGGTGGCCAGTCCTCTTCTGGCTGTGCCGGGTCTAGATTATAACAGAACATGGCCAAGATGTTCAAATGTTCATAAATGACCAGCATGGTCAAATAATAATAATCACAGTAGTTGTCGAGGGTGCAACAAGTCAGTTGGCTTTTCATAGCCGATCTTTGAGGACAATACAGTGCCACTGACACGGCCTGCAACGAAAACTTGCGGTCTCTCCTTCACTGCAGCCGAGGTGAGTAAGACATTTAAACGTGTTAACCCTCGCAAGGCTGCAGGCCCAGACGGCATCCCCAGCCGCGCCCTCAGAGCATGCGCAGACCAGCTGGCCGGTGTGTTTACGGACATATTCAATCAATCCCTATACCAGTCTGCTGTTCCCACATGCTTCAAGAGGGCCACCATTGTTCCTGTTCCCAAGAAAGCTAAGGTAACTGAGCTAAACGACTACCGCCCCGTAGCACTCACTTCCGTCATCATGAAGTGCTTTGAGAGACTAGTCAAGGACCATATCACCTCCACCCTACCTGACACCGTAGACCCACTCCAATTTGCTTACCGCCCAAATAGGTCCACAGACGATGCAATCTCAACCACACTGCACACTGCCCTAACCCATCTGGACAAGAGGAATACCTATGTGAGAATGCTGTTCATTGACTACAGCTCGGCATTCAACACCATAGTACCCTCCAAGCTCGTCATCAAGCTCGAGACCCTGGGTCTCGACCCCGCCCTGTGCAACTGGGTACTGGACTTCCTGACGGGCCGCCCCCAGGTGGTGAGGGTAGGCAACAACATCTCCTCCCCGCTGATCCTCAACACTGGGGCCCCACAAGGGTGCGTTCTGAGCCCTCTCCTGTACTCCCTGTTCACCCACGACTGCGTGGCCACGCACGCCTCCAACTCAATCATCAAGTTTGCGGACGACACAACAGTGGTAGGCTTGATTACCAACAACGACGAGACGGCCTACAGGGAGGAGGTGAGGGCCCTCGGAGTGTGGTGTCAGGAAAATAACCTCACACTCAACGTCAACAAAACTAAGGAGATGATTGTGGACTTCAGGAAACAGCAGAGGGAACACCCCCCTATCCACATCGATGGAACAGTAGTGGAGAGGGTAGCAAGTTTTAAGTTCCTCGGCATACACATCACAGACAAACTGAATTGGTCCACTCACACAGACAGCATTGTGAAGAAGGCGCAGCAGCGCCTCTTCAACCTCAGGAGGCTGAAGAAATTCGTCTTGTCACCAAAAGCACTCACAAACTTCTACAGATGTACAATCGAGAGCATCCTGGCGGGCTGTATCACCGCCTGGTACGGCAACTGCTCCGCCCTCAACCGTAAGGCTCTCCAGAGGGTAGTGAGGTCTGCACAACGCATCACCGGGGGCAAACTACCTGCCCTCCAGGACACCTACACCACCCGATGTCACAGGAAGGCCATAAAGATCATCAAGGACATCAACCACCCGAGCCACTGCCTGTTCACCCCGCTATCATCCAGAAGGCGAGGTCAGTACAGGTGCATCAAAGCTGGGACCGAGAGACTGAAAAACAGCTTCTATCTCAAGGCTATCAGACTGTTAAACAGCCACCACTAACATTGAGTGGCTGCTGCCAACACACTGACACTGACTCAACTCCAGCCACTTTAATAATGGGAATTGATGGGAAATGATGTAAATATATCACTAGCCACTTTAAACAATGCTACCTTATATAATGTTACTTACCCTACATTATTCATCTCATATGCATACGTATATACTGTACTCTATATCACCGACTGTATCCTTATGCAATACATGTATCACTAGCCACTTTAACTATGCCACTTTGTTTACATACTCATCTCATATGTATATACTGTACTCGATACCATCTACTGTATCTGCCTATGCTGCTCTGTACCATCACTCATTCATATATCCTTATGTATATATTCTTTATCCCCTCACACTGTGTACAAGACAGTAGTTTTGGAATTGTTAGTTAGATTACTTGTTGGTTATTACTGCATTGTCGGAACTAGAAGCACAAGCATTTCGCTACACTCGCATTAACATCTGCTAACCATGTGTATGTGACAAATAAAATTTGATTTGATTTGAAAGCAATGGGACTCCCTAAATCTTTCTCAGATTATCACCAATCCAACAAGGTATGACTCCAAACACCCAGAAAATGTGGGTGTTTGGGGATCAAGCTTCTTTTTTTATATTTTTAGTGGTTTTGTCAACAAACACGCCCCCATAAAGAAAATGAGAATTAAAAACAGGTTCAGCTCCTGGTTCGACCGTGATCTTGCAGAGTTACTCCATCTCAAGAATTGCATTTGGCGAAAGGCTTGGCACATGTATACTCAGGTTGACTGGCTATCGTTCAGGCAAATGAGAAATAAGTCCACTAAGGCTATCCGGAAGGCCAAAGTTAGTTACCTTAAGGAGCAGTTCTCTCTCTGTGGGTCTAACCCCAAGAAGTTCTGGAAAACAGTTAAAGACCTGGAGAATAAACCCTCTTCACAGCTGCCCATGTCCCTTAAAGTTGATGATGTGGTTGTGTCTGACAGTCAGGATTCCTATTTGACTCAGCCGTGCCTCCTTGTCCATCCAACATTTCCTCATCTTCCACCCCTTCTAATGCGACTAACCCCGATGCTTCTCTCTTTTTTCCCCTGCCCTGCTACAAAGTTTCTCCTTACAGGCAGTCACTGAGTCCAAGTTGCTAAAGGAGGTCCTGAAACTTGACCCCAAAAAAACATCTGGGTCAGATGGTTTAGACCCTTCTTTAAGGTTGCTGCCCCTATCATCATCAAGCCTCTCTCCAACCTTTTTAACCTGTCTCTCCTTTCTGGGGAAGTTCCCATTGCTTGGAAGGCAGCCACGGTTTGTCCTTGAAACAAAGGGGGAGATCCAGCTGATCCTAACTGTTATAAATCCTGTTGTGACTCTGGGGCAGTATTTTCATTTTTTTTTTTTAAACGTTCCCGTAGTAACGGGATATTTTGTCAGGACAAGATGCTAGAATATGCATATAATTGACAGCTTATGATAGAAAACACTCTAAAGTTTCCAAAACTGTAAAAATATTGTCTGTGAGCATAACAGAACTGATGTTGCAGGCGAAAGCCTGAGTAAAATCCAATCCGGAAGTGCCCCATGTTTTGAAAGCTCTGCGTTCCAATGAGTCCCTATTGAGCAGTGAATGGGCTATCAACCAGATTACTCTTTCTCCGTATTCCCGAAGGTGTCTACAGCATTGTGACGTAGTTTTACGCATTTATGTTGAAGAATACCCGTAAGCGGCTACATTGCGCAAGTGGTCACCTGATGCTGCCAGAGAGATTCTCGCGTAAAATACAGAGGTAGCCATTACTCCAATCGGTCCTACCGAAAAACGAATTGTCCCGATGGATATATTATTGAATAGATATTTGAAAAACACCTTGAGGATTGATTATAAACAACGTTTGCCATGTTGCTGTCGATATTATGGAGCTAATTTGGAATATTTTCCGCCGTTTTCGTGACTGCAATTTCCGGGGGATTTCTCAGCCAAACGTGAAGAACAAACGGAGCTTTTTCGCCTACAAAAATAATATTTTGGGAAAAAAGGAACATTTGCTATCTAACTGGGAGTCTCGTGAGTAAAAACATCCGAAGCTCATCAAAGGTAAACAATTTAATTTGATTGCTTTTCTGATTTCCGTGACCAAGTTACCTGCTGCTAGCTGGACAAAATGCTATGCTAGGCTATCGATTAACTTACACATATGCTTGTCTAGCTTTGGCTGTAAAGCATATTTTGAAAATCTGAGATGACAGGGTGATTAACAAAAGGCTAAGCTGTGTCTCAATATATTTCATTTGTGATTTTCATGAATAGGAATATTTTCTAGGGATATTTATGTCCGTTGCGTTATGCTAATTAGTGTCAAGCGATGATTACGCTCCCACATGCGGGATGGGGAGTCACTAGAGGATTTATAGGACCATTTCTATTTTGCCCCATTTATCAAAAGTGTTGGAAAAACGTGTCAATAATCAATTGACTGGCTTTCTTGATGTCTATACTATTGCAATCTGGTTTCCGCTCAGGTTATGGATGTGTCACTGCAACCTTAAAGGTCCTCAATGATGTCACCTATGCCCTTGATTCTATGCAATGTTTTGAGGCAATTAAAAAAAAAAAGATATATATATATATATATATATATATATATATATATATATATATATATATATATATATATATATATATATATATATATATATATATATATATATATATATATATATATATATTGACTTGGCCAAAGCATTTGATATGGTAGACCATTCCATTCTTGTTGGCTGGCTAAGGAATATTGGTGTCTCTGATGGGTCTTTGGCCTGGTTTGCTAACTACCTCTCTCAAAGAGTGCAGTGTATAAAGTCAGAAAATCTGCTGTCTCAGCCACTGCCTGTCTCCAAGGGAGTACCCCAAGGCTCAATCCTAGGCCCCAAGCTCTTCTCAATTTACATCAACAATATAGCTCAGGCAGTATTAAGCTCTCTCATCCATTTATATGCAGATACAGTTTTATACTCAGCTGGCCCCTCCCTGGATTTTGTGTTAAATGCTCTACAACAAAGCTTTCTTAGTGTCCAAAAAGCTTTCTCTACCCTTAACCTTGTTCTGATCACCTTCAAAACAAAGGTCATGTGGTTTGTTAAGAAGAATGCCCCTCTCCCCACAGGTGTGATTACTAACTCTGAGGGTTTAGAGCTTGAGGTAGTCACCGCATACAAGTACTTATCAAAAGTGTTGGAAAAACGTGTCAATAATCAATTGACTGGCTAGACGGTACACTGTCCTTCTCTCAGCATATATCAAAGCTGCAGGCTATAGTTAAATCTAGACTTGGCTTCATCTATCGTAGTCGCTCCTCCTCACCACAGCTGCCAAACTAACCCTGATTCAGATGACCACCATACCCATGCTAGATTACAGAGACGTAATCTATAGATCGGCAGGTAAGGTTGCTCTCGAGTGGCTAGATGTACTTTACCATTCGGCCATCAGATTTGCCACCAATGCTACTTATAGGACACATCACTGCACTCTATTCTCCTCTGTAAACTGGTCATTTCTGTATACTTGTCACAAGACCCACTGGTTGGTGATTATTTATAAAAACCCTCTTAGGTCTCACTCCCCCTATCTGAGATACCTACTGCAGCCCTCATCCTCCACATACAATACCCGTTCTGCCAGTCACATCCTGTCCCCAAAGCACACACATCCCTGGGTCACTCGTCTTTTCAGTTCGCTGCAGTTAACGACTGGAACGAGCTGCAACAAACACTCAAACTGGACAGTTTTATCTCAAATCTCTTCAAATCATGGACACTCTTACTGACAGTTGTGGCAGCTTTGCGTGATGTATTGTTGTTTCTACCTTCTTGCCCTTTGCTGTTGTCTGAGCCCAATAATGTTTGTACCATGTTTTGTGCTGCTCCCATGTTGTTGTCATGTTGTGTTTCTACCATGCTGTGTTGTCATGTGTTGCTGCCTTGTTGTCTTAGATCTCTATGTAGTGTTGTGTTGTCTCTCTTGTTGTGATGTGTGTTTTGTCCTATATTTTTATATACATATATTTTTTTATTTTATTTAAATCCCAGCCCCTGTCACCACAGGAGGCCTTTTGGTAGGCCGTCATTTTAAGTTAATAACAAATTCTAACTAACTTGCCTAGTTAAATAAAGGTTAACTAAAATATTTAATAAATAAAAATGAATCTCGCATCACCACCTGGCAGACAAATATGGGTTAGGCAGATGCCAGGGGAACACTACCTGCCCCAATGCATAGTGCCAAATGTAAAGTTTGGTGGAGGAATAATGGTCTGGGGTAGTTTTTCATGGTTCGGCCTATGTCCCTTAGTTCCAGTGAAGGGAAATCTCAATGCTACAGCATACAATGACATTCTAGACAATTCTGTGCTTCCAACTTTGTGGTAACAGTTTGTGGAAGGCCCTTTCCTGTTTCAGCATGACATTACCCCCGTGCACAAAGTGAGGTCAGAAATGGTTTGTCGAGATCGGTGTGGAAGAACTTGACTGGGCTGCACAGAGCCCTGACCTCAACCCCATCGAACACCTTTGGGATGAAATGGAACGCCGGTTGCGAGCCAGGCCTAATCGCCCAACATCCGTGCCCGGCCTCACTAATTCTCTTGCAGCTTAATGGAAGCAAATCCTAGCAGCAATGTTCTAACATCTAGTGGAAAGCTTTCCTAGGAGAGTGTCCTAACAGAGTCTGTTATTGCAGCGAAGGAGGGACTAACTCCATATTAATGCCCATGATTTTGAAATGAGATGTTCGACGAACAGGTGTCCACGTAAATGGCCTTCTGTTGGGCTGCATCGATGACAGGGCACATCTGAAAGCATTGTGTGAGAAATAATCTATTTTGAGCAATGGGTTTGTTTGAGGAAGATAGAAATCCACTGTGCTCATTCAGAGTGGAACCTATCCCCTTTGCCTAGTAAGCTAAGTCAGTGTGGTGTAGAGAAAATGCAATACTTTGATCAAGATATTCATGTCAATTATGGGAATCATAGTTCTCCAAATCTGGCATATATATACAATTTTGTATGTGTGAGGCAGGGATCTTGTATTGCTTGTATTCAGGAAGTCTGCTTCAGGGGGAAAATTAGATACATTTTTGGATTAGGAAGGAAGCAGCACCATGTCGATCATTATGAACTCCTCTCTGGCACACTGCAGCCCTAATCTGGGAAAACGTCTGACGCAGCACAGAAGTTTATCCTGCACAAAGGATATTAATTTGATGAAAGGCCTATGTGCCTTGTAAACAGATTAATCTAATAGGCCTTGTAAACAGAATATTTCATCAAATGAATATCCTGTGTGCAGGATAAATTTCTGTGCTGCGTCAGACATTTTCCCAGATTAGGGCTGCAGTGTGCCAGAGAGGAGTTCATTATGATCGACATGGTGCTGCTTCCTTCCTTATGACTCTTTGTAAACTGTCAGCATTTGGAGCCACTATTGACCAGTGCTACATTTCACTGCTGTTAACTTGGTCTATTTCAGGACCTCCTGTATCTTGCCATGTCTGATCCCATTGGCTCCTGCTGTTTTAGCATTAATTGTCTGGGATTATGCATGGAGTGCTGTTTTAGAATGATTGGGGTTCTGTTCATGATGACATTTTGCCATGCCATGGTAGAGCTTAGTGAACGTAATGTTCCGTGAGCAGTATGGGGGTTGATAGCATCTCTCTACAGCTCTTTCACTTCAAGAGTGCTGAAGTACTTTTTATACTTTTCAGACTAATACTAATTTGAGGGGTGCTTATATTTGTTATTTTACACACAAGTGTAATGGAACTGTGTTTCTTGCATATCTCAACTCCCCAACTACCATTGTACAGCGCCCCTGGAGCAATTAGGGTTAAGTGCCTAGCTTTTACTTATTTTATTATTTTATCATTATTTTACCAGGTAAGTTGACTGAGAACACATTCTCATTTACAGCAACAACCTGGGGAATAGTTACATGGGATGGGGGGTGATGAATGAGCTAATTGGAAGCTGGGGATGATTAGGTAGCCATGATAGGAGGGCCATATTGAGAATACAGCCAGGAGACCGGGGTTAATGCCCCTACTCTTACAATAAGTGCCATGGGATCTTTAGTGACCACAGACAGTCAGGACACCTGTTTAACGTCCCATCCGAAGACGGCACCCTACACAGGCCAATGGGATATCTTTTTTTAGACCAGAGGAAAGAGTGCTTCCTACACCACTTCCAGCAGTATCTGGTCTCCCATTCAGAGACTGACCAGGACCAATCCTGCTTAGCTTTAGAGGCAAGCCAGCAGTGGGATGCAGTGTGGTATGCTTGCTCAAGGGCACAGCGGCAGATGTTTTACCTTGTAGGCTCTGGTATACTGTTTGAGCTCCTATTTCCTGTCTCGCATGAGTAATGTCAAATTGCCAACCTATACCCGATTGTCAAACGGCGCACACTGCAATACAAGGTGTATTAAGCTATTAGTGTCTAACATCAACTAATGCCTTATTGCAATGATATTCTACCTCACAACTTTAGGTTAATCCAAAGATTCCTGTAGCCAATTAGATGCGATCATATTGTGCATTGCTGTACTTGTCTAACAGCTGGTATTGAATGTCTGTTGACGAGGTACATATTGATCCAAGGCTGTGTAGTGGCAGACTAGAAACTAAATAATGTTGTTTCCGTATGGTGATGGACCTAGAAAAGGGTTAGTGGTCTCATTTACTGGTAGACCTTTGATTAAAATATATCTTTGGAATCCACCGCTCCTGATAATGCAGTAGGATAACTAGACTGTTTATTTACTTCGTACAAGACTTTATACATGGAAGTCCCCATCAAATGTTTGTTTTAATGTCACCTAAACTGTATAATGAATCAAGGGGCATAAGAACAGTTTGTCAAACATGTGTTTTTGGCTACTAATTACCAGTGCAGTCAGTATTCACCCAGTGCCCTATAAAGGAATGATGACTGTTTACTATTTCTGGCAGACCTTCAGTCAGTAGCATCCAAGACACTCTACCTGGGTCATATGCTATACAGTAACCAAACAGGCTCAAAGTTCTGCCAGCATCTGGAGTCTGAATTAATGGATTGTCTTAGCGACTGACAGCAGTATTATAACTCAATGAAACTCTAGGGCTGAAACATACTAAATCCAGTCTCAGGCCCAGGCAGTGAGATTCTTACATTTTATTTCTGGTATTTATCCTCATATATACAGTACCAGTCAAAAGTTTGGACACACCTACTCATTCAAGTCTTTTTCTTTTCTTTTTACTATTTTCTACATTGCAGAATAATATTGAAGACATCAAAACTATGAAATAACACATATGGAATCATGTAGTAACCAAGAAAGTGTTCAACAAATCTTTGAGATTCTTCATAGTAGCCACCTTTGTCTTGATGACAGCTTTGCACACTATTGGTATTCTCTCAACCAGCTTCATGAGGTAGTCACCTGGAATGTATTTCAATTAACAGGTGTGCCTTGTTAAAAGTGGTGTTGTGACAAGGTAGGGGTGGTATACAGAAGATAGCCCTATTTGGTAAGTCCATATTATGTCAAGAACAGCTCAAATAAGCAAAGAGAAATGACAATCCATCATTACTATAAGACATGAAGGCCAGTCAATTAGTAGGTGTGGTAGGAGTAAGTGTGTCCAAACGTTTGACTGGTACTGTATCTGTATTTGAGTATTCTCAGCAATTTTTTATTTTTATTTGACCTTTTATTTTACCAGGCAAGTCAATTAAGAACAAATTCGGCCTGGCAAGTGGCATAAGGCCTCCTGCGGGGCAATGGGGGCGGGGATTTAAAGTGTAAGAAAAGCAACAGCAATATATCAGACATTTGTAATGACATTACAATAATGCATAATAATACTTTTTTCATGACTTACGTCATCGTACTATCATCATCGTACTTACGTCATCGTACTATATGTGAATTTGCCTATTCCTATTGGGATGTCATAAAGAATACATGAAAACACTGATCAATTCCAGGCATATCTAGCTAGTCATCCATCATGGGTCTCATTCACATTCACAGAGCCTTGGCTGCTACTATCAAAATAGTTTCCACCATTTAACATGCCAGTCTGCTCCAGTGTGTCTGCCTGGACAGGCTTCCTGCTCGTTTGCAGAGCCGTTGGGTTTAACTTCTTCGTTAGCAGCTCTGTGCGTGTCATGGATGCACCACTGAAGGACACCAACAACACTGAAATCAGCCTTTCAGATAGGTGGGAGGGATTTCATTGTCATTCCAGAGATTTAAAACTTTAGCTTTCACTTTGAAAATTACTGAAGTTTCCTCCACTTGGGTATCAAGTAATACACACGGCTGCACATTGGTATTTCAAATGAGGGTGGCCTAATGTGCACGCCATGTAAATAAATCTATGGATGTCCTTAGTGCTGAAACAAATGCTCTCCTCACTTTACAGAGACCTGCTTGCTGTTACAGGCATACATAATCCCCGTGCATTATTTATTGAGTGAAATGGGTGGTTGTTTTTTCTCATTAAGATGACATTGTTCTTCTTCCCTGGTCTTCCCCACTTTTGTGTTTCTAATTCTCATGGTAAATAATGCATGGAGTGACTGTTCATTTTATCAGTCTCTGAATCTTGCATGCTATTTCCAGAGTTTGCTTGTTTGTGTGTTATTGCATTTTGTCTATTCATGTTTTAGAGATTTAAAGCTTACAGAATAATCTACCATACTTTCTTGATCCTAACCTAAATCAATCCAAGTTCATTTCACAAACACATTTGTTTGACTACCATTCTCTTTGGGATATGTAGTGCTTTACTTATGGAACATATGAACCTTAGTGTCCTTTACCATATTCATTTTCTCCAACGTCATGACCTGATTTCAAGTGGTTAGTCACCCAGTCACTTTTTCTGGTACGCCACCGGTCAATTTGGTTTTGCAGCACTGACGGTATTTTGTCTGCTTGCTGACTCAACCGGGGCCAGGAACTGAATGTCTGCTCAACATCTCACTTGACTTGCCCTATTATCGTTTTATGTGATTAACTGTGTTTTCCTCCAAATGTTTTTTATATATATTTTTTGGGGTTACCCCCTTTTTTCTCCCCAATTTCGTGGTGTCCAATTGTCCCATCATTGCAACTCCGGTACGGACTCGGGAGAGGCGAAGGTCAATATCCGTGCGTCCAACAAAACACGACCCCGCCAAGCCGCACTGATTCTTGACACAATGCCTGCTTAATCTGGAAGTCCGCCTCACCAATGTGTCGAAGGAAACACCATACACCTGGCGACCTTGTCAGCGTGCATCCCCCCAGCCCGCCACAGGAGTGGCTAGAGTGCTGCAGTGCCTTAGACCGCTGTGCCACTCTGGAGGCGTTTTCCTCCAATATTCAACCATTTCCCAGCATGAAGAATGTTTGCTCGGTATTGGATCGGTATGAATCAATGATCTGGCAAGATAAAGCAGAAGCAATTTAGTTTTTTGTCATTTTTTGCTGCATTTTTTATAATTATACAGATAAGAAAGAACCGGTAGAGGGAAAAACATACACTAATCCTCTACCAGATAAAACCCACCCCAACCCCCCATGCTCTAACAGAACACACACTGATCCC
This sequence comes from Oncorhynchus mykiss, assembly GCF_013265735.2. NCBI lineage: Eukaryota > Metazoa > Chordata > Actinopteri > Salmoniformes > Salmonidae > Oncorhynchus > Oncorhynchus mykiss. Next base: position 79,029,702 of record NC_048565.1, read on the forward strand.
CTACCAGATCAAACCCACCCCAACCCCCCATGCTCTAACAGAACACACACTGATCCCCTACCAGATCAAACCCACCCCAACCCCCCCATGCTCTAACAGAACACACACTGATCCCCTACCAGATCAAACCCACCCCAACCCCCCCCCATGCTCTAACAGAACACACACTGATCCCCTACCAGATCAAACCCACCCCAACCCCCCCATGCTCTAACAGAACACACACTGATCCCCTACCAGATCAAACCCACCCCAACCCCCCATGCTCTAACAGAACACACACTGATCCCCTACCAGATCAAACCCACCCCAACCCCCCATGCTCTAAAAGAACACACACTGATCCCCTACCAGATCAAACCCACCCCAACCCCCCATGCTCTAACAGAACACACACTGATCCCCTACCAGATCAAACCTACCCCAATGCTCCAACAGAGCCCCACCCCAAAACCAGACTGAAAGCAGGTATTATATAGAATTTCAGTTATATATACAGTTGAAGTCGGAAGTTTACATGCACTTAGGTTGGAGACATTAAAACTTGTTTGTCAACCACTCCACAAATTTCTTGTTAACAAACTATAGTTTTGGCAAGTCGGTTAGGTCATCTACTTTGTGCATGACACAAGTAATTTACAACAATTGTTTACATACAGATTATTTCACTGTATCACAATTCCAGTGGGTCAGAAGTGTACATACAAAGTTGACTGTGCCTTTCGACAGCTTGGAAAATTGCAGAAAATGATGTCATGGCTTTAGAAGCTTCTGATAGGCTAATTGACATAATTTGAGTCAATTGGAGATGTACCTGTGGATGTATTTCAAGGCCTACCTTCAAACTCAGTGCCTCTTTGCTTGACATCATGGGAAAATCAGCCAAGACCTCAGAAGAAAAATTGTAGACTTCCACAAGTCTGGCTCATCCTTGGGAGCAATTTACAAATGCCTGAAGGTACCACGTTCATCTGTACAAACAATAGTATGCAAGTATAAGCACCATGGGACCACGCAGCCGTCATACCGCTCAGGAAGGAGACGCGTTCTGTCGCCTAGAGATGAACGTACTTTGGTGCGTTCAAAGTGGTGATCCTAACTGACCTGAGGGAATTTGTACGAGGATTAAATGTCAGGAATTGTAAAAAACTAGGTTTAAATGTATTTGGCTAAGATATATGTAAACTTCAACTGTGTGTGTGTGTGTGTAAACTTCAACTGTGTGTGTGTGTGTGTGTGTGTGTGTGTGTGAGCGATAATCAAACAAAAAGTAAACAAGAGTAAAAACAGTGATACAAATTCCAATTTGGGTTTGTTTATGGAGTTGTGAAAGTAGCTGGGTCCATGTCTTCTACAAAGGATAGGAAAGGAGGCCAGATATTATAATGTAATTGCAGATCCGCTAATGGAGTAGCACATTTTCTCTGGCTTGATGTTGCATGACTTCCTTTATCCAATGGCTAAACGTAGGAGGAAACCCATCCTTCAGAGCCATTCGGGTTTGATAAAAGCACTCAGGCTGACACACTAATTCCAATATGTTTACCTTATATTCAGCACTTCTGCTGGGCTAGAATGGGGTTTGAAACATTAAGGAGAGCAACTGAATTTGCAATGTACAGAAATGTACTGCGTGGTGTGTCTATGAAATTGAAATAGAACACATTCTTGGCAGATGTAACACAGTTCTTAGAAGATTTAATTCAATTACTTATGATCAATTAGCTTTGATGATGTTCTTATGGCCCAGCACACAGTTTGACGTACATCTGTGTTCGTTAGGTCTGATCTGTGTTTGTTGTCAGGTTGCTATGACAGCCTAAGTCACTGATATATGTTTCACTTAGACCTGGATACATTCATGGAGAGACAATAGACACTGTGTTTCTAAAATGTATTTCAAGTTAATGTCATGTGCACTGAACTGCCTTTCTTGCAAGCTCCAAACCCCCAAATGCAGTAATCAATATCAATGTAGCACTAAAAATAGCATTACAAAAACACACAACAAATAAGAACATGAGAAAGTAAGAAGCTATGTACTGTACAGGGTCAGTTCCAATACCATATAAACAATGTGCAGGGATACTGGAGTGATACTATGTATTAGGGTCAGGTGACTAGGCATCAGGATATATGATGCGTAATTGATTGTATGCGCACACGTGTGTGTTTGAGTCCTGTGAGTGTGCATACAGAGGGTGCAGAAATAAAACACAGGTCAACTCAGTCCGTGTAGCCATTCTGTTTGTTATTTACCAGTCTTATGGATTGGGGATTGAAGCTGTTCAGGAGCCTATTGGTGTCCAGACTTTTATTAAATCCCTTATTTTTTTAATTTTAATCCCATTTTCTCCCCAAATTCATGGTATCCCATTGGTAGTTACAGTCCTGTCCCATCGCTGCAACTCCCGTACGGACTCAGGAGAGGCAAAGGTCAAGAGTCCTCCAAAACAGCCGCACTGCTTCTTGACACAACACCCACTTAACCCTGAAGCCAGCTGCACCAATGTGTCAGAGGAAACACCGTACACCTGGCACAGATAGCAGTGCCTTAGACCACTACGCCACTCGGGAAGCCCCATTGGTGTCAGACTTGATGCACCGGTACCGCTTGCCATGCGGAAGCAGAGAGAACAGTCTATGGCTTGGGTGACTGGAGTCTTTAACAATTTTCCGGGCCTTCCTTTCACACCGCCTGATGTAGAGGTCCTGGATGGCATGGAGCTCGGCCCTAGGGATGTACTGGGCTGTCCGCACCACCCTCTGTAGTGCCATGCGATCGAGACTGGTGCTGTTGCCATACTAAGCAGTGATGCAGCCAGTCAAGATGCTGTCAATGGTGCAGCTGCAGAACTTTGAGGATTTGAGGGTCCATTTTCAACCTCCTGAGGGGGAAGAGGCACTGTCATGCCGTCTTCACAACTGTGCATGTGTGAGTGGACCATTTTAATTCCTTAGTCATTTGGACACCGAGGAACTTGAAGCTCTCGACCTGCTCCACTGCAGGCCCGTTGATGTGGGTGGAGGGTGTGCTTTCCCCCCCCAGATCCACGATCAGCTCCTTGGTTTTACTGATGTTGAGGGAGAAGTTATCCCGGCACCACACTACCAGGTCACTGACCCCCTCCCGGTAGGCTGTGTCGTCGTAGGCTGTGTCATCATCGCCGGTGATCAGGCCTACCATCCTCATGTCGTAAGCAAACTTGATAGTGTTGGAGTTGTGCATGGCCACACAGTTGTAGATGAACAGGGAGTACAGGAGGGGACTAAGCGTGCACCCCTGTGGGGCCCCCGCAACACGCAACACATCGTGGCAGAGGGGATGTTGCCTACCCTCACAACCTGGGGTTGGCCCGTCAGGAAGTCCAGGATTCAGTTGCATAGGGAGGTGTTCAGTCCCAGGCTCCTAAGCTTGGTGTCGTGTCTTTGGCTATGCCGGATTAATTGATATGACATGCTATTCTATAAAATAATTGATCCGTAATTAATATTACCTGATTGAGCTAATCATGTAAATGTAATTAACTAGAGAGTCAGGGCACCACAAAATAATATTTATAGAGCTGTTATCTTCTGAATAAACTCTTAAAGACCTAGTAATATTTTACATCAATAGCAGTCAATATTAATTGTCACCTTAATTCAGTCTCATCTGAATGTTGTAAATTCTTGGTTATCTTCACGAACAAGTTGAACCAGCAATACAAAATTGGGTTTAATTATTTATTTACTAAATACCTAACTAATCACACAGAATTACACATACACATAATTAATCATAACTTGATTACAAATTACGTCATAAAGGAAAACGTCAGATATGACAGATATGACAGCTTGTTACACAAAAGAAAAGGGGCTGGGTTTGACTGAAAGAGCGGGAAGACTGATGAACGAAGGGCAAAGCTGTGCTATCGTAAATACAGTATCTGATGCATTCTGAATTACCGCCCATTTGGAAAAGGAAAATGCAATAAATATTTACTCTGAGCTGCGCTTCGGTAGGTTGGTGATAGATGGAAGGCCTTGTTGCCAAACCGAGTCCTTTGTCCTTTGAAGAATGTCCCTGGTGGTCAATTGGATACGTTGTAGTAACGTCGTTGTGTGATAGACGGGATACTCTGTCTGTTCCTTCCTAACCCTCGTTTGCAGCTGCTGTTGCTAACTCAACGGCTAGGAGGTATCACTTCTGTAGTGAATAAGAGTTCAAAGTTCATACCATTCGCAACCAAAGCTCACACTGATGTTGGCTTCGTTCTGTAGTTATTATCTGAACCATTCTGACATCGGACCGTCGTCCTCACATCCTCGGAACAGGAGGTTATATTGTCGTCAAGGCTTTATATAGGAAGGGAGAAAGGGGGTGTTTTTCATAGTTTACAACCTATGTCTCTTCATGTGGGCGGGCCACTTAGTCGGGCCTAATTCACAGATGACAACCGAACTGACATCATATTAATTAAGTACCACCGCATATGTTCAATTGGTCGGATTACCAGAATATAGTTCATTTCCCCCCACCTTCTGATGTTCCCAGAATCTCTATGTTAACCAAGGTGTTTGCAAATGTAACATCAGTAGGGTAGAGAGAGGAAAAAGGGGGGAAGAAGTATTTATGACTGTCGTAAACCTACCCCCAGGCCAACGTCATGACATTGGTGAAGAGCTTGGAGGCGACAATCATGTTGAACGCTGAGCTGTAGTCAATGAACCGCATTCTCACATACAGTTGAAGTTGGAAGTTTACATACACCTTAGCCAAATACATTTAAACTCAGTTTTTCATAATTCCTGACATTTAATCCTGGTTAAAATGCCCTGTCTTAGGTCAGTTAGGATCACCACTTTTTATTTTAAGAATGTGAAATTTCAGAATAATAGTAGAGAGAATTATTTATTTCAGTTTTTATTTCTTTCATCACATTCCCAGTGGGTCAGAAATTTGCATACACTCAATTAGTATTTGGTAGCATTGCCTTAAACAATTTAAACTTGGGTCAAACATTTCGGGTAGCCTTCCACAAGCTTCCCACAATAAGTTGGGTGAATTTTGGCCCATTCCTCCTGACAGAGCTGGTGTAACTGAGTCAGGTTTGTTGGCCTCTTTTGTTCTCACACGCTTTTTCAATACCGCCCACAAATTTTCTATAGGATTGAGGTCAGGGCTTTGTGATGGCCACTCCAATACCTTGACTTTGTTGTCCTTAAGCCATTTTGCCAGAACTTTGGAAGTATGCTTGTGGTCATTGTCCATTTGGAAGACGCATTTGCGACCAAGCTTTAACTTCCTGTCTGATATCTTGATGTTGCTTCAATATATCCACATCATTTTCCTCATGATGCCATGTATTTTGTGAAGTGCACCAGTCCCTCTTGCAGCAAAGCACCCCCACAACATGATTCTGCCACCCCAGTGCTTCACGGTTGGGATGGTGTTCTTCAGCTTGCAAGCCTCCCCCCTTTTCCACCAAACATAATGATGGTCATTATGGCCAAACAGTTCTATTTTTGTTTCATCAGACAAGAGGACATTTCTCCAAAAAGTACGATCTTAGTCCCCATGTGCAGTTACAAACCGTATTCTGGCTTTTTATGGCGGTTTTGGAGCAGTGGCTTCTTCCTTGCTGAGCGGCCTTTCGGGTTATGTCGATATAGGACTCGTTTTACTGTGGATGTAGATACTTTTGTACCTGTTTCCTCCAGCATCTTCACAAGGTCCTTTGCTGTTGTTCTGGGATTGATTTGCGCTTTTCGCACCAAAGTACATTCCTCTCTAGGCGACAGAACGCATCTCCTTACTGAGCGGTATGATGGCTGCGTGGTCCCGTGGTGTTTACACTTGCATACTATTGTTTGTACAGATAAACAGGGTACCTTCAGGCGTTTGGAAATTGCTCCCAAGGATGAACCAGAGTTGTGGAGGTCTACAATTTTTCTTCTGAGGTCTTGGCTGATTTCTTTAGATTTTCCCATGATGTCAAGCAAAGAGGCACTGAGTTGGAAGGTAGGCCTTGAAATACATCCACAATACATCCACAGGTACACCTCCAATTGACTCGAATGATGTCAGAAGCTTCTAAAGCCATGACATAATTTTCTGGAGTTTCCCAAGCTGTTTAAAAGGCACAGTCAACCTAGTGTATGTTAACTTCTGTCCCACTGAAATTATGATATAGTGAACATTCATAAGTGAAATAATCTGTATGTAAATAATTGTTGTAAAAATTACGTGTCATGCACAAAGTAGATGTCCTAACCGACTTGCCAAAACTATAGTTTGTTAACAAGAAATTTGTGGAGGGGTTGAAAAACAAGTTTTTTTTTAATGACTCCAACCTAAGTGTATTTAAACTTCCAACTTAAACTGTAGGTATTCCTCTTATACAGTATAGGTGGGTGAGGGCAGTGTGGAGTACAATTGAGATTGCGTTGTCTAGGGATCTGTTGGGGCGGTATGCAAATTGGAGTGGGTCTAAGGTGTCTAGGACGATGGTGTTGATATGTGCCGTAACCAGCCTTTCAAAGGAGAGGTTGAAAATGACAGTGAATATACGTGCCAGATGATCTGTGCATGCTCTGAGAATACTCCCTGGAATACTGTCCGGCCTTGCGAGTGTTAAACCTGATCTAAAGACCTTACTAATGTTGGCCTTGGAGAGCGAGGCAAAGTAGAGATTTCCTGCTGGAGTGCCAATTTGGTGGGGTAAAGAAAAAAAACTACAACTTGGGTTCAAATTCTTTAACGGCCTGTTCGGGGGCAGAATGACAGATTTGTACCTTGTCAGCTCAGGGATTTGAACATGAAACCTTTCGGTTACTAGGCCAACGCTCTAACCACTAGACTACCCTGCCACCCTGATAATAGATTGAGTCTGCTTTGATGGTCAGGGTTTGCATTTTTGGGGATGATTCCATTGGTTCCACTGCATCAGGCAGGCTCAATTACACACAGTTAACCCACTGTTCCTAGGCCGTCATTGAAAATAAGAATTTGTTCGTAACTGACTTGCCTAGTTAAATAAAGGTAAAATTAAAATAAAAAAATTACTTGAAGTATTTCAAAGAAAACAAGTACTATTTGAACCCAGGCTTGATGACTGACTATTGGTGTTGAGACTTCACTGGTTTAGAAGCCTTTTTAAACTTTTCATCTTTGATTTCCATTACATTTATGATACTATAATTCACTCTACTTGAAAGCAGCCGGATGCATAGATAATGATTCTAAATGATGCCCTGGAAAATGTGCTACAGTTCCATTAGAGTTCTGCCACGGTGTTCCTGTTAGAAGGCAGTCCAGTCACTCTTCTATTCACCCCTACAACCGATCTCGGTGATAATAATGTCTAGATGGATAATTTTCTAAAATATAGTGTAGGAGGTAATCATAGGTGAACGTCAATGCATATGACCTTGTTTTACAACATCCCAAGGCAGCTGCACAAGTTACTGATGATTATGTGGCTAATGCAGACAGACATAATTGTCACTGTGCTGTAAATTACTCTATTAAAATAAGTTATTTAATTAAACTTCTCTGGCTTCTAGGTCTTTTCAATTACAAGGTTGAAAAACAGCCATGTGTCATTAAATTAGTTTTTTTTTCTCATTTTCAATCTCAGGGTAGTGCTTGTGGAGAATATTCCAGAAGATGTCACCTTCTCTGAGAATGCTACGTCCCACCTCCCCCTCTCTGCTGGGCTGCACAGCCTGTTGGACCTGGCAGTGGCTGGTCACTCTGTGGAGATTGTGTCACCTCAATGGAACCTGAACCCCTCCGACTATGAATCCAGATTCCTTCAATCTTCTAGGCAGGTAAGCACAACAACCAAACAGGTAGCACCCCCAGGCCAAATAAGGCATTACTGTTTATCATACCTAGCCATAACACTTACTTTACGTGGCAGTTTTACTTATGGTCTTTTTCTTGTCAACAAATCCACATTTATTGTATAAGATTACTGTTCTTCCACCAAGAATACAAATAGCTCAAGTTTTATTGTAAAAGCACAGTGAAATGCTTAACTGCGAGCTCTATCCAACAGTGCACTTATTAATAAAATAAAATAATAATTTAAAAAAAGTATATAATAAAGAAAACAATAAATAAGAAACAGCTGTATCCAGGGAGTATGTATACATGTATACATATCTTGTTCACCTTATTCCAGCTGCTGTGACTTCAGCACTAAAACACTCATGCTTACACTGAGGCTAAGGTTACACAGGGGTTTGGCTATAATGGCAGCGTTGAGGTTTGGACAACCCCTGTATCTACCCACTGCCATTTAGTTCATTAGGTCTAATGGCACCCCTTGGCAGTTTAACTGGAGAGAAATTGCACTTGGGGGCCCTCTGGCCTACACAATTATAATTGCTGGAGCCTGGCCCAATGTTAAAATTGACATTAAAATAAAATGCATTTTTGGTTTAGGTATTTTTTTTTTACTATAATCACAATTCAGCAACAAACAAAAAAATCTTTAGGAAATCTGTTCCCAACTATTCCCACGAAATAAAAACTATACACTATATATACAAAAGTATGTGGGCACCCCTTCAAATTAGTGGATTTGGCTATTTCAGCCACACCCGTTGCTGACAGGTGTATAGATTGCACTCAGCCATGCAATCGCCATAGACAAACATTGGCAGTAGAATGGCCTTACTGAAGAGCTCAGTGACTTTCAACGTGACAAGTCAGTTTGTCACACTTCTGCCCTGCTAGAGCTGTCCCGGTCGACTGTGAAGTAGAAATGTCTAGGAGCAACAACGGCTCAGTCGTGAAGTGGTAGGCCACACGAGCTCACAGGACGGGACTGCCTAGTGCTGAAGTGCGTAGCGCGTAAAAAACGTCTGTCCTCGGTTGCAACACTCACTACCGAGTTCCAAACCTCTTCTGGAAGCAACAACCGTACAATAACTGTTCGTCGGGAGCTTCATGAAATGGGTTTCCATTACCGAGCAGACGCATACAAGTCTAAGATCACCATGCGCAATGGCAAGCCTCGGCTGGAGTGGCGTAAAGCTCGCCGCCATTGGACTCTGGAGCAGTGGAAAAGCGTTCTCTGTAGTGATGAATCATGCTTCACCATCTGGCAGTCCGACTGACGCGTTTACACTGATGCCAGGAGAACGCTACCTGCCCCATAGTGCCAGGTTTGGTGGAGGAGTAATAATAGTCTGGGGCTGTTGTTCATGGTTCAAGCTAGGCCCCTTAGTTCCAGTGAAGTGAAATCTTAACGCTACAGCATACAATGACATTCTAGACGATTCTGTGCTTCCAACTTTGGCAACAGTTTTGGGAAGGCCCTTTACTGTTTCTGCATGACAATGCCCCCGTGCACAAAGCGAGGTCCATACAGAAATGGTTTGTCGAGATCAGTGTGGAAGAACTTGACTGGCCTGAACATAGCCCTGACCCCATCAAACACCTTTGGGATGAATTGGAACGCCGACTGCGAGCCAGGCCTAATCGCCCAACATCAGTGCCCGACCTCTCTAATGCTCTTGTGCCTAAATGGAAGCAAGTCCCTGGGGCAATGTTCCAACATCTAGTGGAAAGCCATCCCAGAAGAGTGGAGGCTGTTATAGCAGTAAAGGGGAGACCAACTCCATATTAATGCCCATGATTTTGGAATGAGATGTTTGATGAGCAGGTGTCCACATACTTTTGGTCAGGTAGTGTATGATTGTGTCTCAATGTAATCTTGGTATGAAATGATTGTTAGTTTCAAATGCAATATATTTTTGAGCTTACTTGTGGTCATTTTGCAGTGTACAAATTATTATAATTACGTTTCGGCCCCCGAAACCCGCTTTGACAAATCAGCCCGCGGCTGAATTTAGTTGCCTACCCCTGACCTATGGTGATCCAATTGATTGTGTTCTTGGTTACAGGGTCAGGCTTTGCTGCAAAGACTGCAGGGGCTGAAGAAGAAGGGAATCAATTTGAAGATAGCCAGTGGAATGATCAACTCTTCAGAGCTGAAGAGCCTGTCTCGTCACAGTGAGTCATGTTGTCAACCACAAGACCAGAGCTACAGTGACATTTACATTCCGTATACAGTATATTGCCATTTTATAGAAAATACTGGGTAGTGAACGGTGTGTCAGGGAAGCGACTTAAAAGGCACACACCCTTATGCAATGCACCAATAGGGTTAACCCCATTGCTGTGGTGATGCCTGTTGACAGGATGGGTAGGGTGTTTGTATTTCACACCAGTGACCCGGGTTTGCTTCCCTCCGTCGCCATTCGCTACAATGGTGTCAGAAGTGGGATGACGGCTGTGAGGAACGCACGGCCTGGACGTGTCAGGGGTCTGAGTAGTCAAAGCACAGGAACTTGCCTTCCCGTTCACACTTGAGACCCAGGTTCGCTTCCCTGCCCCACCGTTCACTACAGTATCTACAAAATGGTCTCGGCACTTTTATCTCAATGAGGGATATTACATCATGACTAATCTTACATGCAATATTAACATACATTGCTGTGAAAAAGTATTTGCCATCATTCTATTTTTCTCTACTTTTGGATATTTTGATACTAAATATTATCAGTTCCTGGAATGGTCTGATCAAAGTCGAGACCTAATCCCAATTGAGATGTTGTGGCAGGACTTGAAATGAGCAGTTCATGCTTGAAAACCCACAAATGTTGCTGAGTTTAAGCAGTTCTGCATGCAAGAGTGGACCAGAATTCCTCCACAGCGATGTTAGAGACTGATCAACAACTACAGGAAGCATTTGGTTGCAGTTATTGCAGTTAAAGTTGGCACGGCCAGCTATTGAGTGTAAGGGAGCAATTACTTTTCACACAGTGGAATTGGGTGTTGCATTACATTGTTAATTAAATAAATAAAATAAGTATACCTTTTTGGGGTTATTTGTAAACTCAGGTTCCCTTTATCTAATATTAGGTTGAAGATCTGATTATATTTACGTCATTTAGCAGACGCTCCTATCCAGAGCGACTGCATTTTCATACTGGTCCCCCGTGGGAATCGAACCCACAACCCTGGTGTTGCAATAACATTCTGTATCAAAAATATGCAAAAATGGAGAATCAGAAAGGGTGCAAATACTTTTTCACAGCACTGATTTCTATCTCTGTCGATTCTGTCTTTTCCTACCTGTGTAGGTGAGGTACACTACATTAACATGACAGCCCTGACCAAAGGCTTTCTGCACTCTTCTTTCTGGGTGGTGGACAGGCAGCACATCTACATCGGCAGCGCCACCATGGACTGGCGATCACTGTCCACGGTATCTTAGTAGATTCACTCCATTAAATTACCTACCTGTGTATATTTCTTTCTTTTTTTTACCCCTTTTTCTCCCCAATTTTGTGGTATCCAATTGGTAGTTACAGTCTTGTCTCATCGCTGCAACTCCCGGACGGACTCGGGTGAGGCGACAGTCGAGAGCCGTGCGTCCTCTGAAACCCAACCAAGCCACACTGCTTATTGACACAATGCCTACTTAACCAGGAAGCTAGCCGCACCAATGTGTTGGTGGAAACACCATACACCCGGCGACCGTGCCAGCGTGCACTGTGCCCGGCCCGTCACAGGAGTCGATGGTGTGCGATGGGACAGGCCAAACCCTCCCCTAACCCGGATGATGCTGGGCCAATTGTGCACCGCCCCTTGGGTGTGCGACAGCGCCTGGACTCAAACCCAGAATCTCTAGTGGCACAGCTAGCACTGCAATGCAGTGCCTCAGACCACTGCACCACTCGGGAGGCCACCTGTGTATATTTCTGTAACATTTATTCTCCATTCAATGAGACCAGTCCACCTATGAGTGCTCCTCATACTGACTAATATGTTCCATACCTTGATTACGTAAACACTTAACCAACCTACTGTGTACACAAAACCTGTTTTCATTTTGAGGTCTGATATTGCAGGCACTTTGAGGGTACTGTGTACAACCATCATCTCTGGGGATTTTTGTCCAATGACTCTGGAATCAATATTTATTCAAACACTGCTAGTTACACTAGGAGAACAGCATCCATTAATTGGCTTAGGTTGCACAAACATCCTGAATATAAAAGAGATGCAACTTTTTATAGTTGGCAGAAAACGTCACCGTTTTCACGTGCGTACGAGAAAGGACAATACTGAATTAATTGAGTGAGGACAAAAAGGGAACGTGGTGCTGCTCAAAGCTGAAAAAGTACAAAAGGTTGATTTAAAGTGTGACCCCATTCGCTGTACCTAGCCCGTCTATCTTTATCACTTCACTGAAATAAACATTTGCTTGAGAAGTGCATCACTTGAAACCCTGCTGTGAGAAGGGATGGAAGAGGCTTGGTGATTTGAAGGGCCTGGAGGACTACCTGCCTCGTCCAGGGCCAGAGGAGGGCAGAAGACGATGGGGAGGATTCAGGGCTGGAAGGGAGAGGAGCACTGGGCTGTGGAGAGGAAACAAAAAAGAGGACAGGAGGGAGAAGGGGAAATTGAAGTGTGGGGAGTAGGAGATGGTAGGAGAGGGAATGGAAAAGGGGGAATGGAAGAAGAGGAGGGGGAGGCAGGATGAGAAGAGATGTGTGAAGTAAGGATTTGGTATAGGTGGAGACCCTGGGGGCACATGCTAACACCGTACAACATCTGTGCTGTTGCTTTGTTGTCTCTCAGATGAAAGAACTGGGCATCATCGTCTACAACTGTAGTTGCCTGGCACTGGACCTGCACAGGGTATTCAACCTCTACTGGCAGCTGCAGTATAAGGACTTTATACCGTCCATGTGGTCCAAAAGGCTGAGCGCCCTGTGGAACAAAGATGAGAACCTTCCACTTCTCTTCAACAACACCAAGGCTGAAGTCTTTGTCTCTGTGAGTGACAACTAATCGTTCTCTCACATGGCTTCATGCATAAAGACAGCAGTTTGTCTGGACGATGTGACCTTTTAACAAGGGCCTTGAAATGATTTTTTAGCATTCTGTATCAGTAGTAATTTGTATAATTCTGAAACAAGCTCATTTTATACTAAATTAATGAATAGTTTACAGAGATTATGAATTCTTTGGGGGTTTTCTTGCTAGCAATAATAAATTGCCAATATTTATGCATACTATTTGAATACTTTTCTTGGTTAAAGCCTTTACATTAGTCTTGATATATAAATGATGTAAACATTTGCAATGTCCTCCCACAGTAAGAACTTTGACGAGAGGTGACAGTTGGGTGAAAAAAGCTGTGTCTTATACAGCTCGATATGACTAATCAGCTGATGTTTTAAGTACGCTAACGGGATGTAAAATTGCATTGCTTCCAACAGAAAACATACATTCGGCTGGTTGTAAATTAGGCCAGTCGATGAACATTTCTGAAAAACAGAGGGAACGTTAATCATCAGAAGTATTGATAGCATGGAACTGTGATCTGTCATTTTTCTCATCACACACATCCTATGGGTGACAGGGCTTTAGGCTGCGCGGCTCCGTGGCTGAGGAACACACTTCCAGACACTATTAGGGCTGCAGAGTCTCTGGCCTCCTTTCAGGCACAGCTCAAGACCGTGCTGTTCAGAAAAGCTTTCAAGGACCTCTGTTAATTCTGTTCTCATGTCCTCCAGACCTGTATATAGCTTAAATTGTTGTCTGTGTTCTATGGTCTGTGTTTTTTTGTTTTGTTTTTATTTTATTGCACCTTGGGTGTGAGAAAAGAGCTTTACCAATTAAATGAATATTATTATTATATATCAAGAAATAAAGAACAGAGACAGGATCAGTTAGAGACAAGTAGAGCGAAGGTAACGATGCTGTTGGAATACTAATGGACAAAGATATGTTCCAAGAGGTAGTGGTGGTGGTGGTGGTGGTGATGATGATGATGATGACGACGATTTGATAACAATATGAGGACGACAACAATGACAATGATTCATTGCATCTGTAAAGCCTTGGCATTGACATGAGGGCCTCCGTTCTCTACTCTCCAATGATTTAACAGTCTTATCTTGTGGCAGAGCTCTCCAGATGTCTTCTGCCCTAAAGACAGGACCAGAGACCTTGATGCCATATCCTACGTGATCCAAAAGGCCAAGAGGTTCATCTACATATCCATTACAGACTATCTGCCTCTCACTAACAGGAATGCTCACAGGTGAGCATGTTGATACTGACAGCACCTGATCACCTTATTGTTGACACTGACAGCACCTGATCACCTTATTGTTGACACTGACAGCACCTGATCACCTTATTGTTGACACTGACAACACCTAATCACCTTATTGTTAGTGTTGTATTGTTCGCCCATTTATACAATACAATAACAACTGATAGAATGAAACCGATAGGATGTAACTGTGTATAATGACCTGTAATTACCAAACAGTTAGTGTGTAACTCTTTGCTACCTTGGCAGATACTGGTCACGTATAGACGGGATGCTTCGTGAAGCCTTGATCCTGAGGAACATCGAAGTGCGTCTGCTAGTAAGCTGCTGGGAGCAGACGCATCCCCTGACCTTTAACTTTGTGTGGTCCCTGAAGACCCTGTGCATGGAGCTGGCCAACTGTTCAATGGAGGCTGTGAGTGTGGACACCACATGCCTACATCCTCATTACCTGGATACAAACTGATGTTATACAGAATCATCATAGCTACTTTACCAGGCTCATTATACCTACAGTGAGCTACAAAAGTATTGGGACAATTATACATTTTTATTTTATTTGTTTAATCTATACTCCACCACTTTGGATTTGAATGATACAATGACTGAGGTTAAAGTGCAGACTATCAGCTTTAATTAGAAGGCAATTTCATCCATAACTGGTGAACCGTTTAGAAATTACAGGACTTTTTGTACATAGTCCCTCCAAATTCACTTATGTGTATTAAAGTAGTCAAAAGTTTAGTATTTGGATTTGCAGTAGCAGCCATGAGCATGCTCAGGCTTCAAAAGAGGCTTGCCTCTAGCGTCCTGCGCTGTGGCAAGAAGAAGGTATGGCTGGACCCCAACGAGACCAATGAGATTGCTAACGCCAACTCCCGCCAGCAGATCCGTAAACTGGTAAAGGATGGTCTTATCATCCGCAAGCCTGTCACGGTGCACTCTCGCGCCCGTAAGAACATGCTGGCGCGTCGCAAGTGAAGGCACACAAGAATCGGTAAGAGAAAGGGTACAGCCAACGCCCGTATGCCAGAGAAGCTGTCTTGGATGCGTCGCATAAGAATCCTGCGTCGTCTTCTCCGTCGCTACAGGGAGTCCCATAAGATTGACAGGCACATGTACCACAGTCTCTACCTTAAGGTGAAGGGTAATGTGTTCAAGAACAAGCGTATCCTCATGGAGCACATCCACAAAGTTTAGTATTTGGTACCATATTCATAACTTGCAATGATTACATAAAGCTTGTGACTCTACAAAACTTGTTGGAGGCATTTGCTGTTTGTTTTGGTTGTGTTAAAGATTATTTTGTGCCCAATAGAAATGAATGGTAAGTAATGTATTGTATCATTTTGGAGTCACTTTAATTGTAAATAAGAATATAATATGTTTCTAAACCAGGGGAGCATCTTTGGTTTTAGAAGTGGGAGGGACAAAAAAAAGTTACATCAAAATATATTTTATATTTGAGATTCTTTAAAAAGTGGCTACCCTTTGCCTTGATGACAGATTTGCACACTCTTGGCATTCTCTCAAACAGCTTCATGAGGTAGTACCCTGGAAGGCATTTCAATTAACAGGTGTGCCTTGTTAAAAGTGAATTTGTGGAAGGTAGGGGTGGTATACAGAAGACAGCCCTATTTGGTAAAAGACCAAGTCCATATTGTTATTTTATTGCTACTCTTTAATTATTTGTTACTTTGTTCTTTTTTTTCTCTTCTTTTTTTCTTAACTGCATTGTTGGTTAAGAGCTTGTAAGGAAGCATTTCACTGTACCTGTTGTATTCGGCACATGTGAGAAATAAAATGTGATTTGATATTATGGTAAGAACAGCTGAAATAAGCAATGATAAATTAAAGTTCATCATTGCTTTAAGATGTGAATGTCAGTCAGGGTGGACAATGTCAAGAACTTTGAAAGTTTCTTCAAGTGCAGTCGCAAAAACCATCAAGCGCTATGATGAAACTGGCTCTCATGAGGACCGCCACAGGAAAGGAAGACCCAGATTTACCTCTGCTGCAGAGGATAACTTCATTAGAGTTACCAGCCTCAGAAATTGCAGCCCAAATGAATACTTCAGAGTTCAAGTAACAGACACATCTCAACATCAACTGTTCAGAGGAGACTGTGTGAATCAGGCCATCATTGCTGCAAAGAAACCACTAAGAAGAGACTTGCTTGGGCGAAGAAACATGAGCAATGGACATTAGACCGGTGGGAATCTGTCCTTCGGTCTGATGAGTCCAACCGCCGTGTCTTTGTAAGACGCAGAGTAGGTGAACGGATGATCTCTGCATGTGTGGTTCCCACCGTGAAGCAGAGGTGTGATGGTGTGGGGGTGCTTTGCTGGTGACACTGATTTATTTTGAATTCAAGGCACACTTAACCAGCATTGGGACTATCATTTGGCTTTAAAAAAGGGCAATGACCCAACACACCTCCAGGCTGTGTAAGGGCTATTTGACCAAGAAGGAGAGTGATGGAGTGCTGCATCAGATGACCTGGCCTCCACAATCACCTGACCTCAACCCAATTGAGATGGTTTGGGATGAGTTGGACTGCAGAGGGAAGAAAAAGCAGCCAACAAGTGCTCAGCATATGTGGGAAGTCCTTCAAGACTGTTGGAAAAGCATTCCAGGTGAAGCTGGTTGAGAGAATGCCAAGAGTGTTTAAAGCTGTCATCAAGGTCAAAGGGTGGCTACTTTGAAGAATCTAAGATATATATTTTGATTTGTTTAACACTTCTTTGGTTACTACATAATTCCATGTGTTATTTCATAGTGCTGATGTCTTCACTATTATTCTACAATGTAGAAAATAGTCAAAATAAAATAAAATAACCCTTGAATGAGTAGGTGTGTCCAAACTTTTCACTGGTACTGTATATTTGTTTTATCCTCTCGGATAAACACTCCAAACTGGTCAGAGGCGTCCGCATGGTCCTAAAGCACACCGTTGCCTGATTTGATTCAGAGGGGTTGGGTTAAATGCGGAAGATACATTTCAGTTGAAGGCATTCAGTTGTACAACTATCCCCCCTTTCCTTTGTATCACATTTCAATGATAAAACTAGGTGGCACAAAAATGCCATTTCAGAATGTGGGGGGGACATGTTCCCCCCTGTCCCCAGTGAAAGTTGCGCCCCTGTTCTATAAATCGCTACATTAATATGGATGCTACCATGAATACCGATAGTCCTGTATTAATCATGAATAATTATAAGTGAGAAAGTTAGTCACACAAATATCATACCACCATGACATGCTAACCTCTCAGCATTACGATAAAAATGTTTGGGGGGGTATGATATTTGTGCGTCTAACTTTCTCACTCATCATTATTCAGGACAATCCGTAATCATGGTAGCATCCACATTAATGTAGAAGTGTTCAAAAACATGTTCTATTCTTATTTACAATAAAAGTGACTCCAAAAAAACACTACATTATTTGACATTCCTTTCTATCGGCCACAAAATAATCAAAACGTGCTGTAGTACAGAGCCAAAACAAAAAATGTGGCACTATCCCAATACTTTTGCAGTGCACTGTATTTAATCATATCTACAGTAGGTCATGTAAAATGTATTCATCTCTACTGTACCTGCAAACCTACTGTACATGTAAAATGTATTCATCTCTACTGTACATCATGTAAAATGTATTCATCTCTACTGTACCTGCAAACCTACTGTAGGTCATGTAAAATGTATTCATCTCTACTGTACCTGCAAACCTACTGTACATGTAAAATGTATTCATCTCTACTGTACCTGCAAACCTACTGTAGGTCATGTAAAATGTATTCATCTCTACTGTACCTGCAAACCTACTGTAGGTCATGTAAAATGTATTAATCTCTACTGTACCTGCAAACCTACTGTACATGTAAAATGTATTCATCTCTACTGTACCTGCAAACCTACTGTACATGTAAAATGTATTCACCTCTACTATACCTGCAAACCTACTGTACATGTAAAATGTATTCCTCTACTATACCTGCAAACCTACTGTACATGTAAAATGTATTCATCTCTACTGTACCTGCAAACCTACTGTAGGTCATGTAAAATGTATTCATCTCTACTGTACCTGCAAACCTACTGTACATCATGTAAAATGTATTAATCTCTACTGTACCTGCAAACCTACTGTAGGTCATGTAAAATGTATTCATCTCTACTGTACCTGCAAACCTACTGTACATGTAAAATGTATTAATCTCTACTGTACCTGCAAACCTACTGTACATCATGTAAAATGTATTCATCTCTACTGTACCTGCAAACCTACTGTAGGTCATGTAAAATGTATTCATCTCTACTATACCTGCAAACCTACTGTAGGTCATGTAAAATGTATTCATCTCTACTGTACCTGCAAACCTACTGTACATCATGTAAAATGTATTCACCTCTACTGTACCTGCAAACCTACTGTACATGTAAAATGTATTCACCTCTACTATACCTGCAAACCTACTGTACATGTAAAATGTATTCCTCTACTATACCTGCAAACCTACTGTACATGTAAAATGTATTCATCTCTACTGTACCTGCAAACCTACTGTAGGTCATGTAAAATGTATTCATCTCTACTGTACCTGCAAACCTACTGTACATCATGTAAAATGTATTCATCTCTACTGTACCTGCAAACCTACTGTACATCATGTAAAATGTATTCATCTCTACTGTACCTGCAAACCTACTGTAGGTCATGTAAAATGTATTCATCTCTACTGTACCTGCAAACCTACTGTACATGTAAAATGTATTAATCTCTACTGTACCTGCAAACCTACTGTACATGTAAAATGTATTCACCTCTACTATACCTGCAAACCTACTGTAGGTCATGTAAAATGTATTCATCTCTACTGTACCTGCAAACCTACTGTAGGTCATGTAAAATGTATTCATCTCTACTGTACCTGCAAACCTACTGTACATCATGTAAAATGTATTCATCTCTACTGTACATCATGTAAAATGTATTAATCTCTACTGTACCTGCAAACCTACTGTAGGTCATGTAAAATGTATTAATCTCTACTGTACCTGCAAACCTACTGTAGGTCATGTAAAATGTATTCATCTCTACTGTACCTGCAAACCTACTGTACGTCATGTAAAATGTATTCATCTCTACTGTACCTGCAAACCTACTGTACATGTAAAATGTATTCATCTCTACTATACCTGCAAACCTACTGTACATGTAAAATGTATTAATCTCTACTATACCTGCAAACCTACTGTAGGTCATGTAAAATGTATTCATCTCTACTATACCTGCAAACCTACTGTACATCATGTAAAATGTATTCATCTCTACTATACCTGCAAACCTACTGTAGGTCATGTAAAATGTATTCCTCTACTGTACCTGCAAACCTACTGTACATCATGTAAAATGTATTAATCTCTACTGTACCTGCAAACCTACTGTAGGTCATGTAAAATGTATTCATCTCTACTGTACCTGCAAACCTACTGTACATCATGTAAAATGTATTAATCTCTACTGTACCTGCAAACCTACTGTAGGTCATGTAAAATGTATTCATCTCTACTATACCTGCAAACCTACTGTACATCATGTAAAATGTATTAATCTCTACTGTACCTGCAAACCTACTGTAGGTCATGTAAAATGTATTCATCTCTACTATACCTGCAAACCTACTGTACATCATGTAAAATGTATTCCTCTACTGTACCTGCAAACCTACTGTACATCATGTAAAATGTATTAATCTCTACTGTACCTGCAAACCTACTGTACATGTAAAATGTATTCATCTCTACTATACCTGCAAACCTACTGTAGGTCATGTAAAATGTATTCATCTCTACTATACCTGCAAACCTACTGTACATGTAAAATGTATTAATCTCTACTGTACCTGCAAACCTACTGTACATGTAAAATGTATTCATCTCTACTATACCTGCAAACCTACTGTACATGTAAAATGTATTAATCTCTACTGTACCTGCAAACCTACTGTACATCATGTAAAATGTATTCACCTCTACTGTACCTGCAAACCTACTGTACATCATGTAAAATGTATTCATCTCTACTGTACCTGCAAACCTACTGTAGGTCATGTAAAATGTATTCATCTCTACTGTACCTGCAAACCTACTGTACATGTAAAATGTATTCATCTCTACTATACCTGCAAACCTACTGTACATGTAAAATGTATTCATCTCTACTATACCTGCAAACCTACTGTACATGTAAAATGTATTAATCTCTACTGTACCTGCAAACCTACTGTACATCATGTAAAATGTATTCACCTCTACTGTACCTGCAAACCTACTGTAGGTCATGTAAAATGTATTAATCTCTACTGTACCTGCAAACCTACTGTACATCATGTAAAATGTATTCATCTCTACTGTACCTGCAAACCTACTGTACATCATGTAAAATGTATTCATCTCTACTGTACCTGCAAACCTACTGTACATGTAAAATGTATTAATCTCTACTGTACCTGCAAACCTACTGTACATGTAAAATGTATTCATCTCTACTATACCTGCAAACCTACTGTAGGTCATGTAAAATGTATTCATCTCTACTGTACCTGCAAACCTACTGTAGGTCATGTAAAATGTATTAATCTCTACTATACCTGCAAACCTACTGTAGGTCATGTAAAATGTATTAATCTCTACTGTACATCATGTAAAATGTATTAATCTCTACTGTACCTGCAAACCTACTGTACATGTAAAATGTATTCATCTCTACTATACCTGCAAACCTACTGTAGGTCATGTAAAATGTATTCCTCTACTGTACCTGCAAACCTACTGTACATCATGTAAAATGTATTCATCTCTACTATACCTGCAAACCTACTGTACATCATGTAAAATGTATTCATCTCTACTGTACCTGCAAACCTACTGTACATCATGTAAAATGTATTCATCTCTACTATACCTGCAAACCTACTGTAGGTCATGTAAAATGTATTCCTCTACTGTACCTGCAAACCTACTGTACATCATGTAAAATGTATTCCTCTACTGTACCTGCAAACCTACTGTACATGTAAAATGTATTAATCTCTACTATACCTGCAAACCTACTGTACATCATGTAAAATGTATTAATCTCTACTGTACCTGCAAACCTACTGTACATCATGTAAAATGTATTAATCTCTACTGTACCTGCAAACCTACTGTACATCATGTAAAATGTATTCATCTCTACTGTACCTGCAAACCTACTGTACATCATGTAAAATGTATTAATCTCTACTGTACCTGCAAACCTACTGTACATCATGTAAAATGTATTAATCTCTACTGTACCTGCAAACCTACTGTACATCATGTAAAATGTATTCATCTCTACTGTACCTGCAAACCTACTGTACATGTAAAATGTATTCATCTCTACTGTACCTGCAAACCTACTGTACATGTAAAATGTATTCATCTCTACTGTACCTGCAAACCTACTGTAGGTCATGTAAAATGTATTCATTAATCACTACTGCTAAGCCAGTCCTTTTGTGTTTTGTGCAGAAGTTCTTCAGCCCCAGGGAACAGAGAGATGGCACGCTACAGGGAATCAACCATAACAGATTAATGGTGACAGACAGTGCTGTGTACATAGGTGAGTTCACTTGCATTCATTTCAGATGAGTAATAACTATTTTGCAAATGTTTTTAATTTTTTTTAAAATTTAATTATTGGTCTACTGGTTGGTGGATTGATTAGTTTGCTTGTGAGGTGGGTTGAGTATTTGGCTAGTACCTTTGAATCTATATTTCTGATTAACGGTTTTGACGGGTGTCTGTTGTCCCATAGGGAACTTTGACTGGGTGGGGAATGAGTTTACGTTCAACGCTGGAGCAGGCTTGGTGATCAATCAGGTGGAGGGGGTGAAAGAGAAGAACTCAACGTTGGTGGAACAGGTGAGGGCTACGTTCCAGCGGGACTGGTATTCACGCCACACCAAGAGCCTGCAGGCTAACAAGATCCCAGTCTGCAACAAGCACCAGCTCAACCAACTGGCACATCTCAAAATCGCTCAACCAACAGAGCGCAATGGGAGTAAGGAGAGTCCCAATGGCTCCCTGTGAATCCGAAGACGTGGTGCGTTACAAGACTGATTTATGCAGGCTTTAAGAGAAAAATAACAGTTTAATACTGAAATCGGACACTGTAGACGTAATATAGGACTTGGAGGGCATTTGTTCCTCTATTGAACCTTCTGCTTATTTCATCCTGACTGTTTCTTACAGAAGACATTCATGGGAAGGGAACTGATCAAATAAATTGATTTTCTATTGAATGCTGAACCTCAGTAAATATAGTTCATCGTTAAATCCATTTTGCCAATAATGACATCATTCATCACAACCCTTTAAAACCCTCTCTGGCCTAAGCAGGTTGGAGCTGCATGGACAGTAGTGTGGAGATATCCTATACAAATCTATACTCCAAAAGGTGTTTACCTGGTGTGTCTTCAATATTCATTTACAAAGTGCAGCATACCTCCAACCTCGACCAAATGAACTGGGGCCATCTGTCTGTTGGACCACAGCTGATCAAATGAAACTAATGGGGAAAATAGGAATGCCAGAAACCTCACCTGACTCCTAAGATAAAGACATCTATTTGATGTTTATTGTTGCAGAGTAAAGACAATTATGCCCCATTGGCATTCATCTATTTTGGTATCATGTCTAAAATTCTGTTTTGGTCTAAACCAGAATGTAAACTTACTGGGGTTGAATCTTGACTCAATTTCCAGCATCCAATTTTAAGTAAAAGTTGCAGTCTTCTATTCTGCATATTTTCTTTGTTGGAAACACTCAATAGGGTAGAATAGATATTTAACTTGTGATAGAGCTTTAGGGCTGTTATGTTTTTAGCATGATCACATCATTTATATATTATTAATTATTTTTTAAATGTACCTTTCTGTACTCAAA
Source organism: Oncorhynchus mykiss (assembly GCF_013265735.2). NCBI lineage: Eukaryota > Metazoa > Chordata > Actinopteri > Salmoniformes > Salmonidae > Oncorhynchus > Oncorhynchus mykiss. Next base: position 79,052,818 of record NC_048565.1, read on the forward strand.
AGGTGAGCGTCTTGCTTCCTGGAAAGTGTTGAAACCACCATGTCCCTGGACAGTACTTAGTTTGTAAGGGATATGCTATCATCTTATGCATAGGTTAAAATGAAAACCAACTGCAGCGGTCAATAGCATATTAACATTGGAAGGAGCTGAGCTGCCCTTTTAAGGTCTAAGACAAGGATGGGCAACTGGAGGCCCCCCTTTTGTAGGCCCACGGATCAATTTTCAAAGCCTTAAAACAAAAGATCTGTCAGGGTCTCAACTTACTGTTGAGTTAGAAGAGTAGAATACACAAGGTGACATTTTGAAATTTGGTTGTGCATCAGCAGTTTCTCTCGTTATGTCAGTCACTCAATTAGCCCATGTCAGCAAAAACAACTGTGATTGTAAGTTAGTCCTGCGGCCAGCTATCTAAACTTTTAGTAATCATGGTTGAATTACCAATTTGGGGGGCCTACATTGATGTTGTTAGTCACATCATATTAAAAACTGCAAACATTTCTCTCCACCCCATGACAAAATTAGTAGAATTGCATGAAATGAGTTATAAAATTGAGAAATCTTCTCCGCCTCATGGCAAATATGTATAGAATTGCAGGAAATTAACTCTGAAACGTATAACTTCCACTTAATGGCCCCCAAAAGGCTCTGATTGCATGTGTGAGTATGGATGTGGGTACACAGACCCGTGAGCCACTGCTGCCCCCTATGATGAGTTCGGCTTTGTTGTGGCCCCCACCCCCATCAAAGTCGCCCATCCCTGGCCTAAGGTATTTGTTTGGTAAAATTACAAGACAATGATTTTATCTAATGGAATATTGGTCCTAGATTCCCAGGGTCTTCGTGAATAATTAGGTTTATTAGGTATAACTGGAAAAGGGTGTTGAACCAGTGGGACAACAGTAGCTCTCTTTAAAAACAGATGTTGACTTATTGAACAGATATTGTAAACAATTGGAGGCTATTTCAGTCAGTAAGATCAATAGCATGACTTTTTAAAGACTGCTAAACACCATTTCCAGTTCCCCCAAGGACATGTTTTGAAATAAGACCTTATGCATTGGACTTAACACCGGCAGAGAAAGTAACCACAGCAACTCTTTACACCACACGCATGATACACTTTGCGCCTGAACATCAAAGATGATCAACTACAGGAGTTGTCAAAACCTTTTTATGAACATGTCACTCTAATGACTAAATTCTGTATGTAATAGGCCTATCTGTGGTGTTTGATTGGCATTACACTTCTATTAATTCTGTTTCATCTGTCTTTTCATAGTAATATAATATAACTTTCTCCATGTTTACAGGTAGTTCCCTTCACACATTATTTTATAACTGGGGTTCTGTTATCATATTCTGATACAAGAAAAATATTAATAGTAAATTGAAAAAATAACAATGCACGTACTTCCTGAAAATATTAATACGTTTGTCAGCGTTAACCAGTACATAAATGTAGCATTAACACATCTATGATGTACACTGCTCTTATGGCAGACAATGTTCTTAATCTGACAGTAAATATCTGTACAACAACTTACCCTTTAACTACAGGTAACTGTCAAAATATAGGAAACATCATCAGTGTCTTAATAGGGCGTTGGGCCACCACGAGCCGCCAGAACAGCGTCAATGAGCCTTGGCATCGATTCGACATGTGTCTGCAACTATTGGAGGGATGCAACACCATTCTTCCACGAGAAATTCAATCATTCGTTTTTTTGTTGATGGTGGTGGAAAACGCTGTCTCAGACGCCGCTCCAGAATCTCCCATAAGTGTTCAATTGGGTTGAGATCTGATGACTGAGACACACACACACACCCTTTAAACCCCCTATGCTCCTTTGAGACCCCTCTTTCAAAGGCACAGATATCTCTTCTAGCCATGGTAGTCAAAGTAATGGGCAACTGGGCATTTGTATACATGACCTTAAGCATGATGGGATGTTTTAATTGCTTAATTAACCCATGAACCACACCTGTGTGGAAGCACCTGCTTTCAATACATATACTTTGCATCCCTCATTTACTCAAGTGTTTCCTTTATTTTGGCAGTTACTTTTATGTCCTCATGTCATAAAGAGGTAGTCAAAGGCTGTTGGTGCAACAGTCCAGGCTACTTTATATATTGTTTTACGAGTGCATGTCTGTCAATCATCTGTTTAGGAATGCACTTTGTCACTGCACAAGAAACGTGTTTTCTTATTCAATTGCTGGCAAACCTTTTGCTCTTGATGTAGCGATTCTGGGATAAACATTTCCTAACCTATACATCGAACCCATTCAAAACAGATCAGAGCAAACCAAATGTGGGTGTGTCCCAGATACAACCTACAGTATAAACTGTCCCTGATTCACTGTTGCCACCTAGAGTTTGTTTTTATATTTTACCTTTATTTAACTAGGCAAGTCAGTTATGAACAAATTCTTATTTCAAATGACGGCCTAGGAACAGTGGGTTAACTGCCTTTTCGGGGCAGAACGACAGCTCGGGGATTCGAACTTGCTACCTTTCGGTTACTAGTCCAACGCTCTAACCACTCGGCTACCCTGCCGCCCCAAGGAAAGACTTTCTCTCACCTGCAAACAAGCACAAAAGATGTCTGAATACAAAGTAAAGATTAATGAATAGTCTTAGTCCTCATCATCACTTGTGCATTAGACAGACAGCCTAAATTTTATTAGAATAGTCTCCTGTGTAGTTTTTCAAAATGTTAGATTAGATTTGTACATCCACAGTAGGCAAACATGTCATACGCTACTACTGAATGGTAAATTAATTCATTTAAAAGGTATGATTGTAATAATAGCTTGAAGGATACCACTGTGGTCAAGGTGATTTACAGTTCATTTAAAAGCACATTGCATCACAACACATGGAAGACCAGTGGAGGCTGCTGAGGGGAAGATGGCTCATAATAATGTCTGGAAGGGAGCAAATGGAATGGCATCAAACCATGTGTTTGATGTATTTGATACCATTCCACTCATTCTGCTCCAGCCATTACCACGAGCCCGTCTTCCCCAATTAAGGTGCCACCAACCTCCTGTGTTGAAGACATTGATTGGGCTGGTTCGACATTGCAGCCGACAGTGCAGGCGACTGCCGACTGACTGTTCTACAAATCACCTTGCATTGTAAATAGCGGCTCATTATTTGTTTATCAGTCAGTCACAATTGACTCATAATACATTGCGGTTTTGATGCTCTCAAACATAACCATTCATTTCGATACTATTACAGTACAATGACTGCCCTCTGGAGGACAATATGTCCCACCAGTTAATTATATACTGAACAAAAATATAAAACGCAACATGACATTTTACTGAGTTACAGTTCATATACAGAAATCGGTCAATTTCAATAAATTCATTAGGCCCTAATCTATGGATTTCATGTGACTGGGAATACAGATATGCATCTGTTGGTCACAGATACCTTAAAAAAAGATGATGGGATCAGAAAACCAGTCAGTATCTGGTGTGACCACCATTTGATTGTGGCATGTGGAAAGTTGTCCCACTCCTCTAATGGCTGTGCAAAGTTCTTGGATATTGTCGGGAACTGGAACATGCTGTCGTACACGTCAAACCAGAGCATCCCAAACATGCTCAATGGGTGACATGTCTGGCGAGTATTCAGTCCATGGAAGAACTGGGACATTTTCAGCTTCCAGGAATTGTGTACAGATTCTTGTGACATGGGGTTGTGCATTATCATGCTGAAATATGAGGTAATGGCAGCAGATAAATGGCCTCAGGATCTCGTCACGGGAGCTCTGTGCATTCAAATTGCCATCGATAAATGCAATTGTGTTCGTTGTCCATAGTTTATGCCTGCTCATACCATAACCCCACCGCCACCATGGGGCACTCTGTTCACAACGTTGACATCAGAAAACCGCTCACCAACATGATGCCATACACGTGGTCTCCGGTTTTGAGGCATATTGGACGTACTGCCCAATTCTATAAAATGACATGAGGACAGTTTATGGTAGAGAAATTAACATTCAATTCTCTGGCAACAGCTCTGGTGAACATTCCTGAAATCAGCATCCCAACTGCACGTTCATTCAAAACTTGACACATTTGTGGCAGTGTTGTGTGATATAACTGCACATTTTAGAGTGGCCTTTTATTGTCCTCAGCACAAGGTGCACCTATAATGATCATTATGTTTAATCAGCCCATTGATATGCCACACCTGTCAGGTGGATGGATTATCTGGACAAATGAGAAATATTCACTTACAGGGATGCAAACAAATTTGTGCACAAAATTTGAGAAATAATATTTTTGTGCATACGGAAAACGTCAGCTTATGAAACATGGGACCAACACTTTATATGTTGCGTTTATATTTTTGTTCAGTGTACATTACACCATCTCTGTTTCCAACTGTACAAATAAGCAGAGTAAGTTATGCCTTACAAATATGTTCTTATGCATAATACAACATACTTTTTTTGCTTAATTTTGGCATGCCCACTGTTGCATGCCCTGCCTTTATGAACTGTAGGACTAAAGTACAATAGACAGCCTTATTTTAACAATATATATTTCAAAATACAAAAGGAGTGTATATTTATTGTATAACCTTGATGCCTATATCGAATTGATACATTTAATGTTTACTCTTAATAAAAACAATTCTTATGTATGTATTGTGGTTTTATTCAGAGGCTACTGGACACGTCCAGTCCAAACCCCGGTAACTATCCAAATTCAGGTAGGTCAACGCGCTTTAGTGACTATCCATTTCAGATTACGTGTGATTTAAACTGTGGTGGTTTAACCTGTGAACTAATTAATCATATCTCAAAAGTGGGGGTTAATTTACCACAGCGCCCGGGTGACAAGGGTGTGGGGGCTCTCAATCATGAAACTAGATTACCAGTCTCTTGGCTATGCACACTATCACCCTATTCAGGCATAGAGAGGTATCTTCAACTAGCACACGGAAACTTCGCCCTACACAACAGCGCCAATAGACGGGCAATGCAGCCTAAATCACTATTCAGGTAATGTAGGTAGTTTACAGAGAAATGTCAGGGATTATTAGTATTGTGCGTTCAAAGGATCACAAAGAATTAAACACTTATTAGGTTACCACACACCTGATGGGCTGTTCAATTTGTAGAACGCTAAACGCTGATGTAATCGGTTACCATAGGGACCGATTAGGAGTCAACCCATTCAACCACTTCGAAATTCATGAGTGCGCATTTCAGATTTTCTGCAGCTACGGAGAGGGATACTAAAAATACATGGACTAGCTTGTTAGCTAGATCTCAACAAATGTATGCATACTTACACTTCAGTTGTGCATTTTGTTTAATTTCAAGACTATCCTTTCTCGCCTGAAGAGCACTACAGTGTATTTTTAGCCAACATGGCTGAGGACAGCGAGTGGGTTGTGGAGAGCATCGCTGGATATTTGGGAAGTCCTGAATGGGTCATTCCATACACTGACTTCTTGGAAAACAAATGCACAGGTAAGAAAGGCCATTTGTTTTTCTACGTTTTACGATAAAGAAAATTATTATAAACGGTTTTCAGGACCAGGATTACACATGCTGGAATCTTCCTTGGCACCCCTGCTCGAGTGAGCTAGCTATCAAGCTGAATAACAGCCAGCTAGCTAACGTTAGCTATTAAATCTAGGTGGCATTAGCTAGCTAAAACTTTTACTGTAGCTAGCTAGCTTCAAGCGCGTAATGTTTTTGTTGGCGAAAGGGAGCAGTGATTTTCCAGCTCAGTTGTTTGGCATGCGTCAGTGCTTCACATGTTTGAGCGACATTCATCCAACATGTCTTATTATAGCTTAGTTAATACTTTAAGCAAATAAACTAGTTATCCACTGGGTGAAACAGTATACATATGTGCGTAGAGACCACTCGAACGCCTAGAAAGTTCCGATTCAAACGCACAATTCACCAGATCTGCATTAGAATGATCACCAACTATTGAGTTTCGCTGATCAACTCTCTGCATTTACTTCCGGTATGTACTTCCAAAAAATGTCTAAATAAAAATGTACAAGCAACCGAAAAACATCCAGTGTGATATGATTGAGCTGTTGTATTATTCCGACCTGATCGTGGCAGTAATTTGTGATTTTTATTTTGACCTTTTTTGGAAGTACATACCGGGAGTAAATGAAGATACTTGCTCAGCGAAACTCCATATTTGGTTATCAACGAATTTACATTATAACGCTTACAGTGGGGAATCGGCGCTTTCTGGATGTTAGCATACAGATACTGGTGCACACACTGGTTGAATCAACTTAATTGGTCAACGTGTTGTGACATGGAATCAACGTGAAAAATTCATTGGATTTGAAAAAAGTCATTAACCAGTACTGTTTTCATCTCATTTTAACAAGCGTTGTAAACATTGAAATTAGGGTTGAACTCAAATACATTGACTTACAGGTGAAAGTTTTGTTAATATCATTAATTTGGCATCTTATTTATAGGGCTAATGTAATGGTACCCCATTCATAGACGCCAACTGCTTTAGCCCTATTGATCATAGTATCTTCTTTATGGGAGTTTTTTGAAAGCTAACACGCATCGCTTGCCGTACTGTTTTGTAAACATAAGGACCATATTTCATAACAGCGAGAAATAATTTTCTAAAAACAAAAGGTTAAATTGATACACACATTGTTAGGGTTAATGTTCCCACACAGCCATATCCATGTTTCAGCGCTTGTTTACTGAAGACGAGGTGCTAGTTAGCTGTCTAGCATGCTCTGAACACCTGTGTGGAAGCGTAACTCCAGAAGTGTAGTTTCGTGGGATGGAGGCAGCCATAGCTGTTTAGATCTGTAACTGCTACAGTGTAGTTTTGCCGGATGGAAGCTCCCATAGCAGTATAGATCTGTGCTACAGTAAGTATATTTTAAATTTAAAGGATTGTTTCTCGCTGATGAAAGATAAGGGCTATATATTTCAAAAGCAGGTAGCCATAGGGGAAGTTAATGGCTGAAAACTTTGTTTTGTTTGGTAAATTAGATGTAAGTGTAGACTACATAAACCCAAGCTCAAGTTAGGCGTTACATTCAACTGTTCAATGTTATTTAGGTAGTCTATGCAAATGAGTATGGAAGCTGTTCAATGTCTCAATGTTTTGACATGATACACCATTTGTTCTTAACTGACTTGCCTAGTTAAATAAAGGTTACACACACCACACTGACCAAAAAGTTATTTTGTTGCCATTTAAGTATGTCCTCGTTACCAGTAAAACATAATCAAAGCCAATTTCTTTCACTTACTTGCTGTGCTGTTTCGTTGTTCAGTCGTTTCATTCTCAACCAGGATTTCTATGGAATGCCATTTGGGTCTTTGCGTGTCAAAAAATATACTATTAAAAAAAATGTTTGTTTTTTTTCTCACCGTTATTTAACCAGGTAGGCTAGTTGAGAGTTCTCATTTACAACTGCGACCTGGCCAAGATAAAGCATAGCAGTGCGATACAAACAACAACACAGCTCACAACACATGGAATAAACAAACACAGTCAATAATACAATAGAAAAAGTCTATACAGTGTGTGCAAGGCTATTTGAGTGTCAAATAACACTATTTGACGTGTCAAATAAGTTTGTTGACCAAACAGGACCTGAATATGACTGTCACATAATTTAAGGCGTTAATACATTTTTTACATCGTTATTACACATTGATTACACTATCACTCGTATTTCATATGTCACAAAGATTCATCGATATGTATGCTATGATGCTGCTAAGGTTGTCTCGCGCACCTACAGTGCTGGCCATTAAAAAAGGGCAATTAATTCCATTATCTTGGCATTAATGGATTTCACCTTAGAGTTGTCTCACTGAAATGTTGTTACTCTTTCAAATGACTGTTTGACTTGTTGACTGCTCAATCCACACTGCAGACATTGTGGGCTAGTTTAGGAAGGCTGTGCTGCACGTATAGCACAAAATTATAACACAAAATCTGCACGTATAGCTCAATCTGATGACCGAATGGTAAAGAACATCTAGCCGCTCGAGAGCATCCTTACCTGCCGATCTATAAATTATGTTTCCGTAATCTAGCATGGGTAGGATGGTCATCTGAATCAGGGTTAGTTTAGCAGCTGGGGTGAAAGAGGAGCGATTACGATAGAGGAAACCAAGTCTAGATTTAACTTTTGCCTGCAGCTTTAATATGTGCTGAGAGAAGGACAGTGCACCGTCTAGCCATACTCCCAAGTACTTGTATGCGCCGACTAACTCAAGTTCTAAACCCTCATAGGTAGTAATAACACCTGTGGGAAGAGGGGCATTCTTCTTACCAAACCACATGACCTTTTGATTTGGAGGTGTTCAGAACAAGGTTAAGGGTAGAGAAAGCTTTTTGGACAATAATAAAGGTTTGTTGTAGAGCATTTAACACAGAATCCGGGGAGGGGCCAGCTGAGTATAAGACTGTATCATCTGGATATAAATGGATGAGAGAGCTTCCTACTGCCGGAGCTATGTTGTTGATGTAAATTGAGAAGAGCGTGGGGCCTTGGATTGAGCCTTGGGGTACTCCCTTGGTGACAGCCAGTGGCTGAGACAGCAGATTTTATACACTGCACTCTTTGAGTGAGGTAGTTAGCAAACCAGTTATCTAGAAGAAAAATAAACGCACACCTATATGGCTGAGACGCAAATAAAGTTCAAGGAGAGGGGCTACAAGAATGATCAGATTAATATTGCCATTGAGAAAATTCAAAACAAAACGAGACATTACCTTTTTCAAGGTCAGTCTCGCAAAAAGACGCATTCTTGAGTTCTAACTACCCGCTATTCAAAGTGCTCTGAACAAATTAAGGGAATTGTTCACAAACATTGGCACATCCTAAAATCCGATGATAGTCTCAGTAATGTGTTTTCGGACCTTCCCTTGGTCGTATTCTCGCGGGGCAGAAATCTCAGAGACCAATTGGTAAACTCTGATTTACCACCCCAAGATATTCCTGAACAACGTCTATTTGCGCCCCTACTGGATGGAAATTACAAATGTAATGGCTGTGCTCAATGCAATGGCACTTATAAATGTAGATCCTTCAAACACCCACAAACAGGGAAATCGATCCCAATCAAAGGTGTTATTACGTGCTCCGCTAAGGCAGTTATTTATCTTATAACTTGTCCTTGTGGTAAAAATGATGTAGGTAAAACAAAGCGCAAATTAACCTTTCTGATCTCCCCATCCCGGATCCGGGATCGTGAATACAGACTCAAGCTCATTACCATAACGCAACGTTAACTATTCATGAAAATCGCAAATGAAATGAAATAAATATGCTAGCTCTCAAGCTTAGCCTTTTGTTAACAACACTGTCATCTCAGATTTTCAAAATATGCTTCTCAACCATTGCAAAACAAGCATTTGTGTAACAGTATTGATGGCTAACGTAGCATTTAGCATTAGCATTCAGCTGGCAACATTTACACAAAAAAACAGAAAAGCATTCAAATAAAATCATTTACCTTTGAAGAACTTCAGATGTTTTCAATGAGGAGACTCTCAGATAGCAAATGTTCAGTTTTTCCTGAAAGATTATTTGTTTAGGACAAATCGCTCCGTTTTCTGCGTCACCTTTAGCTATGAAAAAACCCCTGTATCCAGGATTGTGTAAATCTATCAGCGAGCTCATTAGCATAACACAACGTTAACTATTTATGAAAATCGCAAATGAAATGAAATAAATATGCCATCTCTCAAGCTTAGCCTTTTGTAAACAACACTGTCATCTCAGATTTTCAAAATATGCTTCTCAACCATAGGAAAACAATAATTTGTATAAAAGTAGCTAGCTAGCGTTAGCATTTCGCGTTAGCATTTAGCGTTAGCATTAGCGTTAGCATCCAGCACGCAACATTAACAAAAACATAAAAGCCTTCAAATAAAATCATTTACCTTTGAAGAACTTCTGATGTTTTCAATGAGGATACTCTCAGTTAGATAGCAGATGCTCAGTTTTTCCAAAAAGATTCCTTGTGTATTAGAAATAGCTCCTTTTATACATCACATTTGGCTACCAAAAAAAATCCGAAAATTCAGTCCTCAAAACGCGAACTTTTTTCCAAATTAACTCCATAATATCGACTGAAAACATGGCAAACGTTGTTTAGAATCAGTCATCAAGGTGTTTTTCACATATCTCTTCATTGATACATCGTTCTTGGACACATGCTTTCTCCCCTGAATCAAATGGTAAAGTAGAAGCAGCTGGCAATTGCGCACCGAATTCGACGCAGGACACCAGGCGGACACTTGGAAAATGTAGTCTCTTATGGTCAATCTTCCAATGATATGCCTACAAATACGTCACAATGCTGCTAAGACCTTGGGCGAACGACAGAAAGTGTAGGCTCATTCGTTGCGCAATCACAGCCATATAAGGAGAGAATGGAAAACAGAGCTTCAGAAATTCTGCTAATTCCTGGGTGATGCATCATCTTGGTTTCGCCTGTAGAATGAGTTCTGGGGCACTTACAGACAAAATCTTTGCAGATTCTGAAACTTCAGAGTGTTTTCTTTCCAAAACTGTCAAGAATATGCATAGTCGAGCATCTTTTCGTGACAAAATATCGCGCTTAAAACGGGAACGTTTTTTATCCAAAAATGAAATAGCGCCCCTAGAGCTCTAACAGGTTAACCTCTCTGGAGTAGGCGGGACGCTTGCGTCCCACATGGCCAATAACCAGGGAAAATGCAGAGCGCCAAATTCAAATACATTTCTATAAAAATCAAACTTTTATTAAATTACACATGCAAGATAGCAAATTAAAGCTACACTCGTTGTGAATCCAGCCAACATGTCAGATTTCAAAAATGCTTTTCGGCGAAAGCATAAGATGCTATTATCTGATGATAGCACAACAGTAAACATTGAGAGAGTAGCATATTTCAACTCTGCAGGCGCGACACAAAACGCAGAAATAAAATATAAATCATGCCTTAACTTTGACAAGCTTCTTTTGTTGGCACTCCTATATGTCCCATAAACATCACAAATGGTCCTTTTGTTCAATTAATTCCGTCGATATATATCCAAAACGTCCATTTATTTGGCGTGTTTGATCCAGAAAAACACTGCTTTCAACTTACGCAACGTCGCTACAAAATATCTCAAAAGTTACCTGTAAACTTTGCCAAAACATTTCAAACTACTTTTGTAATACAACTTTAGGTATTTCTAAACGTATATAATCGATCAAATTGAAGACTGGATGATCTGTGTTCAATACAGTAGCAAAACAAACTGACGCTACTTTTCTGGTTACGCGCCTCTATCAAAAGGTACACATGAAGTGACGTTCATTCTGCGCTATGGTACTTCTTCATTACACAAAGGGAAAAACCTCAACCAATTTCTACAAACTGGTGACATCCAGTGGAAGCGGTAGGAACTGCAGGAAAGTCGATTCGAATTCTGGATTCCCCATGAAAACATATTGAAAAGACAGTGACTTAAAAAAAAAATCTGAATGGTTTGTCCTCGGGGTTTCGCCTGCTAAATAAGTTCTGTTATACTCACAGACATGATTCAAACCATTTTAGAAACTTCAGAGTGTTTTCTATCCAATACTAATAATAATATGCATATATTAGGATCTGGAACAGAGTAGGAGGCAGTTCAGTTTGGGCACGCTATTTATCCAAAAGTGAAAATGCTGCCCCCTACCCTAAACAGGTTAAGGAGCTCCACCTCGGACTCAGTGACTGGCTGCAGGGAGAAACTTTGTAGCGGGGCATGGGAAAAAGAGGGAGAAGCATCGGGGATAGTCGGGGTGGAAGATGAGGAAATGTTGGATGGGCAAGGAGGCATGGCTGAGTCAAATAGGAATCCTGACTTAATGAAGTGGTGATTTTAAAGAGCTCAGCCATGTGCTTCTTGTCAGTAACGACTACATCATCAACATTAAGGGACATGGGCAGCTGTGAGGGGGAGGGTTTATACTCCAGGACTTTGACTGTTCTCCAGAACTTCTTGGGGTTAGACCCACAGAAAGATAAGCTTTTCCTTCAAGTAACTAACTTTGGCCTTCTGGATAGCTTGAGTACACTTATTTCTCATTTGCCTGAACGATAGCCAGTCAACCTGAGTATACGTGTGCCAAGCCTTTCGCCAAATGCAATTCTTGAGGTGGAGTAACTCTGCGAGATCACGGTTGAACGGGGGGCTGAGGCTGTTTTTAATTCTCATTTTCTTCATGGGGGCGTTTGTTAACAATACCACTGAAAATATAAAGAAAGGTCTGAGCGTCTTCGACAGAGGGGATCAAGCTGATTCTATACCATTTTACAGAGGCCAGTTCATGATTTAAGGCTTGCTCGTTCAAGTTTTTTAGCAAGCGTCTATGACAAATCAGGACAGGATTTTTCACTAAGCAGCCATTACGAACACAGGCTGTAAAACAGTGATCACTAAGGTCATTACAGAAAACACCAGACTAGATTATTTGTGAGGATAACATCGAGGAGAGTGGGTGTTTGGAGTCATACCTTGTGGGATTGGTGATAATCTGAGAAAGATTTAGGGAGTCTCATTGCTTTAGGACTTGGTCAGGTGGTTTAAGCATGTCCCAGTTTAGGTCACCTTGCAGGACAATTCCTAACTTAGTGTAAGGGGCCAGGGGATAGCTTAGGGCAGGTAGGGTACAGGCCGGTGCTGATGGAGGACGATAGCACCCATCAACAGTAATCAAATAACTATTTGAAAGTTTAATGCTTAAAACCAGCAAATCACATTTTTGGGGGATTATTGAAATAGACAACTGAGGTGAAGGTGATCCTTGGTAAAGATTACTACTCCTCCACCTTTGGAAGATCTGTCTTGCCGAAAAAGGTTATAACCAGAAAGGTTAACATCAGTATTCAAAACACTGTTCCTTAACCACGTCTCAGTGATGACAACACATCTGGATTGGAGCTGTGAACCCACACTTTCAATTGATCCATTTTAGGTAATAAGCTTCTAGTGTTAACGAGCAGAAAACACAGGCTTTTACGAGAGCAGATATCAGAGCACAAGTCAGAATTGGGGCTAGCAACAGTAGTTGGGCCAGGGTGTACAGTCGTGGCCAAAAGATTTGAGAATGACACAAATATACATTTTCACAAAGTCTGCTGCCTCAGTTTGTATGATGACAATTTACATATACTCCAGAATGTTATGAAGAGTGATCAGATGAATTCCAATTAATTGCAAAGTCCCTCTTTGCCATGCAAATGATCTGAATCCCAAAAGAACATTTCAACCCTGCCACAAAAGGACCAGCTGACATCATGTCAGTGATTCTCTCGTTAACACAGGTGTGAGTGTTGACGAAGACAAGGCTGGAGATCACTCTGTCATTCTGATTGAGTTTGAATAACAGACTGGAAGCTTCAAAAGGAGGGTGGTGCTTGGAATCGTTGTTCTACCTCTGTCAACCATGTTTACCTGCAAGGAAACACGTGCCGTTATCATTGCTTTGAACAAAAAGGGCTTCACAGGCAAGGATATTGCTGCCAGTAAGATTGCACCTAAATCAACCATTTATCGGAGCATCAAGAACATCAAGGAGAGCAGTTCAATTGTTGTGAAGATGGCTTCAGGGTACCCAAGAAAGTCCAGCAAGCACAAGGACCTTCTCCTAAAATTGATTCAGCTGCGTGATTGGGGCACCACCAGTACAGAGCTTGCTCAGGAATGGCAGCAGGCAGGTGTGAGTGCATCTGCACGCACAGTGAGGCAAAGACTTTTGGAGGATGGCCTGGTGTCAAGAAGGGCAGCAAAGAAGCCACTTCTCTCCAGGAAAAACATTGGGGACAGACTGATATTCTGCAAACAGTATAGCGATTGGACTGCTTAGCACTGGGTTAGCCATTTTCTCTGAAGAATCCCCTTTCCGATTGTTTGGGGCATCCGGAAGAAAGTTTGTCCGGAAAAGAAAAGGCGAGCGCTACCATCAGTCCTGTGTCATGCCAACAGTAAAGCATCCTGAGACCATTCATGTGTGGGGTTGCTTCTAAGCCAAGGGAGTGGGCTCACTCACAATTTTTCCTAAGAACACAGCCATGAATAAAGAATGGTACCAACACATCCCCGAGAGCAGCTTCTTCCAACCATCCAGGAACAGTTTGGTGACGAACAATGCCTTTTCCAGCATGATGGAGCACCTTGCCATAAGGCAAAAGTGAGTACGTGGCTCGGGGAACAGAACATCGATATTTTGGGCCCATGGCCAGGAAACTCCCCAGAGCTTAATCCCATTGAGAACTTGTGGTCAATCCTCAAGAGGCGGGTGGACAAAAAAAACACATTCTGACAAACTCCAAGCATTGATTATGCAATAATGAGCTGCCATCAGTTGGGATGTGGCCCAGAAGTTAATTGACAGCATGCCAGGGCGGATTGCAGAGGTCTTGAAAAAGAAGGGTCAACACTGCAAATATTGACTCTTTGCATCAACTTCATATTAATTGTAAATAAAAGCCTTTGACACGTATGAAATGCTTGTAGTTATACTTCAGTATTACATAGTAACATCTGACAAAAATATCTAAAGACACTGAAGCAGCAAACTTTGTGGAAATTAATATTTGTGTCATTCTCAAAACTTGTCCACGACTGTACATGTACATTTCCAGATATCATCAACAGAAATGTAATCAAGGCACGGCATAGTACAGGGAGAGCTCTGCAGTGCTGATTTATTACTTTTGAAATTGCATCAGATGTCAACAAGATCATATTGTATAGAAATTTCATCAAGTAACATGAATACAAAGCTGGCGAGAGGTGGTTAGAATAGGATGGGACGCCAAAAGTCTGTGTAACCAATAGAGAGTCAGAATCCCGAGTGTAGGAACAAACAGTCTGTCCCGCGGTTGGGTAAAGACAGTTTGTAGTCAACAAAGTATGCAGGAGTCATGATGCAAATAGAAAAATAGCAAGATGCACAAGAAACAAATAAAATATATAATGACTTGGGGCTAGCCATTGTAAGTTCAGAGTCACCCGCCCCAACAGTGCCTGTGTGCTGGAGGCGAGCGAAACCTTGGGAGAGAGGGGTGAGTGTGGTGGAGGAACCTGTACCAGACGGGGAGAAAGGCCAGGGCAGACGGTGAACAGAGAGGGGTGAGTGTGGTGGAGGAACCTGTACCAGACAGGGGGAGACAGGCCAGGGCAGACGGTGAACAGATTGCCAGGTGGAACCCAGGGAGCAGGTGTCACACCCACTTGGAAGAAGCTTTTATTTCTGGAGGCAGATTTCTTGTAGAAAATGCCAGTGAATGGTCTTTGAACAGCAGGAGGGGGCTTCAGAGGATGCTTCAAAGACTCCTGACACTTGCTGGGCCAAAAGCTATTTTACTTCACACCTTAGTGCTAATTGAATGTGTATCTGGTCTGTCCTTTCAACCCTGAGACCTCAGTTCCAGGTTAGAATGGTGTCCTCAGGTCTCTGCTGTTTGTTTGCTAGAGCACCCTCTGTATAGCTTGGAAAAATAACATTGGAAGCAGTAATCTCTCCGGTTAATTTTGGTCAAAATTAGGTTATAGGTTTGGAGTTTTGGTCTGGAGCGAAGGCCATGCTGTGGAGAGTAGCATCCTGCATATGTACCTGCCAAAAAATTCAAGTTTATCTAACTCAATCTATCCTTTTGTAAAAAACATGTTGAAAGATGTGAGCTCCCATTCTCTATGAGGGGGGCGTGTTTCCACCTCATGCCAGATATTATGTCAAGAACAGCGCAAATAAGCAAAGAGAAACGACAATCCATCATTACTTTAAGACATGAAGTCCGTCAATCCGAAAAATAACTTTGAACATTTCTTCAAGTGCAGTCGCCAAAACCATCAAGTGCTATGTTGAAACTGGCTCTCACGGGGACCACCACAGGATAGGAAGACCCAGAGTTACCTCTGCTGCAGAGGATAAGTTCATTCGAGTTACTGGCCTCAGAAACTGCAGCCCAAATAAATGCTTCACGGAGTTAAAGTAACAGACACATCTCAATAACTGGTCAGAGGAGACTGTGTGAATCAGGCCTTCATGGTCAAATTGCTGCATAGAAACCACTAGTAAAGGACACCAATAATAAGAAGACTTGATTGGGCCAAGAAACACAAGCAATGGACATTAGACTGATGGAAATCTGTAATTTGGTCTGATGAGTCCAAATTTTTTATTTTTGGTTCCAACCGCCATGTCTTTGTGAGACTCGGAGTAGGTGTACGGATGATCTCTGCATGTGTGGTTCCCACCTTGAAGCACTGGGGTGTGGGGGTGTTTTGCTGGGGACACTGTCTGTGATTTATTTAGAATTCAAGGCACACTTAAGCAAGGCACTTAACCCTATTTGCTCTTGTAAATCTGCTAAATGGCTAAAATGTAAATTTAAGAATGTATGTCAATAAGCAGTGTCACCCTACTTGTTTAATTCAGATATTATGCATGCAAGTTTGCATAGTTGACCAATTTTGCATTTTCTTTCAGTTTTTGATGACGATGATGAAAATAAATTGACTTATACAGAAATCCATCAGCAGTACAAGCATTTGGTGAGTAGCTAGCTACAGTCTTTGGAATGGCTTGCAACATTATTATGCATTGGGTTTCTTATTATGATGATTTATCGTTACACATGTATCTTAAATAGACATATTCTGGAAGGGTCTGCAATTCCATAAATTAGTCCTGAATCAAGATGTGGAATGGCTGAGTTAGTCATGAATAGTTTGTCAGTGTATTAACATCAAATGTTTTGTCTCTGGAAAACAGTGATGCAACTAGCTACATTTACTTTCAGGTGGAGAAGTTGTTAGAAACCTACATGCAAGAGGTTGGCATCGATGAGCAGCAGTTTTTGGAGGCCTGCTCCTCTCCTTTTGCCAAGTCCAAAACCTTACAGGTAAGCTCGATCATCTTTCCTATACACTGCCACAAATTATGCCAGCTACGTAGATGTAGACAGATGAGTGTGCACCTTTACAATACAAATGGGTTGAGAACAGAACATCTAGATATTTACATATCCTTCAGTGCTTTACACAAGTCAGTGGAAGGAAAATGTAAACCATTGCTCTGAAAATACCTAGGTCTATGTTTGGGCCAGGGCAAGAGCTCTCTCTGGATACAGCATGAAAGACTCTACCTAAAAATAACATTATGTCAATGCCACTCTGATCTGTCACTTGCCTGCTGTGATGACATATATAGGGGATTTGTATTATGTTGATGTCTAATGGTTGCTGGGAACTTGCCAGCTATTGGTCTCTTTTTTTTGGACTCTGGCCATACTGAAAGATATATTCTGTATCTGGGCGGAATTCAATAGCCTCCATCTCAGGACAATTCATTTAATGCACCATCAATGTAATGACTCCTGTACGTGACGACTCATCAAGTAATGTAATACACAGTACGTCTCTGACAGTAGAGATGAGCTCTTTGACATCCCAAAGGCCTAGTTGCCTTTTGATGAAGCCAAGCGCTACAAAGTTCAGGTCTGCACTGAACTGGAAGCTAACCAAGTCATTTGGAATAATTATTGCACAGTTTTATTTATTATTTTACCAGGTAAGTTGACTGAGAACACGTTCTCATTTGCAGCAGCGACCTGGGGAATAGTTACAGGGGAGAGGAGGGGGATGAATGAGCCAATTGTAAACTGGGGATTATTAGGTCACCGTGATGGTTTGAGGGCCAGATTGGGAATTTAGCCAGGACACCAGGGTTAACACCCCTACTCTTACGATAAGTGCCATGGGACCTCTAATGACCTCCGAGAGTCAGGACACTCGTTTAACGTCCCATCCGAAAGATGGCACCCTACACAGGGCAGTGGGATATTTTTCTTTAGACCAGAGGAAAGAGTGCCTCCTACTGGCCCTCCAACACCACTTCCAGCAGCATCTGGTCTCCCATCCAGGAACTGACCAGGACCAACCCTGCTTAGCTTCAGAAGCAAGCCAACAGTGGTATGCAGGGTGGTATGCTGCAGGTCAGGAAGGAAGAGTGGACAGTGCCAGAGTTTAACAACTCTAATGAGGTAGCTTACTATGGGATGGGTTTCTACAGGGACTCCCTGTGATATTGTTACAATTTAACTTTAATCAAACTCAATTACCAGGTTTCTGGGATAAATCCCAAACTATTCTTCTTGCACTACAAGTATGCCTAGGTTATGCACATTTGATGTGTGTAGATAAACAAACAATGTTTACAGTGTTTCTTTTTGTGCAAGAATACTCACTTATCCTGGAGACCTGTTTACTGATTTTATGAAATGGGCCTTCGCTTGTAGCCTGGTGGAACAAGCCGAGCGCATCGGTCAGTCTGCTTGACCAGGCCACTTCGGTTGTAGATTGGTGGAACATGCCGAGCGCATGGATCAGTCTGTTTGACCAGGCCACTTCGGTTGCATGGCAAGCAATCAAGAACAAGAAAGGTACAGATTGAACTACCTGTTAAGAAATGTAGGCTACATATTAATGACTTGAAGGCAAGCTCCTTTCAGTTCTGCTCATGCTGTTACCTGCTGTCTCCATGCCGACTGTTTTGACAGTTCACCGCCCACTAGGGCGGGGTTGTGATACTACTTAATTACCTTGCTGAAGCATTTCCCCGAGGTCTGAATCTGAGGACCTTTTCACCATTGAGCCTAATCCACACCTTTCCCAACCCTTTACCTTCCTACTAATGGTAGGGAATATGAACTGTCAGAGTGGGGAAATGTGATAGGATTGGGTGTGCTCTCATGAAAAAACATTCAAGATAACTTGCAGCCTAGATCTTCTTGAAATGCGTCTTCCTGTCATGGACTGAGGAGCATGCCCCATCATGTTCAACTCCATGGTCAAAGAATGCATGGCCCTGCATAAAAATACATAATAGGAAATAGTTCAGGTACACAATGATGCATTCTGTTTCTCCTCCATCTGCTGGTGTTGTGAACCTGAGACTGTTAAACATACAGGAGCTCAGGTAGACCTGATCTATGACCAGATTAGTGGGCCAGGCCTTAAATCGGGTTAGTGAGATACAGGAACAGCTCGATGGAGCTATTCCTGATGGAGAGTGTTACTTAGTCTCAGAGCCAGCGGTGCCCTCTGGGACATACCTGGGCCAGAAAAAGACCTTGGTTGTGATTTAAGTTACCAGGAGGCACATAATGTAGGCCTCAGGACAGAGAGATTAAGAGAATTCAGAGCTGACTCAGTTTCAATTACAGTGCCAACTGCCAAGGTTGCACAACCCAGAGGCAGAGCACTCAAAGAAACAAGTACAAATATGAATAATTCATAGGACTTGTTAAGATGGTTAGCAGATGTAGAACAGTATTCATGCTTATTATTAACTGTACCTTTTGTACAGACTGTATTCCAGCCCGTCCTGGCCACAGACGACTTCCAGATGTTCAGGTCTCTCATGGTGCAGAAGAACATGGAGCTCCAGCTCCAGGCGCTGCAGGTCATTAAAGAGAGAAATGGTACACCTTTTCACTGTTGTCACACAACTCCTAATTAGGGTTGAACAAATCTGGTAACTTTCCCAACATATTCAGATTTTGCAGATGTCTTGATTGGAGGATTCTGCATTTCTTGTGTATTCCCTCCTGATTTGTGAAAGTTACTGGATTAATGCTTGCCTACCGTACCAGTTTACACACTACTCCATCATGTGGGTGTGCCCACACACACACAGACACTTGGCACAATGGCACCGATGAGCCTACACCGGTCCAAAACTGTTTGTTCTAATGCTCCCCTCCTGTGTGCATAGGCGCCCTGCCTGAGTGTCTCACAGATGGAGCAGACGTGATGAGTGAACTGGAGCAGCAGGAGATGAAGATTATACAGGAGGTTCTGAAGTAAGAGACTCATAGAACTGGGGCCATTACACCAGCCCTCATACATGCACTTTCATTTTATAATAATAGGGTTTTCATCAGGTTCTCACAGGCTTTGTTGTGTTGTTTCCTTCAGTCATTGGCGCACACGTAGGGCCCATAGTTTTGCCTGAGCACATTATTAGACCAGGAAAAACTCCAGCTCCCGATAACCCCCCCCCCCCCAAAAGGAACAATAAAACAACAGAGGCTATATACATTATATATTATTCGTAGCCGTCTATTTACCACCACACCATGCTGGCACTAAGACTGCACTCAACCAACTCTATAAGGCCATAAGCAAACAAGAAAATGCTCACCCAGAAGCGGCTCTCCTTGTGGTCGGGGACTTTAATGCAGGCAAACTGAAATCAGTTTTACCACATTTTTAGACTCTAGACCACCTTTACTCCACACACACAGATGCATACAAAGCTCTCCCACGCCCTCCATTTGGCAAATCTGACCATAATTCTATCCTCCTGATTGCTGATTACAAGCAAAAACTAAAGCAGGAAGTACCAGTGACTCGCTCAATATGGAAGTGGTCAAATGACGCGGATGCTACGCTACAGGACTGTTTTGCTAGCACAGACTGGAATATGTTCCGGGATTCATCCAATGGCATTGAGGAGTACCACCTCAATCATCGGCTTCATCAATAAGTGCATCGACGACGTCGTCCACACAGTGACCTTACATACATATCCCAACCAAAAGCCATGGATTATAGGCAACATCCACATCGAGCTAAAGGCTTTGAAAGGTTGGTAATGGCTCACATCAACACCATTATCCCAGAAACCCTAGACCCACTCCAATTTGCATACCGCCAAAACAGATCCACAGATGATGCAATCTCTATTGCACTCCACACTGCCCTTTCCTACCTGGACAAAAGGAACACTTATGTGAGAATGCTATTCATTAACTACAGCTCAGCGTTCAACGCCATAGTACCCTCAAAGCTCATCACTAAGCTAAGGATCCTGGGACTAAACACCTCCCTCTGCAACTGGATCCTGGACTTCCTGACGGGCCCCCCCAGGTGGTGAGGTTAGGTAGCAACACATCTGCCACGCTGATCTTCAACACTGGAGCTCCACAGGGGTGCGTGCTCATTCCCCTCCGGTACTCCCTGTTCACCTACGACTGCATGGCCAGGCACGACTCCAACACCATCATTAGGTTTGCTGATGACACAACAGTGATCAACGACGAGACAGCCTATAGGGAGGAGGTCCGAGACCTGGTTGGGTGGTGCCAGAATAACAACCTATCCCTCAACATGAGCAAGACAAAGGAGATGATTGTGGACTACAGGAAATTGAGGACCGAGCACGCCCCCATTCTCATCAACGGGGCTGCAGTGGAGCAGGTTGAGAGCCTCACGTTCCTTGGTGTCCACATCAACAACAAACTAGAATGGTCCAAACACACCAAGACAGTCGTGAAGAGGGCATGACAAAGCCTATTCCCCCTCAGGAAACTATAAAGATTTGGCATGGGTCCTGAGTTCCTCAAAAGGTTCTACAGCTGCACGATCGCATCACTACCTGGTACGGCAATTGCTCGGCCTCTGACCGCAAGGCACTACAGAGGGTAGTGCGTACGGCCCAGTACATTACTGGGGCTAAGCTGCCTGCCATCCAGGACCTCTACACCAGGCGGTCTCAGTGGAAAGCCTTGAAAATTGTCAAAGACCCCAGCCACCCCAGTCATAGACTGTTCTCTCTACTGCCTCATGGCAAGCGGTACCCGAGTTCCAAGTCTAGGACCAAAAGGCGTCTCAACAGTTTTTACCCCCAAGCCATAAGACTCCTGAACAGGTAATCAAATGGCTACCCGGACTATTTGCGTTATGTGCCCCCCCCCCCCCCCCCCCCGCTAGTGCTACTCTCTGTTTATCATATATGCACAGTCACTTTAACCACACCTACCTCAATTAGGCCGACTAACTGGTGCCTGTATATAGCCTCACTCCTATTATATCCTTAGCTTAGTGATGAGCTTTGAGGGTACTAAATCAAATCAAATCACATTTATTTATATAGCCCTTCGTACATCAGCTGATATCTCAAAGTGCTGTACAGAAACCCAGCCTAAAACCCCAAACAGCAAGCAATGCAGGTGTAGAAGCACGGTGGCTAGGAAAAACTCCCTAGAAAGGCCAAAACCTAGGAAGAAACCTAGAGAGGAACCAGGCTATGTGGGGTGGCCAGTCCTCTTCTGGCTGTGCCGGGTGGAGATTATAACAGAACATGGCCAAGATGTTCAAATGTTCATAAATGACCAGCATGGTCGAATAATAATAATAATAAGGCAGAACAGTTGAAACTAGAGCAGCAGCACAGTCAGGTGGACTGGGGACAGCAAGGAGTCATCATGTCAGATATTCCTGGGTCATGGTCCTAGGGCTCAGGTCCTCCGAGAGAGAGAAAGAAAGAGAGAATTAGAGAGAGCATATGTGGGATGGCCAGTCCTCTTCTGGCTGTGCCGGGTGGAGATTATAACAGAACATGGCCAAGATGTTCAAATGTTCATAAATGACCAGCATGGTCGAATAATAATAAGGCAGAACAGTTTAAACTGGAGCAGCAGCACGGTCAGGTGGACTGGGGACAGCAAGGAGTCATCATGTCAGGTATTCCTGGGGCATGGTCCTAGGATGCCACACTGATGTTCACATCAGCACTATGGTGCTGAGCTGTAGTCAATGAATAGCATTCTCACATAGGTGTTCCTTTTGTCCAGGTGGGAAAGGGCAGTCTGAAGTGCAGTAGAGATTGCATCATCTGTGGATCTGTTGGGGCAGTATGCAAATTGGAATAATGGTGTTGATGTGAGCTATTACCAACCTTTCCAAGCACTTCATGGCTACGGACGTGAGTGCTACGGGTCTGTAGTCATTTAGGCAGGTTGCCTTTGTGTTCTTGGGCACAGGGACTATGGTGATCTGCTTGAAACATGTTGGTATTACATACTCAATCAGGGACATGTTGAAAATGTCAGTGAAGACATCTGCCAGTTGGTCAGCACATTCAGTGTTACTTGCCTCGAAGCGAGCATAGAAGTGATTTAGCTCGTCTGGTAGGCTTGTGTCACTGGGCATCTCGTGGCTGTGCTTCCCTTTGGAGTCTGTAATAATTTGCAAGCCCTGCCACTTAAGACACGCGTCGGAGACTGTAGTATGATTCAATCTTAGCCCTGTATAGGCACTTTGCCTGTTTGTTTGTTCGTCGAGGGGAATAGCAGGATTTCTTAAGCTTCCGGGTTAGAGTCCCTCACCTTGAAAGAGGCAGCTCTATCCTTTAGCTCAGTGCGAATATTGCCTGTAATCCATGGTTCTGGTTGGGATATGTATGTACAGTCATTGTGGGAACGACATCCTCAATGCACTTCTTGATAAAGCCAGTGACTGATGTGATGTACTCCTCAATACAATCGCAAGAATCCCAGAACATGTTCCAGTCTGTGATGGCAAAACAGTCCTGTAGTTTAGCATCTGCTTCATCTGACCAGTTTTTGTTATTGACCGATCACTGGTGCTTCCTGTTTTAATTTTCGCTTGTAAGCAGGAATCAGTAGGATAGCATTGTGGTCAGATTTACCAAATGGAGGGCGAGGGATTGCTTTGTACGCGTCTCTGTGTGTGGAGTACAGGTGATCTAGAATTTTTTTTCCCCTTTACCTTGAACCCTGTTAAAAAACCTGTGCTTTGAATTGAGGAGGGCAGTCCATAAGCACAGACGAAGGATATCAAGGATCTGGAAAAAAATATTTATGGAGGAATGGTCTAAGATCCCTCCCTAAGTGTTCTCCAATCTCAGAAAACATTTAATAAAAAGGCTCAGTGCCATTATCCGCACAAGGTGAAGTATTCAAAACAGCTGCCAATAATCTTGAACCCCATCTTTTGGGAGAGAAAAAAAGGATTACCTTTTAAACAATCTTTTCTCTGAGAAATTGTATTAGTATAATAACATTTTCCTTTTTATTTTGCATACAATATAGCTCAGTATTTATTTATTTTATAGTCTCTAAATGGTGACAATAATGGCTGTGTTATTTAAGATCGCTTTGTATTCAACTACAAGTAACACATTGAAACACACTAGTACAACCCTATAAAACCATGGTGGTGTTTGATGTAAAGTAACCTCTCTTATCATCTGAGTTAAACGACCATCTACTAGTAAACATATCTCCCCGATGTGTGTTTGTACAGGAGGTCAAAGGAGGATTATGACCTAGAGATGGCTCGCCGATTGCAGTCAGAGGAGATCGGCTCCACGTCCAGAAGCTGCTCCGATAGGCCAGTTCTAGAGGCAGTCAGCATCCAGAGGCCCACCTCCATTCAACATACCAACAAGGTGAGTTATGAACCTAATACTGACTCAGAGTGTTGTAATACAAAAATACTGAACATAACTTTGTCTGCCTGTAGAATGTGATAAATGGTTCCTATTTCATGTATTCATAGCCATAGTATTCTTTTGAGCTATGTAGTTGAGCAGCAACACAAAAGAAGGGGAAGTGAGTACAGCAGCTTACAGTCCCTACATATCACGTTACTAGACAGTCTTCAATCAATCAACTAATGCAGAGTGGTGCACGATCTGGTAGATATCCAGCCCTGTTCTAGGACATGGACTCACATTGTTAACTAAAGGTTTGACCTGTAACACTGTTTTTCCGCATTATCGTTACAATGTATGTTTTTTTAGCCTGTATATTAACCTAAAGTGGGGTATGTGACAACTCTCTTGTATGTTGCACATGCTCAGCCCAAGGCTGAGGCGAAGGTGTGGGACAGTGGTAGCCACCAGCCCTCTGTCCCTCTGGTCAATGGAAATGCAACGGTAACTCTCCTAGTAGTATAGTGCACACAGTCTGCTATTGCACTATGTTAGACCTGTGGTCGCCCATAAATGTTAGCTGTACAACCTGAACTTTGTGAACATCAGTGTGGCATAACTAGAACTGCTAGATGCAATGATATGGCTGCCCTGTGCCTTCCATGTAGGTGAACAGTACATCTCCTCAGAGAGGGGAGCTGAAGGCTGCTGGAGGTAGTGGGCAGATGAGTCCAGCCAATACCAGCACATCTCCCCCTTCTAAGTTGGCATCAGGTAATAACTGTTACATTCAGTCTCCAATACTGTTGGCTGACTGTTTCCCCTCCATATACTTTGGTGCTTGAAACAGTCTTCTGTTTCATGTTCTCAGTACATCTGCTCTATTACTAGTCTGTAGTGATGTACCTTCCCTACTGTTCACTGGATTTACTCTGCCCTCAGTTTATAGTATACACTAGTCTGTTCCCCTTGAAGCCTTTCCTGTAGTGTAGATATAGCACATGAATGCTAAAAGGTTCATCTACATTACATGTCCCTTCAAATTAGTGGATTTGGCCACACCAGTTGCTGACAGGTATATAAAAATCGAGTACACAGCCTTGCCAACTCCATAGACAAACATTGGCAGTAGAATGGCTTTACTGAAGAGCGTAGGACCGCGTAGCGTGTAAAAATCTTCTGTCCTCGATTGCAACACTCACTACAGAGTTCCAAACTGTCTCTGGAAGCATCATCAGCACAAGAAATGTTCATCAGGAGCTTCATGAAATGGGATTCCTTGGCAGAGCAGCCGCACACAAGCCTAAGATCACCATGCGCTAAGCCAAGCGTCGGCTGGAGTGGCGCCATTGGACTCGCGTTCTCTGGAGTGATGAATCACGCTTCACCATCTGGCAGTCCGATGGAAAAATCTGGGGTTGGCGGATGCCAGGAGAATGCATAGCCATGCAATGCCAACTGAACATTTTGGTGGAGGAATAATGGTCTGGGGCTGTTTTTCATGGTGCGGGCTAGGCCCCTTAGTTTCAGTGAAGGGAAATCTTAACGCTACAGCATACAATGACATTCTAGATGATTCTGTGCTTCCAACTTTGTCAACATTTTGATAAAGGCCCTTTCCTGTTTCAGCATGACAATGCCCCCGTGCACAAAGTGAGATCCATATAGAAATGGTTTGTTGAGATCGGTGTGGAAGAACTTGACTGGCCTGCACAGAGCCCTGACACCTTTGGGATGAATTGTAACACTGCGAGCCAGGTTCAATCGCCCAACACCAGTGCCCGACCTCACTAATGCTCTTGTGGCTGAATGGAAGCAAATTCCGACATCTAGTGAAAAGCCTTCCCAGAAGAGTGGAGTCTGTTATAGCAGCAAAGTGGGGACCAACTCCATATTAACGCCCATGATTTTGGAATGAGATGTTCGACAAGCAGTTGTCCACATACTTTTGGTCAGGTAGTGTGACTAATGGAAGGTTATGTGTTGATGCAGAACCACGAGTCCTTCCTGCTGTGAGGGTTCCAGTGAAGGGCATAGAGCTTCCAGCTGTCTCCAGGGAGAAGGGCAGCAGCCAGGCAGTAGAGGGCTGGATAGAGGAGGCACGCAAGGAGGCTGGCATCTCCAAGCCGTTCACAGTGAGACTCTCCTACTGCATACACCATACAAAGGGCTTTGTGTTTTGGTTCATCATGTCACATGACATAGATTTGAATGTTTATAAGGCTTTCCCAGAAATGAGAATTAGACTATTTACATTTTTCTGAGGATGGTGCTGAAGCGTCAGACATAAAAAGGGGGTTTGATGAAAAAGCTTTAAATCCAGGTCATGTGACATTAACCCTAACACAGGGCCATATGTCATGCACTCTGAATAAACACCCAGGCAACATGACCAGTTTCGCTGAAGACAGATGGATTGTGTTTCTGATTGTGTTCAGGAGTTGTCAGCAGAGCAGCAGGTGCAACTCCAGCAGAGGGCGCTGTACCTGCGGCAGCAGAGGGACAAACTTCAGGCCATGAAAAGAGAGCAGAGACCCAAACCAGCCACACCAGAGGAACCCCCTGCCCCCACTCCCAGCACACCGGTAACAGCTTTCATTAGTGGTAGATAACAATGCACCACACCACAGCTGATGACTGCAAATTCAAGTAGAACTTTGCTAGCAAAGAACTTGGGTCAACTCTGGTCTGCCTGTGTCATGTTTTTAGTGAGTTTAATGCAACCTTCTCTATTGGTTTCCCTTGATTTTCTGTTCACATTATTCCCTTTAAAGCTCTTTATTCCCCTCTTCTTTTGCTGCCTTGCCAATCAAAGGACTATGTTCCTAAAATGAACAGGGGTGGTGCTAGTAGTGTACAGGAAGAGATGGTCAATGCCTCGCAGCCTGCAAGCTCTCTCGTTGGGGGACATAAACCCAAGGTGATCTGGGTTGAAGTGACAACTGTCTCCACTTTGTAGTGCTGCTGCCCCGTGTGCTTCTACTCTTCTACTATTCAGTCTAGATCGCTGAAGCTTTAGACTGCGCAATATGAAAAGGGTAATTTCCAATTGAGCCGGCATATGCAGTCGCCACTAACATCACTTTTAAATCAGGCTGAACTTGGGCGATACGGATTGAATAAAGCCCTTGCTGTAGTAGATTTGTGACGCTACCGTTCAACATTTGATACACTTTCTTGGTTTTCCCTTCAAAGGAGATCTCTGTCGAAGATAAAAAGAAGTTACAGAAAAGAAAACATCTGGCTGAAAAACTGAAAGAGGAAGTCATCAAGAAGTAACCCCCCCCCCCCCCCCCCCAAGAGTTTAATTGTAGTCAAAATGGTCCAGGACTGTGCTTGAGAAGGGGCGAAAGGAAAGGTATTAAAATGGATCTTTATATAGAATCAGTGGTGCATTAATATTAACTATGTAAGATCATGTATGCTGTTTAATAAATCCTATTATTTTATACACTTTCTGCCAGAGATCTTGTGTGATAAACCTACTGGTCAGCATGGAAAGATGCAATTAACTTGTACATCCTGTTTTAAATCTACAAGCATGGGTACCTCAGAGGCAAACCTACTGGATAGGCATTTGGACATTTTCAGCACTCAAACCAAATGAAAGTTTACAGATTAAATTCAACTAATATCCAGAGTAAAATAAAGCTAGATCCACAACTTTAATGCCAGGGTCACATTTAATCTGAAAACGTATCAACTGTATACAAAATGTTAGAATGGAGATAGTGGTAGTAAATGCACTTTGTACACATTTTTCAGGGAGAAAAACCTCTAGACATTTGAAATTACATTTGGGCATTCACAGATGCTGTACGTACTCCGACAAATGCTTTCCACCTCTTCCTGACATCTCAAACTACGTCTATCAGGGATAGGCAATAGCTGGGGGTAGGGGCCACCCAAAATCTGAACAAGCGGGGCCGCAACGGCTCGCAGGTCTGCTTACACACATCCATACCCACAGATTCAGTCAGAGTAGGCCCTGGCCCTTTGGGTGCCGAAGCTAAATTGTTACACCCACCTTGCAAGCAAAACAATTTAGCAGCCCCTATCTACACATTTTGTAAAAGGGTGGATGCGTTTGCAGTTGATCATCAGATATATTAAAATGGGGCACCCGGTAGGTAATTCAACCATGACCACAAGTTTAGATAGCTGGCCTAGACTAATTTACCAATTGTCAACATGGGCTAATTGAGTGACTGTCAGAAGAGAAACTACTGATGCAACAAAATTGCACCTAGTGTATTCTACTATTCTAACCCAACAGTAAATTGAGACCCACACTGTTCAACAACAAACATGGGGATGAGGGGGCATCCCTGGTCTATATAAATGGCAGTAGCTGGTCTAGCCACCACTGCTGCAATTTTGGATTGAAATATGTTCTGACCAACAGGATGTGTGCTAGCAACAAACTCAACCCATCAGGAGTACTGAACTGGATCACCGGTAGTATGTACCACTGAGAAGGGTTTCTGTTCTTTTAAAACAAGATACATACCTGCTGGAGCCAGTGAGTCAAAGCCCCTGAATACACAAACTTCAGACATTCTCAGTGAGCTGCAAAAATGACTTTACTGCAGTTTAATACCAGAATTGCTTTCTACAATGAATTTAATTAAGGGTGAACAGTGGTCCCACCATTTGTGCAGCAAAAAAATAAAAAAAATACACTGGCAGGTATAGCTCTCCCCTTTTTAAAATCACTTAAGGGGCATATGATGAAAACAACAACCTGTACAGTACTTTTAAACTCATGAATAGTGGATTCCTGACTAGTTGTGTGTGAGCCTCGGCAATGCAGCCCCAGCTTCGACAGTTGAGTCCTGCTCCTCAGAACTAAGAAACTTTTGTTTTCTGTAGGTTCGTTTTTTTTTGTTGTTACTTATCCCCCCTCTTTGCCTAGTTCCCTCCACCCAACCCAAAGGAACAGTTCTGTAGGGTCAGCCAATCAAGCTTCCATTACTAAGCGGCTAGTCCTGCTAGCCTGACTGGCTCTCCCATTAGCACCTGCTCCCCCTTCTGTAGAGCGACTGAGGTTTGGGTGAAGTGCAGCGCCCCTGCTGGACCAACAGGGAAACCATTGCACTGTTCAACCTCTCTGGTCCACAGGCCAGATATGGGGACGTAGGAGCAGGGGGGGCAGGGTAGGAAGGTGGGAGTGGTCTCTGTCCAGTGGACTGTGACTGTGGCACAGCTGACCAAGACCAGACGATTTCACTGGCTTAGGAGCCCAGACGGGGACGTTTCCGTGGCGACTGCTCTTCGTCTTCTTCCTCCTCGTCTTCGTCGTCAGGGTAGTCTACAAGGCCGACCATCGCAGTCTGTCAACGAGAACACAGGTCACATTAGAACTCAAGTGACTCAACTCTGGGTTTGATCATTTTTACTACTGGGGTGGCAGGCAAATGGGGCTTTTTACTACAGATTGACAGGTAGAAAGAGGATATGGCTCACCTTGGCAATTAGAATGGCAGTTGACAGGGAAAGCTCACCTTGACTACCAGGGTGCCGGGTGTCGCGTCCGACTTGGCTGGGGAGCCGTTGGGACTGGCTGAGGCGGCGTGTGAGGCAGCTGGCTTTCCGTTGGCACCGTTGGCAGCCCCTGCAGAATGAGAGAAGGTAAACTTAAAGCTGCCAGTTGGGGTCTGCGTTGGGAAGTTCTCTTTGTCGTCACTCTCTTTAACTGTAAAGAGACGGAAATACATAGTGAACATACCATTCCACAAGTTGTGGGTTTGAACACACTGAGCAGAGTGGCGGCACTTACCTTTTTTTGCTTCCATATACTTTCCGTAGCTCTCTGGGAACTCTTCCTCTGGCCTACTTTTCTCAACAGCCTCTCCTTCGTCATCATCCTCATCTTCATGGAACCACATTTCCTCATCCTCGTCCAGCGTTCGGGCATCCCTACGATATCTGCTTGGATACAGTAAACTAATTTTAACAGGCTTTATACAAATAACAAGTTACTTGACAACGCAACATTGCTTTACTTTGCTCAACACAAACCAACTGCTATTAAAGTATATGCCAAGTTATCCTCTTTGACTGAACCAAACAAATCAAATGTTCCACTTTAACGCCATTCCAGGTGTCCATGTCTGTGGGAGATGACGAAACACTGACCTGTTGAGTCTCAGGGTCTGTCGGTCCTTCTCCTGCTCATATCTGCCCTTTAGGCCCTTGAACGTCTGGACGTATTCAATGGATTCAAGTGCTTTGTAGTAGTTGTCTATGATGTGTGCTATCAGGGACTTAACATCCTCCTGTAGAGATAGATGTCATGAGAGTGTGTGCATGTGGTAAAATGGTAACCAGACATGTTAAGGGTGAATGGGGGCTTACAACTTTGATGAACTCAAAGAGTTCGATGATGGCTGAGTTTAGGAGGTTGTATCTAGTGCCATTGTCCAGCAGAGTGTTGATGACTGGCTCAAACAGGTTCCCTTTGATAATATAGCGGTTGTAGTACTCATCCTTCTGCCCAATTATCCTCCTCATGAAGCGCAGAGCACCTGTTAAGACAAAATCAGTACAATCACCACTTTGAAAAGAGGCTGAGGAAACTCCATACCGGCAATTACTTGCAGTACATTTTAGGTTGTGGATTTATCAATGGATTATACCCAGGAGCCAAGGGTCCAAAGGTCTGGGTTCTAGCTTGATGTGCTTCATTAAACAAATTAACTCTACTGACACAATGTTTTCATGTCAACGCTTGGTGCTCCCCATATTCTAGAACCATGTCCCTCTGTAGTGTTTCCCCGGTGACTCACACAGCGCCAGGAAGGTGTGTTTAGAGTTCATTAGCACCAGGATTCGTCGTAGCAGGTCCTTGTTCATGATGTATGTCTTTATGTGGTACGTGTGGTGCTCAACACAGAATGTCAGCAGCTCCAGAATCAAAGCCAGGAGTTGAGCTGTCTGGAAATTATCTGGAAGACAGCGGCATGCATTTACAATAGGGAGAGACACTCCTAGTCAAATGAGATTTAGGATTGTAATAATATGGTTAAATACCAGGACACACTGGGTTGATCTTGGTGGATCCCTCTTGCAGAGCTGAGAGACATAAAAACAATGAATATCAGTCATACAAACAGATCCAAACCAAGACACCTTGGCCTGCCCACCAAAAATATATGCATATCCACACAGAGCTGGACCTAAACACACCAAATTCTACAAAGGACCAGAGCCCATACACACAATGCATATATTATCAGTGCTATCCGGAATCCTTGGGATGTCCCTAACCTAAACCCTAACCCTTGCCGTAACCATTTAAAAATGTCAACTTCAATGAGGTTGGGACGTCCCAACGATTCCGGATAACACGGACCATGCATGCATCCATTTAGATCTATAATCACGCGAGTTAAAATACAAAAAAATTGTCCCCCTCCTCACCTTTGGACTTCTTCTCGTCTACAGTGTTGGCCAATAGAGGGGCTGTTAGGACCTGCATGCAGTACTTGTAGAAGAAGCTGAGGAACTCGGTCTTCTCCGTTTTCTGACAGGATTCAAAGTGAAAGTATCATACAAATCATGAGGTATAGCTAGCTGTTCTGTTTTCTTGCATAATAAATCATTACTCCCAGTGTTGTGACAGAGTGCGTGTGTATTTGGACATAGTCTTACATTGGTGGGCGTCAGCATGTTCTCTGGGTCAATCAGTGTACGTAGGAGCCCCATCAGCTGCACAGCACCCCCCAGCTCAGGGTCCGAGTCACAGATCATCTGCTTTATCACCACGTTGATCAGCAGCACATCCTAATGAACATACAGAGGGGAACTGTGAGTAGCGTCAAGTACAGGAAACCTAGAACACCCTAGAGAATTCAGACTCATCCAATCTAAATGCTCAGAAAAGGTATGCGTGGGTTAACAGTAAACACCTACTATAAGAAACCGTTCAATGGTTAAATAATCATGCCTTCTCATTTACATAATCACATCTCCATATGGCACCTACATGTGTCAGAGAAATGTGAAAAATCGGCCCACTAGTATCACGTAGGGCTAGCTATATGATATACTTACATCATCAGTCTGCTGTGGCTCCTGCATAACAAACTCTCGGACCATGGAGGGGCTGAACTCCACCAGGTATGAGAATATGTCTGTGGCTGCAGCCCTCACTTGCAGGTCGTCCATCCCCTGTGGAGACGGTGAGACACACTAGTCACACACTGGGTATACACAGTGAGCTCAAACTAATAGCGCATTCAGCTCCATCCACGTGTTTCTGTAGGGGCTCAGGAGTCTTCGTGCAATCTGGACTAACTGACTTTCTAGACCTTTATAAATTCAGGATTAAAAGGATTCTTTAGGATTTAGGCAATGAATCCCTTTATCTACATCCCCAGTCAGATGAAATCACAGATACATTTTTTTTTGTATGCATCCAGTATGAAGGATGTTAGAGGTAGTTTTGCAAGCCAAAGCTAACTAGCTGTAGCGCAATGACTCAGTCTATGGAATCTACTAGCATGCTAGCGGTCAAAGTCTATGGAATCTACTAGCATGCTAGCGGTTACCATTGACTTCCAATCATAGCGCAACGTTATTTAGCAACTCCCTTCAAACTGTACGGAGGTAGACAAAAATGGTAGCCACCATTAATCTGACTTTGGGGAAGTAGATGAAGAGCTTTATACCCAAATCCTGAAGCATCCCTTTAAGAGTCACTCTGGTACATTTAAATTCATTCCACTTTTTTTGACATGTGCTGGCAAGATGCAGCCCTTGATGTTGAGATGAGATTTCACATTCAAGTGATTGAGAGAATGTTGCCACATCAAACACACAACCAAATGTCCAGGGTAAATATGCAAAAAGACGACATTTAAAATGTACATAGTAACCATTCATACCATGACTATTTCAAGAGCAGGAAGAATGCCTAGATTCGCCAGAGTCTTGAAGAAAGCATCTCTATTTTGCGGTTGCAAGGTTTGTGAAAAAGCACAAAATTCTTTGAAGAAGTTCACCTGTGAAGAGGAAGGAAAACAGGACAGTACTGAAACATTCATGACAAAAGCTGAGTATTTGTATGCTTTTAATAAATAGAGTTAATCATTAAACTTACTAGTTCCCTCCTTTTACCGTCCTCTGTGGCTTCATCCGTTAGCTGTGCAAAGACTTCAGTGAGGAACTTCTCATCCTCCTGTAGTTTAAGGCAGGGATATAAAGTTAACATACTCGACTGCATCTCAGATCTCTGTGGTCTCTAGAGGTTTTGTGGTGAGAGGTCATGTTGAAAAGCACTAGGCCTGAACCCAAATTTATTACAGGGGTCAATAGACATGGCCATGTCCCTCTTGAGCTTCTAAACATGTATAATTATACTGCCAAGGGAAGTTAAAAATAAAAAAATTAAATCATGCCACAGCCTTATCATTGTTATCAATGTGAGATCCAAGACATTCAGGGCCTACTGGTATGTTGGCTTCACAGATTCCCCATCAACTACAAACCTGTTCATATATCAGAGCCAAAGACAAACAGTTTGATCGAGAAGTAACAAGCATCGATTTACAATACTGAAGACAGCAAAGTGGCATGAGTATTTTATCACATCATATGATATTCTATTTATGTCAAATAAAATACATTGATAAGTAGGATATTTTAAAAAACATATAGAAACGGTAAGCATATCGGAATCGGTCAATATTAGCTAAAAACGCCAACATCAGCCAGATGTCTAATTTAACGGCAACGTGCAAAACCGATGTCAAAGCTGACTTGTATACCTATAAACGTAGGTAGACGACATAATGACGCCACGATAAATATAACACTACACATGCAACACAGCATTCCCAACCTAGCCCACAATGTCAGCTGTGTGGATCAAGCAGTCATTTGAAAGAGTAAGAAAATTTCAATGAGACAACCGAGGCGAAATCCATTAAAGCCAAGATAATGGAATTCATTGCCCTTGACAATCAACCATTCTCTGTCTTGGGTGATGTTGGCTTTCGCCGACTGGTCGAGCACCGGTACCACACTACCAAGTAGGCGCTATTTTTCAGATTTTGCCCTACTGGAGTTACACAGTATTGTTGAAACTCACATCCACAAGCAACTTGTTATGGGCTTCACAACGGACATTTGGACCAGAGACGTCAGCCCCATGAGAATTGAATCAGACAGCGCAGTGGGTCGACGAGGATTTCGTACTGAGGAAATCCGTATTGCATGCTCAAGAATGTGCTGGTTCTCATTCCGCTGCTGCCATTTCAATGGCATTTGAGAACATGTTTGAAACATGAACACTCGTAGCTCCAATTTGAACAACTGACTCGAGAAATAAGCTCAAGTGCGTCTGCAGCAAATGTGATACCCTGTCATGGCATTGAAACCCCTGCACAACAAAAACGCCAACACAGACCGCCGGGCTAACTTGGAAAAGTACTCTAGTAGAGGCTGTGAACAATCAAGTCGGTGGCATTCTCTCTGAGCCTCTACTGTGTCGCCACCATGCTCAATGCTAGGTACAAAGACCGCTACTTCGATGCAAACAAGAAACAGGGTTTACGTGAAATGTCCGGAGGTGTCTGTAACAAGACGGAAAAGGACACAGTGACAGTGCACACTGAGGAAGAAAGGCCACGGATAGACAGAGCTGAAACTTCACTGTTGACATGTATGATGAAATGGTTGAGACTGAACAAATGAACAACAAAACAGCACAGCAAGTAAGTGAAACAAATAGGTTTTGATTATGTTTTACTGGTAAATGGGGACATATGTAAATGCCAACAAAATAACGTGTGTGTGTTGCAACTATTTAACCGTTCTAGAATGCTTAAAAGGGCGCAAATGTTTAATAAATATCGGCATCAACTTTTTTGGGCAAGGAAAATATTGGCCAAAAATGTCATCAGTGCATCCCTATTCATAAAGTTGATCCATTCCAGGTTGTTTACAACAGCAGAATATCACATACATGTATTGATTACAATTTATCTTCAGATCTACAGATGGGGCAAATTTCACAAGAAAATAAAAGCACCAAGAGACACTCAGTCACAACATTGTTGGTTTCATTCAATGGTTTCTTTATTTTTACTATTTTCTACACTGTAGAATAATAGTGAAGACATCAAAACTATGAAACCACACACATGGAATCATGTATTAACCAAAATGTGCTAAATCAAAATAGAATCTTTAAAGTAGCCACCCTTTGCATTCTCTCAACCAGCTTTATGAGCTAATCACCTGGAATGCAATTAAATTAACAGATGTGCCTTGTTAAGTTACATTTGTGGAATTTCTTTCCTTCTTACTGTGTTTGAGCCAATCAGTTGTGACAAGGTAGGGGTGGTATACAGAAGATATCCCTATTTCGCAAAAGACCAAGTCCATTACTTTAAGACATGAAGGCCAGTCAACGCAAAACATTAAGAACTTCGAAAGTTTCTTCAAGTGCAGTCGTAAAAACCATCAAGTGCTATGATGAATCTGGCTCACATGAGGACCGCCACAGAAAAGGAAGACCCAGAGTTACCTCTGCTGCAGAGGATAAGTTCATTCGAGTTACCAACCTCAGAAAAGGCAGCCCAAATAGATGCTTCACGGAGTTCAAGAAACAGACATCTCAACATCACCTGTTCAGAGGAGACTGCGTGAATCAGGCCTTCATTGTCGAATTGCTGCAAAGAAACCACTAGTAAAGGACACCAATAAGAAGGAGACTTGCTTGGGCCAAGAAACATGAGCAATGGACATTAGACCGGTGGAAGTATGTCCTTTGGTCTGTTGAGTCCAAATTTGAGATTTTTGGTTCCAAACGCTGTCTTTGAGATGCAGAATAGGTGAACGGATGATCTATGCATGTGTGGTTCCCACCGTGAAGCATGGAGGTGGTGTGATGGTGCTTTGCTAGTGACGCTGATTTATTCAGAATTCAAGGCACACTTAACCAGCATGGCTACCACAGCATTCTGCAGTGATACGCCATCCCATCACGATTCCACTTAGTGGGACTATAATTTATTTTCAACAGGACAATGACCCAACACACATCCAGAGTTGAACCGCAGAGTGAAGGAAAAGCGGTCAACAAGTAGTCAGCATGTGGGAACTCCTTTAAGACTGTTGGAAATGCATTCCTCATGAAGCTGGTTGAGAAAATGAGTGTGCAAAGCTGTCATCAAGGCAAAGGGTGGCTACTTTTTTAGAATCTAAAATGTTTTGATTTGTTTAAAACTTTTGTTTGGTTACTACACAATTCCATGTGTTATTTCATAGTTTTGATGTCTTCACTTATTCTACAATGTAGAAAATAGTTTTTTAAAAAAACAAAAAAACACTTGAATAAGTAGGACTGTCCAAACTTGACTGGTACTGTGTATATAAGGAGCACCTAACTTGACAAGGCTCACACTACATCATGGTTGTTGTAAGATCTTTCAGATACAAAGACCCAACTGATTGGAATAATTTACCAATAGAAAACAGGGCATTAAAATCTGTGAATTTAAAGCCCCTTTTCAAATGTTAAGGACAACCCGTTTGTGTTTTTAATTAATAGAAACATCACCATGTGAAGATATTTGTAAATCTGGATGTATATATTATAGGTACTTAGTATATTAATGTATTAGTAGTTTATTAGTTGACTTAGTAGTTGTTGCAGGGGTTAATAAGTTGTATTAGAATTTGTATTAGTTGTAGCAGGAGTAGTTGTACAACAATGTTTCTATGCTGTTAGTGTACTTTTTTTAATGAATTATTATTTCACTTATTATTAGACAGTTGCCATATGCTTGTTACTAAGTATGTTTTTTTTTTTGGACACTCAAATGAGATGTGCATCTCGAGATTTCATCCTGCAAAATGTGAAATAAATAAATAGACTTACATTTGTAGTTAAGAATGGAAAAATGTTGTTTGGCACTGTTGGTTTGCAGTGACTCACCTGCAGCATGCTGACTATCTCCACCTTGTTGAAGAAAATGAAGGATGTGAGGGTGGAAAGGAAGTTCTCTTCGAAGACAGAAGGAGTGGGAAGGATGATGTCCTGGATGTACTGCACACGGTACGTCTGGTGGATCTTCTGCCGTAGCTCTGAGTCCGTGATGGGGATCACCTCCTTGAACTTGGCCGTCTTGGTGAGGAACTCGCGGTGCCTTTTGGGCTGCACCAGCGCCGGGTCGTACTCCAGGCAGCCCACTACGTCCATGATGCAGTCGTCTGAGAACATGACCTCGAACAGAGCCGCCTTGTTGAGAAAAAGCACGCCACGCACAATCTCATACAGATGATGTAGGCCCTCACGGTTGTCCAGGTCTTCACACACCTGGAAGAGCTGCAGTAGCTTCTTCATGTAACCTTCGCTCATAAGGGCTAGGGCCAGTTTCTCCCGGCGGATGGGCGAGGACAGGACAGAAGTCACAAGGTCAGCGATCTCCTCCAGCCGGGCTAGCTCGCATGGAGGCAGCTCCACCAGGTGGCTGGTCTCTGGCATCTCCTCGAAGCGCTCCTCCTCAGACTCATCGATGGGGTCCTGGGTGATCTCCAGCGCAGGGTCTTTTCCCTGCACCTGGGGTGGAAATTAGACACAGGCCAAAGGTAAGAATAACAGAGAAGATCTCTAGTCCCCCATTGCAAAGGACAAACTTCTATAACATGATATTCTATCATTTAAAATGATTAAATACTACTGGGTTAGTCTTATATGGGCATACAAAGAAAATGTATGTTTACTGGCCCCTAAAGAAGCAGCAGTGAGCTACTATGCACATACATGGTTATTCATAGTATTGGGGGCAGGAGCTTCAAATATCAAGCAAATATGGTACAATCAGTTTCTCCAGACAAGGCATGTTTTTACTTGTGTGTATGTCACCAACAGTTGTGACATGTTCTATAAACGGTGTTCCTGCAGTTAAAAAGTATGCTTTCTGGTGCCATAAAACAACTATAAATAGCATAGTAGTACTCATAAAACTTACACTGACTTACACAACCATATAGAGTAAACACCGTACACTACCTGACAAATCTTTTCCCAGATTTCATCACAGCCAGCTTTTTCCTGAAAACTCAGAGCCAGATCATAGTTCTCTGCTTCAGACCACACGATCAGAGTATCCTGAGCAGGGAAAGACAGTCCTCATGATCAAGTTCAGACAATTCTATTTTCAAGTATTTGCATTGTCAAATTAACCACAACTGTACACATTCACAATTATTTAGATACATAGGTTACTTTTATAAATGGAACTTCCCCAGAGCGAATACAACACTGAATGTACACTGAAGAGACACAGCAGGCCTTGATAGAGGTAGAATACTTACTTGTTGTTTTTGATATGCAGTATTTGGGCTGATTTTAGACTCCAGAAGAAGTGAGCCTAAAAGACATGAGGACATTTAGTTAGCTAACCACTACCATACTGAAATAATTATTTGCTGTCTAAATGTTCCCAACTATATAATCAACAACATAATTCATTAACATGGTGTGAAATAATGTTCGTCAAATAAGCCTTCAATATCAACAACAAGATGGCTGTTGTAACTGACGATAATGCTGAAACCCGAACACTTTTACTGACAAACTGTGCATGTAAACAAAGACAACACACCATAAATGAGCTGACAATTTGTTTTGGGCTGGCCAACAACTATCCCTTTATTTACTACTGAGTTAGCCAAGTGAGTTTACTAGTAACGTTACCTAGCCAACGTTAAACTAGCAAGCTGTGCAACAGTTATTTGACTAGGTTGCTAGTTGGCTGGCTAGCTCGTTATATAGCTAGTTGGATACACTACTTTTAATGTACTAATGTTCATTAACAAGATAACTAGTTCGTTAAGTATATAACCTTAAGTATTGAAACGGAAAGAGTTTCAAAGGAAGTTAGTTCAACCACATTTATATTGCAAGTACTGGCTAGCTAACGTTATGCTAGCGTTACATCGATAATTAAAACAAATCAGTTATCTTCAAGTCTAATCACCCATACGGTTACAAATAACGTTAAACGTAAAACAAACTACATAACGTTAATCAGACAGTATTAGCAATATAGTGATTTAGCTACAGTTGTTGGCTAGAATAACTCATACACGTCGACATCAGCAGTTACATTTGTAGCTAGTGAGCTAATAACAATTGATTGCCAACTGATCTCGCTAACTAGTTGGTTAGATCGTTCGCAAACTAGCTAGCGATGTGGAATTATTGAATGGGAGGCCTGTGCTAGCTACCAGCTAGCTGGCTAACTACGAACAAAACAAACGTGACGAGCCATCGTCTACTTATAAGATATGCTAGTTAGCAACTCACCGTCGGATTCGGCCCGAACTAATAATGATATTCCCTTTAGTCGTTCGACAAAGGTAGACGAGACATGTCCTGTGCCCCTGTCGTCCCACTGTCGGTCTTCATTCAGCGTGTATACTTTCACACGCCGCCGAGTATCCGACATAGTTACCTTGAGGAAAAACTAACGCGTTAGCAAGCCAACACTAACGTTAGTTCACCCGATCTTTAAAATAGTTGTCTAGCTATGTTCTTATCCCCGAGCTTCAAACGTGTTTCTACCCGCATGTCCCAGACATACATCTGAGTATGATTTACAATAATGTGCTAATTAATGAACATATTACGCGGCTGATTGTTTTTTTTTTACCCGCAGAAAGCAGGATATCTATCGAACTGTAAAATTCACCGTTGAAAACAACTACGACGGCCTCTTCACTATCGTCCACAGACCGCCATCTTGTAATCCGATCTTTTTCTTCCCCTACGTCAATCAAACAGCTACCGCTGCGGGGTCTCCTCTGAGGGGCTACGGAAACCAGTACTATGGCGTTAATGCTGTAATGGTTTCGATATGGTTGGAATACAGACCTGTCAGTCTCTGCTTTGCTTACAATATAGGGAAAAGAATGCTGTTGATTTCAATTTAAACAGCCAACTAAATATTGTAGTACTAACAATGAGTAGGTATAATATTGGAATATGGCATGAGCCACAGGTTCAAGTCAAGTGAATGTAAAACAATGGAATGTTTAGTTTACATATTTATTATTCATTGTATAAAATAGATAAACAAACTGACAGCATATTGTTATTTGACAACTCAAAATCCTATGACCACCAAGCTGATATCATTGCTGAAATCAACAGAGAATGAGAGTACAGCAACCAGTGCTTGGAGGATGTTGGTGAGTAAATGACAAATGGTAGTTCAGAGAAGTCAGGGTAAATAGACTGTGGATGGCGACTGGACAGTTGGTCCGTGTCTAGGAGGATAAGGGGAGTCAAGACGAGTTGCTGGTTGCTTGGCCATTCCCTGTGCCCATGGTGATGCTCTGTTTCTCACTCAGTGTCTTAACAACTGTTGCTGCTGGAGATTGTAACACTTTCCTTGAAAGCCTCATTCTTCCATCTGTTGGGTCTCGCCCAAAGTATTTAACCTGTTGATAGCATTCCATCAAAGAAAGAATATTAGTCAAGAAGTCAAGCAAATTAAGAAGGTCAGAAGACTGCAATACATACCTGAATCTGCTGTCCAACCTCTAATCCAATAGCACTTGGGTGTTTTATCTGGACAAATTCAACATGTACAATTATTTCACTCTGCCAACAATATTAGCTGAAACATTGTTTATTAATGGATTAC
This sequence comes from Oncorhynchus mykiss, assembly GCF_013265735.2. Classification (NCBI taxonomy): domain Eukaryota; kingdom Metazoa; phylum Chordata; class Actinopteri; order Salmoniformes; family Salmonidae; genus Oncorhynchus; species Oncorhynchus mykiss. The sequence continues at coordinate 79,093,754 of NC_048565.1, forward strand.
TTTTTAAAATCACACAAATTACAACTTATTGTAAATATAACTGAAAACAAGCCAACACATGCAGCCCTTTCCAAACTGGTAACATCTGTAAAACGTAATACATGTTGAAGTTCCTGTAATCCCTGCATGGTATTCTGGGACTCTTACCCGTTTATGGTCCAGCTGAGAGTTATGGAGCAGAACAGCACTCATATTGGGATACAGCTTCACCATGACACCAATGTCCCTGTGGAGGAAAGGAGACAGAAGTGCAGCAAGTCATGAAGCTACCTGTTCAGCAATCCAATATTTAAATCAATCAATGGAACAAACATTTTAAAAACTTGACTGCATCACAGATGAAACAGCAGCCCCCAATAACGCAGCAGTGTGTACCTTATTTCCATGATGGTGGCAGTGTAAACAGCACCAAACTCCAGCTGCTGCTCTTGCTGAGAGGAAGAAAAAAAATACATCCTCAGATTCATATCAGTACTGATGTGGGTAAGTACTGCCTTTTTGGAGAATATAGTACAATTATGTTTAATGAGGAGTAAATAAAAATGAGGAATTGTAAGAAATTTGGCAATACAGTGGAATTAGACTAGGTTGGACTCACATCATCTTTGCAGATTTCTGTGATGAACTCCTGGGCTTCATTCATGGCACCAGGAGTAGGTGCAAACACAGAGAAGGTCTCCTCATCCACCTGGCTTATCGTCACACCTATCCAATGACACAAAACAACCACACACACAACAACCTGTAATCTCCCCATACACCAGGGATCATCAACTAGATTCAGCAGCAGGCAGATTTTTTCTTGAGTGCAAACAGACATAGCATTTGACTAAAACAATGATTTTAAACCTTGCTTACATTTGTATACGATTGCATATATATATAGTCATTTACAACATTAACAATGTCTACACTGTTTCTGATCAATTTTATGTTATTTTATTGGACACAAAATGTGCTTTTCTTTCAAAAACAAGGACATTTAAGTGACCCCAAACTTTTGAACATATAAACTCAGCAAAAAAAACAAACATCCTGTCACTGTCAACTGTGTTTTTCAACAAACTTAATTAACATATTTTAACAAATATTTGTATGAACATAAGATTCAACAACTGAGACAAACTGAACAAGTTCCACAGACATGTGACTAACATAAATTGAATAATGTGTCCCTGAACAAAGGGGGTGTCAAAATCAAAAGTAACAGTCCGTTTCTGGTGTGGCCACCAGCTGCATTAAGTACTGCAGTGCATCTCCTCCTCATGGACTGCACCAGATTGGCCAGTTCTTGCTGTGAGATGTTACCCTACTATTCCACCAAGACACCTGCAAGTTCCCAGACATTTCTGGGGGGGAATGGCCCTAGCCCTCACCCTCCGATCCAACAGGTCCCAGACGTGCTCAATGGGATTGAGATCTAGGCTCTTCGCTGGCCATGGCAGAACACGGACATTCCTGTCTTGCAGGAAATCACGCACAGAACGAGCAGTATTGCTGGTGGCATTGTCATGCTGGAGGGTCACGTCAGGATGAGCCTGCAGGAAGGGTACCACATGAGGGAGGAGGTCTCCCCTGTAACGCACAGTGTTGAGATTGCCAAATAATGACAACTAGTGTTTAAACCATTTATAATGAAGATCTGTTAAGTTATTTGGATTTTTAAGAATTATCTTTGAAAGACAGGGTCCTGAAAAAGGGACGTTTTTTATATATTTTTAAAAAACACACAATCAAAAGTTTGAACACACGTACACATTCACGGGTTCTTTATGTTGACTATTTTCTACATTGTAGAATAATAGTGAAGACATCAACACTATGAAATAACACACATGGAATCATGTAGTAACCCCCAAAAAGTTTTAAACAAATCAAAATATATTTGAGATTCTTCAAAGTAGCCAAGCTTTGCCTTGATGACAGCTTTGCACACTCTTGGCATTCTCTCACTCAGCTTCACCTGGAATACTTTTCCAACGGTCTTGAAGTTCCCACATATGCTAAGCGCTTTTTGGCTGCTTTTCCTTCACTCTGCAGTCCAACTCATCCCAAACCATCTTAATTGGGTTGAGGTCGGGTGATTGTGGAGGCCAGGTCATCTGATGCAGCACTCCACCACTCTCCTTGGTCAAATAGCCCTACCACAGCCTGGAGGTGTGTTTGGTCATTGTCCTGTTGGAAAACAAATTATATTCCCACTAAGTGGAATTATAATGGCGTATCACTGCAGAATGCCGTGTTAGCCATGCTGGTTTAATTGTAGCTTGAATTTTAAATAAAATCACTGACAGTGTCACCAGCAAAGCAGCCCTACACCATAACACTTCCTCCTCCGTGCTTCACGGTGGAACCACACATGCAGAGATAATCCATTCACCTACTCTGTCTCAAAGACACGGCGGTAGGAACAAAAAAAACTCACATTTTGACTCATCAGACCAAAGGACAGATTTTGGTGTCCTTTAGTAGTGGTTTCTTTGCAGCAATTTGACCACGAAGACCTGATTCACACAGTCTCCTCTGAACAGTTGATGTTGAGATGTGTTTGTTACTTGAACTCTGTGAAGCATTTATTTGGGCTGCAATCTGAGGCTGGTAAGCCTAATGAATGTATCCTCTGCAGCAGAGGTAACTCTGGGTCTTCCTTTCCTGTAGCGGTCCAGTTAGATCATAGAGCTTGATGGCTTTTGCAACTGCACTTGAAGAAACTTTCAAAGGTCTTGACATTTTCCACCCTGACTGACATTCATGTCTTAAAGTAATGATGGGTTTTCGTTTCTCTTTGCTAATTTGAGCTGTTCTTGCCATAATATGACCTTCATCTTTTACCAAAATATGTTCTGTATACCAATCTTCTGTATACCAATACTACCTTGTCACGACAAATCAAATGTTATTTGTCACATACGCCGAAAACAACAGGTGTAGAATGTGAAATGCTTACTTAAAGCCCTTAACCAACAATGCCTCAAGTTAATAAAAATTGAAAATAAAAGCAACAAATAATTAAAACAGCAACAGTCAAATGACAAGAGGCTATATACAAGGGGTACCGGTACAGAGTCAATGTGCAGGGGCACTGGGTAGTCGAGGTATGCAGGTAGAGTTAAAGTGACTATGCATAGATTATAAACAGAGTAGCAGCAGCGTAAAAGAGGGGTCTGGGTAACCCTTTGATTAGCTGTTCAGGAGTCTTACGGCTTGGGGGTAAAAGCTGTTAAGAAGCCTTCTGGACCTAGACTTGGTGCTCCCGTACCGCTTGCCGTAGCAGAGATAAGTCTGACTGGGTGGCTGGAGTCTGACCATTTTTAGGGCCTTTCTCTAACACCATCTGGTATAGAGGTCCTGGATGGCAGGAAGCTTGTCCTCAGTGATGTACTGGGCTGTACACACTACCCTCTGTAGTGCCTTGCGGTCAGGTGCAGCTGTAGAACCTTGAGGATTTGAGGACCCATGCAAATCTTAAAATCAGTCTCCTGACCTGGAATAGGCTTTGTTTTGCCCTCTTCATGACTGTCTTCGTGTGTATGGACCATGATAGTTTGTTGGTGATGTGGACACCAAGGAACTTGAAGCTCACAACCTGTTTCACTACAGCCCCGTCGATGAGAATAGGGGTGCGCTCGGTCCTCCTTTTCCTGTAGTCCATAATCATCTCCTTGGTCTTGATCACGTTGAGGGAGAGGTTGTTGAAATGGCACCACACGGCCAGGTCTCTGACCTCCTCCCTATAGGCTGTCTCGTTGTTGTCATCGGCAAACTTGATGGTGGTGTTGGAGTCGTGCCTGGCCATGCAGTCATGAGTGAACAGGGAATACAGGAGGGGAATGAGCACACACCCTTGAGGGGCCCCCGTGTTGAGGATCAGCGTGGCGGATGTGTTGTTCCCTACCCTTACCACCTGGGGCGGCCCATCAGGAAGTCCAGGATCCAGTTGCAGAAGGAGGTGTTTAGTCCCAGGATCCTTAGCTTAGTGATGAGCTTTGAGGGTACTATGGTGTTGAACGCTGAGCTGTAGTCAATGAATAGCATTCTCACACAAGTGTTCATTTTGTCCAGGTGGGAAAGGGCAATGTTGAGTGCAATAGAGATTGCATCATCTTTGGATCTGTTTTGGCAGTATGCAAATTGGAGTGGGTCTAGAGTTTCTGGGATAATAGTGTTAATGTGAGCCATGACCAGCCTTTCAAGGCATTTCATGGCTACAAACGTGAGTGCTACTGGTCGGTAGTCATGTTATCTTAAGTGATCTTGGGCACAGGGACTATGGTGGTCTGCTTGAAACATATTGGTATTACATACTCAGTTGGTTGAAAATGTCAGTGAAGATGCTAGCCAGTTGCTCGGAGTACACGTCCTGCTAAACCATCTGGCCCTGCGGCTTTGTGAATGTTGACCTGTTAAGAAGGTATTACTATGGAGAGCGTGATCACACAGTCATCCGGAACATCTAGTGCTCTCATGCATGTTTCAGTGTTACTTGCCTCGAAGTGAGCATAGAAGTAATTTAGCTTGTCTGGTAGGTTCGTGTTACTGGGGAGCTCGTGGCTGTGCTTCCCTTTGTAGTCTGTAATAGTTTGCAAGCCCTGCCACATCCAACGAGCGTCAGAGCCGGTGTAGTACGATTCAATCTTAACCCCTGTATTGACGGTTCATCGGAGGGCATAGCGGGATTTCTTAAAATCTTCTGGGTTAGAGTCCCGTTCCTTGAAAGCGGCAGCTCTACCCTTTAGCTCAGTGCAGAGGTTGCATGTAATCCATGGATTCTGGTATGTACTGTGGGGACGACGTCATCGATGCATTTATTTATGAAGCCAGTGACTGATGTGGTGTACTCCTCAATGCCATCGGAAGAATCACGGAACATATTCCAGTCTGTGCTAGCAAAACAGTTCTGTAGCTTAGCATCTGCTTCATCTGAACACTTTCTTATTGACCGAGTCACTGGTGCTTCCTGCTTTAATTTTTGCTTGTAAGCAGGAATCAGGAGGATATAATTATAGTCAGATTTGCCAAATGGAGGGCGAGGGATTGCTTTGTACGCATCTGTGTGTGGAGTAAAGGTGCTCCAGAGTTTTTTTCCCCTCTGGTTACACATTTAACATGCTAGTAGAGATTAGGTAGAACAAATTTGAGTTTCCCTGCATTAAAGTCTCCAGCCACAAGGAGTGCTGCCCCTGGATGAGCATTTTCCTGTTTGCTTATGGCCGTATATAGCTCATTGAGTGTACCTGTGGATGTATTTCAAGGCCTACCTTCAAACTCAGTGCCTCATTGCTTGTCATCATGGGAAAATCAAATGAAATCAGCCAAGACCTCAGAAAAATAATTGTAGACCTCCACAAATCCGGTTAATTCTTGTGAGCAATTTCCAAATGCCGGAAGGTACCACGTTCATCTGTACAAACAATAGTACGCAAGTATAAACACCATGGGACCATGCAGCCATCATACCGCTCAGGATGGAGACGCGTTCTGTCTCCTAGAGATTAACGTACTTTGGTGCGAAAAGTGCAAATCAATCCCAGAACAACAGCAAAGATGTGAAGATGCTGGAGGAAACAGGTACAGAAGTATCTATATCCAGAGTAAAGCGAGTCCTATATTGACATAACCTGAAAGGCCGCTCAGCAAGGAAGAAGCCACTGCTCCAAAACCGCCATAAAAAACAAGCCGAAGATCACCATCCCAAGCGTGAAGCCCGGGGGTGGCAGCATCATGTTGTGGGGGTGCTTTGCTGCAGGAGGGACTGGTACACTTCACAAAATAGATGGCATCATGAGGAAGGAAAATGTTGTGGATATATTGAAGCAACATCTCAAGACATCAGTCAGGAAGTTCAAGCTTGGTCGCAAATGGGTTTTCCAAATGGACAATGACCCCAAGCATACTTCCAAAGTTGTGGCAAAATTGCTTAAGGACAAAGTCAAGGTATTGGAGTGTCCATCACAAAGCCCTGACCTCAATCCTACAGAAAATTTGTGGGCACATCTGAAAAGCGTGTGCGAGCAAGGAGGCCAACAAACCTGACTCAGTTACACCAGCTCTGTCAGGAGGAATGGGCCAAAATTCAACCAACTTATTGTGGGAAGCTTGTGGAAGGCAACTCGAAACATTTGACACAAGTGAAAATATTTAAAGGCAATGCTACCAAATACTAATTGAGTCGATGTAAACCTCTGACCACTGGGAATGTGATGAAAGAAAAAAGCTGAAATAAATCATTCGCTCTACTTTTTTGACATTTCACATTCTTAAAATAAAATGGTGATCCTAAATGACCTAAGACAGGGAATCTTTACTACTATTAAATGTCAGGAATTGTGAAAAACTGAGTTTAAATGTATTTGGCTAAGGTCTATGTAGACTTCAACTGTATATATTATGCGTGGGAATACTTTGCAACAGATTTCCCACCATACACTATGCACAATACCTATTTTGCCAATTGGCCTGGACCCCTTTTACTGCCGATACGGAGTCCCGCCGATTCATCACGACTGGATTACCGACGTAATCTAGGGGGGGGGGGGGGGGTTTCAACAGGCTCGTCCGTCGCAACGTCCCCTGAATGCTCATCTGCTAGCCGCAGCCCGCTAGCTGTCTAGAGCATATCGGACTGTTAGCTGAAGAGGTCCATCAGCCAATTTCTTGAGCTACTATACCCATTTTTCCAATTGGCCTGGACCCTTTTACTACACGGAGCCCTGCTGATCCATCACAAATGGTCTGCCGACGTAACCGCACAAGGCGGCTACAACAGACGTCCTCCGTCGCAACGTCCTTCTAAAGCCATTCTGCTAGCCCCGGCCACGCTAGCTGTCTGAATCGCCGTGCCTCCAGTTCGCCCAGCTACTCCCTAATGTCAATATGTCTTGTCCATTGCTGTTTTGGTTAGTGATTAGTTTATTTCACTGTAGAGCCTCCAGCCCTGCTCAATATTCCTTAGCTAACCCATTTGTTCCACCTCCCACACATGCGGTGACCTCACCTGGTTTAAATGGTGTCTCTAGAGACTATACCTCTCTCATCGTCATTCAATGCCTAGGTTTACCTCCACTGTATTCACATCGTACCATATCTTTGTCTGTACATTATGCCTTGAATCTATTGTACCGCGCCAAGAAACCTGCTCCTTTTACTCTCTGTTCTGAACGTACTAGACGATCAGTTCTTATAGCCGTTAGCTGTACCCTTATCCTACTCCTCCTCTGGTGATGTAGAGGTTAATCAAAGCCCTGCAGTGCCTATCTCCACTCCCATTCCCCAGACGCTCTCATTTGTTGAATTCTGTAACCGTAAAAGCCTTGATTTCATGCATGTTAACATTAGAAGCCTCCTTCCTAAGTTTGTTTTATTCGCTGCTTTAGCACACCCTGCCAACCAGGATGTCCTAGCCGTGTCTGAATCCTGGCTTAGGAAGGCCACCAAAAAAACGTACATTTCCATCCCTAACGATAACATTTCCCGACAAGATAGAACTGCCAAAGGAGACAGAGTTGCAATCTCCTGCAGAGTTCTGTCTTACTATCCAGGTCTGTGCCCAAACAATTTAAGCTTCTACTTTTAAAAATCCACCTTTTCAGAAACAAGTCTCTCACCGTTGCCGCTTGCTATAGGCCACCTTCTGCCCCAGCTGTGCCCTGGACACCATATGTGAATTGATTGCCCCCCCCATCTATCTTCAGAGCTCGTGCTGTTAGGTGACCTAAACTGGGACATGCTTAACACCCCGGCCATCCTACAATTTAGGCTTGATGCCCTCAATCTCACAATTTATCAATGAACCTACCAGGTTCAACCCCAAATCCATAAACATGGGCACCCTCATAGATACCATCCTAACCAACCTGCCCTCCAAATACACCTCTGCTGTCTTCAACCAGGATCTCAGCGATCACTGCCTCATTGCCTGCGTCCGTAATGGGTCTGCGGTCAAACGACCACCCCTCATCACTGTCAAACGCTCCCTAAAACACTTCAGCGAGCAGGCCTTTCTAATCGACCTGACCCGGGTATCCTGGAAGGATCTTGACCTCATTCCGTCAGTAGAGGATGCCTGGTTATTCTTTTTATTCCTCATCCATCTTAAATAAGCATGCCCCATTCAAAAAAAAGTAGAACCAGGAACAGATATAGCCCTTAGTTCACTCCAGACCTGACTGCCCTTGACCAGCACAAAAACATCCTGTGGCGTACTGCATTAGCATCTAATAGCCCCCGTGATATGCAACTTTTCAGGGAAGTTGGGAACCAATATACACAGGCAGTTAAGGAAAGCAAAGTCTAGCTTTTGCAAACAGAAATTTGCATCCTGTACCACAAACTCCAAAAAGTTTTGGGACACTGTAAAGTCCATGGAGAATAAGACCACCTCCTCACAGCTGCCCACTGCACTGAGGCTACGTCACCACCCATAAATCCACGATAATAGAGAATTTCAATAAGCATTTTTCTACAGCTGGCCATGCTTTCCACCTGGCTTCCCCTACCCCAGTCAACAGCCTGCACCCCCCATAGCAACTTGCCCAAGCCTCCCCCATTTCTACTTCACCCAAATCCAGACCTGACTACCCTTGACCAGCAAAAAAACATCCTGTGGCGTTCTGCATTAGCATTGAATAGCCCCCCTGATATGCAACTTTTCAGGGAAGTAAGGAACCAATATACACAGGAAGTTAGGAAAGCTAAGGCTAGCTTTTGCAAGCAAAAATGTGCATCTGCTATGCTTTATCTTGGCCAGGTCGCAGTTGCAAATGAGAACTTGTTCTCAACTAGCCTACGTGGTTAAATAATATATATATATATAAATAATACAAATCCAGATAGCTGATGTTCTGAAAGAGCTGCAAAATATGGACTCCTACATATCAGCCGGGCTAGACAATCTGGACCCTCTCGTTCTAAAATGATCCGCCGCAATTGTTGCAACCCCTATTACTAGCCTGTTCAACCTCTCTTTCATATCGTCTGAGATTCTCAAAGATTGGAAAGCTGCCGCGGTCATCCCCCTCTTCAAAAGGGGAGACACTCCAGACCCAAACTGCTACAGACCTATATCTATCCTACCCTGCCTTTTCAAGGTCTTCGAAAGTCAAGTTAAACAGATCACCAACTATTTTGAATCCCACCGTACCTTCTCCACTATGCAATCTGGTTTCAGAGCTGGTCATGGGTGCACCTCAGCCACGCCAAGGTCCTAAACGATATCATAAACGCCATCAATAAGAGACAATACTGTGCAGCTGTATTCATCAACCTGGCCAAGGCTTTCGACTCTGTCAATCACCACATTCTTATTGGCAGACTCAACAGCCTTGGTTTCTCAAATGATTGCCTCGCCTGGTTCACCAACTACTTCTCAGACAGAGTTCAGTGTGTCAAATCGGAGGGCCTGTTGTCCAGACCTCTGGCAGTCTATGGGGGTGCCACAGGATTCAATTCTCGGGCCGACTCTTCTCTTTTTCACCTTTATTTAACCAGCTAGGCAAGTTGAGAACAAGTTCTCATTTGCAACTGCAACCTGGCCAAGATAAAGCATAGCAGTTCGACACATACAACAACACAGAGTTACACATGGAATAAACAAACATACAATCAATAATACAGTAGAAATAGCTATATACAACATGTGCAAATGAGGTAGGATAAGAGAGGTAAGGCAATAAATAGGCCATGGTGGCGAAGTAATTACAATATAGCAATTAAACACTGGAGTGGTAGGGTGTGCAGAAGATGAATGTGCAAGTAGAGATACTGGGGTGTAAAGGAGCAAGATAAATAAATAAATACAGTATGGGGATGAGGTAGATTGGATGGGCTATTTACAGATAAGCTATGTACAGGTGCAGTGATCTGTGAGCTGCTCTGACAGCTGGTGCTTAAAGCTAGTGAGGGAGTCTCCAGCTTCAGAGATTTTTGCAGTTCGTTCCAGTCATTGGCAGCAGAGAACTGGAAGGAGACATCAATGATGTCTCCCACTGGCCCCAGGTCATCTATAAGTCTTTGCTAGGTAAAGCCCCACATTATCTCAGCTCGCTGGTCACCATAGCACCAGGCGCTCCAGCAGGTATATTTCACTGGTCACCCACAAAGCCAATTCCTCCTTTGGCCGCCTTTCCTTCTAGTTCTCTGCTGCCAATGACTGGAACGAATTACAAAAATCACTGAAACTGGAGTCTTATATCTCCCTCACTAACTTTAAGCACCAGCTGTCAGAGCAGCTCACAGATCATTGCACCTGTACATAGCCCATCTGTAAATAGCCCATCCAACTACCTCATCCCCATACTGTTAATTTTTTATTTTTTTGCTCCTTTGCACCCCAGTATCTCTACTTGCACATTCATCTTTTTCTATCACTCCAGTGTTTAATTGCTAAATTGTAATTATTTTGCCACTATGGCCTATTTATTGCCTTACCTCCCTTATCTCACCTCATCTGCACACACTGTATATATACTTTTTCTATTGTGCTATTGACTGTATGTTTGTTTATTCCATGTGTAACTCTGTGTTGTTGTTTGTGTCGCACTGCTTTGCTTTATTTTGGCTAGGTCGCAGTTGTAAATGAGAACTTGTTCTCAACTAACCTACCTGGTTAAATAAAAGGTGGAGGAAAAATAACACTTTGGAACAGGGGACCCAGCCATACACTATGCAGCGATGAAGAGAGCTAATGTGTTGGGGTAAATGTTACCTGTTTGAGCTTGTAGTCTGCGGAGGTTATAGCCCCCTGGCCCAACAAAGCGTGCTCGTCTGGAGACCGGGACTCTGACATTTTCTACAACAGACAGGAAACATACCTTGAAAGCAAAATACATAAATAATGGGAATGAAAAAGGACTAGCAACCAAGAGTCTTACCGACAACCGGACCATTCTCCTTTCTGTTAGCCCTGGGCTTGGCAATGGTATTGTTCATGATGCCCAAAATCTCCCTCTTGGCAACTGTAAGGATATAAAATGAGGGTGGTGACTTCGATATTTATCTCTCTAGAGAATGAATAGATAGCTAGATAGCTATTTATGGGGCATGTCTTTCATGTCACCTGTGGCTTGTTGAATAGCCTCCATTACAAGTTTCAGAGGTAAGCCTGGAATCTTCACATCAGCCTAGGAGGAAGCATACATTATAGCAAAAAGAAACACAGTCAACAAAATACGACAGCAGAGAGAAACCAATGGATGTTCAGCTACAGTACCTGTAAGGCATTGATACCCTTATTTGTTCCAGCCAGTTTGAAGTCCATGTCTCCTAGGTAATCCTCGATTCCCTGTTGTGACAGAAAACACATAAAACAGTTCTACAGAAAGGGGATCTTATGATTATAGTACATGTGGTATTCCATAGAAAATGTAGTTCGCTTTAGGAATGGTGAGAAAAATACTAGTAATATTGAGTACCAGAATATCAGTCAGTATTCGGTAGTCCTGGATTTCCGATGGCTTCTCTGGGTTTGCCTTGGAGATGAGTCCAATAGCTACACCTGCCACAGCTGATGTAATAGGCACACCTGGAACACAGAAGTGCTATGTTTCACTGTAAATGAAAGAATCAGCAACAAAAATGTAAAAAGTTTTAAGTGTTGTACCAGCATCCATCAAAGCCAAACTGCCTCCACATGCTGACGCCATCGACGAGGAACCTGAGAGAACGAGAGTGCGCTCATCATACAATCATTGAAATTACAAAGATTTGGCAACTAAGCTTATAATAAGAAGTGGTCTAAAAAAATGTAGAAGCAAAATGGAGGTCATCCACAGAACTCACCATTAGACTCCAAAACCTCAGAGGTGACTCTAATAGTGAAGGGGAAGTCTTTTGGGATGACAGGTCTCAAAGACTTCTCCGCCAGTGCCCCTGTCAACATAGAAACAGAATATTATTTAAATAGTCACATGAACTTAGGCATGCCACCCACACACTACCCATGGGCATATTTTAATCCATACCAACATACTAACCATGACCAAGCTCTCTTCTGTTCATTCCACTCATCTTTCCAATCTCATTGGTTGCGTAAGGAGGAAACTGAAACAGAAAAAGTTAATTTCAGCCCATGCAGATTTTGTTCTGCAATACCAAACCAATAAGCAAATCCTACTGGAATCCTTATTATTTACATGATACTCACCTCATAGTGAAGCATGAAATTCTTGTCTTTGACTCCACTGTTAAAAGAGAGCAACTCATTTCAGCTAACATATATACAAATACACACACACACACACACACACACACTTGCTTGAAACTTGCATTCAAAAGGACTGTAATTAATAATGTATAAGTTTACCTTAATGCTGTAGTAATGATGTCTGTTTTAATACTGGACTCCAAGGAGTCAAATGTTACAGAGCACAGAACCTAGACAGAAAAGGCTTTACTAACTAGGCTAGATACAATGATAAACAACCCAAACAACCCAAAACAAGTCAGATTTCTCCTCTCTTCAACTTTCCAATGTCCCCAAAATGAATAGCACGCCTACACTGAGCACTTTTTTTATAACGCCAGATCCCTACCTGTGTCTGTCCCCTCTGGAAAAGTGCAGACCCATGAAGGGGCTTAAAGATGTCTGCCTCACAGGAAATATTTCTTAATGAAGTCAGGTTTCTTCCATCACACCTTTAAAACAAGGACATTATTAATGACATTAATGACACTTTTCTAAATACTACTGAGACATGCATTATTTTTACCTCCTATATTCATTCAAAACCAGATTGCGGAAGACCTCTTTGGACACCATGTTGAAGGATTCCATCACCTCATAAGGTTCTGCATGAGGACATTTCTCTACAGAAAACAGACATACTGTATGTAGGCGGTTAGACAGTAAACGAACACACACAAGACCTTGGATGTTGCAAAAATCTTGTAACAACATTTATTTGTGTCCCCCTGTTGCAGGATAACTTTCCTGCAATTCAGGAAATGTAAAACTTTGTAATTTCCACTTTGAAATTAGACTCGACTTTCCCTCATGAAAAATGTATCAACACCTACAAAAATGTCCATTAGTTATTATTCACATTTCCTGTTTCTGCAGGATTATTTTCCAGCTGTAGCAAACCGTCTCAAATTAAGATCCTACATCTGTATATAGCAGTGATACATACCTTTTATTTGTTCCTCTGTTTCTAGTCGCACTTTGTTAATGGCGTCATCTCTGGAAATCTGAAACACAATAAGTTACTGATTTTATTGAATGAAAAAGTACCACCAAAACACAATAGCAAAAACAACCAGACATAAATACTTACCTTGTCATGAGTGAAGTCTGTGAAAACAGCATAGACCTTTTCAGAGGCAAATCTGAAAGCAAAACCGTGTGCTGTCATGTAACCATAAAAAAAAAAAAAAAACGTAAGAAATATGGGAAATATCAAGTCAGAAAGAAATATGTTTTACTGTCATGTGTGCTCAATATATCAAGTCAGAAAGAAATATGTCTTACTGTCGTGTGTATTCAATCATTTCCTCGGGCGCAGAAAATATTTTGGGAGGGGTGCGCTTGGTCACTTTCGCTTCTCTGGCCATCTGCTGAATAGCCAATATGATCTGCTGTGTGTGCTTCACGCCAACCTTGACTGCATGACAGAAGTCCTGCTGCAACACATTCTCAGCAGATGCCTCGATCATCACTAAGACAAAAAAAATTTAATTTTTTTCAGGGTGGTAGAGAGGATCCTGTAGGAAAAAGGGATGTCTGATATAGCTGGACTACAGTACTAACCCACTTGGCTGAGAGGTGCTCCAGCCACTATCAGATTGATAGTGCTGGAAGCCATTTGCTTTCGTGTTGGGTTCACCAGGAACTCGCCATCCACCAGGCCAATGCGCACTGCACCTAAAACATCCACGAAACACAAACCATATAGTAAAAGCCTCATACAGGCGAAGAAAAACAAAAGGGCAAAGATCTATAAGAGATACTAACCAATGGGCCCATTCCAGGGAATGTCAGAAAGGGTAAGGGCAGCAGAGGCTGTAGGGAAGTTAAATAGTTCATGTTATCACTGGATGTCAAACAAAGATCATGTGAATGTTTCTACAAGGAAATCAATCTCTCCTCACCTCCATTGATAGCCAGTACATCTGGATCATTAACACCATCAACTGCCAACAGGTTACACAGGACCTGAAAATATACACCGCAGAACTAAAATCAAGAGCATAACTTGTAATAACAGTGTAAACAAGGTGCAAATCTATCGTTCTGCCCCTGAACAGGCAGTTAACCCACTGTTCCTAGGCCGTCATTGAAAATAAGAATTTGTTCTTAACTGACTTGCCTAGTTAAATAAAGGTAAAATAAATAAAAACATATCAGTAATGAACCTACATAAGTACAACAATAACTATAAATACTGACTCACCTGAGTGTCATAGAAATAACCAGCAGGAAAAAGGGGTCTGATTGCCCTGTCTGAGGTGAGACAATAAAGAGATACAGTTAAGTCTGCTAATGGCATTTGCACTAGATATAATATAGAACTGGAGTAAGAGTTAAGGCATAGTAGTTAGAATCATCTTCTCACCTATTAGCCTACTAGTCAGAATCTCATTTTCAGTGGTGCCCAACTCCCGCCGCAAGTGGTTAGTGGGGATTCTACCAGCAGCAGCTGCTTTCTGTCTGTAGTCCACCTGTCAAATCAAAAACACACCGTTCTAGCCAAGGGACCTGAATCACTCCAAGGGACCTAAAACCACTATGTTATAGCCTACTACACCAAAGAGATTATCACACACAATGAATCATCCCACATGGAAGACAAAAATCAGTGTTTAAATATGTTTGAAGTGCATTGAAAAAAATGATATGACCCCACTTACAATAAAAATTAAGTATTAACTTACCACTAGTGGCATAAAATGGGAGGGGGACGGTTTTGTTTTGCTGACAGCTGTCACCATCACTGTTGTATCCCCAAGCTGTAAAAAGAGGTGGAATTCATCCAAGTAACTGGTCTGAGCATCTTGTGCATATTCACTTACAAACTCTCAAAAAAATGCTTAGGATTTATACCTGCACAACAGCTGACCCATCTGCAAATCTGGCAAGTTTCCCTGTTGAGATCTCAAGTTTTCTTCAAAAGAGGGGAAATCAGAACACATCTGAAGTTAGAGTGAATTGATGGGAGTCAATTGACCATTCATAACTGCAACGCAGATTTAGGAGGATTCGGACACATTTTCTATACATATTCTGTCTTATAAATATATCTGACTCAGACTATGCACACCACTACACCACTGCGTTGAATAATGAACTTGAAGCGTTGGCCCACAAGCTTGACCGGTTGTCACTGTGTAACGTTATGTAAGTAGCTAAGTCAGACGTATACTTACTTCTCACCCAAATTCACACCCACTTTTTGTATCGTTCCATGGCTGTTCCAGACACTTTGGTGGCACAACCGCACATTTAGTCTGGCCAGCGTGGGCCCAAGCCTCAGTAAATGTTTCATATTCAAGTACAAACTACCATAAGAAATACTTTTCAATTGAACATGAAGGCTTTACACAATTTTACTGCCATGACAGTTCATCACATGCACGGAAGTACGTCACAAATAAATAGTGTCCTGTGATTGGACAAAAGACGTTCCACCATATCTGATAGGACATTATTTGTGCATCTCCAAAACAAGGCGTTGTAACTGGGAGGACAATCCGTGACTTGCAGATAGAGCGCATGACCGGGGGTCATAGGGTCTGAGGAAGCGAATCCGGGAGAAAGGGCGCGCATGTTTGAAATGGAAAAGCGTCGCGGTTGCTATTGATGGAGAAGAACATCATGATGAAACAGTTGATTTACAAGTGGGATGCACTTTTGAGCGCTACATCCCGTGGGATTCGTGCTGATTGTGACAACCGGTTAAATGGCGTCCCTTGACAAGACAAGAACAAGATGTATGTCAGGAGAAGTGCAGTATTATCATAAGGAGAGCCAAACTTGGAATATGAAGGAGGAATGGAGGGGGGAAAAAGAGGCAGAGGAGGTCTAAGAAAGAGGGGGAGGAAGAGGGTGAGCTTGAGTTGGTTAAAAGTAGCAGAAAAAAAGTGAGATGGTTGTTCTTGTTAGAGAAGAATGGTAGAAAGTGCAAGCACGGTGAATTGAAGACAGGGTGAGAAATGGAAGTGAATGAGGGCGAAGTATCAGAGGTGGTAGGTATGGTGAACTTGGAGCCTGAGGCTTGCACTGAGGGTCAGGATAAAGATGAGTCTGTGACAGTAGGAGTGAAGTTTTTGGAAAAAGTGTACCCTTTTCTTTTGGCTGATCTATTTGTGGTTTCAGGGTGGGTGAAAAGAGTTGAGTGCTGTGGAATCGGTGAGAGTAACCAGAAGTGGTCTTGTGATAATTGTTTGCGTTTCTGCTGGTCAGAGGGAGAAGCTGCTCCTTGTTAAAACGAATGTGGGCAAGAGATGTGATTTGTTTTGCTCTCAAGAAAAGGGTGCCATTGAAAGGAGTGATTTACAAGGGTAGCGGTAAATGTGAAAGTTGACCAACTGAAGGGGAAGATTCCTGGTGTTTTTGATGCTCGTCATTTGGTGTGACACAGACAGAGTGGAGAAACAGAGTGATTGTCTGTTCTTTTGAGTTTTGATGTTGAGTCTTTGTCTGACAAAGTGATGGTAGGATATATAAGTACAGGCTTTTGTACCGAATACATTACGTTGTTACAGATGTCAAGCTTATGGGCATGTGGAAGGAGGGAGGTTCGTAGGTGTGCAGAAGAGCATGAGACACAGTAATGTGTAGCATTGGGGAAAGTAGTGGTATGTGTTAATTGTAGAGGTGCCCATGGGGCTGGGGATCAGAAATGTTCAGTGAGAGAGGCAGGTTGAGGTTTCCAGGGTTAGAGTAGAGCCGAAGTTGTGATATGCTGAGGCAGTGAAGAAAGTAGAGGAAGATGGGTCAAGGGGTAGAGATCCTGAGAGTGGTGTGAGTACCCAATACAGAGGGATAAACCAACAAGTGATATATGTTTCCGCAAGATTGGATTTTTGGCATTTACAGCAATGGTTATCAATTGTACTCCAGGGATGGAACTTAAGTTGCAGAAAATAGTTGTGGTGGCAGCTGCAGAGAGGTATTTGGGTGTGCCGAGACTTGAAGATTTACAGGGTGGTGGTGTCGCATCCTTTCAGGCTGTTGGCCTAAAGTAGGACTAAATAGATTTATATAGTGGAGTATGGTATTTATTTAAAAAAGTTTGTGAGTGTAGCGTTAGATATGAGGGTATTTGTTGTATTCAAATGTATTTATTTTTAAAGTAAAGTATAAGGGAGTTATACTCCAGTCTAGTAGGTGGCGGTAATGCAACATTTATTGGGTGCCGCCAGCCGTTAAACATCGAAGAAGGCGTTGCAGTGCAGCATTTACAGCTCCAACCCATGTAGGCCTTGTTCACACTGCAGGTCTTAATAATCAAATCCGTTTTGGAATACTGACTGTTCAAACAGCAAGTTATAAGTGCACAAATCGGATTCTGTCTGTTCAGACTAATAATTTGCTTACATGGCTACGCCACGGCTGTTTGGTGCTAGTCACTCAGAAGTTGTGTAGCATGCTTAGGTGACAATAATACCTGCCATGAAAGTCTCCCAGTTGCTTTGAAGGTTCGAATTCAGTGTAAGAACACTTAAAGCCTCAAAAGATATGATCCAACTTTCAAAATGAGACCTTTTTGGTTTGCCACAGCAGTCAACTGGCTAGCTTTTTAGCACATTCACTCATTTGTTTGTAATTCAAAAATTAGCAACCACAAGTTCCTGTCAAACTGACAACAAAGTAGCTAGCAAGCAACAAGATATGGCGTTCTAAAAAAACAAAAATTTGCAGATTAGGCCATTCAGACAAGTCCCATGGCCACGAATAATATTTGTATCCTTAAAACCACCGACGAATGTGGTTTGAAATGTGTCTTGAAATACCTGATTTAATGTGCTTTGTTGTTCAGAATGCAGTAAAAATATAATTGAATCGGATATGCAAAATAATAGGATTTGCGTCGCTTCAACTTGCAAGTGTGAACAATTCCTGTTCAAATTACATACAGTATGTCAAATTTACTAAATGTCTTTTTTTCTAAAGAAAATATGATTGAAGGGTGATGTTTGCTGACTTTCCTAATGTGATTGTGTGTATCCCACACAATGACCATAACCATCAACATCAAGCAAATTCATCTAGCATAAAGCACGGTTTCATCCAAACATTTCATGCTCATTAATTATCTGAAGCATGAAATGCCGACAGATAATTTGTTCGTTCGACATGGTAGGATCTTTTTGTGTCGGTAAAATTGTGAGAAATGGCGGTGGAAACGCCCTTATGCGCAAATATGTATAGAATAACTATCATATCATGGACACTCACTGACATTTGTGGCAGCTTCGCATGATGAATTGTTGTTTCTACCTTATTGCCTGTGTGCTGTTGTCTGTGCCCAATATTGTTTGTACCATGTTTTGTGCTGCTACTATGCTGTCATGTGGTGTTGCAACCATGCTGTGTTGTTGTCTTAAGTTTCTCTTGTCAAGACTGCAGCCCCCGTCCCCGCAGGAGGTCGCTTGGTTGGCCGTCATTGTAAATAATAATTTGTTCTTAACTGACTTGCCTAGTTAAATAAAATATTGAAGTCAACTTGGAGTCACGCATATATGATATAATATGTTGTGTGGTCCTCACACTAAAACCCGAGAAAGTATGCAGTTTACTCCGTACAGATGAAATAGCATGAACTTCACAGGCTGGTGAATGTGCAAGGTGACGAGCTTGATGCTCCTTTCAAATAAATATCGATGGTGTTATTCTGGTGACATGATTATTAATGCTTGGCTGCCATTTGACCAATACAACTAACATCGTTCTAAATCATACACGCACTGTATCTGCGAGCTGTTTGTTAGAGCGCATGTGGGCTCATTGGCTATATAGCAGTTTTTGTGACAAACCCACCAGTAGAGTTGAAAATGCGATAGAAACCCTTTTAACACATGTAATTCCGTACATGGGAATTGAACAGTAAACGTACTTTTTATGTGCACAACGTCATCACGCACAGCGCATTTTCCGCAAAAAAAAAGTTTGATGGAAACATCTCCTGGTGGGAAAATTCGCATATTATTTTAGCATATTCACATGAAAATCTCACAAATTGGATGGAAACCTAGCTATTGATAGATAGTACCCTTTAATGAGGATTGTTGAGTGGTACATAGCCTACGTTATTATAAACCATCTCTGGTACAGTGCTGTTTAAAAATGTGAACACAAGAGGGCGCATGTTCTCACAATTCACCGGTTTGAAAGGAAATGACTCGTACAGGAAATATTGTGGAAACTCCCACTAGCCCATGCCTCCACCAATCCAATGCTTTTACATTTTTGGGAAGTAGTAAACGAGTGCACACTGCAGAATAAATTATATATTATTGGGAAGCACACAGGGATAATGAGGTATGATAAACTAGAAGTCTGTGGTTGTACAATGTCAGGCTTGCCAGCCATGCTGTAATTGTACTGTAAAAGCCTAAATCACAATGTTGAATATGATGTTGAACAATATGTTGAAGGACTTGTAAGATAAGAATATGATTTTTTTGATCAACACAGTACTAGCTTCTTCATCATGAATAATGGTTGTCTCTTACACTGTATAAGGGTACCTGCTTTATAGTCAGTTATCAGTCAGTTATACAACCCAGACATTTAGGCCATACCCTATTTTGTTCTAAGGTTATGTAGAGTGAATTGTCTGTTTTTTTTATTGCACTTTGAAAACCTGTTTTAATTCTCTGGATGTAAAATAAAATGTGACAACCACTGTTTTGCCGTATTCAACAGATCATTATTATTTATTTACTTTCAGTGGTGAGGGTCCATCAATAATTCAAATTTCTGATATCAATAATATTTTTATATGACAATAACCTTCATGGTGGCCATTACAGTCGTGAATCATTTTGAATAAGATTCTACTAACTTTGCACAACTCTTAGGGAAACATATCCATGTTTTTTGGGGGTCAACATTTGGATGGGGATCATTAATGGACGACAATATTCAATGCTTGTCACTGATTTTCAAGAATATTTAAGTCAGGACTGTGACTACTAGACCATTCAGGAACACTCAACACCTCTTGGAAAGAGGCATTAGAATGTGTGTAATTCTGCTGAAAAATAAAACTATCACAGAGTTAGGTTTTCAGAAGATTGTGGCAGCTTTTCCTCTAACTTTTTACCTGTTTCTCCTTTCATATTTATTTTGATCCTAACAAACTCCCCAGCCCCTGTCGGTAACAAGCATACCCATAACATGATGCTGCCTCCACAATAATCACCTTATTCAAAATGATTCACACCTGTAATGACTGCCAATGGTGCATCCACCACAGGAGGCTGCTTAGGGGAGAACGGCTCATAATAATGGCCGGAATGGAGCAAATGTAATGGCATCAAACACCTCAAAATCATGTATTTGATACAATTCCACATATTCCGCTCCAGTCGTTAACACAAGCCCGTTCTCCCCAATTAAGGTGCCACCAACCTCCTGTGGCTTCCACCAAGTATTAACTATGGCAGGGCTGCCAGAAAATGTGTGGTGAGGTGGCATTTGCCCCAGCACTTTTCAATCTGGTGTGACACTGCCACACCACTTTTGATTTAGTTTAATATAATACATAGATGCAAAGAGAGAAGGGCAAAGTGCATCTTAAAAAAAGTTATTTGTCTCATGATTTGTCAACTCACAAACAATTTCTCTGTCCTTCACATCGGAGTGCTGCTGCAGGCTCAATGCATGTCTTGACCAATTCGTTTCAAGGAAATCGCAGGTGGCGTGGGCCCGGCTACAACACACAATGCACGGTCTACACTTTCCTCCGGTATGATGGTCCCCAGAAATCTTTTGTCCAGTTCCCAGTTTGTCACCTTATGGTCTCAAAGAAGCGGCAGCCCCCCCCCCCCCCCCCCCCCCCCTCCAAAAGGCACAATACTTTCATTACACATCACCCCTTGGCATCAAGTCCCAGATTGGTGAACAAGTTATCCAGTCACATCTCTTTGTCTTTTGGCAATGCTAGGGACACCCACAGTGCTTTTAATATAGTATTTTCAACTTACATATTTGACACACATGATTACATTGTATGTTCTATTCATTCAGTAATTATTATTTAACATGTCCTCACCTGGAATTTGAACTCACAACCTTTTGGTTCACACCATTCAACACTTCCTGCTATGCCACCATGTCTGTATCAATGACTGATTTCACCTGTAGGTCTATCCCTACACTTTGCAATTCAAAGTAAATCTCAGCTGTTAAAAATACACTGAAGAAAAAGTATTACATATTAAGAAGTAACATTAAAACATAATAATATGCCCCACCAACATTAGACAACTGCACTGAAAACCCAAACTCAAATGTCTGAAATAAGTCAATTAAATCAATGAGAGAATAGTCAGAATAACTGATAATTTAAAAAGCAGTGCAGATTGCAATCTTTTGCTAAGTGCAGAGATGTATTATCGGTAATGATTGTGTAGGGGACTTATGAAATTCAGAATTTGTGATTCAGCAGAAAGATTAAGCTCACAATTCAGAGGTTGTGAGTTTAAATCCCAGGTGGGGGTCATATTGAAAAGTTGGTACTAAGTGATCATGTCAAAAGTAATCATATTATCATTGATTAAAGATTTGTACACTATTTTAGCTGAATGGTGAACCGCTTACCTTAACCACCATGCCATTTAATTACTTTACTTATAATGGATTGGGACACCTGGAACCATCACGTGACAAAAGACTCCAGGGGACTATGACACAACATCTCAAGAACATTCAGGGGACCATGACACAATGTCCCAAGAACGTCCTAAAAACATCCTCGAGGACATCCCCAGGACAAACAGGGAACTAGAGTGGTTGAAAAACGAGTTTTAATGACTCCAACCTAAGTGTATGTAAACTTCTGACTTCAACTGTATCCCAACCGGAAGCCATGGATTACAGGCAACACCAAGTTTAAGGCTAGAGCTGCCGCTTTCAAGGAGTGGGACACTAATCCAGACTCTTATTAGAAATGCTGCTACATCCTCAGATGAACCATCAAACAGGCAAAGCATCAATACAGGACTAAGATTGAATCCTATTACATCGTCTCTGACCCTTGTCGGATGTGGCAGGGCTTGAAAGCTATTACGGACTACAAAGGATAACCCAGCCATGAGCTGCCCAGTGACATGGCTATACTCAGCCTTGTCTCAGGATGGTAAGTTGGTGGTTGAAGATATCCCTCTAGTGGTGTGGGGGCTGTGCTTTGGCAAAGTGGGTGGGGTTATATCCTTCCTGTTTGGCCCTGTCCGGGGGTGTCCTCGGATGGGGCCACAGTGTCTCCTGACCCCTCCTGTCTCAGCCTCCAGTATTTATGCTGCAGTAGTTTGTGTCGGGGGGCTAGGGTCAGTTTGTTATATCTGGAGTACTTCTCCTGTCCTATTCGGTGTCCTGTGTGAATTTAAGTGTGCTTTCTCTAATTCTCTCTTTCGCTCTTTCTTTCTCTCTCTCGGAGGACCTGAGCCCTAGGACCATGCCCCAGGACTACCTGACATGATGACTCCTTGCTGTCCCCAGTCCACCTGGCCGTGCTGCTGCTCCAGTTTCAACTGTTCTGCCTTATTATTATTCGACCATGCTGGTAATTTATGAACATTTGAACATCTTGGCCATGTTCTGTTATAATCTCCACCCGGCACAGCCAGAAGAGGACTGGCCACCCCACATAGCCTGGTTCCTCTCTAGGTTTCTTCCTAGGTTTAGGCCTTTCTAGGGAGTTTTTCCTAGCCACCGTGCTTCTACACCTGCATTGCTTGCTGTTTGGGGTTTTAGGCTGGGTTTCTGTACAGCACTTTGAGATATCAGCTGATGTACGAAGGGCTATATAAATAAATTTGATTTGATTTGATTTGACACACGCTTACCACACGAGCTGAATGCCTTTTATGCTCACTTCGAGGCAAGCAACACTGAAGCATGCATGAGAGCACCAGCTGTTCCGGACAACTGTGTGATCACGCTCTCCGTAGCTGATGTGAGCAAGACCTTTAAACAGGTCAACATTCACAAAGCCGCGGGGCCAGACGGATTACCAGGATGTGTGCTCAAAGCATGCGCGGACCAACTGGCAAGTGTCTTCACTGACATTTTCAACTTCTTCCTGACCGAGTCTCTAATACTAACATGTTTCAAACAGACCACCATAGTCCCTGTGCCCAAGAGAGCGAAGGCAACCTGCCTAAATGATTTTCAGCCCGTAGCACTCACGTTGGTAGCCATTGAGTGCTTTGAAAGGCTGGTCATGGCTCACATCAACACCACCATGTCGGAAACCATAGACCCACTCCAATTCGCATAACGCCCCAAAAGATCCACAGATGACGCAATATTAATCGCACTCCACACTGCTCTTTCCCACCTGGACAAAAGGAACACCTATGTGATAATGCTATTCATTCACTACAGCTCAGCGTTCAGAACCATAGTACCCACAAAGCTCAAGACTAAGCTAAGGACCGAGGGACTAAACACCTCCCTCTTCAACTGGATCCTGGACTTCCTGACGGGCCGCCCCCAGGTGATAAGGGTAGGCAACAACACATCTGCCATGCATATCCTCAACACTGGGGCTCCTCAAGGGTGTGTGCTTAGTCCTCTACTGTACTCCCTGTTCACCCACGACTGCGTGGCCAAGCACTAATCCAACACCATCATTAAGTTTGCTGCCGACACAAAAGGGGTAGGCCTGATCACAGACAACGAGGAGACAGCCTATAGGAAGGAGGTCAGAGACCTGGCAGTGTGGCACCAGGACAACAACCTCTCCCTCAAAGTGGGCAAGACTAATGAGCTGATCGTAGACTTTAGGAAAACGAGGTCTGAACAGGCCCCCATTAACATTGATGGGGCTGAAGTGGAGCGGACCGAGAGTTTCAAGTTTTCATGCTCCAAACACACCAGAGAGTTGTGAAAATGGCACAAAAACACCTTTTCCCCCTCAGGAGACTGAAACGATTTGACATGGGTCCCTAGATCCTCAAAAAGTTCTACAGCTGCACCATCGAGAGCATTCTAACCGGTTGCATCACAACTTGGTATGACAACTGAACGTAAGGCGCTACAGAGGGTAGTGCGTACGCCCCAGTACATCACTGGGGCCAAACTTCCTGACATCCAGGACCTATTTACTAGGTGGTGTCAGAGGAAGGTCCAAAAAATTGTAAAAGACTCCAGGCACCCAAGTCATAGACTGCTACTGCACAGCAGTGGTGCTGGAGCACCAAGTCTAGGACCAAAAGGATCCTTAGCAGCTTCTACCTGCATGTGACAAAAACTATTTTATTTGATTTGATCCTCCAGGGGACCATGACACATCCTAAATACTTCCTCTGGGACATCCCCAGGACAATCCGGGAACTAGAAAAAACCTCCAGGAGACCATGACACAACGTCCCTAGATAGTTCAGGGGACCTTCAGGGCACCATGACACAAGGTCCTAAGAATGTCCTAAAAACATCCTCAGGGACGTCCCAGGACAAACTGGAAACTAGACAAAACCTCCATGGGACCATGACACAACATTCCAAGAATGTCCTAAAAACAGGACAAACCGGGAACTATAAAAATGTCCCCCAGAGAATGCTCCCTTGCGACCCTCATGCAATGTCTTAAGGACTAGTAAAGTTCAAATCTAGAAAACCTCCTAAAAAGGTAATGACATGGTTCTCAGTGACGTCCTGGGAACTTACAGGGAACTTGACAAAGAACCCCCAGAAAACATTTCCTTGGGACCATCACGCAACGTTCTCAGAACGTCAGTGGAATAACGTTGCGCCAAAACCCTTAAGGGACTTAATGGGAACGTCTGTTTGCTGGGATGCTGTATTGCATGGAAACAAGACTATTTTTCTGTCTGATCGACTGTAGGCTACTAACAACAGCAGCTGCATAGTCTACCTAAATTAACCTGTAATGTTGTGTGTTTATAGCCTATTTGTTTGTGATAAAATGTGAATGGGATCAATTTCGTTTATATTCAAATTTGTGTTGACAAGGCTAGACTTTTTTAATCCCAAATTATTAACTGGAATTAGTCAATAAACACAATAGCTGACATAGACTGTGAGTAAATGGTTTATTCGGCCTACATTTGCATAGGGAAAGCCTACACAATGCAAACCTGCATGAAGCAAACTCAGCCTTGTGAGTGTTTCTTTCTCTGTGTCTGTGTATAGTTGTTCTTTAACATATAATTCATATGAACAAGTACAAGGTTGTTGCAGTTTGACAGGGGTTTCATCCAGGAGTTTTTTTTAAAACCATGTGACCCAATAAGGAAAATTCTGATCCCATCATAGCCCATATTAAACCTTTTTACAACAGATTAATGACGTATAAGATCCAGATTTTTAGCTGGTTTGGTTACCAGATCAGGAAAAACTACGGGCCCCAGATTTTTCTTTCACTTTAGAAATTTGAAGTACGTATACATTAATTAATAATTGTTGAAAAAAACCTAATTGACGAAAAAAAATACAATTATTGATATACCATACACAATTTAATTATTCACTTCTTTGCGGGACTAATTCGGTAGATATGGATATCTTCTATCGAGCCTATTACTGCTTGCTACTGGACATTTTGGTGTAGTTTGTTTTATTTTTGGGGGGCGGGGGGGGTTCAAATTTCACACTGTAACACGCTATGCCTCATGTCAAAAAGATCCCCTTGCTGTCCCTCAGGAGGGCATCCTGCGTATAATAAAAAGGAGATTAGTGTGAGCAGCCATGCTGAGGATTGGGTGGCAGGCTGTGGTTGGTATGGCAACAGATTAGTGCAGTTTTTTCCCCCCAGAGATTCTATTAGGTTTATCCAGTTGCCATGGATTTGGACAGGTTGAGATCTCCTGTCCTTACAGTATCCAGAGGCAAGGACCATTAGTGTTTTATGGACCAATCACTGAATGTTGCTGTCAGATTGCACTCAGATAATAATTGTTTCATGGTTTGTTTCTTAAAACAGATAGTCTTGGAAATGCAATTCTAAATGATGTGTGTGCTTTGACCAGAATACAATAGCTAGGCACTGACGAAAGGCTGTATAATACCACAGTGATTCATTTTTGCTAACTCCAATGAGATTTTCACCAGTGGAGTGAAAATTTGGGTTTAAGGGGGTTTGACAGGAAATCATTACTGTGTTTTAGGGATTACACATTAGACCATGCTGTGAAAATACTGTGCAAATATGTTTACAACAGGAAGTCTGAGGCACAAATATTTAGAAAGAGTGAGGTGATAGAATACAATATGACATATAAAAATGCTTTTACATTGGCCATAGCCTGTCTACAAAAGCTTGAGATTCAAAGGGTACAATATCAATTTTGCTGAGCTATAATGGAATTAGATTTCATTTTCTACATAATTTTATCCCTGCCCCAGTTCACCAGACAATGTGTGGTGGTGATTATCCTTGGTCCTGCTCATTTCTCACCTGTCAAAAAGACATTAGCTCCTGGGCACAGTCAGTCATTTTGATTACTGAGGCTTGAAGTGCATGACAGTGTACCAGAGCAGTAGGTATCATTGAAAGTTCTTAGGAAACTCTAACATGACATATTTATTTTGACATTGGGCTGTTGATACTGTAGTCTTGTTGGAAAGCAGACGGGAATGTATTGGTATTTTTGTTGTAATCAGGCTGAACTTTGCCACAGGGGCTTTATATCACCAGAATAGGGATTTGATGCATTAGGTTTGATTTCCTATATCAGCCCCACAGGATGTTCTAAATAGGCCAGTCATTCCAAAAGCATATGTCAATCATTTGACATTGTGTTAGAGTAACATTTATAGTGATGTATTTCAGTACAAATTCTCATATTGGCTAAAGAGTCTAAAAGGTTTGTGGTGAAACATAAATAACTAACAGGAAACAACAGTCATTCCTTCTGGAGAAAAAGAGAGAGAGGGAGAGAAAAAAACTGAATAAAAGAAAAAAACGGAGAAAAAGAGAGGGAGAGGCCTCTAGTTTCAGTAAGGGAGACACAAGGTCAGGGAGTCCTGGATAAATGCCTCTCCCTCTCTGCTGTTGAAAGTCCCATGGTGTTCAGAGAAAACGTGGCGTTTTGCTATTGCGGCATTGCTTGGTCAGTGGAATCTTTGCTTTAGGCTAAATTAACAAGATTTCGAATGTGAATGTTTTCCATTCACCTCTGCTGCAGCTCTGTTTGAGCACACTGGCATTGGAGAGTTTAAGTTTTCTTAGCCAAAGGGGCGGTCTGCGTTTTTAAGAAAGTTGCCAACCAAGTTGAAAGAATTTGTTGAGTTCTTTTCCCTCCATGTGTTTAAGCTGCATAAGGAATGCTGCTGTCGCTCTATGACTGCACCAACATCGCTGCAACACCAATAATGACTTAGTCTGCTCTGTGACACACCACATAAACATGATGAATAATGGATGAATAAAAGAGATGAGAACAATCCCATTTTCAAAACAAAGGTCTACACACACTGCTCTCCCTTTAAAAAACACAAAGATGGAGCTCCACATAAAACCTAATTGCATTCAGATTGTGGTAGATGTGTATTACATGAGTCATGAGTACTTAATGAGTATGAATTAGCTGTAAGTGTTTCAGAATCTATGTGTTCAGTCTGGCCTGTGGGTTGGCCTGCTGCATATTTGAATTGGAATCCCCTCCTACAAAAATGGTATGACAACATCCGTCTTAGTTCAAAGTCCTGCCCAAACCAGAGAACACATGGAATATCCACCCAACGTCCTCTTTTTAAGCATAAACATAGGCCTACATCCAGGGGAACGCGATAGTGTTCACAGGAAGCCACCGTGACAGTTATTCAAATGAGTTCAGAAGCTCTCCTTTGTTATCGCAGCAGACTGATGAATTACCTCAAGTAATTATTTCCAGGAAAGTGGTGTGCTTCTATACATTGATTTTAGCTGAGCCATCAGACGTAACCATTTCCATGTCAATGATTGTGTTTAAATTGCCTTTTTGGTGGCATTGCCCCCTCTTGATTTATTCAGACAGACTAATTAATCAGTTAGGTTGATTGAGGCTTATCTCTTGAGGCTAATGACTTTGGGCTGGACTCAAAGTATGCCTCCTAACTGCAGACACAGTTCATACTATTAGGTTTGTAATTACAGGTTGATAACAGTGTAAATAAAAATCCAATATCAATTTCCGGGACCTACAAATCAGTCCATTCCAAATAGGTTAATGAAAGGGTTGCGTGTGTTTGAGAATAAATTATATGTGCAATGGCAAGGCACAAATGGAAGAAAACAGTATTCTATGTTTTTGGCCAATGACATATAGATAGATATATAATTAAAGACTATCTGATTAGAATGTAGCTGTTCTATTTTGACTGTGTTGCTATTAGTTTTATTCATTGTTTCAAGGCAGACCATGTCTATCTTAGGCACACTGTAGGTATGGTAGTTTCCCCCAAGTGCAACTGAGATCTGGTCATGATGGTTGATGGGTAGCCAGCAGATTCCGGCCCTACCGTTCCGACCCTACGGCCTCTGCAGAAGTCAGGGCATTCATACCTCCTGCGCTTCACGGAGCAGAGCTGTTGAGCAGAGCTGTTGTGAAGGAAGTTATATGGAGCCCTCCGCATTGTTACAAAATTTGGGAGGTGCTCGGCATCGCCATGCGGGGCTTGATTTGGCCTCCAAAAGCCACCGGAGGCTCCGAAATTGTGTCACACCTTCCGTATGGAGCCTCCGGCCTGCATTGCCAGATCAAGCATTGCCTGATGAACCATAAATCAGCTATAAGACACTGCGATTCCGGTGTGAGAAATGTCACACCAGCTCTGACCGATATCTCACAGTGTCTTAACTTATACATGTTTGCATTCCGACCCTTGTGCAGCTCAGTGTAAACAAGCGTTACGGTAGGGTTGGAATCTGCTGGCTAGTTGATGGGTAGAGTTCAAATTAAATCAAATCAAATTTTACTGGTCACATACACATATTTTGGGTGTAGTGAAATGCTTGTGTTCCTAGCTCCAATAGTGCAGTAGTATCTAATAATTCACAACAATACACACAAATCTAAAAGTAAAATAATGTAATTAAGAAATATATAAATGATAGGACGAGCAATGTCGGAGTGGCATTGACTAAAATACAGCAGAATAGAATACAGTATCTACATATGAAATGAGTAAAACAGTATGCAGTAGCCTCTAAAGTGCAGGGTTGAGTAACTGGATGGTAACCAGCTATTTAACAGTCTGATGGCCTTGAGATAGAAGCTGTTTTTCAGTCTCTCGGTCCCAGCTTTGATGCACCTGTACTGACCTTGCCTCTGGATGATAGCGGGGTGAACAGGCTGTGGCTCGTGTGGTTGATGTCCTTGATGATCTTATTGGCCTTCCTGTGACATCGGGGGCTGTAGGTATCCTAGAGGGCAGGCTGTGTACCCCTGGTGATGTGTTGGGCAGACCGCACCACCCTCTAGAGAGCCCTGCGGTTACGGGAGTGCAGTTGCCATACCAGGCAGTGATACAGCCCGACAGGATTCTCTCAATTATACATCTGTAAAAGTTTGTGAGGGTCTTAGGGGCCAAGCTGAATTTCCTCAGCCTCCTGAGGTTGAAGAGGCGCTGTTGTGCTTTCTTCCCCGCTGATGAACTTGAAGCTTTTCACCTTCTCCACTGCGTCCCTTCGATGTGGATAGGGGGCGTGCTCCCTATTTAAAAAAATATATATATATTTCACCTTTATTTAACCAGGTAGGCCAGTTGAGAACAAGTACTCATTTACAACTGCGACCTGGCCAAGATAAAGCAAAGCAGTGCGACAAGAACAACAACACAGAGTTACACATAAACAAACGTACAGTCAATAACACAATAGAAAAATCTATGTACAGTGTGTGCAAATGTAGAAGAGTAGGGAGGTAAAGCAATAAATAGGCCATAAAGGCGAAATAATTACAATTTAGCATTAACACTGGAGTGATAGATGTGCAGATGATGATGTGCAAGTAGAGATACTGGGGTGCAAAGGAGCAAGAGGCTAAATAACAATATGGGGATGAGGTAGTTAGGTGTGCTATTTACAAATTGGCTGTGTACAGGTACAGTAATCGGTAAGCTGCTCTGACAGCTGATGCTTAAAGTTAGTGAGGGAGAAATAAGACTCCAGCTTCAGTGATTTTTGGAATTCGTTCCAGTCATTGGCAGCAGAAAACTGGAAGGAAAGGTGGCCAAAGGAAGTGTTGGCTTTGGGGATGACCAGTGAAATATACCTGCTGGAGCGCTTGCTACGGGTCAGTGTTGCTATGGTGACCAGTTAGCTGAGATAAGGTGGGTAGTGGGTAGCTTTACCTAGCAAAGACTTATAGATGACCTGGAGCCAGTGGGTTTGGTGACGAATATGTAGTGAGGGCCAGCCAACGAGAGCATACAGGTCAAAGTGGTGGGTAGTATATGGGGCTTTGGTGACAAAACGGGTGTCACTGTGATAGACAGCGTCCAATTTGCTGAGTAGAGTGTTGGAGGCTATTTTGTAAATGACATCGCCTAAGTCAAAGATCGGTAGGATAGTCAGTTTTACGAGGGTATGTTTGGCACCACGAGTGAAGGAGGCTTGTTGCGAAATAGGAAGCTGATTCTAGATTTAATTTTGGATTGGAGATGCTTAATGTGAATCTGGAAGGAGAGTTTACAGTGTAACCAGACACCTAGGTATTTCCAGACACCACATATTCTAAGTCAGAACCGTTCATAGTGATGCTAGTCGGGCGGGCGGGTGCGGGCAGCAATCAGTTGAAGAGCATGAATTTAGTTTTACTAGCATTTAAGAGCAGTTGGAGGCCACGGAAGGAGTGTATGGCATTGAAGCTCGTTTGGAAGTTAGCTAACACAGTGTCCAAAGAAGGGCCAGATGTATACAGAATGGTGTCCTCTGCGGTCTGTGTAGACATGGATCAGATAATCACCAGCAGCAGAGCGACATCATTGATGTTTACAGAGAAAAGAGTCGAGTAAAAGGCCCGAGAATTTAACCCTGTGGCACCCCCATAGAGACTTCCAGAGGTGTGGACAACAGGCCCTCTGATTTGACACACTGAACTCTGAGAAGTACTTGGTGAAACAGGCGAGGCAGTCATTTGAGAAACCAAGGCTATTGAGTCTGCCGATAAGAATGTGGCGATTGAGTCGAAAGCCTTGGCCAGGTCGATGAAGATGGCTGCACAGTGGGGGTTATGATATCGTTTAGGACCTTGAGCGTGGTTGAGGTGCACCCATGACCAGCTCTGAAACCAGATTGCATAGTGGAGAAGGTATGGTGGGATTCGAAAAGGTTGGTGATCTGTTTGTTATCTTGGCTTTCAAAGATTTTAGAAAGGCAGGGCAGGATGGATATAGGTCTATAACAGTTTGTGTCTAGAGTGTCTACCCCTTTAAAGAGGGGGATGACCGCGGCAGCTTTCCAATCTTTGGGGATCTCAGACGATACGAAAGAGAGGTTGAACAGGCTAGTAATAGGGGTTGCAACAATTTCGGCTGATCATTTTAGAAAGAGAGGGTCCAGATTGTCTAGCCCGGCTGATTTGTAGGGATCCAGATTTTGCAGCTCTTTATTGAAGTCCAAGATCATTTCCTTTGTTTTGTTGACGTTGAGAGAGATGTTATTTTCCTGGCACCACTCTGCCAGGGGCCTCACCTCCTCCCTGTAAGCTGTCTTGTCATTGTTGGAAATCAGGCCTACTACTGTTGTGTCGTCTGTAAACTTGATGATTGAGTTGGAGGCGTGCGTGGCCACGCAGTCATGGGTGAACAGGGAGTACAGCAGGGGGCTGAGTACGCATCCTTGTGGGGCCCCTCTGTTGAGGATCAGTAAATTGGAGGTGTTGTTTCCCACCTTCACCACCTGGGTGGCGGCCCGTCAAGAAGTCCAGGACCCAGTTGCACAGGGCGGGATTCAGACCCAGGGCCCCGAGCTTAATGATGAGCTTGGAAGGTACTAGGGTGTTGAAAGCTGACCTATAGTCAATGAACAGCATTCTTACATAGGTATTCCTCTTGTGAAGATGGGATAGAGCAGTGCGATGGCGATTGCATCGTCTATGGATCTATTGGGGCGGTAAGCAAATAGAATTGTGTCTAGGGTGTCAGGTAAGGTAGAAGTGATATGATCCTTAACTAGCCTCTCAAAGCACTTCATGATGACAAAAGTGAGTGCTACGGGCAGTAGTCATTTAATTCAGTTATCTTTACTCTCTTGGGTACAGGAACAATGGTGGACATATTGAAGCAAGTGGGGACAATAGACTGGGATAGGGAGAGAATGAATATGTTCATGAAGTTGCATATGGTGTGCTGCTGTGCTGTCCCTAGATTTTGTTTTTGAAGTTGCAGCGGGGATTTGCATGTAGTCTTACATGTTGCAGGTTATGTATGGGAGGGAACAAACCTTCTATTCATCCTCCTCATTGTGCACATTTTGTATGATATCCACAAGGTGTCACTGAAATGCCTTCAACCATTGTCAGTTCAATGATTAATCAGTCACTGCTTGGCAGCTATTTCTTTTTACTTTCATTCCTTGTCTGGACATTATTATTGGTCTTTATGTGTTAACACAAATTATT
Organism: Oncorhynchus mykiss; assembly: GCF_013265735.2. Taxonomy (NCBI): domain Eukaryota; kingdom Metazoa; phylum Chordata; class Actinopteri; order Salmoniformes; family Salmonidae; genus Oncorhynchus; species Oncorhynchus mykiss. The sequence goes on from NC_048565.1 coordinate 79,126,481, forward strand.
TTTCTAGTCCTGTTTGAGATAATTTATTATATGAGTACAACCCATAACCTACATAGGCTGCACACAATGCATAGGCCTAGTGACAGACTCACGTTTACCTATAATCACTGACAAAGCTGACACATAAAATGTGAATCAACCTAACATAATACATTTGAGGTTATGCCCTGATAATCTAGTCTCTATGTCTATATACAACATAGTGCATTTCATGTGGATGGGGAAATGTCCATGACAACGTCAAAGAACTAACTAGCTCATTGTTCTATCTGACAATGTGCTTGCGCCCTATTTTCTTGAGCGCATTTGATTTTTGGCGGAAGAAGACACGTCCTCTACGGGTGAACGAGGAGGCTGGAATGGAAACGGAGTCGAGGGGGGCGATACTTCGTCTAGAGCAGAGCTCCATCAGTAGACTCAAATCACCCAGTAGTAGTAGGTTATACAGCCGTTATTCCCCTTTTCCAGCCAAGTGACTAAGTGATAGGAGAAGGACATCTCTGGCATATATATAATTGGAACAATCGTTGGCTTTATGCGGGGGAAAATGCAACCTTCAAGACTAAAAGGAACGTGATGGGAAGAGCATATATATACAATTTTTTTTTACAGAATATTCTAACTCGACGTCCATTGGAGGAAAGCAGTTAATGTTTATAGCTCTGTGCTTCGTCATCATTCAACGTTAGATTTTTGTTTCATGGACCATTTTATATATTATTAGCCTACCAGTACAGGTCTAATGTCTTAGTTTAGCACATGATTTAGCTGTAGATAGGTCAGCTGCCTTTACAGGCACAGACTAGATGGGATTCAATGGTTTAATGTTTTTTGATGGATTCCTTGTCCTTTAGTAAGTAAGTAGCAAGACAATCTAAGGTAGCTGCTGGTCCGAGAATTGTGGATTAATTAAATTTTTCAGCAAAACCAGACGTCTATGGACATTTGTTCGTCATCGGCGAAATGAGTGTATGTTTAATTAAACCAAGCACATGAACGGCGTCTAAATTAAGGTCGTGTTCAGAGGGGTGAAAACCGACGTTGAGAATATTCCCCGACAAGGAGAAATACAATTTAATTCATATTCTCTGGAATTGTTGCTGTCCACCACAAGGAAATGGGAAGCGAGGTTTTTACGCCGTTGCTGGAGCAATTTCTGCTCACGCCTTTGGTCGCCTGGGTAAGGCACCCTAATGAACTATTCTCATGGAATTTGAGTCTCCCAATTAAGCTGGGTATCAAAAATAAATGCTAAATTAAAAGTGATTTGGTTTTGCTGACATATTTGGCGTATTGTCCTATTTTTCAGGTTAAGGCGGCTGGGCATTCATCTGGAAACGATGGCACCAAACTATCGGAATACATTGAATTAGTGGATGGCATTTATTTAAACGAGATCATGCTTGAGATGTAAGTAGTAGCGTATTTGTCTTTTATGGGTACTCTCTTCACATTAATCAATTAATGAATGGCCACGCATGCTTCTCTGATCCATTGGTCAACGTTCGCCCTGCACTGTAGGTTACAGTCGACGCAAACACCCATGCACACATAAATTATTATTGATACAAATTCAGGACTTAAATTCAAACAATGTTTTTATTAATTCCTTAGAATGACACATTTCATTAGTGAAATATGTCAACAAACGATGCAAGGATGGGGTGTAAATCAGAATGAAATCAGTGTGAATTGTAGGTATTTTATGCAGTCAGTTCCACCACCTCGAGTTCTGAATCGATGGCTCGAGTCGGCATCAGTTTATCTTCCACTCGAGCAGTCAGTCACAAAAAAATGTCAGAACGTGAAGTGTCATCTGCAGCCTACTGGAAGACTCCCTGGCGCGTGCTCTTCTTGCCTGCTAGAATTGTACGGAGGGCGGCTATTCTGCCTCAATCACCCAGCCGACCCCTTGGTGAAGATTCAAAATGAGGAATCCGTGAATCTCTGCCATGATCACAGACACGCACGATAAATAAGAAGGCGGTCTCCACCCATGCTTTTGTCTGGGCTAGGTGTGCATGATACAGTGTGTCAATTTTGGCGTATTAATCCTGTACGTGTAGAATAACAATGACACCCCTAATCCAATTAACCAGTGCCTCTGACATTTATTATTGACATTATCGCCCTTTGACTTTAAAACCAGAAGGCAAACATCACATGAATTTCCTTTGTGTTATTGTCGAGCACTCTCTCCTTGCTCACTGTAAGCTTGTTACTTATCATGCATTCTATTAACAGGTCTAAACTCTACTGTGCCAATTATCTCACAGTTGTCAGGTAGGCCTACTACGATCTGGCCTCATGCTGCCTTGGCAACACTGTCCTAGGCTCTCTAGTCTTACTGGGTTGCCAATGACCTTGCAAACCCTACTCGGTTCTGTTTCAGCAAATTTGGTGCTGTATTCATTTCCATTACCCCAGTCGTCATACTAGTAGGACTAGTTTACAATTGCCAATATAGCATGTCAAAGCCTCATATTTGGAATTGTTGATTCTCAGCTCAAGAACAGTTTTCATTTTTAATTAACTGTAGTTCAGCTGTGCTTGTTGGTCAGCAGGATGTTGGGGCAGGCCAGTCATTTCATCCTAGCTTTGTGTGTGTGTGTGTGTGTGTGTGTGTGTGTGTGTGTGTAGTACATTTTTGGGCAGCTGTTGGCACTAGTCTGCCCAGCAAGACTCACACAGAGGGCACGTTGTCAGAAGCTGTTGTGAATCAGGTCTTTGTCTCAGTTTATGACGGCTACATGTTTAGTTACAACAGTTTCATCTACATTGGCTCTTTTAAATGTCATCTTTTACTGGTAAACATTTACCTTTAGCTGGATCAAATTATTTTAGTCCCGCATGTTCTGTGATTTATTTGATTGGCCCCTATCAAAATGCAGTGCCTCCAGTGGTCCATTTAGTTGTATAATATAATTGTTGTGAGGGTAGATGTAGTTAATATTAACCAGGTTACTGGTTGATTTGGTTCCGCTCATATGGCTTCATTCAGCCTGTTCAACAGGTCATAGCTACCAAATGTGATGATGTCTGCAATGATGCTGAATTCAGAACACATTCGGAGCAGGGAGCATTATTAACCACCCAGAGGTTTGCAAAGCTAATGGCTTTGCCAAACATGCCAACCCTCTCACTGCCTGTGTCTGTGTTGAAACTCTGTGCTGTTATTGTGGGCGTAATGGTAGGCATACTTGATATTGACCTGCCTGTGATCAATATAGCCTCATAAAGGGGGGGCTCAGTCTTTCCCATGAGCAGCCATTATCGAGAGAAGATTAAAACTATCCATTTAAAAATGCACTTCTACAAGGCATACAGCAATCATCCTTCTATCACAGGGCTGTGAAGACTTTTAGCTTTGCACATCTTTCTAGTAGAGGATGCATCATGTACTGCATGAAATGAACATAAAACAAGTTGTAGAGCTTGTTGTCCAAATTCTGAGTTTGCCTGACTACCATTTGAAGCATCCCTTGTTGAATAATGAATGTGTGTGATTCATCACATACTGTACACAGATTGGGTCTCCAAATGATTTAAGCAGCTGTATGTATGTTATTTTGTAATAGTTCTCTCTGCAAGCTGTTGACAGGGAGGCAGGCAGACGTCAGTTGTCCAGGAAGCCCGGCTGGATAATCTAACGGCTAGTTGGAGGCACAGATGGCGTGGTGTCTCTGTTCTGCCCCTCAGTCACTACTGCCCAGCCAATTAGACCTCCCTTCAGCGACCTGTTTGGGTGAAGCTCAGACTGGACAGAAAACTGTAATTTCCCTCTTCTCATCACAGTGGTAAAAAAAATAATCTGGTTGTACATGCATAATCAATTACAATGGTTTAGGTGAACATTTGGAATAAGGTGACTGGCTGCTTGTTCATAGTGTCTGCAAAGGATGACCTCAAGGTCAAATTGTGGCCAATTCCGAGCTAGAAGCATTGAAGATAGATTTATGTATCAAGGCCATACTACATCCCCCTCATTCTGGAAGTGATATTGTTAGTATTAATATCTCCCATTTCAGTGTTCATATGCAATCACCTCAAAGTCCATGAAGCTAAGATCAATGAGACTATTGAGCATGTGTGACATACACATGTGAATTCCACCTGAAGCCATGCAGCATTTGTAAGGAAACCACCCTACCTGTGTTCCTGAGCCCCTCTCTCAACACCTCCGTCAGGACAAAAGCACTGACCAAGCACGGCCCACTCCCAACCCGACATGACCACTTAACACAGTTTAGAGGAAGATAAGATAGATAAGAAATCTGTTGAATGACAACATTTTCATTATCTTAATCCAGATAGGATTAAAATCTCCAGCAGCCCCCCAATTCACACCCCTACATGGTTTCTTTCACCTGGAAAAACGGGTTATAAGATGCAACAGCGTCAGCACCACCACCTCTCTGCACACTGATGAACCAGACACAACACGCCTCTCTGCACACTCTCTCCCTGTGTTTTCACTGAGCAGCACGCCTCCTGCTTTTGTTCTCTCCTCTGCTTCGGTAGAAGGGGTATAATTTGTATTCTTGCTGGATGGCTGGTGTGTATTTGCTGAATTCTCCACAGCTGGGTTCTTTATCCTTGGAGATCAAATGCTTCAGTCGTAGGCTACTGACTGCCAGCCAGATATACAGCCAGCCAGATAGATAGACAGACAGCCATCCAGTCAGACAGAACATGCTGCATCCTCCACCATTTTGCTTGGCAGTTATTTGCCACAGATCTCCCTCTCTTCCTAGACTACTTACCATCTATGTGCCTGAACCAAGACATATCTCCCTATCTCTCTACCTATGGTTGGTGTGAACACAACAGAGCTGTTTGTTCTGTCTTTGAATGGTCACGTAAACAGGGGACATGTCTGATGTCACTAAACTATTGAGGATGTTGAGCTGTAAAAAGCCATGTGAGTCATACATGCAGGAAACAGCTGTTGTGATCTTGAAAGGCTTCGGCTTTAACCAGGCCATGCAGAGACTCACAGGAATAGGAAAGGCCCAATGGAAATGTACAGCAATGACACAGAGCTCCATAGAGAACAAACTATCCATTAAAGCGCTTGAAAATAAGGCCGAGCTACAGTACCTACTGCCGCCGTTCCCTCTCCCTGGATTATATACCATGTATGTGCTCCCCTGTAGAGAGAGTATATTTCAGTAGATTGCCGTGATACCGGTGCTGTCTGTAAGGGGCTGAGAGCTGACAAAATAAATGCACACACATGAAACGATGGCAAAGGACTACAGCAGCTCTCTCTCTCTCTCTCTCACTCACTCACTCACTCACTCACTCACTCACTCACTCACTCACTCACTATAAGTTAAGTATAACTATAAGAAATCTAAGATGTGTGAAATAAATTATACCCAGCTCAGGGCTCCAGCTTTATTTGGTTTCCTAACTTGCTAGCTAAGTGGCTAGACGTCAAGATCAAGTTTATTGGATACAACAGAGACATGCAATCCCCGCCTGTGTCAAGATCCCTGCTCCCTAAATGGTGTGTATTTTTTGTTGAAATAGCGCCCCTTGTGTGAACTTCCTGTAATATGGTATACCCCGGTATGGTACAGTAACGGTATGAAACTCTGGGTACCGCCCAACCCTAGTTTGGACTGAGAGGCTCACTGGGCAGCCGTTCCCTGCTCTACCCTCTGCCCCCACTGACTTTGATGCAGCGTGTCAGAAGTAGGTTACTCCCCAGCGCAGCGCACGTAGGATCCCCCGGGCAGTATTGTGCTCTGCATTGACTATTGACTTGTGCTTTGACTCTCCGTTTTTCAAAGCCTATTTAATCAGTGTGGTACAGTATTTAGATTTTGTCGACCTCACAAAGGCCCCTATTCAGGCGCCCGCAGCCAGTAACACTGGGGGTGATGTTGTCCAATGAGGGGGTGGGGTGGGGGGGGCTCAGCCCAAAAAAACTAAGCCGTGGCAGGATTGGGATTGTGTTTTCATGGCACATTGAATTGGCTGTGTGTTTCTGGCCCTGTGATGTATAGAGATGTGAGTTACTAAATTAGCATCCTCATTCCCCAGCTTCCTCTCTGTGCAACCAGAGCTCGGCCTGACAGGATTACAGCTCCCGCCATGCTATTTAATTAAGGGGTTAAGACGACCCCCCACAGGGTTCCTCTAGAGGGCTCTGAATGAGCGGCAGGGTCACGTGGCCAGTGCCATTCAGAGCACTGTTAAAGAGGACCCTGTCTTTCTGATTTGCAAGACTGAGGCGGCAGTGTGTGTGGGAGCACAGCTGATCAAAAGGCCTCAACGCATCCGCTGTATAGACAAGTCAGTTCTCAGGGATGGTGGCTTTCATTAAAAATCATTATTGTTGTCATTTTTTATTTAGCTGAGTTCATAGTTCAATGAAGCTCCCTGGTCTCATGAATTGGGCCTTTTATTTTTTTTTCTATGCCCTACTGCTTATCCTTATCAACACAGGATTTTAGGAAGACGCTGGACACCTGTTTATTACATTTTGCAGTTGCTTGGCAACGGGCCTCTTTTTTCAATCATGGGTATTATGATGGAGACTCATTTAAAGACCGTTTTATCTCTTACTGAGTAGAGTGGTTTTTCGTGGAATTATCTAGAACAGAGTTAATGGTGAGGGAAGAAATTGTGTCAAGGTTAATTTGAAATCAGCCTTATACACATGGGGTTGTGTTAGACATCAATGCAAAAAGTTTGGATCGCAGATGCAGGCGTTTATTCACGTACATGCACACACGCACACACGCATGTATACACACAACCCTGTTTACTATAGATTTAATAACCATGCCATTAATGGGTTAAATGGCCATGCGACTAATGAGTTATTTTGTCATAAAGAATAATCGTGCCGTCCTCCAACATTGGGACATGCATAGTCTTTATCAGCAAAGCTTTAAGATCTCCAGATTAGACCAGTAGATCAGCGCAGCGCTGCATGGTCGCACCATCAGATGGGCTTCAGTGAGAAAGGTGGTCAGAGGAGAGTATCCAGAGACATCTGACCAGTGAAAGAGGCCTGCATGTCTGAATCTCTCAGCTTGTAAACCATGTTGGTCCAAAACCTTTGGTTGATGATCATCAAAGCACAGGTCTGAACTGACAGGCGGTAGAGGAGAGACTCAGAAATTGGGTCAACTTTGATGGTTTGTTCGGTCATATGGTCTGTGAAGAAAGATGAGATTACAGTATATTCCTATGCTTATGTCTTGTTAATGTTCAATCGTTCAATTCCACTTTATTGAATTTCAGGTACACTACATGTGGACACCTGCTCGTCGAACATCTCATTCCCAAATCATGGGCATTAATATGGAGTTGGTCACACTTTTGCTACTATAACAGCCTCCACTCTTCTGGGAAGGCTTTCCACTAGATGTTGGAACATTGCTGCGGGGACTTGCTTCCATTCAGCCACACGAGCATTAGTGAGGTCGGGCACTGATGTTGGGCGATTAGGCCTGGCTCGCAGTTGGCGTTCTAATTCTTCCCAAAGGTGTTCGATGGGGTTGAGGTCAGGGCTCTGCTCAGGCCAGTCAAGTTCTTCCACACCGAACTTGACAAACTATTTCTGTATGGACCTCGCTTGGTGCATGGGGGCATTGTCATGCTAAAACAGGAAACGGCCTTCCCTAAACTGTTGCCACAAAGTTGGAAGCACAGAATCATCTAGAATGTCATTGTATGCTGTAGCGTTAAAGTAGGGTTGCACATTTTGAGGAATATTCAGAGCTGGAAACTTTCCGTCTGAATTAACGGGAATATATGGGAATTAACGGAAATATATGCAAATTAATATTAATACCATTTAAATGTAATGTCTTTTGCATTGGATATATTTACCATAACATATGGAGACAGAAACATAAACATTTTACCTTATCATAAGTAGACATAATTAAAAATTATTAAATCCTTCCAATAGAAATTTTAAAAACAATTTAGTTATGTTGAATTTTAATTAGAGTTGACTCTTCACATGGGATGATTTCACTGAACGACAAAAGAAAGGGAATATTGAATGATCCCCAATGATCCATCGCATCTCCCAAAAACGTTTTCAACATACATCTGTAAAATTATAGTCTAGAAACTAAAGCTTTGGTTGTCCTCCTCTCAGGCTTATATGTCTTCTCCCTGGACCTCCTCAATGTCCACCTCTTGAACATCAGACTCTGAGCCTCATCTTCACGGTCACTTTCCAACCTTGTTGAGGATGGCCCGTTGTCAGGCTCAAAAAGCCTTTGATGGCCACCAATTCTTCAACCCTTGTATCGGTCAGCCTGTTGTGTGCTTTGGTGTGTGTGTTCCCAAACTAGGACCAGTTGCGCTCTGAGGCGGCTGATGTTGGTGGGATTTGGAGGATGATGGAGGCAACAGGGGAAAGAGCCTCAGATCCACAAAGTCCCTTCCTCCAGGTGGCTGATGAGATATGTTGGCACGACTGCCATATTGCATCTCCATCCCAAAGCCCTTGCCTAGAAGTGTACTTCGCCAAACTGCCAAGAACCTTGCCCTCATCCAGGCCAAGGTGGCGAGACATGGTAGTGATGACACCATAGGCCTTGTTGATCTCTGCACCAGACAGGATGCTCTTGCCAGCATACTTGGGGCCCAACATGTACACTGCGGTATGTGTGGGCTTCAGGCAGAAGTCTTCACGCTTTTTGATGTATTTCAGAACTGCAGTTTCCTCTGCTTGGAGCAACAGTGAAGTGGGCAGGGCAGTATGGATTTCTTCTCTTACATCTGCAAGCAGAGTCTGAACATCAGATAGGATGGCATTGTCTCCCTCAATCCGTGCAATGGCTACTGCAATAGGTTTCAGGAGTTTCAGGCTGCTTACCACTCTCTCCCAAAATACATCATCCAGGAGAACCCTCTTGATGAAGCTGTCCATATCGGAAGACTGTAATATGGCCATTTCTTGGAGAGACTCCTTCCCCTCCAGGAGATTGTCAAACATGATGACAACACCACCCCAACAGGTGTTGCTGAGCAACTTCAATGTGGTGCTCTTATTCTTCTTACTTTGCTTGGTGAGGTAGATTGCTGCTATAACTTGATGACCCTTCACATACCTAACCATTTCCCTGGCTCTCTTGTGGAGAATCCATTGTTTTTAGTGCCACAATGTCCTTGAGGAGCAGATTTAATGCATGAGCAGCACAGCCAGTGGGTGTGATATGAGGGTAGGACTCCTCCACTTTAGACCAAGCAGCCTTCATGTTCGCAGCATTTTCTCTAACCAGTGGAAATTCCTCCTGTGGTCCAAGGTCATTGATGACTGCCTTCAGCTCATCTGCAATGCAGAGACCGGTGTGTCTGTTGTCCCTTGTGTCTGTGCTCTTGTAGAATACTGGTTGAGGGGTGGAGATGATGTGGTTAATTATTCCTTGCCCACGAACATTCGACCACCCATCAGAGATGATTGCAATACAGTCTGCTTTCTCTATGATTTGCTTGACCTTCACTTGAACTCTGTTGAACTCTGCATCCAGCAAAATAGTAGATAAAGCATGTCTGGTTGGAGGGGTGTATGCTGGGCAAAGAACATTTAGAAATCTCTTCCAATTAGAAGTTGACCGATGATGATTTTTCAACGCAGATAACGATTATTGGAGGACCAAAAAAGGCAGATAATGATTAATCGGCACATTTTTATATATATATATATATATAAAACACAGTGTTAGAGAAGAAAGTAAAAGTGCAATATGTGCCATGTAAAAAAGCTAACGTTTAAGTTCCTTGCTCAGAACATGAGAATACCAGATTTCATTCTGGTGGTTCCTTTTAACATGAGTCTTCAATATTCTCAGTTAAGAAGTTTTAGGTTGTAGTTTATTATAGGAATTAAAGGACTATTTCTCTCTATACCATTTGTATTTCATATACCTTTGACTATTGGATGTTCTTATAGGCACTATAGTATTGCCAGCCTAATCTCAGGAGTTGATAGGCTTGAAGTCATAAACAGCTCTGTGCTTCAAGCATTGCAAAGAGCTGCTGTCAAACGCAGGAAAGTGCTGTTTGAATGAATGCTTACGAGCCTGCTGCAGACTACCACCGCTCAGTCAGACTGCTCTATCAAATATCAAATCATAGACTTAATTATAATATAATAAATATACAGAAATACGAGCCTTAGGTCATTGATATGGTAAAATCCGGAAACTATAATTTCAAAAATTAACCGTTTATTCTTTCAGTGAAATACGGAACCGTTCTGTATTTTATCGAACGGGTGGCAACCCTAAGTCTAAATATTGCTGTTACATTGCACAAACTTCAATGTTATGTCATAATTATGTACAATTCTGTCAAATTAATTAAGGTCTTGAAATGGTCTTCACACAGTTCGCAACGAGCCAGGTGGCCCAAACTGCTGTATATACCCTGACTCTGATTGCTTAGAACGCAAGGGAAGTGACACAATTTCCCTAGTTAATATTGCCTGCTAACATTAATTTATTTTAATTAAATATGCAGGTTTTAAAAAATATACTTGTGTATTGATTTTAAGAAAGGCATTGATGTTTATGGTTAGGTACATTGGTGCAACAATTGTGCTTTTTTCGCGAATGCGCTTTTGTTTAATCATCACCCGTTTGGCGAAGTAGGCTGTGATTCGATAATAAATTAACAGGCACCGCATTGATTATATGCAATGCAGGATAAGCTAGTTAAACTAGTAATATCATCAACCATGTGTTGTTAACTAGTGATTATGTTAAGATTGATTGGTTTTTATAAGATACGTTTAATGCTAGCTAGCAACTTATCTTGGCTCCTTGCTGCCACACAGTCTCCTCGTGGATTGCAATGTAATTGGCCATAATCGCCATCCAAAAATGCAGATTACCGATTGTTATGAAAACTTGAAATCGGCCCTAATTAATCAGCCATGCCGATTAATCGGTCGACCTCTACTTCCAATGCACATTGCCTGTGAGCATCAGAGGTGAACCAGTTGCATACACAGCTTGAGCAAGACATTCATCAGCATTTCTCTGACAACTTTCCTCCATTGAGTCAAAAAACCTTCTGATTCTTCACATATGATTTGACTATCGATAAGGTGTCAGAGGTTGCTTGTTGTGAGCGCTGAGGGAACTTTATGAACTTGGCCAGATGATTCTGCATCTTTGTTGCATTCTTCACATATGATTTGGCACAGTATTTGCAAATGTACACAGCTTTTCCAACTACATTAGCTGCAGTGAATTGTCTCCACACATCAGATAGTGCCCATGGCATTTTCCTGTAAAGTTTAGAAAACAATGAGTTAAAAGAAATGACAGATAAATAGTTAAGCGGTTAGATTAAACAACTCCTTTGTAAGACAAATGTTTTAAAATGGAACATGTATGGAAATGACATGTTCCATGAATGAATTAACACTCTTCAGTTAGCTGGCTCAAGCAGCTAAAACCCACATGGTAGCAAAAACCTACTAGCATAAATTGTTAACAAGTTAGAAATGATTTAAACAAACTTTGTTGTTGGCTACTATTTACAAGTTAACAACAAATCATGTATGTCGTAAAATATATTCACCCCACCCAGTATTGTAATCAAAACTTACCAGAAAGCATGTAGTCCTTGGCTCAGACAGTGTAGTGGTGTGGGCTCAATTGCATCTCATTAGTGTGCACGATCTTGAGAATCGTTTCTATTTTCCCTTTTAATTTTTTATTTATTTTACCTCATTTTTTCCTCCTCAATTTCGTGGTATCCAATTGATAGTAGTTACAGTCTTGTCTCATCGCTGCAACCTCCGTACAGACCTTGGAGAGGCGAAGGTCGAGAGCCATGCATCCTCCGAAACACAACCGACCCAAGCCTCACTGCTTCTTGACACAATGCACATCCTACCCGGAAGCCAGCCTCACCAATGTGTCGGAGGAAACACCGTACACCTGGCGACCTGGTCAGCGTGCACTGCGCCCGGCCCGCCACAGGAGTCGCTAGTGCGCGATGAGACAAGGATATCCCTGCCGGCCTAACCCGGACGACGCTGGGCCAATTGTGCGCCGCCGCAGAGAACGCGTTCTTTACACCACTCCAGCCGACGCTTGGCATTGCGCATGATGATCTTAGGCTTGTGTGAGGCTGCTCAGCCATGGAAACCAATTTCATGGATCTCCCGACAAACAGTTATTGTGCTGACGTTGCTTCCAGAGGCAGTTTGGAACTCAGTAGTGAATGTTGCAACTGAGGATAGACGATTATTACGAGCTTCAGTACTCAGAGGTCCTTTTCTGAAAGCTGATGTTGCCCACCACATTGCGACGTTTCCACTTCACAATAACAGGACTTAGAGTTGACTGGGGCAGCTCTTGTAGGGCAGTCATTTCACAAACTGACTTGTTGGAAAGGTGGTATCCTATGACAGTGCCACGTTGAAAGCCACTGTGCTCTTCAGTAAGGCCATTCTACTGCCAATGTTTGTCTATGGAGATTGCATGGCTGTGTGCTCAATGTTATACACCTGTCAGCAACAGCAACGGTTGAAATAGCCTAATCCACTAATTTTAAATGTTTTCCACATACCTTTGTGTGTATATATAGTGTAGCTACACAATGAATACCTCAAATTGTGCTATCTAGTCGTTTTAAAAACAATGTCACAAAATTATTTAGAATGCATGATTGAATACTAAGCTGTTGATTTATTTAAAGGGTAGGTAGCAAAATTGTTACCACATGTAACTTATGGATTTGCATTAGTATATGCATCAAAAGTCCCAATGCGAAGTTACACCTCTATTTTTCAAGTTATTATTAAAAGAACTATCAGAATTCCGAACAATACCAAAGCCATGTTGGAAAATGTTTTATGGAAGACCTGGCAAGCCAGCCTATTCCCTACAATTTCAACTCCCAACAAAATTAACGTCAAACATATAACATGACTACTGGTTTCAATGTCATTTTCAGCCAATTTACAAGCAAATACTTTATGAATTTGTTACAAATCTGCTTGCAAGGTTGCTAACCAACCAGCCTGCTAACGTTAGCCCTGCTAGCCTGCTAACATTACCTTAGCACTGTGAGTCAGCCAGTTGCTATCAACACCTAGCGTACAGGCACATTATAGTAAACCAGTGTTTTGGAAATACATAATGCCATCTAATCAGTTATCAGATAATGTTACCAGTATAGGCAGTTATCTTAGCCAGTAAGCCAGCCAGCTAAAGTTTGTTATTTTAGCTAGCCTAGCTAGCGCACCACCACGGTCGACATAGCTAAGTAGTAAGCCAGAGAACAACTAGTCTAGCACAGGCAGGAACACCCAGAACAGAACAACAAGTAGAGAGAGCAGAGACTTACCGATTGACGGCTGAGTTAGCTACCAAAGATGAGCAAAGGAGAGGCCTTCAGAGGGAGAGGCCATTTCACCGGCCGAGGGAGATTCGGCTAATCCAATAGCGATATAGTGAGGTAAATCCACATTGAATTTACCCGGTTTATATCCATCACTGCTGAAACTCGCAACCACTACCAAATGTACAGGAGAAGAGGAGATGCAGTTTTTCGCATTCATTTATGTGGTTTCTTCTTTGTGGATGTGCATAGTAGTTCACTAATGCCAACCCTTGGTTTGGAATGTAATTATATGCTAGCATGGCTAGTATCTAACGTTAGCCAGCTGGAACTAGCTAGGTAGCACCGGTTCTCCATATGACGTTGAGAAATAGTGCATTGTGGGTAGTTTACAAGATATATCCGGAAATAAGTTAATTAATATGTATAAACGCTAAAACATAACTATGTTTGTAGTTATAGATAAGCAGATCTTGACTACAACTACATTACTAAGTCTCTGACCACACTGTTACTTTGGAGAGTAAAAACTCATGCTTCCTACCCTTTAAATGTAATGCATTCCTCACACATTCAGCTAGCAAGGAAAAAACGGACTGTCCTGAAGTGTGTGGCATTTAAATTTTTTTTGGCCATGTGCGTTGAGGACAGTATCAGAACCATACCCATGTAAAAGCTTAGTATATTGGAAACCAACTAAGTAAAGGTGTTACTGTTAACTTCACTCTCGAGGGATTTTGATACCCTAATTACGATGAAGTTGAGTTATTCACTATGAAAGATCAGTATCTTATTGTGGGTGTGAAACGTGCCAGTGTGTTTGGAATGTCTGTTGTTAACGCAGGTTGACACTCCTGATAACATCAGCAGTCACACTGCTAGCCTTAGGGGAACACATCCCAATAGTGCTCCTTGACTGAACTAGAACGCTGAATTAGAGGTCGACCGATTAATCGGAATGGCCGATTAATTAGGGCCGATTTCAAGTTTTCATAACAATCGGAAATCGGTATTTTTGGGCGCCGATTTACGATTTTTTTTATACCTTTTATTTAACTAGGCAAGTCAGTTAAGAACACATTCTTATTTTCAATGACTGCCTAGGAACTGTGGGTTAACTGCCTTGTTCAGGGGCAGAACGACAGATTTTCACCTTGTCAGCTCAGGGGTTCCAATCTTGCAAACGCACAGTTAACTAGTCCAACGCTCTAACCATTGCACTCCACGAGTAGCCTGCCTGTTACCCGAATGCAGTAGAAGCCAAGGCAAATTGCTAGCTCACATTAAACTTATCTTATAAAAAACAATCAATCATAATCACTAGTTATAACTACTAATCCAGTTTAGCAGGCAATATTAACCAGGTGAAATTGTGTCATTTCTCTTGCGTTCATTGCACGCAGAGTCAGGGTATATGCAACAGTTTGGGCTGCCTGGCTGCCTTGCGAACTAATTTGCCAGAATTTTACGTAATTATGACATACATTGAAGGTTGTGCAATGTAACAAGAATATTTAGACTTAGAGATGCCACCATTTAGATAAAATACCGAACGGTTCCGTATTTCACTGAAATAATAAACATTTTGTTTTCGAAATGATAGTTTCCAGATTGTATCATATTAATGACCAAAGGCTCGTATTTCTGTGTGTTATTATGTTATAATTAAGTCTGATTTGATAGAGCAGTCTGACTGAGCAGCAGCAGGCCTGTAATCATTCATTCAAACAGCACTTTTGTGCGTTTTGCCAGCAGCTCTTCGCAAGCACAGCTCTGTTTATGACTTCAAGCCTATCAGCCTAATGGCTGGTGTAACCAATGTGAAATGGCTAGCTAGTTAGCTGGGTGTGCGCTAATACTGTTTCAAACGTCACTCGCTTTTAGATTTGGAGTAGTTATTCCCCTTGCGCTGCAAGGGCCGCTGCTTTTGTGGAGCGATGGGTAACGGTGCTTCGAGTGTGGCTGTTGTCGATGTGTTCCTGGTTCGAGCCCAGGTAGGGGCGAGGAAGGGGACAGAAGCTATACTGTTACACTGGCAATACTATAGTGCCTATAAGAACATCCAATAGTCAAAGGTATATGAAATACAAATGGTATAGAGAGAAATAGTCCTATAAATACTATATTAACTACAACCTAAAACCTCTTACCTTGGAATATTGAAGTATCATGTTAAAAGGAACCACGAACTTTCATATGTTCTCATGTTCTGAGCAAGGAACTTAAACGTTAGCTTTTTTACATGGCACATATTTTACATGGCACACATTTTACATGGTACACATTTTTACATGGCACACATTTTTACATGGCACATATTACTTTCTTCTCCAACACTTTGTTTTGTTTTTGCATTATTTAAACCAAATTGAACATGTTTCATTTATTTGAGGCTAAATTTATTTTATTGATGTTTTATATTAAGTTAAAATAAGTGTTAATTCAATATTGTTGTAATTGTCATTATTAAAAATGTTAAAAAAAATCGGCCGATTAATCGGCATCGGCTTTTTTGGTCCTCCAATAATCGGTATCGGTATCAGCGTTGAAAAATCATAATCGGCCGACCTCTACGCTGAACCCCTCTGAGTCTCACACTTGCCTCAAAGTAATAACTTAAGTTGTTGTTGCGGCAAACTGTCACAGACTAACAACACAGTTAAGACCTAGCTCTGTCAGTACTGGGGTCCTCAACCTAACCGTGAGAAATGTCAATGTTAAAACACTAGCTAGGTTTCCATCCAATTGGCAACACATTTTCATGCGAACATTCTCAAATCTGCATATAAACCATATGCATATTTTCTCAACAGAGATGTTTCCATTAAATTGACTTGTGTGATAACGTAGGGCACATAAAAATACATTTTGTGGTAAAAAAAGGCATTATATAGCGAGTGTGCCCACTTTGGTATTTGCATGTGCGGTCTAGCTGGCTGAAGTGCATGTAAAACCTACATGATGAAATTATTATGGACAAAAGAGTGAGAGGTTGTTTTTTTTAACGTCAGCCAAGCATCGATTTATCTTGTAACCAAAATAAGACCCTCAATGGTTATTGGAAAGGAGCATCAAGCTCATCAACTTGCCCTTTTCCCATCCTGTGAAGTTCATCATCATTTATTTAATCTGTAGCCTAATAAACTGAGTCGTAGTGGGAGGACCACACGCCATCGCGTGACTTCAGGTTTACTTCGATATGATGGTTATTATATCAATATTTACTCATAAAAGCCTTTCTTCCACCGATTTAAAAAAATAAGAACTTTATTGCATAATTCATTTTACCGACACATAATGATCCCACATTGTCAACATTTGTAAAGTTTACCGAAAAATGTTCCGGTTCCATGAGGCCTGTCATGACATTTGTTTTATCCGACATGTACAATGAACAAGAAATATGAACGCAACATGTAAAGTGTTGGTCCCATGTTTCATGAGCTGAAATAAAAATCCCAGAAATGTTCCATATGCACAAAAAGCTTATTTCTCTCAAAAGTTGTGCACAAATTTGTTTACATCCCTGTTAGTGAGCATTTCTCATTTGCCAAGATAATCCATCCACCTGACAGGTGTGGCATATTAAGAAACTGATTAAAAAGCGGGCGGTTTGCTGATGTCAATGTTGTGAACAGAGTGCCTAATGGTGGCAGTGGGGTTATGTTATGGGCAGGCATAAGCTACGGAGAAGAAACAAAATTGCATTTTATCGATGGCAATTTGAATGCACAGAGATAGCGTGACGAGATCCTGAGGCCCATTGCCGTGCCATTCATCCACGACCATCACCTCATATTTCAGCATGATAATGCATGGCCACATGTCGCAAGGATCTGTACACAATTCCTGGAAGCTGAAAATGTCCCAGTTCTTCTATGGCCTGAATACTCACTGGACATGTCACCCATTGGGCATGTTTGGGATGCTCTGGATGGACGTGTATGAAGGAGATGTGGCAAATGTTGGTCACACCAGATACTGACTGGTTTTCTGATCCACGCCCCTACCTACCTTTTAAGGTATTTGTGACCAACAGATGCATATCTGTATTCCCAGTCATGTGAAATCGATCGATTAGAAACCTAATTTATTTATTCTAATTGACTGATTTCCTTATATGAATTTTTGAAATTGTTGCTTGTTGCATTTTCGATTTTTGTTCAGTATACTTGCAAAAAAAGGTTGGATGGCAACCTGGTTGGTTACTGACTCACTTATCACGGTATTGCTAATGCAGCATTTGACTGAGTGACAGACAGCAGAATTTACAGTTCCGAATGGATTTGTCTCATCTCTGCTGTTATTCTCATCTGTTTCTTCCCCATAGAAATCCTAAAGCCACTGTTCAAAGAACCAACAAGAAAGTGAACAATGACTCAACACTGCGCATACAAAACCTCTCCATCCTGATCCGACAGATCAAGTCCTATTACCAGGTGAGTGTACAGTGAACCCTGAAGCTCTAATGGAAACATGATAGAGTGCATCTGGTGCTGAGGTCTGGTTCGTTGTGCTGAGCTGTTGAAACCATGCGTCTCCTAGCTATTTGGGATCAATGACGTATTTGTCTCTGAGGTTTGTCATCAAGACAAGTTTCAGTGGAGACTGCCTTGGACGTATGTACACACACACACACACACACACTTACATTTAAACTACCCTATAAACACACACACACATTGGAAAATAAGTATAAACACACATATTTGAAGATGTCTGTGGTTGGTGTGATGTGGGACAGGGACCTCCATCCAGATGTCACAGAGGATTCTATAAATGGACGGGAGCTGCATGCAGACAGTCAAAGGTTTAGAGCTGAAACACTGATGTGGGTCTCACGCTTTCACTAATGAAGATCCGGGATGTATTTTGGCTTCAGTTTTGTGAAGGCGCCGAACAGTATTAAAATGGACACAAAATTAGGAGTTACTTCCCCACTATAGTAGCTTTAAAAGCTGTCTGCCTGTAGTGTCTCTGTTTTGCTGCTCAGCTGAGGTTTTTACTGCATTAGATCATATCATGTTCTTGCATGTGAGAGTAATCTCAGAGCACAGTTAATCATTTCCATTCTGCTCAAGTAATGAGACTTCCAATTAATCTGATGAACAGAGGGAAGGGGGGGCTTCCTGCTGACGATCTGGTATATGCCATGATTGCAGAGGGGAGGGGCTTTGGTCTTAATATCCTACATGTATTTTTTATTTAACCTTTTTACGCCAAGGAACTTCAAACGTTCCACCTTCTCCACTGCTGTCCCGTCGATGTGGATAGGGGGTGCTCCCTCTGCTGTTTCCTGAAGTCCACAATCATCTCCTTTGTTTTGTTGATGTTGAGTGAGAGGCAAGTCAGTTAAGAACAAATTCTTATTTACAGTGAAGGCCTACCCTTGCCAATCCCTAACCCGGACGACGCTGGGCCAATTTTGCGAAGCCCTGTGGGTCTCCCAATCACAGCCGGTTGTGATACAGCCTGGAATTGAACCAGGGTCTGTAGTGATACCTCTAGCATGGAAAGCTTATCTAGCAGTCAGCACATCTGTCCAGCAGCTTTTTGCCAACCTCGCAGTCAAGAGGGAACACACTTAGTACTTCACATAGAGGGCAACAAAGAATTTCAGCCATGATAATTTGGTGTTTCTGCTGAAGGCGTTGCTGCTGGAAGAGATAATTGGTCGTCTCAGTGTGTCTTGGCACTCTGAATGATGATCAGGTAGTACGAGATCCAGCATGCACAACATAAACTGCTGGAATGCTTGGAGTTGAAGGTGTGGGAGTTATCAAGCATCACAGTCTCAGTGAAGAGAGGATTTCCCACGAAGTCTCTGTCATTGGTCTTTCTATAATCATCTGCAGCTCAGCAAGTCTCATAGCAGCAACTGAAATACAATCTAATTTTATTCATCACATGCTTCGTAAAGGACATGTGTGAACTAAGAGTGAAATGCTTACTACATAGTCTCATTCCAATAAGCCCAATGCTCATCATCAAATGTTATTGGTCACATGCACCGAACACAGCAGGTGTAGACTTTACACTGAAATGCTTACTTACGGGCTCATTTCCACCAGTCCAGAGTTAAAAGGTAAGACAAATATTTGCTAAATACCATATTGAAGAGTAGGATGATGGCCAAGGCTCTGGTCAAAGCTTGGTTAACAGTCATACTTGGGTAGAAAGAATGTCCATTACCTTGGAACATCCAATATAAACATCCCATGAACATCTCATTGAAACAGGGCCATTGTTTATCGACAGGTCATTAGCCTTGAGAAAGCCCTGCTAGGCCCTCTCAAAATGTCTTTCAAAATTATCTGTCACAGAGCCAAGAGCCTTTAATAAGACCCTTAGTAGCCGCATGTAAGCTGGAAGCAGTAGCCGCAAGCACAACGAAACAATAAAAGTGTTGTGCTTCTAGGGTGGGTGTCATCAGTCTTTTCCTGGCCCTCCCTGCCTTTGTGTTAACCTCATAATTCATTATATATATATTCAGCCCGGTGTCCATTAGAAGCCCCCACTGTTCCTCCTGCCCTTTTTCTAGCAAGTCTCTCAATGGTCGTTGAGAGGCTTTAGCTCCCACAATCAACTACCCAGTTAACTGGAAACGCCTTGGCATTTTCCCTTTGTGTGGACAACATTTTCCCTTTGTGTGGCGTTGTTTTGGTGTTGGAGTAGACATGAGCAGAGCCTTGTCAGTTTGAGATCCACTTGATTACTACTTCATTCACTTTTCATCAAGGGTTGAGATTGGATGGATGACTGGCCTTTGGTGTGGATGACAACAGTTGTTGACTAGTAGATCAGAGTGGGCCAGCTGGCAGCAACCACTGCTTGTCTTTTTCTGGTGTCACTTTTTTCGCTGATTAGGGAACACCAGTAATCGCTCTGCTGAAACAAGAACAGCTCAGTCTTACGATCTTGAATGATGTGTTTAGAAGCAGAGTGCAAAGACATTCGCTCAGATTAAAGGTCAATTGCCGGTCAACAGACCCCTTGACATCTTAGTGAGGCCTTGGCTTGAAGCCACCTTCAGCACATACTTTTTATTCCTAGGCTCTGGATTACCTACTATCCAGCCTTAAGTTGTTATCTCTGCCCTGGCTAAGGTTCACCCTGGTTCTTCAGTGCTGCTAGTTATCAACCTGAATGACTGGTGGGCCTGGTTGAATCTAAGCCAGGCTAGTGGATGGGTGGCCGATAGCCTATCGGTTAGAGCGGTGGGTGAGTAACTGAAAGGCCGCTAGATCAAATTCCAGAGCCGACAAGGTGAAAAATCTGTCTGTGCCCTTGAGCAAGGAACTTATCCCTAATTGCTCCAGGGTCGCCATTGATAATGGCAGACCCTGGCCGTAACTCCACTCTCCGAGGGTGTCTCAGGGGGAGTTAGGATATGCAAATAATATTAGGACAAAATTAGCACCCACCAAATTATTTACATTTAGCAGACACACTTATCCAGAGGGACTTACAGTAGTGAGTGCATACATTTTCCTATATTTTTTTATATATATTAACATACCAGGTCCCAATCATTCACCATCCACATCCTCTGCGGCTGTTCAAAGTCTAGAAAAAGCCGCTTGGTTATTGACACATTGAAAAATGGATTTGGTTTTCTTTGCTCTGGTGCCAGTTGTTCCTTTTCCTGCTTTTTAATTTATCCATTTGAATCTCAAACGTTCCAGATGGACATGTTAGAAATGTTATCAATTCTCTAGCTTCTATTTAAGGGAGTTAACCGCAGCATCTATAGTGAGCACATGGTAGCAGAGCAGATATGGTGGTGATGTACTAGTGTGTGTGTGTAGCTTGGTATTGCTTTGTCTGTCAAGCTTCTGCAGTGTAGCTTCACTCTTTAATATCAGGGTAGGAGGAACATTATTGAGTTACTGATCATGCTGACTCATCTCAAAGTCTTCCGGCGTCAGGCTATAGACCTCCACTCCTCTGGGATTACCCCCCCCCTCCCCCCCTCATATGTTTTTTACAGTGTCAGCTCTCTCATGTATATACCATGTGTCCCAATGTTTCTGCTATTGCACTTATAGACTGTCTAGACACACTGCTGCTTAAATATGTGTAGGCGCTAGTCACTCGATGAAATAGGGAGGTAATAGCCTTTTGGGGGTTCTGTTGTTGGCATGGAGAGGGTGTTACTATAGTACGATGCTGTATTGTGGTGGTGTTTTGTAGGAAGAAGCAATACTCATGAGTTGTTTCTGTCAGAAGGATTGATTAGAGCCAAGTTGCCAACACTTTCCTAGGTATGACTTTGTAGTATCATGCTAAGAGTGCATGAGATTTTCACTCTAAAATTGCATAACTTTTTATTTATGAAGTAGGCTATTCATTCTTGTTCATGTTCTTTCAGGATCTTCATCACTCAGCTGTACATCATACCTTCTTCAGCTAGGCTTTGGTCATTGGGATCAGGGCATGAGGTAATCATTGGTGGATGCATCGCTCACAGGTACTTCACAGTCCACTGAATTCCACTGTGAAGCTGTGATCCTCACCAGTTCACTGAATTCCACTGTGAATCTGTGATCCTCACCAGTTCACTGAATTCCACTGTGAAGCTGTGATCCTCACCAGTTCACTGAATTCCACTGTGAAGCTGTGATCCTCACCAGTCCACTGAATTTCACTGTGAAGCTGTGATCTTCACCAGTTCACTGAATTCCACTGTGAAGCTGTGATCCTCACCAGTCCACTGAATTCCACTGTGAAGCTGTGATCCTCACCAGTCCACTGAATTCCACTGTGAAGCTGTGATCCTCACCAGTTCACTGAATCACTGTCTGGTGATTCATCAAGTCTGTGATGGGCCAGAAGGCGCTTTGGAGATCTAACTCGTTAACTCTATTTCACACTGGAATTAGTCATTTTACAAACATTCCAAGCTCCATTTTAAGCGATAATGTGGAGAGGATGTTGGGATTTATTGCATTTTTAGTTTCCTAGTAATGATACTTAGTCATTTTGGGTTTGCCAGTATTGTTGAGATTAGTCCTGTTAAGGCCTCTCTTCTAGGCTACTCAATCCAAATGAATGTTAGAACACTTTTTAATTTGGTGGTCTCAGGTTGGCACGCGTACAGTACAGAGCTGTTTGGAGCTCTCGCCAGCCAAACATTTTCCATGTGTGTAGCATCACGTCAAGCTCAAAAACAGACATGACTTATAGGCCTACACTTTTCAGTATCGATATGAATTGAAGAGTGGACCTGTGTTATGTCGCCGTTTAGCACTGCTTTGCTTTGGGGTGTGTTGTGAAGGCAGTCGCTCGTTTTGTTTTCACTGCGTTAAGGGGAACAGAGCTCCATTCACACACAGGGCCTGGTCCTCGGGGAACTGAGCCTCATGCATCATGTGACCCCACCCCATGCCCAGTTTAGAAGCCATTAAAAAGGGGATGGCACACTCACAGCCCAGATCCTCTTTGCTATCATCCAAATGTTAAATAATCATCCACATATGAGGCTTTAATGCTGCATGTGTCTACTCTGAGCCCCAGAGTAGTGGAGCTTGTTTTAGAGGCTCAGGGAGACTGTTCCCCTCTCGGTTAAGGCTGGCAGACCTACACAAAGACTGTGGGCCAGAGGGCTGAGATGTCTAGAGCATAGCCTCAGGTGGATGTTGTTGTTTTTGTCTTGAACTTCATCATGGAAAGATTTAAAGGAATGTGTGTGTGATGTGTGTTGTTATGCGAAAGCTTCAAGCTGGAGGTTGTTTTTCTTTCTTTGAATCATCATCCTCATCGGCAATCCACAACATTTATTTCATTTGGGAATCTCGTAATCCGTAAGGGATTTCTTCCATGGCCCTAACATCTGAAACATGAGTGAATCCAGTTTATTAGGGCATGTAGGCCTGCTTGAGGCTAATCTCACATGCTAAACCTAAATGTCCGGTTGATGTCAGAGCTGTGCCGATAGCTAGCAAGCACGCATCATCCCCAACGGCCTCACAGTGTTGTCCTGGGTTGCCATAAAGATATGATTGAAGCTAGATTCTACTCTGCAGCCCCTGTGTATGTATATACAGTGCCTTGCGAAAGTATTCGGCCCCCTTGAACTTTGCGACCTTTTGCCACATTTCAGGCTTCAAACATAAAGATATAAAACTGTACAAAACTTATTTTTGTGAAGAATCAACAACAAGTGGGACACAATCATGAAGTAGAACGACATTTATTGGATCTTTCAAACTTTTTTAACAAATCAAAAACTGAAAAATTGGGCGTGCAAAATTATTCAGCCCTTTTACTTTCAGTGCAGCAAACTCTCTCCAGAAGTTCAGTGAGGATCTCTGAATGATCCAATGTTGACCTAAATGACTAATGATGATAAATACAATCCACCTGTGTGTAATCAAGTCTCCGTATAAATGCACCTGCACTGTGATAGTCTCAGAGGTCCGTTAAAAGCGCAGAGAGCATCATGAAGAACAAGGAACACACCAGGCAGGTCCGAGATACTGTTGTGAAGAAGTTTAAAGCCGGATTTGGATACAAAAAGATTTCCCAAGCTTTAAACATCCCAAGGAGCACTGTGCAAGCGATAATATTGAAATGGAAGGAGTATCAGACCACTGCAAATCTACCAAGACCTGGCCGTCCCTCTAAACTTTCAGCTCATACAAGGAGAAGACTGATCAGAGATGCAGCCAAGAGGCCCATGATCACTCTGGATGAACTGCAGAGATCTACAGCTGAGGTGGGAGACTCTGTCCATAGGACAACAATCAGTCATATATTGCACAAATCTGGCCTTTATGGAAGAGTGGCAAGAAGAAAGCCATTTCTTAAAGATATCCATAAAAAGTGTCGGTTAAAGTTTGCCACAAGCCACCTGGGAGACACACCAAACATGTGGAAGAAGGTGCTCTGGTCAGATGAAACTAAAATGGAACTTTTTGGCAACAATGCAAAACGTTATGTTTGGCGTAAAAGCAACACAGCTGAACACACCATCCCCACTGTCAAACATGGTGGTGGCAGCATCATGGTTTGGGCCTGCTTTTCTTCAGCAGGGACAGGGAAGATGGTTAAAATTGATGGGAAGATGGATGGAGCCAAATACAGGACCATTCTGGAAGAAAACCAGATGGAGTCTGCAAAAGACCTGAGACTGGGACGGAGATTTGTCTTCCAACAAGACAATGATCCAAAACATAAAGCAAAATCTACAATGGAATGGTTCAAAAATAAACATATCCAGGTGTTAGAATGGCCAAGTCAAAGTCCAGACCTGAATCCAATCGAGAATCTGTGGAAAGAACTGAAAACTGCTGTTCACAAATGCTCTCCATCCAACCTCACTGAGCTCGAGCTGTTTTGCAAGGAGGAATGGGAAAAAATGTCAGTCTCTCGATGTGCAAAACTGATAGAGACATACCCCAAGCGACTTACAGCTGTAATCGCAGCAAAAGGTGGCGCTACAAAGTATTAACTTAAGGGGGCTGAATAATTTTGAACGCCCAATTTTTCAGTTTTTGATTTGTTAAAAAAGTTTGAAATATCCAATAAATGTCGTTCCACTTCATGATTGTGTCCCACTTGTTGTTGATTCTTCACAAAAAAAATACAGTTTTATATCTTTATGTTTGAAGCCTGAAATGTGGCAAAAGGTCGCAAAGTTCAAGGGGGCCGAATACTTTCGCAAGGCACTGTGTATATATATATATATATATATACCAGTCTAGACAGTAGGAAAGTATAGACAATGTGATTTTTATGGCTTAGTAGAGTTGGATTTTACAGCTCATGGCATCATGTTCATCCATCTAAAAATAGATGGTCTCAGTGACTTCACCGTGTTCAGAGAAATTATAATTGTATGATCTATCATCAGTACTGCCCCTGTCTTAATATAGCCTAATATATAGCCTAACAAACCACCCTCGTTGAGCACCACCAGATCTCTAGCAGGCCTGGAGTACTCTGTTAACACTCAAACTGGCAGAAGTACTCTCTGTTAACATTCAAACTGGCAGGAGTACTCTCTGTTAACACTCAAACTGGCAGGAGTTCTCTCTGTTAACACTCAAACTGGCAGGAGTACTCTCTGTTAACACTCAAACTGGCAGGAGTTCTCTCTGTTAACACTCAAACTGGCAGGAGTTCTCTCTGTTAACACTCAAACTGGCAGGAGTTCTCTCTGTTAACACTCAAACTGGCAGGAGTACTCTGTTAACACTCAAACTGGCAGGAGTACTCTCTGTTAACACTCAAACTGGCAGGAGTTCTCTCTGTTAACACTCAAACTGGCAGGAGTTCTCTCTGTTAACACTCAAACTGGCAGGAGTTCTCTCTGTTAACACTCAAACTGGCAGGAGTACTCTCTGTTAACACTCAAACTGGCAGGAGTACTCTCTGTTAACACTCAAACTGGCAGGAGTACTCTCTGTTAACACTCAAACTGGCAGGAGTACTCTCTGTTAACACTCAAACTGGCAGGAGTTCTCTCTGTTAACACTCAAACTGCACCCTTTCGCAACATCCTGATCCTCACATAATCAGTTGAGAGGCTGGCTAAAATGAAACCCCTACAGAGAGAGGCCTTTTTTTGACAGAGAGTAAGTGATCCATCCCCATAACCTGCTTTAGTACAGAAGTGTACCAAGAATGACCTGAGTCCGGTACTCTAGAACCTTGACCTACACCACTATTTCTATCTAGTAAGTGTTCTCATAACATTATAGCCACTTCAGAGACTTAGACTTAGGTTGTCTTATTAAGCATGCATGGAAGAGCAGCACATTTCAAGCTTCATTTAGATTAAAGTAGAGAGAACAGAGCTTGATTTTGTAAGAGGGGCGGGGCACTGTTGGCACCTGCCAGAAGATGCCTGTCTCTGAGTGGCAGGGCAGGTTTCAGACCCTACGGGAGGGGAGTGTGGGCTGAGCTTGTGCCAGTGGAGGTGCCTCCACCAGGCTAGGTCCTTGACAGTCTGACCCCTGGGGTCATTTGGTCAGCTGATGCTACTAGTGAATGAGACAGCAGGCATAATTACATGGATGCGTTGATGAGAGGTCTGTCATTTATCCAAATCGGCACTAAATCTATGATCTCTTGGAAATTACAGTAACCTTGGGCCAGGATTGAATTGTTACCTACATTAGCAGATCTGATGTAACCAGGCACAGTAGAGACCATGTTTTATGTCACTATTCACACTGGGAGGTATTCTGAATTCTTTGCGCTGAACTCATTCAATTACATAATAATTTCAGTTGTGTAGGCTTATCTCAACTCTGAATCAGACCTACAATACAGTCTAAAGGTTTTCATTATGCTCCTGCTTTTTTTGAAATCCTCAACATTAGGAGATCTTTTCTTGCATTAATTTAACACGATACAGATCTGTCACGCATGGTGTTAAGTGGTGTGAGACTATGGTGTGTAACTAACTAGCCGGTGCTCAGGTGAGAAAGAGGAAGGCTGCTGTGGTGCAGCTTGTTTCCATTGTGTTGCTTTCTGGAGTTGCAGCCTCTCCCCCTCTTTCCCCGCTCTCCCCCTCTTTCCCCGCTCTCCCCCTCTTTCCCCGCTCTCTCCCTCTTTCCCCACTCTCTCTCTTTCCCCGCTCTCCCCCTCTTTCCCCGCTCTCCCCCTCTTTCCCCGCTCTCCCCCTCTTTCCCCACTCTCCCCCTCTTTCCCCGCTCTCCCCCTCTTTCCCCGCTCTCTCCCTCTTTCCCCGCTCTCCCCCTCTTTCCCCGCTCTCTCCCTCTTTCCCCACTCTCTCTTTCCCCGCTCTCCCCCTCTTTCCCCGCTCTCCCCCTCTTTCCCCGCTCTCCCCCTCTTTCCCCGCTCTCCCCCTCTTTCCCCGCTCTCCCCCTCTTTCCCCGCTCTCTCCCTCTTTCCCCGCTCTCTCTCTTTCCCCGCTCTCTCCCTCTTTCCCCACTCTCTCTCTTTCCCCACTCTCTCTCTTTCCCCGCTCTCCCCCTCTTTCCCCACTCTCTCTCTTTCCCCACTCTCTCTCTTTCCCCACTCTCTCTCTTTCCCCGCTCTCTCTCTTTCCCCGCTCTCCCCCTCTTTCCCCGCTCTCCCCCTCTTTCCCCGCTCTCCCCCTCTTTCCCCGCTCTCTCCCTCTTTCCCCGCTCTCTCCCTCTTTCCCCACTCTCTCTCTTTCCCCGCTCTCCCCCTCTTTCCCCGCTCTCCCCCTCTTTCCCCGCTCTCCCCCTCTTTCCCCACTCTCTCTCTTTCCCCGCTCTCCCCCTCTTTCCCCGCTCTCCCCCTCTTTCCCCGCTCTCCCCCTCTTTCCCCACTCTCTCTCTTTCCCCGCTCTCTCCCTCTTTCCCCACTCTCTCTCTTTCCCCGCTCTCTCTCTCTTTCCCCGCTCTCTCCCTCTTTCCCCGCTCTCTCCCTCTTTCCCCACTCTCTCTCTTTCCCCGCTCTCCCCCGCTTTCCCAGCTCCCCCTCTTTCCCCGCTCTCCCCCTCTTTCCCCGCCTTTCCCCACTCTCCCCCTCTTTCCCCACTCTCCCCCTCTTTCCCCACTCTCCCCCTCTTTCCCCGCTCTCCCCCTCTTTCCCCGCTCTCCGCCTCTTTCCCCACTCTCTCCCTCTTTCCCCGCTCTCCCCGTCTTTCCCCGCTCTCTCTCTTTCCCCGCTCTCCCCCTCTTTCCCCGCTCTCCCCCTCTTTCCCCACTCTCTCCCTCTTTCCCCGCTCTCCCCGTCTTTCCCCGCTCTCTCTCTTTCCCCGCTCTCCCCCTCTTTCCCCGCTCTCCCCCTCTTTCCCCACTCTCCCCCTCTTTCCCCACTCTCCCCCTCTTTCCCCACTCTCTCTTTCCCAGCTCCCCCTCTTTCCCCGCTCTCCCCCTCTTTCCCCGCTCTCCCCCTCTTTCCCCGCTCTCCCCCTCTTTCCCCACTCTCTCCCTCTTTCCCCACTCTTTCCCCGCTCTCCCCGTCTTTCCCCGCTCTCTCTCTTTCCCCGCTCTCCCCCTCTTTCCCCACTCTCTCTCTTTCCCCGCTCTCCCGCTCTTTCCCCACTCTCTCTCTTTCCCCGCTCTGTGTGTCTTCTTCTGCTATCTGAACAGCTTAAGCCCGTCTGCAGATTCACATTCACAGCATGTTTGTACTGTACAGTAGAGGATTGAAGTCTGCAGTGCTATGCCCAGAAGTGTGTGCATACGCACATGTGTGCGAACGAGAGAGACACCCAGCGAAGATTCACCCGGCTGGGGAGAATAAACCCTGTTGTCGTTGCTATGGTAACCAACTCTGAGTGCTAATTCAGAATGCTTGTGATTCAAGCATTCCAAGTTCTTAAGCAAGCAAGCAACCATCTTCCCCCTCTTCTCTTCCTCCTCTCCAACACACACAGGCGCACTCTCACTCTGCTGCACAATTGCACCCCTGTTTGAGTGGTGCTGGTAGTGGAACCTGGGGAGTTGGGGGTAGTGAGCTGCTTAGACAGACAGTGACAAAAACACAGCAGTCTCCTCCCTCTCTCCTTCCATCCCTTCCTACAGCTGGTTCCTGGGGCTGGGGTTCCACACAGCCAGGGCACACTGTGTTGATGCCCAGCCCAGTCCAGCCCCGCTGAGGAAGAAAAGGGAGTAGGTAGATCAGCATTAAAGTGCTGATCGGGCCACGCTAAATGGCAATTGAACCATGAGAAAATCTGCCTACTGTGAGACCAGGAGTCCCGGTTGTTGTCAGCTCGAATGTTGTCATTAAAACATTGTTTGATTGGTTGACAAGATGAAGAATGCTCATTGGTCAACCATGCATCTTTTGGTGCCCCGAGCGCCGAGCTAGCAGAGCGAGCACCACGAACCGTGGAGCTTGCAAAACTGCTTGCGTTTTGCCGCCCTACTCATTGAAATCAATGAGAGACCTTGGTTGCTTACTGTCTGTTAGCATCTTAAAGCATATGGCAGCAACTGTATTAGAAAGGTAAATCAGCAGGACAGAAGATGTCAGCAAGCAGTTTTATTGTGTCAGCAGAGCACACTGTCTCATAAGCAAATCTATGGATTTCACATGACTGGGAATACAGATATGCATCTATTGGTCACAGATACTTTAAAAAGAAAGTAGGGCCTAGTCTATCAGGAAAAAGTAGCCTCTAGGCTACCTGGCTAACTAGGGTAAGAGCGTTGGGGCAGGTAACCTAACATTGGGGGGGTTGGGGCAGGTAACCTAACGTTGGGGCAGGTAACGTTAACCCCCCCCTCATTGGGGGGTTGGGGCAGGTAACCTAACGTTGGGGCAGGTAACCTAACGTGGGGGGGGGGTTGGGGCAGGTAACCTAACGTTGGAGGGGGGGGTTGGGGCAGGTAACCTAATGTTGGGGGGCTTGGGGCAGGTAACCTACCGTTGGGGGGGTTGGGGCAGGTAACCTAACGTTGGGGGGGTTGGGGCAGGTAACCTAACATTGGGGGCGTTGGGGCAGGATTGGGGGGGTTGGGGCAGGTAACCTAACGTTGGGGGGTTGGGGCAGGTAGCCTAACGTTGAGGGGGTTGGGGCAGGTAGCCTAACGTTGGGGGGGTTAGGGCAGGTTGCCTAGCGTTGGGGGGGTTGGGGCAGGCTGCCTAGCGTTGGGGGGTTGGGGAAGGCTGCCTAGCATTGGGGGGTTGGGGCAGGTTGCCTAGCGTTGGGGGGTTGGGGCAGGTTGCCTAGCGTTGGGGGCGTTGGGCAAGATAACCTAACGTTGGGGCAGGTTGCCTAGCGTTGGGGGGGTTGGGTGAGGTAACCTAACGTTGGGGGGGTTGGGGCAGGTAGCCTAGCGTTGGGGGGTTGGGGCAGGTTGCCTAGCGTTGGGGGGGTTGGGGCAGGTAGCCTAGCGTTGGGGCAGGTTGCCTAACATTGGGGGGTTGGAGCAGGTTGCCTGGGGTTGGGGCAGGTTGCCCAGCATTTGGGGGTTGGGGCAGGTTGCCTAGCATTGGGGGGTTGGGGCAGGTTGCCTAGCGTTGGGGGGTTGGGGCAGGTTGCCTAGCATTGGGGGGTTGGGGCAGGTTGCCTAGCGTTGGGGGGTTGGGGCAGGTTGCCTAGCATTGGGGGGTTGGAGCAGGTTGCCTAGCGTTGGGGGGTTGGGGCAGGTTGCCCAGCATTGGGGGGTTGGGGCAGGTTGCCTAGTGTTGGGGGGTTGGGGCAGGTTGCCTAGCGTTGGGGGGGTTGGGCAAGGTAACCTAATGTTGGGGTGGTTGGGGCAGGTTGCCTAGCGTTGGGGGGGTTGGGCGACGTAACCTAACGTTGGGGGGGTTGGGGCAGGTAGCCTAGCGTTGGGGGGTTGGGGCAGGTTGCCTAGCGTTGGGGGGTTGGGGCAGGTAGCCTAGCGTTGGGGCAGGTTGCCTAGCATTGAGGGGGTTGGTAACCTAACGTTGTGGGGGTTGGGGCAGTTTGCCTAACGTTGTTGGAGCAGGTTGCCTAGCGTTGGGGGGGTTGGGGCAGGTAGCCTAGCGTTGATGGGGTTGGGGCAGGTAACCTAACGTTGGGAGGATTGGGGCAGGTAACCTAACGTTGGGGGGGTGGAGCAGGTTACCTAGGGTTGGGGCAGGTAACCTAACGTTGCGGGGGTTGGGGCAGGTCATCTAACGTTGGGAGGGTTGGGGCAGGTCATCTAACGTTGGGAGGGTTGGGGCAGGTAACCTAATTTTGCGGGGGTTGGGGCAGGTCATCTAACGTTGGGGGGGTTGGGGCAGGTCATCTAACGTTGGGAGGGTTGGGGCAGGTTGCCTAGCGTTGGGGGATTTGTTTATTTTTCTGCCCTTGAGCAAGGCAGTTAACTCCCAACAACAACCGCTCCCTGGGCGCTGATGATGTGGACATCGATTTAAGCCACACCAGCTTGGGTTTTGCAACTGACTAGGTATTCCATTTCCCCTTGCCTAACCAAAAGTTTGCTGGTTTTAATCTCCAAGCCGACTAGGTGGAAACTCTGTCTGTGCCCTTGAACAAGGAACTAAACCCTTATTGCTCCTTTAAATCGCTCATGTAAGCATCTGCTAAGTGACTAAAATGTAAATGTACACTGAACAGAAATATAAACACAACATGTAAGGTGTTGGTCCCATGTTTCATGAGCTGAAATAAAAGATCCCAGAAATGTTCCACATACACAAAAAGCTTATTTTGAAATTGTCGCATGTTGCATTTTATACATTTTTTCAGTATAGTTAGCATAGCATGTCAGGAGGATTCACATTCTGGCATAATGAGGGTTGTGGATGTTTTGAGCAACTCCTTTTGTTAACACCATGTTATCGCATAAATTAGTTATGTTTTGATGCACTGTGTGAAAACACTGTTTGAGCTGAGCAACATGGTACTAGAGAATGAAGGTTTGGTCTGAGCAACATGGTACTAGAGAATGAAGGTTTGGTCTGAGCAACATGGTACTAGATAATGAAGGTTTGGTCTGAGCAACATGGTACTAGATAATGAAGGTTTGGTCTGAGCAACATGGTACTAGAGAATGAAGGTTTGGTCTGAGCAACATGGTACTAGAGAAGGAAGGTTTGGTCTGAGCAACATGGTACTAGAGAATGAAGGTTTGGTCTGAGCAACATGGTACTAGAGAATGAAGGTTTGGTCTGAGCAACATGGTACTAGAGAATAAAGGTTTGGTCTGAGCAACATGGTACTAGAGAAGGAAGGTTTGGTCTGAGCAACATGGTACTAGATAATGAAGGTTTGGTCTGAGCAACATGGTACTAGAGACTGAAGGTTTGGTCTGAGCAACATGGTACTAGAGAAGGAAGGTTTGGTCTGAGCAACATGGTACTAGAGAAGGAAGGTTTGGTCTGAGCAACATGGTACTAGAGAATGAAGGTTCGGTCTGAGCAACATGGTACTAGAGAAGGAAGGTTTGGTCTGAGCAACATGGTACTAGATAATGAAGATTTGGTCTGAGCAACATGGTACTAGATAATGAAGGTTTGGTCTGAGCAACATGGGTACTAGAGAATGAAGGTTTGGTCTGAGCAACATGGTACTAGAGAATGAAGGTTTGGTCTGAGCAACATGGGTACTAGAGAATTAAGGTTTGGTCTGAGCAACATGGGTACTAGAGAATGAAGGTTTGGTCTGAGCAACATGGTACTAGAGAACTGAAACTCCAGTAACAGACCTCTGATTGTAACGTGACCCAGTTTTGAAGCGCAATGAACTCGGAGCTGATCAATAATTCAAGAGTAGACCGTGTGAACAGGAAGTGTAATCTATTCACCTCTCTCTCTCCACTGACACATCTGCTGAACTGTTTTACAGATGGATTATTTTCTCATCATGAATATTGCCAGGCATTCTGCCACTCCGGATGATAGGGAGGCTTTTCAATTTCAAAGCGCTGCAGTATTTCTGCCACCCCATTCTCATTATATCAGATCAACATAACACCCCACAGTGTGGTTCCCATTCCTGACTGTTTTATGTTTTATGCATGACAGATTGGGCTGTAAACTCCAGTTAGCATGGACTAATCCAAACTCCATATTTTAACAGACAAACACTTATTTTAATATGCAAACCGGGTTTTAGCATTGATTCAGGCTCTGTGATTCAGCAGTTAGCCCTAGGCTGTTTGTTTGTTTTGCCTAGTCAAGCATCCATAATGAAACATCATGGAGTTTATCATTGGCCAATCTGTACACGCTTCCCCCTTCTCCTTTACATAGAATTCAACCCCCCACTTCAAGCAGACAGGGGATTTAAAGATTGTGAGATGTGCATGAAATTCACATTTTCATGATCCATCAAACAGGAATACGCTTGATATCCTATATCTTGAATATGAGGCTTTCCATTCCCTGTGTTTTCCCTCCATGAAATAGGAGATTCTTAACCCAAATAGAGAGAGGGTGACATTGAGAGCATGTGCTGTGGGTAGACTGGGTAAAGATTACTCAGGCTTTTGACGCAGTGCCTGACTGTGCTATGTGCTCGTACTGCAAACATGCCTGCCGCCGAGAGAGACAGGGGTGGGTGTGTGTGTGTGTGTGTGTGTGTGTGTGTGTGTGTCAGTCAGTGAGGGGGAGGCAGCAGCTAGAAAAGGGGCAGGTGTTGTGTGTAGTCGAGAAAAAAGAGTGTTTGTATTTGTCACTCTGTAGGTTCCTAACTACCCAAGGCCACAGTTGCTGTCTTGGGGTCTGACTCAGCAGTCAGCACCTTAGGCCACATGGGTGTTCTGTGCTTCTCACTTTAAAATGCATTTAGGTGGGATAGCATTTAATGATGAGAAATCACATGCTATTCTACTCAATCTATTCTGTTCTGGAAGCATGGACAAATGTGAAGGTACTCCCTTCCTGTGGGGTTAGCCATATAATCCTCCTCCCACCTTTCACCAGCACAGCAGAGCTGCAGCTCGTTCACACTGACGCTCTTATCCTGACTGACACATAAAACCATGGCAACCATGGCAAATTCTCTTTGTGTAACCCCAGGAAACGAATGACCTTGAGAACATTCTGACATCCTGTCTCTGGGCTAGTGTGACAGGCATCATCCTTTTTTTGTCCACGCGTGTCTGTTCTTCCTCCTGTCATGTCATACACGTCATATGAACGTCTACGACCGTACATCTCTCTGAACAGAGACAAGCTTATTAACAGCCTGATATGACCAGTAGACATAATCATTTCCCCTCTTTTGCCTTGATACCAGTGGTAGCAATGTGTTACAAAAGCATTGTGTACCTTCTGGCAATAAAAAACCAAACTGAAAGGGTTTATTATCCTTCACCATGAGGTGTTAAATAACAATACACTTATTTTTCATTGCATCAGAGTGAATAGTACATAGGCCCCATGTAACCCTCTTTAAAATGTCTATGTGGAGTTTGCCTCGGTGAACATTAAATATTGAAGATAATAGCCCTCGTCTTTTATACTTGAAAAACGACTCTTTCAATTTGACCACAGAAGTCTCAGAAGAGGACGCAAATTAAGATTCACTAGATGTATGTTTCTAAATGTTATGACAGGTAGTTGGAGAAATATTTCAACATTGAACATATTTCGGGCGTGTTCTCTGATATAGGCCCTAGTCCAGTATCTTGGGGTTAGTTTAATCGTTAGACACAGATGCACCAACCCAAGCTCTCCGGACGTAATGTGAGCTGGACAGATGTCAGGCCACCGCCCCACATAGAATTTAATGGTTACTTTGGGTTGGAGTTCTTTGGCCCAAGGCCCAACACAGGCTTAAATTGCTATCCATACACAGTAAGCAAGGTCATTATCAAAGGCCTTAGTTCTGTTCCAAACAGCCAGTCAGTCCGGCAGTCTGTTAGAGATTAGAGACAGGCCCTAGGGCAGTGGGTCAAACCAGCACTGCCCACTAGTCTCATACCAG
Organism: Oncorhynchus mykiss; assembly: GCF_013265735.2. NCBI lineage: Eukaryota > Metazoa > Chordata > Actinopteri > Salmoniformes > Salmonidae > Oncorhynchus > Oncorhynchus mykiss. Next base: position 79,161,117 of record NC_048565.1, read on the forward strand.
TCCAACAGACTTCTAAATGACTGAATCAATATTTAAAGCTGTTTAATGACAGTTCTCCCTCGTTTAGTGAGTACTTGGCTTTTGACATAATAGATGAAGACCGTGGAGAATCAATCAGTCAGCATGACTGCCTGTCTGTCAGAGTACCAGCAGCAGCATGGTGGTGTGCTGAACTAGGAGGAGCAGGGGATAAGCAGCTTTACTAGTCAGCTGATGACAAGGTTTCTGCTGATGGTGTGACGGTGTGTGCCTGGTTTCTGTATGTGCCTTCTTGTGTGTGAGCTTTAAAGTGTGCGTTTTGATGGGCATCCTGTTTTTATGATGGCCATATGAAAACCTTGTTGTTGCACATTCAACACACACACACACAGGACGGGTGATATCATCAAACGATGCTACATGAGACCCTTGCTTTGTCTATTGGTTTCACAAATTGATACTCTTTATATAACATCCCCACTGGGCATTCCTCTGTCTGTACCGTCGCTTCAGAGTAAACGGCTTCCCTGAAACTCTCTGGCTTAGCTATCGCATTGTGGAAGGAGAGGGGAAAGTATTCATGCATGGTTCTGCAGTGGTCCTTTTAAAGATGGCGTCTCCGTCTTCTTATGCAATCACTACTCATTCTGATGGTCATTGAAAACAATATGTACACTTTTTTTCAGGATATATAACATCCTGTGAACATCTGTAATAATAACTACTACTGTAATAACAAGTCACATTGCAACAACTCTTACTGTAATAACTCTTACTGTAACAACTCTTACTTTAATAACAACTCAAGCTGTAACAACTCATACTGTAGTAACTAATACTGTAATAACAACTCATACTGTACTGTAGTAACTCATACTGTAATAACAACTCATACGTTAATAACAACTCATACTGTAATAACAACTCATACTGTACTGTAGTAACGCATACTGTAATAACAACTCATACTTACTATAGTAACTCATACGGTAATAACAACTCATACTGTATTGTAGTAACTCATACTGTAATAACAACTCATAGTTACTGTAGTAACTAATACTGTAATAACAACTCATACTGTACTGTAGTAACTCATACTGTAATAACAACTCATACGTTAATAACAACTCATACTGTAATAACAACTCATACTGTACTGTAGTAACGCATACTGTAATAACAACTCATACTTACTATAGTAACTCATACGGTAATAACAACTCATACTGTATTGTAGTAACTCATACGGTAATAACAACTCATGGTAATAACAACTCATATGGTAATAACAACTCATACTGTACTGTAGTAACTCATACTGTAATAACAACTCATACTGTAATAACAACTCATAGTTACTGTAGTAACTCATACGGTAATAACAACTCATACTGTAATAACAACTCATACTGTAATAACTCATACGGTAATAACAACTCATACTGTAATAACAACTCATACTGTAGTAACTGATACTGTAATAACAACACATACTTACTGTAGTAACTCATACGCTAATAACAACTCATACTGTAATAAGGGAAAGGGGGATACCTAGTCAGTTGTACAACTGAATGTATTCAACTGAAATGTGTCTTCCGCATTTAACCCAACTCGAACTGTAATAACAACTAATACTGTAATAATAAGTATTTTTGATGTGTTCCTCCAGGAGACCCTCCAGCAGCTGGTGATGATGCCTCTCCCCAACGTGCTGGTGCTGGGCAGGAACCCTCTCAGTGGTACGTCTTCATCTGACTGACCTGCCAACAATGCACACTGTTACACTGGGAGTTCAGTGGGGAAATATTCCATCTTCTCACTGAGGATGTTAGTGTCCTGTATTAGAATACAGTGTAGACTCCTGCAGTGTAGACTCCTGCAGTGTAGACTCCTACAGTGTAGACTCCTGCAGTGTAGACTCCTGCAGTGTAGACTCCTGCAGTGTAGACTCCTGCAGTGTAGACTCCTACAGTGTAGACTCCTACAGTGTAGACCCCTACAGTGTAGACCCCTACAGTGTAGACCCCTACAGTGTAGACTCCTGCAGTGTAGACTCCTGCAGTGTAGACTCCTACAGTGTAGACTCCTACAGTGTAGACCCCTGCAGTGTAGACCCCTACAGTGTAGACTCCTACAGTGTAGACTCCTGCAGTGTAGACTCCTGCAGGGTAGACTCCTGCAGTGTAGACTCCTGCAGTGTAGACTCCTGCAGTGTAGACTCCTGCAGTGTAGACTCCTGCAGTGTAGACTCCTACAGTGTAGACTCCTACAGTGTAGACTCCTGCAGTGTAGACTCCTGCAGTGTAGACTCCTGCAGTGTAGACTCCTGCAGTGTAGACTCCTACAGTGTAGACTCCTGCAGTGTAGACTCCTGCAGTGTAGACTCCTGCAGTGTAGACTCCTGCAGTGTAGACTCCTGCAGTGTAGACTCCTACAGTGTAGACTCCTACATAATGTGAACCCTTTAGAACTTCATTATTATGCACCACACATCATGTAGGTCTGTTGCTTCATCTTGAAATCAGTTTTCCTCGTCCTTGTGGGCAGATGTCCTTTCCACCAGCTAGAATCGCTCTGTTCTCTTCATGGTAAGATATTGGGTTATTGGATAGTCATGTGAAACTAAGATAAAACCAGCCATTGATTGTGTTGTCAACATATTTGGATTTAGGAAACACATGATTTGTTTTATTTCAAATCAAATTTTATTGGTCACATATATATGGTTAGCAGATGATAATGTTCCGACAGTGCAGTAATATCTAATGTGTAATCTAACAATTCCACAACAACTACCTGATACACAAATCTAAGTAAAGGAATGGAATAAGAATATATACATAGAATTATATGGATGAGCAATGACAGAGTGGCATAGGCAAGATGCAATAGATGATATAAAATATGTTATATACATATGAGATGAGTAATGCAAGATATGTAAACATTATTAAAGTGGCATTAATAAAGTGACTAGTGTTCCATTAATTAAAGTGGCCAATGATTTCAAGTCTGTATGTAGGCAGCAGTCTCTCTGTGCTAGTGATGGCTGTTTAACAGTCTGATGGCCTTGAAATGGAAGCTGTTTTTCAGTCTCTCGGTCCCAGCTTTGATGCACCTGTACTTACCTCTCCTTATGGATGATAGCGGGGTGAACAGGCAGTGGCTCGGGTGGTTGTTGTCCTTGATGATCTTTATGGCCTTCCTGTGACATCGGGTGGTGTAGGTGTTCTGGAGGGCAGGTAGTTTGCCCCCGGTGATGCGTTGTGCAGACCGCAACACCCTCTGGAGAGCCTTGCTGTTGTGGGCAGTGCAGTTGACGTACCAGGCGGTGAGATGCTCTCAATCTGTAAAAGTTTGAGGGTTTTAGGTGACAAATAGTGGTGCAACGGAGCACACAACTCTCGGATCGGATCACGGTTTTGAGTCACGGATCGGATCATTTTTCGGATCAGCAAAAAAAAAAGGAGACGTTTAACTTTGCTTTCCATTTATTACTTAAAGAACACTTAAAGCAAGGAACTTTTCAATGTTGAAATAAAATATTCAAATAAAATATTAAATACTCAATTGTTAAATTAAAGTGCAATATGAGGCATGATACCTGCTTCCTTTGGACAATAGTGAATGAAAAAATAGCCCGTGTCCACTTCATCAGAAACAAGTAAAAAAAGAAAGAAAGGAAAAACAGACCTGATCTTATAACTTCACATTACTTTTCTAAAAGATGAGGATGTCTACATTGTCTGGGGAGAGGGGAGACCTCTTTACAGTCACTTTGTCTCCTGCCTCACTCGGAACTGAAGTGCCAGGCACAGCCAGGTAGCATCTTGCCACCATGACAATGTGAGGGTATTTACACTCATTGCTTTTCCACCATGCTAGTGGATCACCATCCACTGGAACGCTGCTTGCTGCCTTGTAGGATTCCACATCCTCTTTGATGGTGTTGGCAAACGTCTTGCCTGTGTCCTTACTCGCAAAGGTCTCCCCGAAAAGCTCCTTAATGGCTGAATTATTTTGTGGAGGAGATGCCTCTGAGTCTGCTCCTGTTGGCTCTGTGTCTTGACCCTGCAGAAAAAATTACTTGATCTATTTAACTAATTATTTATTTTCATATTTCATAGAACTATAATTGTGGCAATAATATTTAATAAAAGCCATTATTATTCCAAATAAAAAATGAATGATTCTAATAACAATAGCATAGACTAAGATTAGACTGCAGTATATTATTAAACACGTAATTCACTCTTATTATTTTCTTTACCTCTTCAGTGGCCACAATCTCAGTGGTGAGATCAATGAATGTCCTCCGGTGTAGGGCAGGTTCTAGGTGAGACAGGGACTTGAACAGATAGGGACTTGAACAGACAGGGACTTGAACGGACAGGGACTTGAACAGACAGGGACTTGAACGGACAGGGACTTGAACAGACAGGGACTTGAACGGACAGGGACTTGAACAGACAGGGACTTGAACGGACAGGGACTTGAACAGACAGGGACTTGAACGGACAGGGACTTGAACAGATAGGGACTTGAACAGACAGGGACTTGAACAGATAGGGACTTGAACAGACAGGGACTTGAACGGACAGGGACTTGAACAGACAGGGACTTGAACAGACAGAGGTCCACTCCTCTGTGGTGTAGTGAGCAGTCACAGTCACGTAGCTTTCCGTTACCCTGGAGGTCCACTCCTCTGTGGTGTAGTGAGCAGTCACAGTCACGTAGCTTTCCGTTACCCTGGAGGTCCACTCCTCTGTGGTGTAGTGAGCAGTCACAGTCACGTAGCTTTCTGTTACCCTGGAGGTCCACTCCTCTGTGGTGTAGTGAGCAGTCACAGTCACGTAGCTTTCCGTTACCCTGGAGGTCCACTCCTCTGTGGTGTAGTGAGCAGTCACAGTCACGTAGCTTTCTGTTACCCTGGAGGTCCACTCCTCTGTGGTGTAGTGAGCAGTCACAGTCACGTAGCTTTCTGTTACCCTGGAGGTCCACTCCTCTGTGGTGTAGTGAGCAGTCACAGTCACGTAGCTTTCCGTTACCCTGGAGGTCCACTCCTCTGTGGTGTAGTGAGCAGTCACAGTCACGTAGCTTTCTGTTGCCCTGGAGGTCCACTCCTCTGTGGTGTAGTGAGCAGTCACAGTCATGTAGCTTTCTGTTACCCTGGAGGTCCACTCCTCTGTGGTGTAGTGAGCAGTCACAGTCACGTAGCTTTCCGTTACCCTGGAGGTCCACTCCTTTGTGGTGTAGTGAGCAGTCACAGTCACGTAGCTTTCCGTTACCCTGGAGGTCCACTCCTCTGTGGTGTAGTGAGCAGTCACAGTCACATAGCTTTCTGTTGCCCTGGAGGTCCACTCCTCTGTGGTGTAGTGAGCAGTCACAGTCACGTAGCTTTCCGTTGCCCTGGAGGACCACCCGTCTGTGGTGAGGGCAACAGAGGGTGACTTGGATAATTAGTCGACAATTCTGATATTTTCCTGTTCATAAAGATCTGGTAAGATCTTCATACTGAGGTGGGTGCGGCAGGGGATTTCATAGCGTGACTCAAGCACTTTCACCATATGTTGAAACCCTTTGTTTTCCACTACAGCGTATGTATGGCCTCATGTCTGCAGCGATAAACATCCCAATAGATTTGGTGATGGCTTCAGCCCGGTCTGATTCTGCAGCAAAGGGCTTAAATGTCGCAGTGAGAAGTTGTTGTCTCTTGGCTGAGTTGGTTCCCGTCACTGACACACCAGGGTGACGACGCTTTAAATGTGTGGCCACGCTCCATGTATATCCATGATTATACGGCTTTGTTGTGGCACAATGCCTACACACCGTAATGGTGTTGTCCACCACCCTTCTTCCGACATCATATTTGACAGGGAAGCCTAAATGCTCCTATACATGAGACTTAATGAAGCGGGAGGCGTTTCCAGTTCTCCAGCTCCTCCCACTAGCCATGGCTGTCACCGCTATTTTTTCTTCTTTGCTTTTTGCAATGCGAGCATCCAGGTTTGATTCTTTGGGATTCAACATGCCCCGTTCACGTGAACAGAACACACAACTGCTTTAAAAAAAATATCTAATCAACCTTCAGGCTTCAGAGTGAAACACAGCATCTGTCTTGTCTTTATCTTTTCACTGCAACTCTGCATGGAGATGTAGGGAATTATGACTTTAAAAAGTAACAGCGGCAGTAAAACTGTATTTCACACTATGATGGTTAAACTTTGCAATTGATGCGCGGTCCACGTGCGTGCCGAACCGTTGCGGGGGTGATACGTACGGATCAACTATGGTCCATTACACCACTAGTGACAAGCCACATTTCTTCAGGCTCCTGAGGTTGAAGACGCACTGTTGTGCCTTCTTCACCACACTGTCTGTGTGGGTGAGGTGCATGCAAAGGAACTTCAAACTTTCCACCTTCTCCACTACTGTCCCGTCGATGTGGATAGGGGGCTGCTCCCTCTGCTGTTTCCTGAAGTCCACGATCATCTCCTTTGTTTTGTTGACATTGAGTGAGAGGCAAGTCAGTTAAGAACAAATTCTTATTTACAATGACTGCCTACCCCGGCCAAACCCTAACCTGGACAACGCTGGGCCAATTGTGTGCCGCCCTATGGGACTCCCAATCACATTATGCCTGTTTGTTGAATCTTGAATGAGCTACTGTGAAAAATAGCTAGTATCTTTCTCTAGAGTCAAGACCCAGACAACACAGCCATGTCATGTCATAATGTGATTGGGAGTGTGCAAAATATTATCAGACCAACTCAGTCCTGAACCACAACATGCAGCATTCCAGTATTTTTCCTGTGACCTTTGACCCTAGCGGTGTGCAGCGGCAATAGTAGCTGGAGCCATCTGAAAGTGATTGCCCATGTGGCTTTTATTATGAAGTTATTAAGGCTCTGTGGGGGATGGGAATCCAGAATCCACCCTGGACTATTAACCCACTCTGTTACTAAACACTACAAAACCCCACTCTCTCATCTGGTTCCCTCTCCCCTTGGGTGCCCCCTACCCCAGACTGTCTGTTGGCCACAGACACAGTCTTCCACACTGAATATCCCTTCAATTCAGTCTGATCCTGCTTCAAAAGAGAAGCACTTAGACCAGCTAGAACACAATGTGCCCCTGAAGGCTAATCTCCTGTTCAATGAAGACTACTGTAAGGCGTTGTTTGTCTTTATAGTAAACCTACTTCTCCTTTGGTTTAACAATCAAGCCTTCATTTCAGAGAAAGGGTATGAGTCTCAGTTTCCTGCCTTGTAGAAAGTAGTTTGCACGTACTTTGTATTGCTGACATTGTAACATTCTAGTGTGGTCATTTAGATGCCAGAGAAGTGTCCCTTTTCAGGAACAACAACTGTAAGGAGACAACTGCTCTCCAATGGCAGGTGGAGGCAGGCCAGACTGACGGTCACCAGCAACACTGTGTGGGGTTGTGGGAAAGTCATGAAACTTACAGTCACATTTAGAAGCCTGAAGATGGTTAGAAGACCTAGGGAGTGGTGAGAGTAGGGAAAATAGGTGAATAGGAAATCAGTTTCAGTGGTTAAAAGTGAAATTTAGCTAAAGTATTTCTTATCAGAGGAACCATGTGTAGTCCCTGACCCACAGATATACTGACCCACATTATACAGTAGATATACTGACCCACATTATACTGTAGATATACTGACCCACATTATACAGAAGATATACCGACCCACATTATACTGTAGATATACTGACCCACACTATACTGTAGATATACTGACCCACATTATACTGTAGATATACTGACCCGCACTATAGATAGACTGATCCACATTATACTGTAGATATACTGACCCACACTATACTGTAGATATACTGACCCACACTATACTGTAGATATACTGACCCACATTATACTGTAGATATACTGACCCACACTATAGATATACTGACCCACATTATACTGTAGATATACAGACCCACATTATAGATATACTGACCCACATTATACTGTAGATATACTGACCCACACTATAGATATACTGACCCACATTATACTGTAGATATACTGACCCACACTATAGATATACTGACCCACATATATATACTGACCCACATTATACTGTAGATATACTGACCCACACTATACTGTAGATATACTGACCCGCACTATAGATATACTGACCCACACTATACTGTAGATATACTGACCCACACTATAGATATACTGACCCACATTATACTGTAGATATACTGACCCACACTATAGATATACTGACCCACATATATATACTGACCCACACTATACTGTAGATATACTGACCCACACTATAGATATACTGACCCACATATATATACTGACCCACACTATACTGTAGATATACTGACCCACACTATAGATATACTGATCCACATATATATACTGACCCACATTATACTGTAGATATACTGACCCACACTATAGATATACTGACCCACATATATATACTGACCCACACTATACTGTAGATATACTGACCCACACTATACTGTAGATATACTGACCACATTATAGATAGTGAATAACAGTGATTGGGTCAATTGGCATTGACAAAATAGATATTGTCATTGTGATGAAAATGACTAATATGATGATATGAAATGACAGAGAAGCCAGGGCCACAGTAGACTTGTACTGTCGTCCACCAGAGGAAACGTGTGGTCCAGTGTCACTCAGAGGCCTTGGGTCCCTGCTCCCCGGAAGAAGCCCCATCACCAGGTTCCTGTGAACAATAGCTGGGCAGGAAGGAATGCAACTCTAAAGGGTTCGTCACTGTCCGTGCGCCCCTGTGAGTTTCCTGCCAGGAACAAGGGAGTGTAGTGATGGAGGGAAGGAGGAGGGAAGGAACCCCACTAGGCACGTAGAGCACTATGATAACAAAGCCTGGGGAGCCAACCCTCTGTCTGCTGAGCCAGGGCTGCTCAAGGGGACATCTTCTACTTTAAACCTCCTCTTCTCTTCTTGCCCCTTCTCTCCTCTTTATTTCTCTCTCATTCTCTCGCCACATCTTTCTCTTTCTTGCTCTCCCCATCTCTCTCTCTCGCGCGCTCGCTCGCTCACTCTCACTTTCTCTCGCTATCTCTTCAGACATGCTTGGTTCAGTCAGCCTCTTTAAATTATTCATCCAGTGCCTGCCTGCTCCTTATCTTTAGCGCTCAAGAAGATTTGCCTTTCCAAATCACTATACAGGCTTTCAGTTAGAGGAAACAGCATTTAGAAGGCATTTGTTACTGCTGGCATTCTATACTCCGACTAGAAATCTAGAACGGCTACTCTCTATTTCCCTTATAGATATTGATTAGCTTTGATAATGTATTGTGAGCATGGGCCTTAAAACCATCTAATCGTCGTCTGTTCCACCCTTATCCTGGCTATCAGAATATTATTTGAGTTCCTCACTGCGACCTTAACACTTAAAATGGAAGTTCACACGTTTACACGTCAACTTTTCCCTCTTACTGTGATTGTAGTTGCACTGCTCTCATAACAGACCTACTTCTCTCAATTGATATTCTGAGGCAGTTCCTGTTCTGGACCGAGGAGGTTGCAAATATAGGCCAGTTACAGTTATTTTTATTACTAATGGTACTTCAGTCTGGGCCAAAAACATCCTGTTAGTTTAGCTGAGATTTATGTGTGATCCTCTAGATGTCCTGTGTGTACATCTGTAAGAAATCCACATGGAATGAGATAAATCTTGTCTTCAAAGAGGATGCCATTAGGATTGGTGAAACTGTTCTGTCACGATCAGTTGTTGATTCGTTACAGATATATAATAATAATAATAATAATAATATATTATTATATAAGATATAGCTCAGCTGAAGTGTTGCTAGTGATTAATGTTTATCATGGTTTTTATCATTAGTGGACTTGGCACTATAAGCAGTACATTTATCACCGCCTCTTGGAAGCGTATATTCTATTGTATAGACTACACCAATAACCTTCTAAACTCACTACCTCTGCTGTCACTAGACACCCAACATCTGCACCCACATGGAGAAGACGGATGCACCATAGCATACACTTACAACAGGATCTTGCCATTGATATTATGGCTGTCCGTAAAGATGTTTTATCTACTGGTGGGGATTTACAGTAGTTATAATTGCTGTGTGGCCCTTTTTCTGAATAAACATGCCTGGTTGTCTAAGCCTGTTGTTAGTAATCTGTGTTTATGGCCCAGCTCCGCTCTCTACCCCTGGGGCTGATGAGCTTAACACACACAAACGCACAGAGAGAAAAACAAACCACCTGGCTCATTATTTTACAGTATAATCCTACAGATTATTACCTCAGCCTTGGTGAGCTTCCTAACAGCTGTTTTCTCATTTCATCTATGTGTGGCTTGGCATCATATGATACCTAGCGGATTGGATGGCTGAAAAATACAGTACAGTCTTTTTGGTTGGGGACAGCAAGCATTACCGGGTTTACAATAGGGTTACCTGAATGGCTCATCTCGTGGCTGTAGTACGCATCCAATCTGTGAGACCGCAGGGGCAGTTATCTTTTTAGCCTTTTGCGAAAGTTCATGGGATTTGGTTATGAAATGGATTTGAAACTAGGGGCAAATCCCTGGGAAGTTTAACAGCTACAGTCGAATATAAAATGTGTAAAAAGTGTAATCAAATCGATGCTAGTATATTGGTTATCAATGGTAGTAAAACGCTAATTGACGACCTCTTTGTGTCTGCAGAGCAAGGACTGGAGGAGATGAGGAAGCTTTTGTTGCTGTTGCTTGGCTGTGCCGTCCAGGTAAGTCTTAGACTCGTCACCACCTTAATCATCTGTCAGCAGTCTACCATTACCTACCTCCTGTAGGATGAACCATCTATCTACTACTGTTATAAGTAGCTCTTACTCACTAGTTCCTGAACATCTATAACCCTCGGCATTATTGTTCAGACAAGTGTTAACACAGCTACAGTTTATATGAGTAATGTGAGCCAAATTTGTCATTCTCTCTCAGACTAGCTTTAGTTCCCCGTTTCCTCTTCCTCGGCAGTTGGCACTGCGACAGGTGGTCTGTCCTGGCTGTCCTGGTAGCAGGTCAGAGAGGGGTCAGAGGGGCTGCTCCCTGGGAGGCCCTGTCTGCCCTGAGCCTGGCTGGAGTAACGATGACGATGCATCATACATAACCAGCGCCCTAGCAAGAGAGATGCTAACCTCACACTGTCGTTCTCGTTCACACTTAGCTCACTGTTCAGGGGCTCTGAACAGGCTACTTCTCAAAGACTCCTTAAGGGAAATATGTATCCGTGAAGTCAATGTTTTTTTTCCCATCATGATTTGATTACAGGTTAAAGGCATATAAAATAATAGTTATTGCAAAATGTCTGCATTTTTGAAGCAGACAGTCCTATCTCCCTTACTCTCATCAACAAGAAAGAACAAAGTAGCTGCTCACAACGCATGGTTACCAAATAATATAATAAGAGAATACCTACACATTCCTTCAGACATCGCTTTCCTTAAAGCCAACCAATCACAACTCAGGCCATTCTCCTGTGTTTCGGAAGCTGACCTCAGGAAGACCTCTACAATGTTCCACTCAGTCTCCAGACTGTCATCCTAACCCCAAACTGCCTCTTTTTGTTTGCAGTGTGAGAAGAAAGAGGAGTACATCGAGAGGATCCAGACCTTAGACTTTGACACAAAAGCTGCCATAGCATCTCACATCCAAGAGGTATGAGAAAAAAACACATTTTTGTGAGGGCATCTAGTTAAAACATAAACCCTGAGACCTCTTGTGTTTGTTTTGGGCCAGTTTGTTATGTAACAGCTCAGACACACTAGTAGGATAGTCAAACATTTGCCTGCAGAGAGCACTTAGCATCTCTGAACAGAGTATCGGCAGTCAATCGCTTGTTTATTCACACAGCAAAGACCTTGGAAGTCGTCAGACATTCAGCCTTAAAATACTCCTAACCAGAAGGTGACGCTAGCGTTGTTTGGCAATGCATGTCTGTGTGTGTTGCTTATGGTCTAGATTCCAAGCTAGCTGCGCTAATGTTGCAATTTTGTAGAAAGCTCTTGTTGATACTAGCCAGATGGCCACAGCTAGATAACTAACTAGCAAGATGACGAAGAAACATTTTCAAATCACTCTCCGTAATCCAACACTGCCAGTGCCAGTGCAGCACAACATAACTAGCTAGCTAAGGACACTGCACTAACTTGGCAGCTAACACAGGCAGCTGTTTCATGGAAACTAGCTAATCCATTGTGATTTTAATTATAATGTCAACTCTAGCTACGGTGGTTAGCTAGCTTGGAGGAAGTATTTAGTGTTGTGTGCATTGCATCTGTGCACTTAGCTAGCTACCATCCCATAGCCTACATTGCATATTGAGTGTGACTGGCTCATCCGTGGATGTACAGAAAATGCCCTCTTTCCTTTTTTAAATGTATTGGCTACTCCACGTACGGGTTCATGCGCTCTGATTGGCCCAAAGTCAAGTTGTTGGTCACTGATGAGCGTTTGCGATTCTACAAGTAGAAACGGTAGGGTCGTTGCTACCAGGTCAGCACGTAGCAGATACCGCTTTTGTTCTAGCAAGAGAAGGAACGTCCTCCCACTGTGATAAGTACCCTTCAGCATTCTTTCAGCATCCTGTGTGTTTCATGCTTAAAGACACTTGAGTTATTGTAGGACAGATCTGTGAGTTTATCAGCCAAATTTACATTACTGCCCTTCACAGCTGTTTGAGTTAAAGTAGTTGGCTCTCTATTGCTGTCAACACACCTGGGTCTCTGTGTATTGGCTGGCAGAGTGAGATGACTCTATGCTGTTGTTTTGAAGGTGACCCACAACCAGGAGAATGTTGTGGACCTGCAGTGGCTGGATGGGGGCGAGCTGCCCCCAGAGGACCTGGACTCCTTCTCCAGGAACATGGCCTTTCATCTCAAACGCATAGTGGACGAGAGAGACGACCAGCTGGAGGTACATGTCTGAAACATTGGTGCCTTTTTAACTCACCCCACAAGAGAGTACATAAAAGGTTGTCTTAATGAAGAAGGGTGGAAAATTGTTAACAATCTATATAGAGTCTGGATGGTGTCTGTCTGTGCATTTATATGGCATGTGTGTGAGTTGAACCTAGAGCAGTCTGATTAAGCATGGCCCACCCATACAACTGCCATGGCCTGGTAGAGCAGCAGTCCCAGCATTCTATTGGCCAGGGGGGCGGACAGGGGAGGGGGGTGGGGTGATAATGATCTCCAGATCTCCTCTGGAAACCAGACGCTCTTCATTAAAAGCCCATTTCCTTGCATGGCCACTGGGTTATAAACGGAGGAGGGTAGTGGGGTGAACTAAAATGACGATGATGGGAAGATATTGTTTGATTTCCTCTCTTTTTCACAGACCATTTACCCAATGTTTTTTCCCACTCTTATCTTCAAACCCAGCCCAATTCACCTTTAAACCGTAACAGCATTAGGCCAATTAGTACTTGGCTTTTCATTATGTTTGGGGTTTCCATTTAAGTAACTGGTCCCGGTGTCTAGGGACTGCTGCTTCTTCCCTCAGAGGCCCGTCCTAATCGGAGTCATTTCCCTAAGCTCACACCTCCCAGACTGAGCAGACAGAAAAGCAGGGCAGCCTGACGCAACATATGTAGTGCAAACCACACCCTCGGTATACTCAATCTTCAATACCCTGCCTGACAACTACTTTGACCATCAGCAATTTGTTAGATGACTTGGGCCGATCATTTCAAGTAAGGAAGGCGTGACACATGTCTCAGGTATACACTTTGTGTATAAACATGTATATTGAGATGCACCCCTTTTGCCCTCAGAACAGCCTCATTTTGCTGGGGCATGGACTCTACAAGTTGTCAAAAATGTTTCACATGTTGACTCCAATGCTTCCCAAAGTTGTGTCAAGTTGGCTGGATGTCCTTTGGGTGGTGGACCATTCTTGATACACACGGGATCTGTTGAGCGTGAAAAACCCAGTAGCGTTGCAGTTCTTAACACACTGGCTCCTACTACCATACCCCGTTCAAAGGCACTTAAATATTTTGTCTTGCCCTCTGAATGGCACACATCCATGTTTCAATTGTCTTAAGAATCCTTCTTTAACCTGTCTCCTCCCCTTCATCTACACTGATTTGAAGTGGATTTAACAAGTGACATCAATAAGGGATCATAGCTTTCACCTTTATTCACCTGGTCAGTCTATGTCATGGACAGAGCAGGTGTTCCTAATGTGTTGTACACTCGGTGTATATGATGTGTGTAGGATACATGATCATAGCCAAGGTCTGTGAGTTGTGTTGTGTCCTTCCAGACCATCGTGGAGCTGACCCAGGAGAGGGACTGTGGACTGTACTCTCCCCAGCCGTTCTGTGCCCAGTCGCCCAACGACTCGCCCAGCATGCGCCGCACAGAGAGCCGGCAGCACCTGTCTGTGGAGCTGGCCGACGCCAAGGCCAAGATCAGACGTCTGCGCCAGGAGCTGTAAGTTCCCCCGTTGGCCTTTCACCAGCTCTGTACGCACCCCATTGGCCCTTCTGAGTAAGTCTGTAGTGGTAGACTGCAAAATGTCTGTTGGATCTCTAAACACACCATTGGTTCTCACAAGTTGTGTAAGCTTCCTACAGGTATCCTATAAGTACTGTGGGTGTCCCATGTACTGTCTAGCAGAGTGTCTAAATTTGACACTGCATTCAGGCAGTTAACCCACTGTTCCTAGGCTGTCATTGTAAATAAGAATTTGTTCTTAACTGACTTGCCTAGTTAAATAAAGGTCAAATAAAATAAAAAATTCACCTGCTGCTTTCCCAGAACTGTGTGCCATTGGAGCTGGGAGCCGTGACTCAGCTCTCTCTCTGTCTTTTGAGGAGTATCTTGTTCTCTGTTTTCCAGTTCATATAGCACTCTAACGCTGACCGGAGAGAACAGCAAAAGCAGGACACTAATTGCGGAGCTAAAAATCATTACATGTCAGGGGTATTGTTCGAGGAGAAAACATTTCCTGCAGCCTCTCAATAAGACACAAGTGGTTCTATGCTACTGTTTTGGTGTGATAGTGCTCAACCTTTTTGCAGTGTCATAATCAACTTCCTCTTCAGAGTCCATTAGCCTTGGCAGAGACGAAGGCCAGTGGTCAGTTTATGAAAGGGAGGGGTTGTTACGATAAGCTTTCTTTGTTTCAGGGGGAAGTGTTTAAGAATGCACAAACTAAGCTGCTGACTCTGTGGATTCTCTTCATCAAGTCCATCAAAAGATTGAAATGGTTTGTCCAGTAATGCTGTTGGCATTCGAACCAGTTCTGAGGTATCGGGCATTTTACGATGATCATACCTCCAGAAGATATCAGTGAAGCTGCTAGTGTTGTACCCGACTAAAAAATGCACTGAGCTTGTCTGATGCTTTAAGCACACTGAAATAATTAGGACAAATGACTCAAGAGGGAGCCAGACCTCAAGATAACCAGAAGAAAAAACTGTTAGCTCCTTCTGGTGCTGCTGACCTTTGCAGATTCTGAAGCAGCTGGTAATAGGCTACACCAGGGGTCGGAAACCTTTTTCATGTAGAAAATTTACAATTTATCTTACAATTTCTTTCGATCTGCATGCCAGTTATGATTTTCATATGCACAATTCCGTGCATAACGTCTTCTTATCTCCAAATCATTGTTGTGTGGTTAATCTATCTAAATTATTCAAATCTAAAGGTTACTTCTATTGGCATATAGGTAAAAATAATACCCTACAAAGCCAACAAATCAAAACATTGCATGTATAAAATATCCGGATAAAATGAATATCATATGAATCACATTTGCGACCTATGACCTGAAACATTGTATCAACTATCACCTGTGTCCGGCCTGAAGCCTGCACTAGCAAACTTGCAACATTATATAAATTATTTTGGGTCCTCGTTTCCCGTGACACATATGTTTCCACCAAATCAGAGACATTTCAGGGGTTATTGAAAGGGAGGAACTATTGTCATTCTCATAACAGACTTTTGAGGTGAAGAAAATAAATACTTTGAGAAGCTCCACAGCACATTAGCCAAGTGGTGGTGAATTAAGACAATCAAAAATACTATCAGACACATTGGCAGTTATACATTTGGCCTACTTCTATGCGTAGTTAAGACCGCATCCTTACTCAACATAGACAGGAGAGCTCCAAACAAAAGACAAAACTCGCAAATGGAATGAAATAAACCAAAACTTGTTTCTCACAAGTGTAGCATAGGTTGTAAGCCTTGCAAACAACGTGTCCACTCCGACAATGAAAACAGTAAACGACTGTAATATTTACATATTGAATGCATTAACAGAAATTACTGTAACCAAACAAACATTGTAGATTAGAAATGATGGGGATTAACCGTAAATGTAATACTGATGTTTGTAATGGGGAATTGATAGGCACTAACAAAGGACAGACAATTCACACAATGAACGTGCACAAATTGGCATTCTGGAGAGCGATGCACCTCGTGCATCTTAACCACACTCCCCTTCTTCTTGGACTGTGCCATCCCTGCGACCTCCATAATGGATTAGTCCACTGAGACAGGAGCCAAACAGACATAAAACATGTTTTAGATTTGCGACCGCTCCGATAGATCTCGGTCGACCAACAGCCTATCGACCGAACAATGGACCAGTTGACTAAATGGTGTCAGCCATAGAAGCTGCAGACTGCTTCTCTGCAGGAGTACATATAGTTTAGTCTCCTGTGGAGATGATACATAATCACATACTGCTCCTGTCACCCAGGCCAGTTCTGATGCTGTCTCCGACTGATACCGACTCAGATGTCTGGGGATTTGGCCCAGATCAGATGATTCCATGACAGGGCATTATAGTTCTTCTTTATGTGTATTTGACCTACAGAGCACAAAATCTATTGAATTCCACTTCTTTTTCTCCGATTTCTGGTCATTGTACACTGTGAAGCACCAACACTCGAGGGAAAGGGATCATTCTCTGTTAAACCCAATACATAGAGATCCACTGTGTTCTACTGTCTACTGATTGCCAGGGAAGGTCCTCCTGAGGGCACAGTAAAATGACCATGTGACCATAGCTCCGGCAGAATATATTTAGAAAATATGCTTAATTTTCATGTTTTTTAACTTCAGTACAAAACCTGGTGTTAAGAGGAATGCAGGAATAGATTGTGTAGATATAGATGACGATATGATCCCTAAAGACCCAGTCGCAATCTCAATCCTGTCAGGTTCTGTAGAATGATAGTATGGCGCATTGTCTAATGTGAATGGTAGACTGTAAAATGTGAGTAGACCATGGTACCACTGTTGTTAGTGACTCAGAGCTGCTGCAGGCTCAGTGCTGTCACCCACACAGGTTCACAGTGGATGAGCAGCTTTGTGTTGAGCCTAGTCTGTCGTCTACTCTCTTTATTAGGGCCTAAATGAAACTGGGGGAAACACTGAAAGGTGTTGAAAAGTTGTTTTACTGCTGTGGCGAGACTGAATGTCTGATGACATGATCTATTGTGGGATGAGATTAAAGGGCTCCAGACACACAAGGTACACACTGGAAATGTGTGTGTGCGCCCGCGTGCGTGAACCCTGTGCTCACCAAAAGCAGCTGTAGCAACAGCAGCAGAACGTGAGTTTTATTCCACTCTCAAAGCTAGCTGCTCAAGCCTCTGATTTCAACATGCACATCACAGGAAGTGTGGAACAGAACAGTGATAATAATTCCTCCAGCCAATAGCAGACCCAGTAGAGATCACTAATCTGGACCAGGGAGACTGGAAAGCATCTCAGCTCATTTGAGGAATGCACAGTCCTCTTCAAGGCTCTGTGTGGCTTATTCTTCATTCCTCACCGACCGGCAGCCAGCAGGACTGGCCTCCCTCAGCCTCAGCAAGCCCCAACCTGCTCCCAAGCCGAGTCGCTGTCGCATCTAAATAAACAGCAGGAGGCCATACAAATTGCATTTAGGTTGCATTGCCTGTCTATTACGGCGTCACAATAGAGCAAATCCATTAACAGAAGAACCTGATGTTGTGATTTGGGCTCTATTTGCTGCTCATGCTGGGTTGAGGGGGTCTGAAGTCAGTCTAGTCAGAGACATGGGGAAGAAAGGAATATATTGGCATGTTACACAATTAACCAGATGTTATCTGGATTTGCTGGATTATAAAGAGCTGGTGGAACCAAAGCAAGGCAGCTCTACAGTTAGAGATTTGCATGTCATGGAAAGTTGGTTGTGAGGCCATTTGTAGGTTGTTTTTGTGGTCCTACTTTGTATATTTCAGTTGAAATATGTTTGTATCATTTGGTAAATAACCCTATCCCCGGCCCCCGACCCACACACACCCACAAGCAAACCAGCTGACCTGGCCCAGTAAGGAAAGAGGTCCATGGATTCCTTTCTGCTGGGTAAACATCTAAGTAAAAATTCCAGTGTCTCAAGGCAACTTGAGTGGGACAGTTATTTTGTGAGGAATGGTGTTTTTCAAATGCGTACATATGTGAATGTGTTTTACAATGTCTCTCTTTTTTTCTCTTGCACCCCCCTTCTCTCTTACTCGCTCTCTCTCTTCTCCCACCCTTCTCTCTTCTCTCTCTTACTCGCTCTCTCTCTTCTCCCACCCTTCTCTCTTCTCTCTCTTACTCGCTCTCTCTCTTCTTCCACCCTTCTCTCTTCTCTCTCTTACTCGCTCTCTCTCTTCTCCCACCCTTCTCTCTTCTCTCTTACTCGCTCTCTCTCTTCTCCCACCCTTCTCTCTTCTCTCTCTTCTTCTCTTTCTCTCTTCTCTTCCTTCTCTTTCTCTCTTCTCTCTCCTTCTCTCTCTGTCTTCTCCCTCCTCCTCTCTCTGTCTTATCCCACCCTTCTCTCTTCTCCTCCTCTTTCCCTCTTCTCCTCCTTCTCTTTCTCTCTTCTCCCTCCTTCTCTCTCTGTCTTCTCCCCCCTTCTCTCTCTGTCTTCTCCCCCCTTCTCTCTCTGTCTTCTCCCCCCTTCTCTCTCTTCTCCCCCTTCTCTGTCTTCTCCCCCTTCTCTGTCTTCTCCCTCCTTCTGTCTTCTCCCTCCTTCTCTCTCTGTCTTCTCCCCCCTTCTCTCTCTTCTCCCTCCTCTCTCTCTCGTTCTCTCTCTCTTCTCCCCCTTCTCTCTCTCTCTTCTCCCTCTCTTCTCTTCTTCTCTCCTCTCTCTCCAACCCCCCCTCTCTCTCTCTCTCTCTCTCTCTCTCTCTCTCTCTCTCTCTCTCTCTCTCTCTCTCTCTCTCTCTCTCTCTCTCTCTCTCTCTCTCTCTCTCTCTTTCTTTCTTTCTTTCTTTCTTTCTTTCTTTCTTTCTTTCTTTTCTCTCTCTCCTCCCCCTTCTCTCTCACCATATTTTCTCTCTCTCTCTTCTCCCCCCTTTCGCTCTCTCTCGGTTTCTCACGTTTGTCTCTCGATCTCTCTCTTCTCCCCCCCTCGCTTGCTTTCCCTCTCCCCCTGTCTTTCCCCATCTCTCTCTCTCTCTCTCTCTCTCCCCTGTCTCTCTCTCTCTCCCCTGTCTCTCTCTCTCTCTCAGGGAGGAGAAGAGTGAGCAGCTGCTGGACTGCAGACAGGAACTGGACAACATGGAGACTGAAAATAAGAGGGTTCAGCAAGAGGTGCAGGACAAATCTACCTACTACAGAGCCATACAAAACAACTCAATACAGCACAGAGCCATACAAAACAACTCAGTACAGCACAGGGCCATACATAACAACTCAGTACAGCACAGAGCTATACAGAACAACTCAGTACAGCACAGAGCCATACAGAACGACTCAGTACAGCACAGAACTGTATTAAATGGTTACCCAGACTATTTGCATTGCCCCCCCTTTTCTACACTGCTGCTACTCTCTGTTATTATCAATGCATAGTCACTCTAATAATTTTACCTACATGTACATATTACTTCAATTACCTCAACTTACCATTGACTCTGTACCGGTACCTGCTGTATATAGCCTCCACATTGACTGTGTACCGGTACCTGCTGTCTCTCTAAACTCCCTAGAAAGGCCAAAACCTAGGAAGAAACCTAGAGAGGAACTAGGCTATGTGGGGTGGCCAGTCCTCTTCTGGCTGTGCCGGGTGGAGATTATAACAGAACATGGCCAAGATGTTCAAATGTTCATAAATGACCAGCATGGTCGAATAATAATAAGGCAGAACAGTTGAAACTGGAGCAGCAGCACGGCCAGGTGGACTGGGGACAGCAAGGAGTCATCATGTCAGGTAGTCCTGGGGTATGGTCCTAGGGCTCAGGTCCTCCGAGAGAGAGAAAGAAAGAGCGAAAGAGAGAATTAGAGAACGCACACTTAAATTCACACAGGACACCGAATAGGACAGGAGAAGTACTCCAGATATAACAAACTGACCGTAGCCCCCGACACATAAACTACTGCAGCATAAATACTGGAGGCTGAGACAGGAGGGGTCAGGAGACACTGTGGCCCCATCCGAGGACACCCCCGGACAGGGCCAAACAGGAAGGATATAACCCCACCCACTTGTGTGGGTGCCACAGAATGTCAACACTGCTGAGTAAACAGAAGGAGTCAATTACAGCTGATGTCAGACAGAGCTCCCAAACCACATCACATGACTTAGCACTAGCATTACGCCACTTAATACATCAATACACATGATCTGTCTGCCATGAACCAACCTGTCTCTCCTGAACTCCAGCTACACACTACAATATCTGTCTGCCATGAACCAACGTGTCTCTCCTGAACTCCAGCTACACACTACAGTATCTGTCTGCCATGAACCAACGTGTCTCTCCTGAACTCCAGCTACACACTTTCGCACATAAGCGATACACTAACCGTGCTGCTGAGCTATGCCAGGTGTGTCACACAAAGCTGGCCCAGACCACTAGACCAAAGGTCCACCCATGAGACCTCATGTCACCTCTAGTGTCCTGACTGCCCTCAGAGTTATACAACACATCAAACCATTGCCACCACCTTCTGTTTTACTTTCTTAATCATTAGGTTAATGCCCTTAACCAATTAGCGGCTGAGCTATTTATAGCTTGGCTAACCCCTTAGATGTTGTCTTTGTTGTAAACATAATTTGCAGCGTTAGGGAGTAGGGCCCACCACAACAACATGGCAGAGCTGCTTATTATTGTGTGTGTGTGTGTGTGGTCATTTCAAATCCCTCTTCCAGAGAAGATGACTGACTCATTACACTATTGACTAAGAGGAGCTTCAGCCTGCCTCTGTGTATGACTGCCATGTGTGTTTACCTATATGGTGTCCACCTATACAGTCCATGGCGTGTTTGTTTACCAATATGAATTATGCCTGGCGCAATGCATGTATATAGTGGGAGTCCGTGTGAAACAAATATCTTGTATGAGTGTGACACTGACATGTAGTGTTTTGTTTGTCCCCTCCAGAG
Source organism: Oncorhynchus mykiss (assembly GCF_013265735.2). Classification (NCBI taxonomy): domain Eukaryota; kingdom Metazoa; phylum Chordata; class Actinopteri; order Salmoniformes; family Salmonidae; genus Oncorhynchus; species Oncorhynchus mykiss. The sequence goes on from NC_048565.1 coordinate 79,182,524, forward strand.
CCTGCAGTTGTTGTCGGACGCCCGTTCTGCCAGAGCATATCGTGACGAGCTGGACGCTCTGAGGGAGAAGGCCGTCAGAGTGGACAAGCTGGAGAGTGAAGTGGGACGCTACAAGGAGAGGCTCTACGACATTGAGTTCTACAAAGCCAGAGTAGAGGTACGCCAAACAAAGAAATAGCACCCAACAAGCTTGACGTGTCAATGAAGCATTCATTGGGTGTAACATAAATGTATTGACCTGTTGTCTCAATGTTGGTTGAATGCGTGGCAGTGGGGATGGTAGTAGTGATATGGCTGTGGTTGACGTATGTGTGAAATCTGCTGGGTCCTACAGGAGCTGAAGGAGGACAACCAGGTGTTGCTTGAGACCAAGGCCATGCTAGAGGACCAGCTGGAAGGAACCAGGGCTCGCTCTGACAAACTCCACGAGCTGGAGAAAGAGAGCCTGCAGCTCAAATCCAAGATCCACGACATGGAAATGGTAAAGGACAGAGGGAAACTGAGTGTGTTTTGTGTGTGGGATCAGAGGAATCAAACAGACATAGTGATATGACTCATTTTACAAGCTCATTTTTTGGAGCCATCTTGTAGGTCATCTCTGATGAATGCCCATACTATACTGTAAGGCTTAGCTTTTGGGGAGCCGTCTGACAGTGTGTCGTGTGTATGTTGTCTGTCTGTGTGTTTGTTAGGACCGGGACATGGACAGGAAGCGTATTGAGGAGCTGCTAGAGGAGAACCTGGTCCTGGAGATGGCCCAGAAACAGAGCATGGATGAGTCTCTCCACCTGGGGTGGGAACTACAGCAGCTCTCCATGACCCCTGACCTGACAGAGGGTGAGCAGCCTGGAGCAGCAGCCCTCAGCACTGGGGCTCTGGCTCCAACCCTGGCCCTGGCTTTGGTCCTTCATACACACACAACAGATTGGATAGGGTTTATCTACACATGACTAACTCCTGTAATTAATATTCAATGACTCCAAGACCCAGATTAGCACTGGGTGTGGATTTGGAACGATGTTAATGGGGTTAACTGGTCTTGGATCAGGATAAACCCTGTCAGTAACTACAGTTAGGGATATTCCATACTTCCTCTTCCCTTGGGGGACCTCTTACCACTATAACAGAACCTGTAGCATTTGCATACAGTATGTTGTTGTGTGCCTAACCATAGATGGTTTCATTGTGCAGTGCCTCAGAAGTCCCTGGGCCACGAGGTGAATGAGCTGACATCCAGCCGGCTGCTGAAGCTGGAGAAGGAGAACCAGACCCTGCTGAAAACTGTGGAGGAGCTGAGAGGTTCTGCCAGCAAACACGTCCCCGCACGTCTCCTCAAGGCCGACAAGGAGAACCAGAGGCTCACCCAGAGGGTCAGAGCAGCTTCTATACTTGTATAGATTATATACTGAATTCCACTCACTTGCTTCCTGAACATTTCCCCTTCTCTAGCCCACCCAACATGGGCTCCACACTTGTTCCTTGCATCAACAACATAACAATGGCTGTTTGCTCTATACCCCTACAGTAGCATCTTGTTCCAGCCCCCTAGTTTTCATCCCAGGACTTGGCTTTCAGGCCCCTTAGCTCCATGACACCAGAGGGAATTGAAAGAACAGAGTAATTCTTGAAGACCGTTTCCTATTCTCTCTCAGACTTGACACTTGAAGGACACTCCATAAGCTAACTCTCGGTTATTTTCAGACACTTAAGCCTTCTCTGTGCTCTCCGCATAGAATGCATGAAATGTGCCTTTCTCACACAAAGACGAGGTAAGACTGAGTTAGGCAGCACCACCGGATCGGTCTTTATGAGAGCCCATTTTAAAGTGAATCCAAGCAGGAGCTCTTGTACAATAACAGTTTAACTGGCTGTTTGACTGGCTGCCCGTAGATGAGCAATACGTAGGCAGTTTTGAGTTAAGCTGCTTTGACAGAATTAGGTGCTTGTGGGATCTCTATGATATGATTAGTAATAATCAGTCTGCCTTGTGAAGAGTTCACCCTGTAGACCAGCATCCTGTCCGGGGGGTGTACTTGTACATCAAGCTGCCTCACGCTACAGAAACAGGAGATCGGCTCCTATGAGCCGTTCCAGCTTGCACAAACCAAGGCTTGTGCAAGATTCATCAGAAGGGCTTTATATGGACCTGCCTACGAGTCCCTTTAATAAAGGGCATGTATCACAACACTGCCACTGTGACTAGAGAAATATAAATAGCATAATCAGCGTCAATTCAGTTTTATTTTTGCAAAATACATTTTCTTCAATTTAACAGTGACCGAATCCCAATAGAATGGTGCCCAACTGTGATGGGTAATGGTATGGTAGACAAGCACCTGCCTGTACTGCACACTCTCATTGTGTCTGTGATCTAAGTGACTGGGTGTCATGGTAACAGTGTGTGTCCTGTGTGTGCCTGCAGCTGGTGCAGCTGGAGAGTGAGCTGAACACAGAAAGGGAGAGTCTGCACAGTGCAGAGCATCTTGGCACCGACCTGATGAAGGAGAAGGCTCTGCTGGAGAAAACCCTGGAGACGCTGAGGGAGAATTCTGAGAGACAGGTACACACACACACACACACACATGGTGGGTCGAGGGACTGAATTTGTTTTGATCTGGTCTGGTTTCAAGAGTCTCCAAATGACATTACTACCTATGTATCCAGATCAAGTTTTCTTAGGAGATAGCAGTCTTGGTGGTTGCATTCTCCCAACTAGTTGGAGACCTCTGTGTGGCTTGGGGGATAAAGCAGGCAGAGTTTAATGAGGTCACAGGGTGTTTAGATTGATGATGTTTACAGTGAGAAGACATGGATACAAGCCAGATCTCTGGTGAACCTACACTACAGTGTTAAATAGGAAGAAATCAGGACCCTAGGTATAGTCTTCTCAGTTCCCATATTCAGGAAAGACTCAGGGTTCTCTTCATATTAACACCATACTGAAACATGACTTGAGTTGACCTACCATACTGCCACTCTGACGTCCTCTATGTCGTGTCCCAGGTGAAAGGCCTGGAGCAGGAGAATGAGCATCTGACCAATACCGTCTCGTCACTGAGGCAACGCTCCCAGGTGGGTCCTGAGGCGCGGGTCAAAGACGTGGAGAAGGAGAACCGCGTGCTGCACGAGTCCATCCGGGAGACCAGCTCCAAGCTCAACAAGCTGGAGTTTGAGCGTAAGCAGCTGCGTAAGGACCTGGCGGTTTACAAGGAGAAGGGCGAGAGGACAGAGGAGCTGGAGGTGGAGGCGCAGCGGCTGGAGAGGGAGAACGAGGCCCTGCAGAAGCGAGTAGCCAGCCTGGGCATCACCTGTGACAAGGTCTGCCTCTCTGCATGCATTGGTGGCTGTATAGTTCACCTCTAGTTGTCTGTGTACCTGCTGTCTATTCTGTGTCCCCATCATATACAGTAGATGGGACTCTGAATGAGGAGAATTTATTAATTGATACATTTTTCCACATTCTCTCAAATCATCAGGTGGCGTCTCTGGAGAAGGAGAACGCAGAGCTTGAGGCAGAGGGCCGTCGTTTGAAGAAGAACGTGGAAGGCCTGCGGAGCACCTCCTTCCAGCTGGAGGCCCTGGAGAAGGAGAATGCCCAGCTGGACGAGGAGAACCTGAAGCTCCGCAGGGCTGCAGAGGTGCTCCGCTCGGCCGGGAACAAGGCGGCTCAGCTGGAACTGGAGAACCGGGAGCTGGAGAGCGAGAGGAGCCAGCTGAAGAGAAGCCTGGAGCTGCTCAAAGCCTCCTCCAGGAAGACGGAGAGGCTGGAGGTGAGCTACCAGGGCCTGGACATGGAGAACCAGCGGCTGCAGAAATCCCTAGAGAACAGCAGCCGCAAGATCCAGCAGCTAGAGGGGGAGCTGCAGGACGTAGAACAGGAGAACCAGAGTCTGCAGAGGAGCTTGGAGGAACTGAAGATCTCCAGCAAACGTCTGGAGCAGCTGGAGCAGGAGAATAAGACTCTGGAGCAGGAGAGCTCTCAGCTGGAGAAGGACAAGAAGCAGCTGGAGAAGGAAAACAAGAGGCTGAGACAGCAGGCGGAGATCAGGGACTCCAAGCTGGACGAGGACAACCTGAGGATCAGCCACCTGGAGAAGGAGAACCGCTCACTGGGCAAGGAGATGACCTCCTTCAAGGACTCCTGCAACCGCCTTAAAGACCTGGAGAAGGAGAACAAAGAGCTGGTCAAACAGGCCACTATAGATAAGAAGACCCTGGTCACTCTGCGAGAGGTAATGGTGTCGCTACTACCCCAGAGAGGCATGTTGTAATGTTAGGAGATATATTGTAATGCATTGGGTGAATGCCCATAAGGCTTCAAATGTGCATTTAGATGATCGATAAAGTTCTGTTACAGTCATTGCGCCTGCATTATGCACAAAGTAATAGAACCAGAGCACTCTGTCAACACATTTTCAGAAACTTGGAACTCCACTGTGCTCCATAAGATTATATTATTCATTAATAAAGGATTGGGGTGTAGGGATTACAAATGTTAAGTGATTCTGGGTTGGCGTTTGATGTTCCAGGAACTGGTGAGTGAGAAACTGCGGACTCAGCAGATGAACAATGATCTTGAGAAACTGACCCACGAGCTGGAGAAGATAGGCCTTAACAAGGAGAGGTTGCTGCAAGCCGAGCAGAGCTCTGACGACGACAGGTAACACACACACACACACAAACCACTATGCTGCTGTCAAAGGGACCACATCGATGAACGTTCATAGTAGGTACTCTGCCATCAATACACTGTCAAGACCTTGAATTCTTTCCAGGGAAGACCCTTGGTTTTTAATGATTGTGAATGTCCCTTATCTGCAGGTACAAGCTGCTGGAGTTCAAGCTAGAGTCCACTCTCAAGTCTTCTCTGGAGATCAAGGAGGAGAAGATAGCTGCCTTGGAGGCCAGACTGCAGGAGTCCTCTAACCTCAACCAACAACTGCGCCAGGAACTTAAAACTGTTAGTTCCCAAACAATACATTACAACAGTCCAGAAGACCAAAACATTATCCCCGAGAGATTCTGTGTTATGTTCTTTAACACATGACTCAGAGAAACGCTGAAATGCTTCTGAGGCCCTGTATTATGTATTCATTCCTTTTTCATTATGTTATCAATTCCTGAGGCACCAGGAGCCTGGAAAACACAGAGAATAGTCTCCACAGCACGTTTTTCAACTCTGTCACGAAAACTAGAACCCTTGCTGGGGTGCCAGAACAGAGAACAGTATATCTTTGGAAGATTTGGGGGGATGGAGGTTTAACCCTTTGACCTTTCCAGGTGAAGAAGAACTACGAGGCCCTGCGACAGAGGGAGGAGGAGGAGGAGAGGATGGTGCAGAGCTCACCCCCCAGAGGAGGGGACAGGGAGGACTCTCAGGCCGTCAACAAGTGGGAGAAGGAGAGCCACGAGACCACCCGGGAACTGCTCAAGGTCAAAGACCGCCTCATTGAGGTGGAGAGGAACGTGAGTACACTCTATCTAATCAACAACTCAAAACAGCCGTCTTAGATACTGCATGTGACAGTGATGTGTCACTGAAGTGTGAAGGACTCTACATATAAATAATGCCTGTGTATATCTTGTCTGTCTGTCTATACCATCTCCAGAATGCCACCCTCCAGGCAGAGAAGCAGGCCCTGCATACCAACCTGAAGCAGCTAGAGACCCAGAGCAGTAACCTGCAGGCCCAGATTCTGGCTCTGCAGAGACAGACTGCCTCTCTACAGGAGAACAACACCACACTACAGACCCAGAACGCCAAACTACAGGTAAGCCCGGGTTCACTCTGTTGTTCTCTCACTGCTGTGCCCTGAACTCTATTTTCTGGCCTTGTCTACACTGCATCTATAGCCTGTATTGTAGTTTAAACTCTCCCCAAGCGTGTCTCTTCTCTCCACTCTGCCCCGTGGCTAGAGATAATTCCTTTCTCATTGAGCTTTGCTCCATCTATTTTGATGTATTTTTTGTCAGCGGATCAACAAAATCTTGCATTCTGCTGCAAGCCAAAACTAATTACAACTTTGAACATGTCTGTGCTTGTGATTTGTACTGGCAAAAAAACATTTGACCACTGATGTCTATCCAAATCAGACAAGGACATGCAACGTCTCAACCATCAGAGTTGACTAGAAGGACAGGCTGGCTGCGTACACAGTGCCCCCTGTTGTTCAGAAGTGACACCGGTGTCGATTCAAATTATTTTGTGGGGTTCTTACCCTGGTTTTCACATAATCAGTGCATCTAATCTATTGCTATTCCTAGCAGGACATGACAAAAACCTTGAAGAAACTGTTATAGTTAAGGGCATTTTCTGATTGAGTTCAGACTGCTCAGATCGTCCAATCAGAAGTCTTGTTTTCCCCCCTAGGTTGAGAACTCAACGCTGAACTCCCAGAGTGGCGCTCTCATGGCCCAGAATGCCCAACTGGCGACGCAGCAGTCCAGTACGGAGAACGAGAAGGAGGGGGCGATGAGGGACAGGGAAGACCTGAGGTCCACCTATGAGATGCTGCTAAGGGACCATGAGAAACTGGCTGCCCTGCATGAGAGACAGGCCTCCGAGTATGAGGGCCTCATCGGCAAACATGGAGGCCTGAAAAGTTCCCACAAGAGTCTAGAGTCACAGCACAGAGACCTGGAGGACAGGTGGGGTTTCTACTGGCACTGTTATGTGCTTAATGCATACTGTAGCACAGCTGGCCTACCATCACACACTTAACCACACTCATGGCCAAACACACACGTGCACGACAGTCTTATTATGCATTCCACTAAACCATTACACAGCACTCAAGTCAGAGACGCGTGTAAACGCACAGCGGCTGTTCACTAACAGGTAGTACTGTATTTACAGGTATAACCAGCTGCTGTTCACTAACAGGTAGTACTGTATTAACAGGTATAATCAGCTGCTGTTCACTAACAGGTAGTACTGTATTTCCAGGTATAATCAGCTGCTGTTCACTAACAGGTAGTACTGTATTAACAGGTATAATCAGCTGCTGTTCACTAACAGGTAGTACTGTATTTCCAGGTATAACCAGCTGCTGTTCACTAACAGGTAGTACTGTATTTCCAGGTATAATCAGCTGCTGTTCACTAACAGGTAGTACTGTATTTCCAGGTATAACCAGCTGCTGTTCACTAACAGGTAGTACTGTATTTCCAGGTATAACCAGCTGCTGTTCACTAACAGGTAGTACTGTATTTCCAGGTATAACCAGCTGCTGTTCACTAACAGGTAGTACTGTATTTCCAGGTATAACCAGCTGCTGTTCACTAACAGGTAGTACTGTATTTCCAGGTATAACCAGCTGCTGTTCACTAACAGGTAGTACTGTATTTCCAGGTATAATCAGCTGCTGTTCACTAACAGGTAGTACTGTATTTCCAGGTATAACCAGCTGCTGTTCACTAACAGGTAGTACTGTATTTCCAGGTATAACCAGCTGCTGTTCACTAACAGGTAGTACTGTATTTCCAGGTATAACCAGCTGCTGTTCACTAACAGGTAGTACTGTATTTCCAGGTATAATCAGCTGCTGTTCACTAACAGGTAGTACTGTATTTCCAGGTATAATCAGCTGCTGTTCACTAACAGGTAGTACTGTATTTCCAGGTATAACCAGCTGCTGTTCACTAACAGGTAGTACTGTATTTCCAGGTATAACCAGCTGCTGTTCACTAACAGGTAGTACTGTATTTCCAGGTATAATCAGCTGCTGTTCACTAACAGGTAGTACTGTATTTCCAGGTATAACCAGCTGCTGTTCACTAACAGGTAGTACTGTATTTCCAGGTATAACCAGCTGCTGTTCACTAACAGGTAGTACTGTATTTCCAGGTATAACCAGCTGCTGTTCACTAACAGGTAGTACTGTATTTCCAGGTATAATCAGCTGCTGTTCACTAACAGGTAGTACTGTATTTCCAGGTATAATCAGCTGCTGTTCACTAACAGGTAGTACTGTATTTCCAGGTATAACCAGCTGCTGTTCACTAACAGGTAGTACTGTATTTCCAGGTATAACCAGCTGCTGTTCACTAACAGGTAGTACTGTATTTCCAGGTATAATCAGCTGCTGTTCACTAACAGGTAGTACTGTATTTCCAGGTATAACCAGCTGCTGTTCACTAACAGGTAGTACTGTATTTCCAGGTATAACCAGCTGCTGTTCACTAACAGGTAGTACTGTATTTCCAGGTATAATCAGCTGCTGTTCACTAACAGGTAGTACTGTATTTCCAGGTATAATCAGCTGCTGTTCACTAACAGGTAGTACTGTATTTCCAGGTATAACCAGCTGCTGTTCACTAACAGGTAGTACTGTATTTCCAGGTATAATCAGCTGCTGTTCACTAACAGGTAGTACTGTATTTCCAGGTATAACCAGCTGCTGTTCACTAACAGGTAGTACTGTATTTCCAGGTATAACCAGCTGCTGTTCACTAACAGGTAGTACTGTATTTACAGGTATAACCAGCTGCTGTTCACTAACAGGTAGTACTGTATTTCCAGGTATAATCAGCTGCTGTTCACTAACAGGTAGTACTGTATTTCCAGGTATAATCAGCTGCTGTTCACTAACAGGTAGTACTGTATTTCCAGGTATAACCAGCTGCTGTTCACTAACAGGTAGTACTGTATTTCCAGGTATAACCAGCTGCTGTTCACTAACAGGTAGTACTGTATTTCCAGGTATAATCAGCTGCTGTTCACTAACAGGTAGTACTGTATTTCCAGGTATAACCAGCTGCTGTTCACTAACAGGTAGTACTGTATTTCCAGGTATAACCAGCTGCTGTTCACTAACAGGTAGTACTGTATTTCCAGGTATAATCAGCTGCTGTTCACTAACAGGTAGTACTGTATTTCCAGGTATAATCAGCTGCTGTTCACTAACAGGTAGTACTGTATTTCCAGGTATAACCAGCTGCTGTTCACTAACAGGTAGTACTGTATTTCCAGGTATATCCAGCTGCTGTTCACTAACAGGTAGTACTGTATTTACAGGTATATCCAGCTGCTGTTCACTAACAGATGGTACTGTATTCACAGGTATAACCAGCTGCTGTTCACTAACAGGTAGTACTGTATTTCCAGGTATAACCAGCTGCTGTTCACTAACAGGTAGTACTGTATTTCCAGGTATAACCAGCTGCTGTTCACTAACAGATGGTACTGTATTCACAGGTATAACCAGCTGCTGTTCACTAACAGGTAGTACTGTATTTACAGGTATATCCAGCTGCTGTTCACTAACAGGTAGTACTGTATTTCCAGGTATAATCAGCTGCTGTTCACTAACAGGTAGTACTGTATTTCCAGGTATAACCAGCTGCTGTTCACTAACAGGTAGTACTGTATTTCCAGGTATAATCAGCTGCTGTTCACTAACAGGTAGTACTGTATTTACAGGTATATCCAGCTGCTGTTCACTAACAGGTAGTACTGTATTTCCAGGTATAACCAGCTGCTGTTCACTAACAGGTAGTACTGTATTTCCAGGTATAATCAGCTGCTGTTCACTAACAGGTAGTACTGTATTTCCAGGTATATTCAGCTGCTGTTCACTAACAGGTGGTACTGTATTCACAGGTATAATCAGCTGCTGTTCACTAACAGGTAGTACTGTATTTCCAGGTATATCCAGCTGCTGTTCACTAACAGGTGGTACTGTATTCACAGGTATAACCAGCTGCTGAGGCAGAAGGATCAGCTAGAAGAGCTGGAGAAACAGCTGAAGTCAGAGCAAGAGAAGATGCTGTCTGAGAACAAGAGCCACGAGGCCACGGCTGCAGACTACCACAAACTGAAGGAGGAGAATGAAAGGTTAAACTGAATACTGTATGTATAAGGAACCGAGGGGGAGGGGGGTGTGCCCTGAGGTTTACTTTGGGGTGCAAGGGAACATCCCTAAACTGTCAATCCAGCTGAGGAGAAACCTGTGTAACAAGATTTTTTGAGAGCAAGGGAAAAGAAAGTCTGTTTTGAGTGGCAGTATGTAGACATTTTAAGTGGTAGTTTACAATTAGATAACTAACCATTTAGCTGTTATTTTGCTCGTCAATTAGTAAATGGTTTGGTTTGTGGTTTGACCTGTGCCAGGGGCTATGAGTAAAGAATGTGCTGTTTGAAACCCATTCTGATGTTTCTGTGTGTAGGCTGAACATGGCACACCGTCAGCTGGTGAAGGATAATGAGGGCCTGCAGGCCGACCATAAGAACCTGAAGAGCCAGATGAACGGTGCCAAGCTGGAACAGACCCGCATGGAAGCGGAGTTCTCCAAACTCAAAGAGCAGTACCAGCAGCTGGACATCACCTCCACAAAGCTCACTAACCAGTGTGAGGTACGGTTACATACCCCTCAACCCCACTTCTCTACCTCCCACTTACCAACCAGTGAGGTACGGTTACATACCCCTCAACCCCACTTCTCTACCTCCCACTTACCAACCAGTGAGGTACGGTTACATACCCCTCAACCCCACTTCTCTACCTCCCACTCACCAACCAGTGTGAGGTACGGTTACATACCCCTCAACCCCACTTCTCTACCTCCCACTCACCAACCAGTGTGAGGTATGGTTACATACCCCTCAACCCCACTTCTCTACCTCCCACTCACCAACCAGTGTGAGGTACGGTTACATACCCCTCAACCCCACTACTCTACCTCCCACTTACCAACCAGTGTGAGATACGGTTACATACACCTCAACCCCACTACTCTACCCCCCACTTACCAACCAGTGAGGTACGGTTACATACCCCTCAACCCAACTTCTCTACCTCCCACTCACCAACCAGTGAGGTACGGTTACATACCCCTCAACCCCACTACTCTACCCCCCACTTACCAACCAGTGTGAGGTACAGTTACATACCCCTCAACCCAACTTCTCTACCCCCCACTTACCAACCAGTGTGAGGAACTGCAATATCTGCACCCCCTTCCCACAGGCCGACTAGATTGGAATTTGCATGTTCCACATATTTCCCATCTCTATCACAGGAAACTCTTGGTAAATATGCCCCCATGTTATGGAAGTGTTCATAGCTGATATTGGGCCACTATCCTGACATCTGTCTGTTGGAAAGGAAGGCTGATTGAGTAGTTGTGCCTGGGGATACACAGCTGGTTTCTCAACACTGAGCTCTATGAGGCTTAAAGAGTGTCAGACAACAATTCACACACTGCAAAAGGCACAGCCAATGTGCAGTAATACATACAACCATGGAAAAGAAACTTGTAAACTTGCTCAATAAGTATTTCCATTGAAAACGTAGGTAAAAAAAAAAAAGTTTATTTCTCTCTCCCTAGTTGCTGAGTCAGTTGAAAGGGAACCTGGAGGAGGAGAACCGTCACCTGCTGGACCAGATCCAGACCCTGATGCTGCAGAACCGCACCCTGCTAGAACAGACCATGGAGAGCAAGGACCTGTTCCACGTAGAACAGAGACAGTACATGTGAGAGATGACCCCCACTATTACATTTTGATAATCTGTAACCGGTGTCAAACATGTCAACAGGAGAAATGTCTGTTTCTTGGCTATGTAGCTAGATGTCATTAGTCCCTGACCCTAACTGGTCTAGATGTCATTAGTCCCTGACCCTAACTGGTCTAGATGTCATTAGTCCCTGACCCTAACTGGTCTAGATGTCGTTAGTCCCTGACCCTAACTGGTCTAGATGTCATTAGTCCCTGACGCTAACTGGTCTAGATGTCATTAGTCCCTGACCCTAACTGGTCTAGATGTCATTAGTCCCTGACCCTAACTGGTCTAGATGTCATTAGTCCCTGACCCTAACTGGTCTAGATGTCGTTAGTCCCTGACCCTAACTGGTCTAGATGTCATTAGTCCCTGACGCTAACTGGTCTAGATGTCATTAGTCCCTGACCCTAACTGGTCTAGATGTCATTAGTCCCTGACCCTAACTGGTCTAGATGTCATTTGTCCCTGACCCTAACTGGTCTAGATGTCATTTGTCCCTGACCCTAACTGGTCTAGATGTCATTTGTCCCTGACGCTAACTGGTCTAGATGTCATTTGTCCCTGACGCTAACTGGTCTAGATGTCATTTGTCCCTAACTGGTCTAGATGTCATTAGTCCCTGACCCTAACTGGTCTAGATGTCATTTGTCCCTGACCCTAACTGGTCTAGATGTCATTTGTCCCTGACCCTAACTGGTCTAGATGTCATTTGTCCCTGACCCTAACTGGTCTAGATGTCATTAGTCCCTGACCCTAACTGGTCTAGATGTCATTTGTCCCTGACCCTAACTGGTCTAGATGTCATTAGTCCCTGACCCTAACTGGTGTAGATGTAATTTGTCCCTGACGCTAACTGGTCTAGATGTCATTTGTCCCTGACGCTAACTGGTCTAGATGTCATTAGTCCCTGACCCTAACTGGTGTAGATGTCATTTGTCCCTGACGCTAACTGGTCTAGATGTCATTTGTCCCTGACGCTAACTGGTCTAGATGTCATTTGTCCCTGACGCTAACTGGTCTTTCCCTCCTTCACAGAGACAAGCTGAACGAGTTGAGGAGACAGAAGGAGAAGCTGGAGGAGAAGATCATGGATCAGTACAAGTTCTACGACCCCTCACCTCCACGGAGGTAAGTAGCTAGGAGGAATCCACTCACTGCTGTCACTGTGGGTGGTGCTGTGGCCAGACTTGGGAATGCTGCAGTACATCATGTCCATAGGTATCTGTATACTATCTGTCATAGTAAACAGCTGGCTGAGACAAAGCAGACATCCCCCACATGAAAATTAAATGTATAACTGCAGTACATTGCTGCAGTCGTCTGGTTAGGGTTCATTCTAGTACCTAATCGACTGCACTATACCTAACCATTCAGTTCGGATTCATTTCCGTGCCTGACTAAATGCAGATGGTTTACATCTGAACCTAACCAACCCCTGCATATGGTTGAAATGTCTACCTAACCAGGCAGCTCTGGTTTATATTTATGCCTAACCAACATCATCATAGCTGTAAATTATGGCTGTCTCTGGGGAATTGGTATGCTGTGGTTTACAAGAACACCCCAGATGCTGGAAAACCCCTGGTTCAATAGGCATGAAATGGGAAAATAAACTAAATGCATTCCCTTCATTTCAAAACATGTCCCCCCCTTTTCCTTCCAACTGAATACTAGCCAGAATAAAATAATTTACCTCAAATAACAATAACTCCTCCCCCATCTCTCTCCTTCCTCTCTCTCCCCTTTCTCTCTCCCCTTTCTCTCTCCCCTTTCTCTCTCCCTCCCTCATCTCTCCCTCCCCTCTCACTCTCACTCCCCTCCCCTCTCTCGTGTCAGACGGGGGAATTGGATCACCCTGAAGATGAAGAAGCTGATCAAGCCGAGGAGTCGGGAGAGGATGCGTTCCCTGACACTGACTCCCACACGCTCCGAGTCCAGCGAGGGCTTCCTGGGGCTTCCTCTGGACAGCCAGGACTCCTCCTCCATAGGCTCTGGCTCCAACTCCCTGGACGACACGCTGACACACAAGAGGAGCAGCAGTGAGTTGACACACTCTCAGGCCTGCATGGAATATTCCCTACTGAACAGATCAAATCCAGCCTTATTTGAAGTGCAATTAAAACACATCAGTATACGTTACAGTAAAATAAACACAATAGAAGGAAGCAATAGACCGATCCTGACCAGGCAGCCTGGGACTAGGTCTTCCTCTCTCAGTACAACTGACCAGAGGGACTGACACACAGGAAGAAGGACTAGATCACATGTTAGATAAAAGACCCAGGAAGCAGAGCACATATATTGTATTAATAAATACATGCAGGGTTGGACACAGGAAAGGCAGACACAGGAAATATGATCCACAGAGAGACCAAAGGACACTGGGTCAGACAGGAAAGTACACTCTGACACTAGAACATGAGAGGGTCATATTCAGGAAATGAAGAATGAGCAGGGTCAGATTCAGGAAATGAAGAATCAGCAGGGTCAGATTCAGGAAATGAAGAATCATCAGGGTCAGATTCAGGAAGTGAAGAATGAACAGGGTCAGATTCAGGAAATTAAGAATGAGCAGGGTCAGATTCAGGAAATTAAGAATGAGCAGGGTCAGATTCAGGAAATGAAGAATGAGCAGGGTCAGATTCAGGAAATGAAGAATGAACAGGGTCAGATTCAGGAAATGAAGAATGAGCAGGGTCAGATTCAGGAAATTAAGAATGAGCAGGGTCAGATTCAGGAAATGAAGAATGAGCAGGGTCAGATTCAGGAAATGAAGAATGAGCAGGGTCAGATTCAGGAAATTAAGAATGAGCCGGGTCAGATTCAGGAAATTAAGAATGAGCCGGGTCAGATTCAGGAAATGAAGAATGAGCAGGGTCAGATTCAGGAAATGAAGAATGAGCAGGGTCAGATTCAGTAAATGAAGTATGAGCAGGGGTCAGTTGCAGACGGTGAGGCTTGCCGGGCTGGAGACTCCAGGACAGTAGATGCTTGTTGCTGTGTGGTGGTTGGTTGTGTGGACCTAACGCTTGCGATGCTTGTTTTTCTCTCTCTGTGCAAAAGGGAAGAGAGACTCTCAGAGAGTGCAGCATTCCCATGTGCAGGGTAACCAGGGTAACCAGGGTTCCTCTAATGGTATGCTAAGAGGGGAGGGCTGGGCGCGGCTTGTAGTCGAGCTGTCCTGTCACTCAGGGCATGTCAACGTGTCATGACTCATCCTTCAGTCAATGTCCATACCTATTAAAAGGTGCAATGCATTATGGGTCACCTGTGCTCAATGCACCAGCTATTAACACATGTTTTGTCTTCAACTATACTAAAGACAACCTTTTATGCAACCATTTGATTTGTCTTTGAATAGCTCTAATAAATAACGTTTAAGTAATACACACGCAATATGAGATATGTCTAAAAAAGACTGAAGTTCCACTTCTTTATTTCTGTGAAATGCAGACAGTCTGGAGCTGGAAATCTAAAATGGTGTCTCTGTATAGTCAGTGTCCCAGATTCTTATGTTTCCCTGTGAATACTCCTTTCACTGCAGTGCCACTCCTTGCCTCATCGTTTTACCTCCTAATTGCACCCTTTAATAAACATCATCCTGTGTGTGTGTGTGTGTGTGTGTGTGTGTGTGTGTGTGTGTGTGTGTGTGTGTGTGTGTGTGTGCTGGCAGCCTGATGTCTTCTATGTAACAACCCTCTTCACAGCCATCCCACCGAGCTGGTGTTTTGTGTATGAATTTGTTTGAACAGTCAGTGAGTGTTAGTGTGTGTGTGCTCATTTGCATGTAAGCGTTTCCCTTGCGTAACTGTGTGTTTGTTTTCGGTCCCAGCTGGGTCTTCAGGGCACTACCCTGGTTCTCTCCCCCTGGTTCTGTCCCCCTGGTTCTCAGCATTAACAGCCATCTGTTTTTCCCTCCTTTCTGTTCCTCTCCATCTCCCCTGGTCTTTCTGTTTCTCCCCCCTCTGCTTTGGCTGTAAACTGACAGCTCTGAAAAGGTTGCCCTTTATGAGGACCAGATCGAAGGAGAAAGACAAAGAGAAGGCCATCTACCGCCGGTCCATGTGTAAGACCTCCAATAGCCCACCCAGCGTCCTACCATCTCCCTCTATCGCTCCACCTCCTCTGGCCTGCGCCTGCCTCCCTCCATCGCTCCACCTCCTCTGGCCTGCGCCTGCCTCCCTCCATCTCCTAGAGTCTCCTCTCATAGCTCCTAGCTGGTGTCTTTCCTTCCATTCTAGGAATACTAAACTCAAACACTACTACTCCCTAATAGTAGCTGCATCTATCTTAACACATGTTGTGTTTGGGTTAGATTTGTGTACAGTCAAAGCAATGACATACAAGAACTAACATATGTAGATATTAGAACAAACTAACACTCTCTTCAGTGATTAAGGACACTAATGTGAGTTAATGTGATTGTAGAGGATTGAGGTGTTCTGTGAACTGTAGGGTTTTTTCTGTAGTTCTTTTCGCTGTAGTGTTGTGATATCTGTAGATGAGCTGTAGTTTATTTTTAGTCCAGGTCTAGTGTGTGTATATGTGTGTGACAGTGCAGTCGCGAGGAACTGTATGCCATTCCACTTTTCTCTACTGTACCGTACTGTATAGTGTGGTGTGACCTGCACTGTGTGACTCTGGCCCCATCTATATATCTCTGCCTGTGGTGTGAGTGCAGCCTGCCGTCTCACCCCTCTCTCACTACAGTGCTGATGCAGGCATGGCTTGGCAGAACCATACTGTGCGCTCTCTTTCTCTCTCTCTCTCTTTCTCTCTCTCTCTTTCTCTCTCTCTCTCTCTGCCACGATGTAGGATTTCAAATGGAGCCTTCCATTGATTTCTTTATCTTTTTCTCTCTTTTCCTATCTTGTATTTTCTTTCTTTCTCTCTCATTTTCTCTATCATTCCCTGTCTTCTCTTTTATCTTTCACTCTCTCTGCTATTTTTATTGAGTCTTTTTTCAGTTTGGCTGCATTTCAGCTCTTTTGCATGCTTTGCCAACATGGGCTTGCCGACACTGACTGTGTCACATCTCTGAATGCTGCTGCTCTGATTCTTAGCAGCCACTGCATGCTTAGCCTAACGCTGCTCCCTGTGCCCTGCCTCTGGGGCCAGTCAGCCCACCACATAAGAGTAGGAGGTATCGGCTAATTGATCTTCATCTCCAACCCAGCTATGAACGACTTGCTACAGACCATGGCGCTGGCGGGGGGTCAGTGGGCAGGCAGCACAGAGAACCTGGAGGCGCCCGTCGAGACCAACGGGGGCAGCGGTGCCCGGCGAATGAAAGGGCTGGGTTCCATGGCCTACTCCACCAACGCTATCAACTACGCCACACTCACCCTGCCTTCAGGCAGCAGGGCCAAGAGGAGCCTGAAGATCAAAGGTAGAGACTACAGGACCGCTAGTCTATCCCCCCTTCCTCTGTGTGGTCATCTGAACTATCATCTAGGGAAAGGGGATACCTAGTCAGTTGCACAACTGAATGCATTCAACCAAAATGTGTCTTCCGCATTTAACCCAACCCCTCTGAATCAGAGATGTGAGGGTGCTGCCTTAAACGACGTCCACGTCATCAGCCCCTGGGGAGAAGTTGTTGTTAGGGGTTAACTGCCTTGCTCTTGGGCAGAACGGCAAATGTGTCCACCTTGCCAGCTCGGGGATTCAAACCAGCGACCTTTCGGTTACTGGCCCAATGCCCTTAACCTGTGTATTTACTGTAGTAGAAAGATCTGCCGATCTTTGTGTGTTTCAGAAGCAAGTCATTAATTATTTTCATTTTTTTCATACTCTAGCTTTCAGAAGATTGGCTGACTGATTGGCTGAGTCAGACTTTGCTTCCCATAAGCCCTATTCTCCTGTAGTCTCTCCATCCCTCCAATCATAACTCATATTTCCTTATCTCTTTGTCTTTCTTCCAGACAACGCTTCCTGTGAAGATGTTCCAGCATCCTCAGACGACCCCATTGGGGTCAAAGGGAAAGGTAAAATAACTGTTGACCGCAAGAACAGAAACTCCCATTACTATTGTATACCACCAGTTTACTACTGGAATGAAATATCAAATGGCCCCAGAAAAAGTCCCTGTTTTAAAAAGCCCTACAGTAAGTGTAAATGTTGTGCCACTATGATGTAAAGATAGCCCACTAACGTTAGCTAGAAGCTTGGCCCATGTCTCTGCATTTCAGTTTGCTACCATTAGAAAGGGATTCAGCCAAGATGTTATCATTAACCGCAAACTCCACCTAACAAATGGTCTTAAGCTGCCTGCCTCCATTAGCTGGTAGATCAGGTTTTCTGCCTACTCCATATCCCCACTCACACACATATAACACACACACACAGGTTATCTCTATTTCCTGTTCACTCTTGGCTAGCTAAAATGCCCTCCCACTGACATGTACATTGTGTAATACAGTAATTATATTTGTTGTTTTTTTTAGTTGCATGAATTTCACAAGGACAGTCTGTTTCACTTACACTCTGTTACATTAATGTTCTGGAATGTTTGTGAGCTAACTAATATAATGGAAGATAGTTTAGGACAATTTAGTATTTCCTAAACTGAGCGTAACTAGCAGTAGCTCAGTATTAGTGAACTGCACTACTGTAGCCCAGTGTAGTGTCTAATATCTGTGGGAGCAGGTTAACCCAGGCAGTTGTGTGTGTTGAATGTGCCAGGCATGCAGGTCTTTAACAGTACTCAGGCTCTCACCCTCTATTCTCAACCCATTCACTATGTGCAGAGTCCCCGGTAGCATCTGTTGGAAGTCACACATCTGTCTAAGACCACTAAAAGTACCACTTTACTCAAGATCGCTACCACTATAAATGATTACCGGTCACATACCTGCTGACATCACTTTCCCAAACCTGAACCATCCTGAAGACCACTAATAACAGCAACAACACTATCAGTTTGCATCCCACACACCTGTCCTCTAGTATAATCCTCCTCTCCCTCCCCTTCAGTCACCTGAGCCCCTCCCCTGTTGGCCTCTGGGTCTTGTCAATCACAAGGCTCCTTTCCTCCAATCAGGTTTTACAATAGGTCCTTCCTCTTGAATGATTACTCCCTTCAAGTATGTGTGCCCCTCCCTCCCCACTCCCTTTGTGTGATTGGGCATGTTGTTGGAGTAGCATGGCACCATGCCACCCTTCCTGCATGCACCATCTGCTGCCATGTGTGACGTGCTCTCTCAAACTCTGTGCCCTCGTCTCCCTACCAGCCTCCAGACCCTCCAGCCTCCATAGTATCAAGACCATCAGTAGTAATAGCAATAATAACTCCCACTTCTCTCCACTCCAGACCAAAGGTACAGTCACACACCCCCTCTCTCCCACGCTCCTCTATACCATACCTTTGTTGATTCACACACACAATAGATTAAAACAATAAGAAACAGAAGGAGAAAATGAGTATAGAACTTTTCGGAATTGCTTCTTCTCATAGTCTGAGGTATGTTCTGGAAGGGTCCAGGCTAGGTTTAGCATATTTTGTATTTATTTGCTGTGTCACAAAAAAGCAGGTTCCAGAGCTATGTTCCTGAGCTATGTTCCTGAGCTATGTTCCTGAGCTATGTTCTTGAGCTATGTTCCTGAGCTATGCTTTATATTCAGGGCCTGTCATCACCTTGGGGTGATACTCTAATGTTAGTACTTGAGTTAGTCATACGCCGTTAGAACAGAACTCACCTACAGTACTGCTTCTCTTCAGGCACGTTGAACGGAAACCTCAGCAGGCCCCACAGTGAGAGCAGTGGGGAGTTCAGTCTCAGTCTGGACCAGGAGGAGTGGTCCAGCGGGAGCAGCCCTGTCCAGCAGCCCCTGTCCCGCTCCTCTCACCAGAGCCCCATGCTGCTGCGGAGGTCCCTGGACCCCCAGGCCGCCCAGGCCAGGAAGAAGACGAGCAACTCCTTGGGCAGCGCCAGTGAAGTGGTCTCTCTACAGCAGTTCCTAGAGGAGAGCACCGACCCTGCAGAGGTGACAGCCTGGAACACACAGCAACACTATATTACAACACTGTACTATACAATTTTGGGATAGGAGTACTGTGTTATTCATAGGCTTCAGATGTGCTATGATAAGAAACAAGTGGAAGTTATTTCACCAATCAAGTCTGCTATAAAGCCCAGGTAATGTCATGGTATGGCAACTTGAATGTCTCCTCTCCATCTCCAGTCTGGCAGCCAAGAGAATCTGACCGTTGAGTCTCCCCGCCTCTCTGGAGGCGCTGAGCATGTGCAGAGGGACCGGGCTGAGCGAGGCTCCACCTCCTGCACCGGCACTAAGGGGCGGGGCATCCTGCGCTCAGCCAGTGGGAAGGCAGCGCCAGTGCACTCAGACAGCCGCCCCCCAAGGGGTGGCCAACCAGGTCGTCCCAGTCTACGGAAGGCAGAGAGTACGCGTGTGAAGGGCACGGTCCAGCCCCGGGTCAGCCTCTCCTCCCAGAGTAAAGCCATGTCTGTGTCTGAGCGTCTGGACATCTCCTCCACCTCCTTCTCCACGCTGCCCCGGGCCAGCAGCGTCATCTCCACAGCTGAGGGCTCCACGCGTCGGACCAGCATACACGACCTGCTGTCCAAAGACGCCCGGCAGCCCGTGTCTGTGGACCACTCACCCTCCTCAAAGGCCTCGCCTCGCGCCTCCACCACGCCCAGTGAGTACCCCCCAACCAGTAACCCCTCACAACACCCCAATCACCAGTCCATCCCCCTAGACCCAGCCCTCGTGCCCCTGTCCCTGCCCAAGTCAGTCAGTATGCCCTGCACGGGCAGTCAGCAACCCCCCAATAGTAAGGAAACTGATCTCTCTAGCCTGGAGTCCTTCTTTGGAAAGTCCTTCACAGTAGAGTCAGTGTTTATGGACTCCATCTTCAGCGAGCCAACCTTCACAGGGGCCAAGAGCCACACCTTCCTCTCCCTCAACACCTCCCTGGTCAGTAACATCAGTGGTCCCCCAGGCAAAACACACCCCCAGCCCAACTCTGTTCAAACTGCCCAGAACCAACCAAATGGGCAAAAGCCCTGCCCACCTGACCAGAATGGGGAACAGGAGGTAATTGACACCAATCATGTGCTCGATGCTGACCAATCCCCATCCCAACCCCTTAGCCCAGAGGACCAACAATCATTGTGGTATGAGTATGGCTGTGTCTGAATGTGTGGCGCCCTGGTCAGCTACTGATCTGGGACCTGCATAAGGACCAGTGATGGTGGGGGAGAAAGAAGGAACTCTGCATGCTTTATCAACGCACTATCATACTATGTTTTCTGTTGCGCTTTCGTGTTTTCATGGCTGATTTGTAAATCACAATTCCTCACCTCTGGTTTGGTCTATCTCTTTGTCTTGTGGAAGTGGGGTTCTCTGGATGTCTTTGCTTCAATGGTCCGTTCACACTATTCATTAATCAAACCTCTTGTTTGGCTCACATTTTAAAGCTATTACATGACTGCATTATGGGGGACATGAATAGCTGTTCTTGTTATTTTAATCAACATTTACCATTTATTTTCCAATCACAAATGCATCTTCAGGAAACATGTTGCAAAGCTACATTAACTATCATTTGGACATTCAGTTCATCTTTTCTTTTTAAATCTCCATGTCAGAGGTCCTCCAGAGTTAACATGGAGCTCTGTATGAGGCTGGTAGAACATGTCCCATGATAGGCTGTCTGAGGACCACATTAACTGCCAATAAGCTCTATTTATGGATCTATTTATGAATCTAGCCCTTCAGAGGAAAGAGCTACTATCTTTAACAGGAAACCAGTTTCTCGTCTATTAATGTGAGATAATAGATTGTTTCCCTTTTTTTCTTATTGGGTGTTTGGTATGTGGGAGAATACTGTCCTCTCTAAAGTACTGTATCGCATTTCATTACCAGTCTGATTCTACTGTATCGACCTCGATGCATATTCACTGAACTGCATGGCTTTATTCTGTCTTGGTTTGTTCTGGACCTCTCATTTTGATTGTTGTGATCAAAATGGTTTTGTCTTTTTCTTTGGTGTGTTTGTGTTTTGTGCATATGACACGTTTTGTCTGTTCCATTTAATTTTCTGAACAAATCCTTCTCAATTGGGGTTAAGGGATGGTTTTGGAAGAAACGTCATTCACTAAATGATTTGAGAGGAAATGTAAGTTGTAGAGAGAATGTTGCCTTCCTAGTGTTAGTGGTGAGAGAAATTTGCAAGTGAGACGAATGTGATTGTCAGATTATTTTGTGAATGAAGGTTCTTCTACTCTTGGTTGTCATGGTATTGGATCTGGGGAAGGTGTTGTGAGAATGCTCACGGCCACAATACAAATTCCAATAGCACAATAACTTGTTTTAGGTTATGTATTATTGTAGACTGACTGGGTACACCTTGTACAAACGTATATTATGAACCATATGAAGTTATATTCAAGGGCAGAAAGCACTCCTTTATGCACCAGTAGTAGGAGTAGTGATGTCGTTGGTAGTTTAGATGTATTTATTTCTGCTTCGTGATGTATTTACCATTTTGAAATAGTTTTATCGTATTTATCTTGTGTGTATAAACCATTAACTGCAGCCTTTATTCAGATGGAATATAACATGCTTTTGTTCTGCAGATGTGGAAGTGTTACAAGAGCGCAGAAAGTCAAAAAGCGGAACTGGGGAGCAACAAAGCTCCTAAACATTAATGATGAGCTCAAGTGGTGAGTGCTGCTCTCCAAGTCCAACAGGGAGATGGGGGGGGGGGGCTCCATGGTAACCCAAAGTGGTGTAACAGATGTCCCATCCTGGACATGCTTGCTAATGCTACGCTGGTGTGTATTTGTCGTCCCCCCTGGCCTGGCTGGTGCCACCCGGTAAAGGGCACATGAATGGACCGTCTGCATGGCGTCTGGTGGAACACGCTTTGCCCATTTATGTGCCCAATCCCTAATAACAGGAGGACCTGTCTGTCCTGCTACACGTACATGCACCCCCTCCCTCCCTCCCTGCTCCTCAGTGATACTGTGTGTCCATAGCTGGCTTTTCTTATAACTTTTTTCTGTTCATATTCAGGAAAAAGCACCGGTGGCTCTATACAAGGTTGTGGTCCCTTTGCGAGCTTATCTATCTGCAGTACTGCATGGCTTTGGTGTCGTGCAGCTGAAACCCCTCCCCTTACCCTGACTGTCGATGCATGTAGACCGCTTTCCTGTGCGTCCATATCTACATGTTCATCTTCTTCTCTGTCATTTCTGCCTCTAACTTTTTTCTGTCCGCTTCTCTTCTTCTCTTTCACTCTGTCTGCCTCCAGCTCAGAGGAAAGTGACCTTCAAGCTGTCTGTTTGACTTTGAAGCCTTTAAAAGTTGGTCTACTTAGATGGTCTTCAGTGAGAAAAGCTTGTAAAAACAACAACATTTAAATCAATTTCAAGAATGCTTCAATAGAGAAAAGTAAACTTCCTCTCTTTTTTCCTTGAATCAAGGAAACAAAACTCATAAAGGGACATTTCTAAAATGTTAAATTTCATATTCATAATCTCCAGCAACCACCCGAACATCAACATATGGGAAAATGGCGCGTTTCTATGTTTTGTAGTAAAAAACAGAGGAAGATATGTTTCCAATTATATCATTGTTGTGCATTGTGTGATTTTTAACCAATTATGAGTAGGTATTGCTTGCTAATTGGTTGATGTTGTTGGAAAATATATTTTTTACTGCAAAACATAAATGCACCTTTTTTTACATATGTTGATGTTGGGGTGGTGCTGGAGGTGATGAATATGAAGTAGAAACATGTTGAAATTTCCCTTTAAGACATATAGGTAACTGCCAAAATAAAAGAAATGCCAACAAAGTGTCTTAATAGGGCGTTGGGCCACCCAGAACAGCTTCAATGCGCCTTGTCATATATTCTACAAGTGTCTGGAACTCTATTGGAGGGATGCGACACCTTTCTTCCACAAGAAATTCCATCATTTTGTGTTTTGTTGATGGTGGTGAAAAACGCTGTCTCAGACACCACTCCAGAATCTCCCATAAGTGTTCAATTGGGTTGAGATCTGGTGACTGAGACAGCCATGACATATGGGTTGAGATCTGGTGACTGAGACAGCCATGAGATATGGTTTATATCGTTTTCATGCTCATCAGACCATTCAGTGACCAATCGTGCCCTGTGGAGGGAAATAGGGCCCGTTTGTTTCGCATGGCCCGGTACGCCGGGTGGGTGTAGATTTCACTTAAGGACCAATGGGAGCACCGGGCCATGCAAAATTCTCAGAATAGATGTGTATGTATTGGTGTTTACCTTGCCCTCTAAGGGGTTGAGAGGACCTAAACCATGGCAGGAAAATGCTCCCCACACCATAACAGTGCTGTGAGAACCCTCATTTACTCAAGTTTCTCCTTTATTTTGGCAGTTACCAGTATGTGGTGACAATTGTTTTTCTAAAATGGACTTTCTGGCAAATTTTTACCTTTTTATTTAACTAGACAAGTCAGTTAAGAACAATTTCTTATTTTCAATGACGGCATAGGAACAGTGGGTTAACTGCCTTGTTCAGGGGCAGAACGACAGATTTTTACCTTGTCAGCTCGGGGATTCGATCATGCAACCTTTCGGTTACTAGTCCAACGCTCGAACCACTAGGCTAACTGCTATGGTGACAGGCTGCTAATGTTCACTCTACACGGACCTACACTTGGTGCCAATGTTCACGCAAAGCCAAATGGGTGAGCTTAAACTAGACCCTGGGGACTCCACGTTGTCCTCTGTGTGACTTTGAATCAGCTGGACTTTTGCAGTCTGCCATTTGATGTTAATGATACTCTTTGTAAATGAGCATGCACATGCAACATCTTTCTACTGTGGAACAGCTGACGTCTACTTTCAGCAATATGCACCGGAAATAAACTGCATGTGGACACAGAACAACAAGGTCAACCACAATCTGCATGGAGCAATCAATCAACACGCTTTCCTCCCAATCAGAATGGACTATGTTTTAAGTTGTGTTCCTCTGAAATGCCAAAATGACTATCGCAGGAAGCCATGCCATCTGTTTGATTGACAGCCAATCCAATCAAGATAAAGGCTGTGTGAGCTGAATGGCACAGCGTATATGTGTACAGTGCTGTCAGATTACCGTGTCTGTGATGATGACCTAGTGTCCACTTCCTCCACTTTTACATAAATCCATTTGATGTAATGAAGACTCCTGTGTGTCATTTCATCTTCACTGCCCACAGCGTCAAGTCTTCATCTCATAAAGGACTGTCAAGTGTCATCTATTCTTTGTCTGATGAATAATAACTTGAATAATTTGTTGTTGGGATATTGGATGAAAGTAATATCATGATTTCTACAGACAGATTGATGTAATGCCCATTTAAATATTATATATGCCTGCACTGTTTATTCTGCTTTATTGAACATTTTTAGATCCGAACCGGATCTTTGTCAGGGCGGTGAATTGGGAGCAAATACAGTGTGAAGACCTTCCTGTTCTTTACATGTGTTCTTTATTAGCCCAGCACCTAAGTTAAGGATGTGCCTAGAAAGATAGCATATAATCCCAGACGATATGAGTGGGGAATCAATGTTTCATCATCTGCTTTATTACACTGCAGTATTTAGTATCAAAACAGTGTAAATGACTAGATCTCGCAGAGGGAGATACAATGCAAACGCCATAAATCACTACTACATTGTCTTTCAACCATGTACATGATATAACCAACTATCTACTGGTCTCTTGACCATAGAAAACAAGGACTCTCCATCCCTTGTTCTGTCCCAAATGTTTGACTATTATTTTTTATTTTTTTTTACAATAATGGACATTTCTTGATAACCCGAAGTACAGGCACAAAGGTAAATAACTTTTAAATAAATCATTGTACCAAGCCAAAGCACAGCCTGACAGGATAGTAAGTATATTAATTTCAAGGTATTTACTAGTCAAAGCTCTGAAGAACTGGCTCATGTCCTGTCTCCTTTAAAAACTTCAAGAGATCCTCTGGCTTTAGTCCCATAGAGCCAGCATTGGTCATGGGATGGAAGTAAACTCGCTCATGGCCTCCGTTGACCAGGTCGCTGTCCAGGACAACCTTGACGCTCTGGTCCTTATCGCAGAAGAGTGCCAGGGCAGTGGCACAGCCTTGGCCCACCTTCAGTTTCTCCAACATGGCTGCCTCCTCAGCAAAGCGGAGGTTGCCGCTACCCAAGCCTAGCTTCTTAGCCAGGTCGTTGAGGTTGACTGGACGGTCATGGCGGACAGAGACTAGCCACAGGCCCTTCTTCTTCTTGTCTTTCAGGAAGAGGTTCTTAGTAACTGCTCCACTGAGGTCTTGCAGGTGAGGCATCATCTCTTCCACAGTGAATACCTAAGGGAGAAAGTGTCAGAGGACATGTTACTTTGGTATCTGATGTCTAAAATGGCTCCCTCTCGTTTCATCTACTCTGAAATGGAAGGTCTGGACAAGTACAATTTCCAGTAGGCATCTATCCTACTGTTTTCAACTAGACTGGTAACAGATCAACACCGGAGAGACGACAACTGAAATTAATTGCAATCCTACCAAAAATCAGAAGGAACAATTCACTGAATAGTACAAGAGAACATATGATCTATTAAAAGTCTCATGCGGGATAATTGTCCCGTTTTCTACCTGTAAGATCTACACATCGAATAAGCACCAGTACTAAAATGAACATGGCTTGCCTATAGATGTATATAGGATGAGTCATCGTGCGACACCTAGTTGTGGTTGTAAAAGGGAACACAAAATAAAGCCCAGTAAAAGTGTCAATTATTTTTCAAAATAACAAAACAATGCACGGCTAAATTCTTATTCTATGAGCGATGGTGGGGATGTGCATTTGTTCTCCAATCCAGTGCATTGAAGTATTATTCAACAACTCACTGGACCACCTTAGTTTAGCTAACGTTAGCTAGCTTGCTAACGTTATTGGTTCTTACCGGTGGATGGTCTACGCAGACCGTCTGGATATTCAGACTTTCCAAATACTTAACCAACTCAGTCCGGAGATCAGGTGTTGCCATTGTTAATTTGAAGAAAAAATAAACGCTATTCAGACAAATCGGAACACTCCAACGTAGCATACACTTCCTCAGTCGCGACTCATTCCACAAACCTGTATTTACATAACTGCGCAAGCGCAAACGAACGAATGAACAAACCCAGTCAATGGAGAATTGTGTTTCATGGTTTGTAGATGTGTCACCCATTAGTGATTTTCAGTAGTTGCGACTCAATTCTTAAGTTCCATTGTATTAGAATATAATTAAAAGCCGCCCATGGGTAAATTATTTCCTTTAAGTGATGAATACAATTGCATCAATACAAAGCAGTAGTTAAGAGTTACCTTAAAAAAAAGATCCGTTCAAAACCAATGGGGACCACACAAATGCCGCGTTTACATGTCAGTTTTCAACGAGAGCACGAACGTAAATGCCGTCAGCCGGCACACTTAAAATATTTCAACTTGCCGTAGCGTTCTGTCGGGTGTTGATTTGCACTTTTTACTTAAATCCCCAGAGCAACTCAGTCGTGCTGTCACCAGCTCTCTTCCTTTCTTGTCCCACTACGTGGACGGGTATGACGATTTTTGTGCCCCTCTGCTAAATGAAGCACGAGCCATGTGGAACATTCAGTGACAACTGACAAGTCGCATTGTAAAAATCAATAGTTTTACAATGCCCATTTTATTTGAAATAATGTTCCAAGCCTAAAAAGACAATTTAATTTGTAGCCCTGCTAATAATAACCCTATGAAAATGTCTAAATTGGAAACCAGTCTGTCTATCCATTGTGGGTAAAAATATAAGAATCAAGCCATCACAGTGATTGGTAAAAACATTTTATTTACTCCAGTCCAATAGATTACTTGTCCTCAGGCTTGTTGAAGCAGTAGGTGAGGCAGCACTTTCCACAGTAGTGCCTATCAAAGTGGCTGGCCATGAACACGCCAGCGCCACACTCATCAGCTGGGCACTCACGACGCAGACGGTGGATCTTGCCATTTTCGTCAACCTGGGGAAACACAATGGAAGCCATAAGTACAGCAATGGAACACAAGACAGTGGCTGTGTTCAGTAGGATACAACATAGCAAAGGGTTTGCATTTTTTTTAAAGTGCTATTTTTATGACAGGCCTCATTGATGAGGAATTCTTGACACCACAGGAAGTCTGAATGTTCATTTTAAATTTTGGCCAAAAATGTCCTTGGTTATTAGACAAGTTTGGGTAGCAGTATGTCCCCAGTTTCATTCAGCTTGAAAACAAATCAAATAACAACCATCTACAAAACAATAGTTGGCTCCAATCACTAGAGATATGGTAGTGGTCACAGCCAATACAGCCTACTACCAAAATGCATATAATTAATTGAATCTAGCTGAAATCCACAAAAAAAGTTAATGCCTTACCTTGTAGTACTTGAGAACTGCGAGTTTGACCTTCTTCCTCTTGTGCTTGTTCTTCTTGGGAGTGGTGTAGGACTTCTTCTTCCTCTTCTTGGCACCCCCACGCAGTCTCAGCACCAAGTGCAGAGTGGACTCCTGCAGGAAAAAGCAACAGTTCAGCCAAACAGACAACATATGTTGAATGACTTCAGTGGTCAAAACTGCATATGACAAAATAATAATAAAAAAACACTTTTGACTGTATGATGGTGAGGAGAAACTCCCAAATAAACTAAGGTTATTCACCAGTCACAGAATTAACAAAATCACCCAGAAACAAAAAAGCAGTACAATGCTGGGAAACAATTAATTATCTAACCTGCCACCAAAAATAACTCCCGATGGCAATAATGTTGCATTAACATGAATTGGTATACTTTGAACATTAACTGAATATTCAGCACACCTCTTAAATGTGATCAGATAAATGTAACCAAAAAAGCATCTTAGTGGGCCTTAGGAGGTTAAGGGGGAGACAGGTAGCCTAGTGGCTAGATCGAATCCCTGAGCTGACAAGGTAAAAAAAAAGATAGGTCGTTCTGCCATTGAATAAGGAAGTTAACCCACTGTTCTAAGGCCGTCATTGTAATTAAGAATGTTCTTAACTGACATGCCTAGTTAAAAATATGTTATTTTTTAAGAGGCTGAAAATCAGACCCAACAACACCCAGACCTGACCTATAATATAGTTAAATTAGTTAGCCGAGCTGACCTGGTCATTTCCACATGTATACGCAGGGCCATGCTATATATATATATATATATATATATATATATATATATATATAAAAAAGACTAGAACCGAGAGAAAAAATAATAATTCCACCAAGTTGCTCTTCTGGTTACTGAATACATCTATAGCTTTTAGCATATTTAAGGCCTAGCCAAAATATATGTAAAGCAGTGGCCAGGTCCATTCAGGCCCACCAGCTGTACTTACACCTGATGGCTATAGAACAGAACCCAACCAGAGTCCCAAGTCAGGTAAACATATGGAGACCTCTGAGAAACCCTGGTCTAAGGGAATTGTGTTGGCACTTAGTTGATGTAATCTACTTCCTGCAACACATTTACTAAGGTGTAGTATTGTCAAATGTTTAGGGAGGCTAAAATGTTCTCACCTTCTGAATGTTGTAGTCAGACAGTGTGCGTCCATCCTCCAGCTGCTTACCAGCGAAGATCAACCTCTGCTGATCAGGAGGGATACCTAGAGGGGGACCAGAGTTCAGTCTTTGACAGCCAACGTCAGTGCTCTCTTATATTCAATTCAACGGATGACGAGGATGAAAAATTAATGTAATTACCTTCTTTGTCTTGAATCTTAGCTTTGACATTTTCAATGGTATCTGAAGGCTCAACCTGGAAATAAGAGAACCTGTCAGTTTTTAAAACAGTAACGTGGCTAACAAGACTTCCCAGGATATTGATTAACGTCAACTTGTTACCAGCCAAACGTCAAGAACAAATATCACTTATCAAATGATAAGTTACATGTTAAAATATAGTTCAATTAGTTAGCCAAGCTGACCTGGTCATTTCCACGTGTATACGCAGGGCCATGCTATCAAAATGTAGCTAGCTAACGTTACTGTAACATTAGCCAACTAGCTAACGTAGCAGTTCAGAATTTAAAAAAAATCTAAGCTCACAGGTTGGCTATTTGCGGCTAATTCCAATAAAAATGAGTTGACTTACAAATGTATAAGGCTGATTGATTACTGAAATTACGCACTCTAGAATACTTTATTTTTTAAATCATGTACACATGCTCCGCTAGTAGAGGAAAGAAGCCCTCCATCACAACTTGTGACACAAGCCCCAAGTACCCACCTCGAGGGTTATAGTCTTCCCCGTGAGGGTTTTGACAAAAATCTGCATCTTGGCGTTCAATCCACCTGCACATATGAACGATAGCGTTGTATTTATAACTATTTCAGATTTAACACAGTATACAATGTCGTTATTATGGTAAATAATGGCCTAAAACAGAGAGCACGATCTTACCACAGGTCTCCTGCTAATGGCGGATCATGAGAAGAGGTCTTTCGACGCGTGCGACGGGGTTTTCGGGGCTCGTCTGCAGGGAGTAGGTGTGAAATAAGATGCCTGTTCAAAAAAGCTCTCTCAGTAAAGTTTATTTACATAACGCTTATTTTCACCTTAACATATGTTGTTTCGTTTTTATCTGAAAATATGATTAGTTTTGATCGTTTTTTTTGTTGTTGTCGATGTTATAACTACATTACCCAACATACCCTGGAGATGTCCATAGCAACCTTCCTGTTTATCTTTTGGACATTTATCTGCAATATTTCTCCGTGTTGGAGAAATGAAACCATGCTCTAAGCAGCAATTGAAAAACATAAGAAAATCATGTCTGGGGCTGGAAACTTACATCACTCCGCAGAAGAATCTGAAAGAAGAACATTGCCACCTATCAAATCTGCCAGTGACAAGTATTTCCTAGAATCTCTTGGTGAATACATTCAACATGAGATGGAACGTCTGATGTGTCCAGACGAGGGACCTGATGAGCAACGTTACATCATTTACAGTTCTGCATTTGATAAGGTATCAACATGAACCACCATACCCTTTCGCCTTGTTTCAGCATCATCACTCAATCGTTTTTTTAGGCCTACACACGTGAACTGATCAGAATGCCTAGGCTAACTTGTTGCGTTGTAACTATGCCTGTCTCTTGCTTGTTTGATTTTCTCAGGTAATTGAGTATGCAACTGCATACAAAACCATTCTCACTTCCATCAAGAAAGAGTATGATGAGTTTGTCTGTGCCATAAAGAAGAGTGAGTGTGATGCCAAGTTAGCACATGGAAAACTGAAGGCCATGGTGGCCCAGCCCACCTCCCTTATGTACTGTAAGAGAAGAGCTGTCCAGCTTCAGGAAAGGCAAGAGAATCACTACCATTTTTCAACATGGCACAATGCGGCCCCAGAGTATAGTATATCATCCATGCCTAAACCTTGTTTTGTCCCGTTCTAGGATTGCTATCATTCAGAGAGACACTGCAGAGTTGCAGGCTGAGTTAAATAGACTACAGGAGTCAAGGAGAGACAAGAGACCCTCATTGCGTCAGAAGACCTCAGACAGCAAGACATTACGGCCCGTTGGGCAAATTCCAGGCATGGCCCGACATTGCTGAACTCATTGTGCCGTTTTGTATTGTCATAACATTATAATGGCTGTATGTTTACCCAAGTACATACAGTGCCTTGCGAAAGTATTCGGCCCCCTTGAACTTTGCGACCTTTTGCCACATTTCAGGCTTCAAACATAAAGATATAAAACTGTATTTTTTTGTGAAGAATCAACAACAAGTGGGACACAATCATGAAGTGGAACGACATTTATTGGATATTTCAAACTTTTTTAACAAATCAAAAACTGAAAAATTGGGCGTGCAAAATTATTCAGCCCATTTACTTTCAGTGCAGCAAACTCTCTCCAGAAGTTCAGTGAGGATCTCTGAATGATCCAATGTTGACCTAAATGACTAATGATGATAAATACAATCCACCTGTGTGTAATCAAGTCTCCGTATAAATGCACCTGCACTGTGATAGTCTCAGAGGTCCGTTAAAAGCGCAGAGGGCATCATGAAGAACAAGGAACACACCAGGCAGGTCCGAGATACTGTTGTGAAGAAGTTTAAAGCCGGATTTGGATACAAAAAGATTTCCCAAGCTTTAAACATCCCAAGGAGCACTGTGCAAGCGATAATATTGAAATGGAAGGAGTATCAGACTACTGCAAATCTACCAAGACCTGGCCGTCCCTCTAAACTTTCAGCTCATACAAGGAGAAGATTGATCAGAGATGCAGCCAAGAGGCCCATGATCACTCTGGATGAACTGCAGAGATCTACAGCTGAGGTGGGAGA
This sequence comes from Oncorhynchus mykiss, assembly GCF_013265735.2. Lineage (NCBI taxonomy): Eukaryota > Metazoa > Chordata > Actinopteri > Salmoniformes > Salmonidae > Oncorhynchus > Oncorhynchus mykiss. Next base: position 79,214,388 of record NC_048565.1, read on the forward strand.
CTCTGTCCATAGGACAACAATCAGTCGTATATTGCACAAATCTGGCCTTTATGGAAGAGTGGCAAGAAGAAAGCCATTTCTTAAAGATATCCATAAAAAGTGTTGTTTAAAGTTTGCCACAAGCCACCTGGGAGACACACCAAACATGTGGAAGAAGGTGCTCTGGTCAGATGAAACCCAAATTGAACTTTTTGGCAACAATGCAAAACGTTATGTTTGGCGTAAAAGCAACACAGCTGAACACACCATCCCCACTGTCAAACATGGTGGTGGCAGCATCATGGTTTGGGCCTGCTTTTCTTCAGCAGGGACAGGGAAGATGGTTAAAATTGATGGGAAGATGGATGGAGCCAAATACAGGACCATTCTGGAAGAAAACCTGATGGAGTCTGCAAAAGACCTGAGACTGGGACGGAGATTTGTCTTCCAACAAGACAATGATCCAAAACATAAAGCAAAATCTACAATGGAATGGTTCAAAAATAAACATATCCAGGTGTTAGAATGGCCAAGTCAAAGTCCAGACCTGAATCCAATCGAGAATCTGTGGAAAGAACTGAAAACTGCTGTTCACAAATGCTCTCCATCCAACCTCACTGAGCTCGAGATGTTTTGCAAGGAGGAATGGGGAAAAAATTTCAGTCTCTCGATGTGCAAAACTGATAGAGACATACCCCAAGCAAAAGGTGGCGCTACAAAGTATTAACTTAAGGGGGCTGAATAATTTTGCACGCCCAATTTTTCAGTTTTTGATTTGTTAAAAAAGTTTGAAATATCCAATAAATGTCGTTCCACTTCATGATTGTGTCCCACTTGTTGTTGATTCTTCACAAAAAAATACAGTTTTATATCTTTATGTTTGAAGCCTGAAATGTGGCAAAAGGTCGCAAAGTTCAAGGGGGCCGAATACTTTCGCAAGGCACTGTATTGTCATGTGTCATGTCATGTCAATATGTCATTCATGAGCGGTGCTTACAGTATAGTTTTTTCCAGGTCTGACATTTGATGAGTCGATGAACCCAGCAGCTCTGGCAAAGCATTTGGAGTACCTTGAGCGAAAGCGAGCCGACCTGCAGATAAAGAGGAAGAGCCAGTATGTATCTGTTTCTGTCAAGGATGACCTGGACAATAAAATGCGATCCGCCCTGGACCAGAGGGATGAGCTGGCAGTGGAGAATGAGAGACTCCAACTCCGGTGAGACTGTGTCTCACTTTGCTCAAGACTCACTGGCACAAGTGGCTATAGAATACCATTGAAGACGCCTATGTTGTTGCTAAAGTTATCGGTTCTTCTGGTTTTCTAGATACAAAAAGATGAAGTTTCTGAATGACTCCCTCATGACATGGGAAAAGACAGGAAAAGAAGTCACTCTACTGGAGTTCATAACATCAAAACTGGAGAATATATTTGATCTGAAAAGTATTTTACACTTCCACTTTAGCATACAAGTGTATGTTAGTATTATTGACACTGACAGTGAATTAAGTTCTAGTCAGGGATAATGTAGCCTAGCTTTTTGTGTGTTATAACCTATTTGTCTTCTACTTATGATGCGGCAGGCCTATAAACCTCACGAGAGCTTTTGTGTGTTTTTTAACTATGATAAGGCTCATGATACAGCAGCAGTAAAGTGATATGATTTTCATTTTAGTGAGCGACACTGATTTCCTTGGCATTAGTGCAGTAGTGTTTGAAGAGGATGATCCCAGCAAGGTCAATGAATCGGAGCTCTTGGTGGATTACATTGAAAGGTACTTCAGTTCTTTTCCGAGTTCTAGTACTATGCTCTCAACCAATGCATACTGTATGTATAGATCATTCCTCTATGTGTTGTGTCTCCCTGCAGGTTCATTGACCTATTTGAGGGGGGTGAGTATGAGGCAGCTGCTTTCCATGCTGCCAAATCCCCTCATGGAGTTTTGAGAAACATGGAGACAATGGAAAGGTTCAAAGGTGGAAAATCTTTATTTTCTATCTTATACAGACGTCCTATAGTGTTGTGGTCGCTATACACACATCATGTGGGTCATTGTGGTCTCAACCATAAAGTAACTCTGCATCTTGTACAGGCATACAGCACATAAATCAAATTTAATTTGTCATGTGCCAAATACAAGAGATGTAGGCCTTACCGTGAAATGCTTACTTTTACAAGCCCTTAACAAGAAATAGAGTCAGGAAAATGTTTACAAAATAAAATGATGTAAAAATAAAAAGTAACAACGTAGAATTACATAATAATAACGGGGCTATATACAGGGGGCCTGGTACAGAGTAAATGTGCGGGGGTACAGGTTAGTCGAGGTAATTTGTACATGTAGGTAGGGGTATATAGAGCATATAAGTCTGTATGAACTGTTTTCAACCTATGTCATCTTTGTTTCCCCTCTAGCGGTCACAGTGTACCAGGGCCAGGGGGAACTGCCCCCTCTGCTTCTCTTCTTCCAGGCACTCATGATCTCGGTGCATGCTGGGAAACAGCTGCCTGGGGAGACCCTGTCAGTGGAGGGGGTCCGGTGTGCCATGCAGCTCAACTATGTAGAACTGGTCACACACTGGGTAACCCAGAAGAGGTCAGCATATCAGAGTGTATAAATAATATGAGCGTTAGGGGTTATGAGTCTTTTTGTTGTACGGTTTGAATGGTATAGCTGGGCATGGTTGTAGCAATCACAATATAAGATATATAGGTATTGTGTTTAGAGCTCTTTGTTATTGAGTCTATGTCGGGTTACAGCTTTCTCCATACCCTTCTCAGGCTAACATACAGCGAGGCTCTGGGGGATGTGATCTGTGAGCATGGAGACAGGAAGCCGCGGATGGCCGACACATGCTTGGCTCTGGCCCACATCGTCTACAAGGCCTGCGGCGTGCTCAGGAAGGCCGCACTGAGCATGTGCAAGAGAGGCATGACCAGCAGTACTATGGAGTTTATCTATCAAAGCAAAGGCTTTACTGCAGGTGGGAAACACTCATTTACAGATACTATTCACACACATCCTATGTAGTAAATGTGTGAGTGACTCAGTGTGTGTGTATTGTTCTCTGTGTGTATGTTTGTGCGCAGGTGACTGTCTGTTTGTGCTGAAGGGTTGTCCCAGTCTGGCTCTTCTCCAGGCGTTGACTCAGGAGTACCAGGGCCAGCCTGCAGTGCTTTCTTTGGGCTTTGCCTGCCATGCTCTGCTCAACTCTGATCTGGAGGACCTGGCACTGCAGATGGTGGAGAAAACACATTCAAGTGGGCAAGGTAGTTAGGCTATACCCACCCACCAATCAGCAGGGCAACCACACATGGTCGCGCACACACATACACAAGTTGAGTTGACTAGTGGTGCTGTCATTTTCAGGTACTTTGGAGAAGGTGATTCTGGATGATACTGGGTGTTCTGCAGAGAACTGGGGTGAGATAGCAGGTTGCTGTGGCCAGAAGAACAAGCCTTTACTGGCCAAGGAGATCCTCTCCATTCTGCTGTCTCAGTCAGGGGCCATGCGCCTCTCCCCTGGCATGGAGAGCTCCAGGTTGATGCAGCATGTGTTCATGTAGAGAGACAGCCACTAGAGGGTGCCCATGGGACAGATCTGCACCACCAATCCAAGAGGCCTCCCACCATGGCAAGCCCATTCATAACTCACTGCATCATACTGCTCACTGCTTACAGAGAGAAATGCAGTCATCCACACTGGTCCTCCAGATCATTAAATCATTTCAATGTGATTTGACTTTGATTAATATCACAAGTGTCAAGTTCCATCTTTATCAGAAAGCACAAAGCATTGCCATGTTATTAAATTGATATCAATTGAACATTGTCAAACGTCACTTAATAGTTGGTTTATTATTTATTCCTCAATATAATTGACTCTTAACTAGACTCAGAATTTCAAACAGTTTAAACTTCATCTAAGAAAATTATCACTACGTGTTTAGATTTGGATCAATGGCATCTCCGACATCCAACATAATTCATGGTGACAAGCTCTACAGAATATTGAATTTCCCTGTAATAAATTCCCCATTTCCTGCCTCCAGAACACCACTGACTATCCCCACAGAGGTAAGACCTGATTGTCGCTCCCTGAGAGGCGTGCTATTACCTATATACACTATCACCAGAAATACGAGGAGGACACAATGGTAGATAGAACAGTAGCTCACTAACCTTCCACTCACACAGTGGACCCATTGTCCCAGACAGTGCAGGGCCAGTCTCAGTCACCCTGCCATATTAGAGTGAATGAAGCTTCCACACAGCACAAACAACACCCACCATCAATAAACACAGCCTCCAGTTTCCTCTGTCTCTGCCTAGGAGACATGAAGCCACACTGAGCTAACTGTGTGTCTATGATTCCCACAGTTAATCAATTCCGCTCATGTCTGGGGCCGCGTTTCAGTGTATATCTGTTTGATCCGTTAATGGGTTAGTGAATGGACGTGTGTAGTTGATGGCCTTATATGTCATACTAATTTAAACTCGGAACCGATCAACTGTGATATTGAAAGCAGGGCTCTTATAGAGACTTGTATTCATACACATTGTGTACATTTAGCATCAGTGTTGTGATTATCAATATACTGTTATTGATGCTGGTATCTCTCCAGGCACTAGAGCTGTTTAGCCCCCACAATCTGTGCTGTTAGCTCTTTGAACATCACTACTTGTAGTGTTAGCACAATGATACTAGCACTGTGTTGTCAGACGGCAGACTGGAGGCAGCTGGTATCCAAGGGAGACGGAGAGAGGAAAAAAGAGGGGGTTGGCAATATGTGAGGCAAAGATGGAGAGAGAGTAAGACTGACATGCTGGTATAGCATCTCTATTACAGAGAGGAAGGAGAAGAGACATTGTGTAGGGGAAAACAAGGAACAAAGTGAGAAACAGGGAAAGTGTGAAAATCAGAAAATGGTAGCGGGGGGTGAGAGATTATGCTGAATCAGCTCTTCATGGCGCCATCCCTGCTGCTGTTATTGATCTCCCGCAGTAAGAGGAGCTGGAGCTGGCCTGGCCTGCTGATGGCCCCACTGCATGAAACAGCTCCCCAGACACCCTACCTCCCTGCCCCCTCACCCACCAGCTCACAAAGAACCCTAGTGCCCTGCCCTGAGGCCTACCTCAGCCCTGAATCTCTGTGTCAAGGGTAAAAGGTGTTGAGTTCTGCCTCCTCACATCTCTTGTTTTCTATGCTAAAACTATTATCAACAAGAAAAAGCCTTGCAATCCATCTTCCCTAAACGATGCACTCAAGAGTTGTGTTTTACAAACTGCCTATTAGTCAGGTTTCAGTTTATGACAGGATGTAACAGGATGCACTTAGTGTCCTTGGATAGCACTTCTGGAAGATGTAGAAATATTGATGGTAGTTTTTGCTAGTATCATATTGTCTTGAATGGTCCTTTAAATAGGTTTTTGCCTGCACCATCCTCCCTGTCAGAACCTGTTTAACAGCTCAGGATTTTTCCTCTGTATTCCAGCCCCAGTGTGTTTCTCATCTCCCAGAGTGTGGCACAGATAAGGGCCCTCTCCTCAGTCCAGCAACGTAATGTGAACTGACAGCCGTGTCTAGCTCACACAGCCTCTGGTCTAGATAGAGCTCAGTACAGCAGACCAGCAAAAATAGAGAGCAAGGGGGGCGTTGGCCCTCATGTTTCACATCCAGACAGTGTCCACAGTGGTTTGACTTACTTCTAGGCCTTTGTTTGATAGAGCAATGTTAGTGGTATACATGGTTTTAAAAGGAATGTAGTCAGGATTAAATAGCTGTGTCAAGCCTTCTATTTCTGATCCGTGATTGAGCAGACTGTTGCACATTTGTACTGGGGTGGGAAGGGGAATCTTTGGAATAAACAGCGCCTCTCTCACACTTTGTATTGATGTCTCCTGGCTTGACTGTGTATATTTAGCCACTGTGGTAGTGCCCTGTCCATTTTGTTGATATTTCCATGGATTAAAGCAGTGCCACATTAGGTTTGCAATGGGGATGGAAAATAGTCCATTGATTTCCAGCATGTCAGATGGGCAGAGAGAGAGAGAGTGCTTTGTTGTGCAGCTGTCTTTATTATATTGGCAGCAAATATCTCCTCTCCAGGGTTAGTTTATGTGACATACTCTGTAAACAGACTGGGGTCGAAGGGGGTCGGAGAGGGGTCATTCACATAAAAGAAAAACAATGTTTGGAACAGGATCAAGAGGAAATATCTAATTTTGCCATATCACTGATGAAACTCTTGGATTGTTAAACCTGATAACCGCCAGCTCTAAAACTTTCTGTTCTGTCCAATGCATTTCTCCATCTTCAGTGTGTGGCTGGGTTTCTGTGTCAGAGAGAAGAGATCTATCTGCCTTGTAATTACATTCTGTGTTTAATCTCCAGGGAATGGGAGCCAACCAGGAGGCCTGGGCTACAGAATTAAGGCTTCAAAGACGATTTTCAATGAATCATCACTCTGCTAGTCCTAGCACGCCTAAAAAAAACTAATTAGAGACATGGGGAATTTGCATATATGAATCATAATCTCCAATTAAGGGGTGAAAACAGTAGCCTTTGTTTTGTGTCCCAGAGGAGACGGGGACATGTTACGTAAGTGTTTCCTCTTTCAATTAACACTGGCCTGCTCCAATCACAACAGGAACAGCATGTTTTTAGGACAGTATATCGATGTACCTCCTGTATACAGCCATTTTGGGCTTCCACCCTGAGAGGGGACTGCTTGTTTTCATTGGGGTTGATTAATCATGCTATAAACATCTTTAGGGTGTTGTATGTAGATTCTGTTTGGCAGAATGGATGTTTGGCAGAATCTTTCATTTTTCAAGTTGCTCGCCCACTGCCTTGGTCGGTCAGTATAAAGATGCTCGTCAACACAATCTTTTAGGTTTTTAAGAATGTCTTGTTCTTAAGATAACCAATTAATAATGTAGAAAATTGGATGAGGTAACCTATTCAAAACAATAAAAAAATGTGTCAAAAAACCGTTACCCCGACAGCCTTCACTTTCCATCAGCATTCAAATGGAAGTTGTTTTTCTCATCAAGTGATGATTCTGTCTTAACATGCCTCATCACTTCCTCACTCTCCTGCATAAATGAACAAGGAAGTATGGGATCCGTTTGCTACATGATATCCTCCCACTGCCAACAATTTTCAAAGCTGAATGTGCATGTGAATCAATTACTTAGGCTGACTTCATACATACCATAGATCAGGGGTTCTCAAACTCGGTCCTGGCCTCCCCTGGGGCACGTTTAGTTTTTTCACTAGCACTACAATGGTGGTTCAAATAATCAAAGCTTGATTATGAGTTGGTTATTTGAATAAGCTGTATAGTTCTAGGACAACTGTAACAATTGTCGTTGGGAGAAAGAGAAGAGGACCAAAGTGCAGCGTGGTACGTTTGGTCAGGGCGTGAGTTGGGGTAGGCGTGAGGGCGTGAGTTGGGGTGTATTTCTGTGTTTGGTCTGGTATAGTTCCCAATCAGAGGCAGCTGTTTATCGTTGTCTCTGATTGAGAACCATACTTAGGCAGCCTGTTTTCCCACTGATTTGTGGGTAGTTATTTTCTGTTTAGTGTTTTTGTTGCACCTTTCAGAACTGTTTTGTTTTAGTCGTGGTTTCGCCTTTGTTAGTTTTGTGTCTGGTTTAATAAATATAACATGAACACTTACCACGCTGCGCGTTGGTCCGATCCATCCTATTCCTCCTCAGAAAAGGAAGACAATCGTTACAGCAACAAACAAACAAACGTGCACCCAGGGGGCCCAGGACCGAGTCTGGAAAACCCTGCCTTAGATGACGATGTTAATGGTCTTGTCTAATGATTAAAAGTTCATGAAAAGTGCTGCTCACTGGGGGTCATACATGTGGTTATACTGGTAGTTTTACAGATGTATAATCATTGGTCTGTGCTGCGTCTACCTCGTGTTGCCTCAGAAGGTTGTCAGACTGTTTACTGCATCCTATCACAGGTTTCACTTGGCAAGCAGCCTGCTCAATGCAGCAGCCAGTGTTCATGGATTATGGGTATTCTGCAGTTTGGTTGGAGAGACACTAGGCCAAAAAATATTGATGAGGTAATTCAAGGCATTTACCACTGACCTTCAGTCCCTTGTTCACACACACACACACACACATTACAATCGTCAATCACTTCCTCTGTCATGAACATAGCATTCTGTCATATTTGCTGTCTCATGCACTCAGCCTTTATTTCACACTTCTGGAGGAGTCATACCACTGCCCCTCCTTCTTTGTCGATCTCTCTCACAACCACACATAGACACACCTACAGGATAAAGCTTTAGAGTCTCAGTCTCATTGCTGAGAACAGAAACGGAAAACTGTCTAACATCAACTGCAACAGAAAACTGGGTCAAATTCATCTCTCTATCAAATAAGAAAATCTACTTGAGTGAAATGTTCTTCAAGCAAAGGCCTCCTATTACTGTGTTTGCTTTTAATCATATAATTGTTCCAAATATTGACAAACGCTAAATAAAATGAAATGTCAAAGAGACACACAGAGCATTCTTACTCATCAGATGCCATTGAAGAAGCTATGATAAGTGAACATTCCAGACATTTCTGACTGAATACCAGCGTGTCTGTGTTATCAGAGCTATTGTGAGAGTTGGACAGGTTGAGTTAATTCTGGTTCTTCACCAAGGAGTCCAACAATCGGGTGAATCCAGTTCTCCCTCCTGTAGGGAAGCCATGTGATAAGAAATTGAGCTTCTGTAATTAGGCCTCTTATGTGGGCCACTTCTGCAGACTCATCAATAAAACAACATGTTAGTGTTGCTATACCGCTCTAGCTGGAGCAGAAACAGACCATAACATCATCTGTGCCATGATCCTCTCCCAAAACAAACCAAAACAACAGTGAAAGTGAATGCACAGTGCCCGTCTTTAATCTACTCAAACACTAGTGTCATGAGTATACGTACATTATGTATTATATTGAGCTGGTGTCCAATATTCTTTTGTATCAGCTTGTGTTCCTTATATGTTCACATTTATTCACCCTGAGCTGTTTAAATGCCATATTATTTCCTTTCTCTGTGTTTTATTTCTGTAATCTTCATGGTCAGGCTCCAAGATGGCTATCTCTATATATCAGGGAGGTATGACTAAGCTGTGTGAGTCTGCTGATGACTGATGACTTCACCTCTAAAGCCACTCCAGGCCATAGTTTATAACAATGATGTAAAATACTGTGACAAAGATATTCACAGGAGATGGAGTCACACCGGATGAAGGTCTTTTGCAACCACCAACACATGTCCAACAAGCTGAGTGGTTACCAGGCAACATTACTAAGCAGAACAACTGCCATCCTCCCACTTTTCTATTCACATTCCTTGAATGCAGCTATGGATTAAACAAACCTTTTACTTGTAAACACATCTCTCATTTTCAATGAAAGTTTGACACCCTAGTCCTGCCTATGCCAGAGTTTGTCGGACAGAAGGAGATGCCACATGCCTGTCCCATTTAAAACAAAGGCTCAAGTCTAGCCATGCCAATGGTGCTGACACCCCACTCTCTCACACCTGTTCTAATGAGGATTACCCCCTTATGCTGCAATGCCAGGGCAATGCCTCTCTTCAGCCTCCATGCCTGCCCTAACATGAATCTGCACATTACCATTCAGGCAAAGGGTCATATCACAGGGCAGGGTCGTATTCAAGGTCATAAGACCCATATGAGTAATTGTTTATGTTTGCCCTGCCTTGAGGCATGATTACATATTCCACGTAGATTACAACTGTGTTCCCTTCAAAGGAACTGCACACAAACCTCTATATTACTACTCATTATTCCCATATCTACAGTTGAAGTTGGAAGTTTACATACACTTAGGTTGTAGTCATTAAAACTAGTTTTTCAACCACTCCACAAATGTATTGTTAACAAACTATAGTTTTGGCAAGTCGGTTAGGACATCTACTTTGTGCATGATACAAGTCATTTTTCCAACAATTGTTTACAGACAGATTATTTCACTTATAATTCACTGTATCACAATTCCAGTGGGTGAGAAGTTTACATGCACTAAATTGGAAAATTCCAGAAAATGATGTCATGGCTTTAGAAGCTTCTGATAGGCTAATTGACCTAATTTGAGTCAATTGAAGGTGTACCTGTGGATGTATTTCAAGGCCTACCTTCAAATTCAGTGTCTCTTTGATTGACATCATTTGAAAATCAAAAGAAATCAGCCAAGACCTGTTGTAGACCTCCACAAGTCTGGTTCATCCTTGGGAGCAATTTCCAAATGCCAGAAGGTATCATGTTTATCTGTACAAACAATGGTACGCAAGTATAAACACCATGGGACTACGCAGCTGTCATACTGCTCAGGAAGGAGACTTGTTCTGTCTCCTAGAGATGAACGTACTTTGGTGCGAAAAGTGCAAATCAATCCCAGAACAACAGCAAAGGACCTTGTGAAGATGCTGGAGGAAACCGGTACAAAAGTATCTATATCCACAGTAAAATGAGTCCTATATCGACATAACCTGAAAGGCCGCTCAGCAAGGAAGAAGTCACTGCTCCAAAACCGCCATAAAGTTTGCAACTGCACATGGGGACAAAGACCGTACTTTTTAGAGAAATGTCCGCTGGTCTAATGAAACAAAACTAAAACAATTTGGCCGTAATGACCATCGTTATGTTTGGAGGAAAAAGGGTGAGGCTTGCAAGCCAAAGAACACCATCCCAACCGTGAAGCATGGGGGTGGCAGCATCATATTGTGGGGGTGCTTTGCTGCAGGAGAGACTGGTACAATTCACAAAATAGATGGCATCATGAGGAATAAAAATGAGGTGGATATATTGAATTCAGTGCCTTACATCTGTCAGGAAGTTAAATTTTGGTCACAAATGGGTCTTCCAAATGGACAATGACCCTAAGCATACTTCCAAAGTTGTGGCAAAATGGCTTAAGGATAAAGTCAAGGTATTAGAGTGGCCATCACAAAGCCCTGACATCAATCCTATAGAAAATGTGTGGGCAGAACTGAAAAAGCATGTGCGAGCAAGGAGGCCTGCAAACCTGACTCGGTTACACCAGCTCTTTCAGGAGGAATGGGCCAGAATTCACCCAACTCATTGTGAGAAGCTTGTGGAGGCTACCCGTAACTTTTGACCCAAGTGAAACAATTTAAAGGCAATGCTACCAAATACTAATTGAGTGTATGTAAACTTCTGACCCACTGGGAATGTGATGAAAGAAATAAAAGCTGAAATAAATCATTCTCTCTACTATTATTCTGACATTTCAGATTCTTAAAATAAAGTGGCGATCCTAACTGACCTTAGACAGGGAATTTTTACTCTGATTAAATGTCAGGAATTGTGAAAAACTGAGTTTAAATGTATTTGTCTAAGGTGTATGTAAACCTCCGACTTCAACTGTATAATTCACATCGCTTCCTATCTCACTCATCAGCATATCTGGTATTTATGTGTTAGCGGTTATAATGTTACCTTGTTAGCATAGCAGGTATTTATGGTAATGATTATATCGTTACCTCATCAGCATAGTGTCACATCCTACCTCCTACTATTAGCTCGTGTGTGGAATGTCATTAACCTATTAACTTCAGTCTATGAGCGTGGCACACCAAGACAATTCCACCTCTCTTGTTGATTAACCTATGGGTTCACTCGTGCATTAAGCACTCTCCTTTCTTTCAACCAATGGGCATGAATCTGGAGGAGTATTTACTGTATATGTCAACTCAAACTTGTTGTTTTGTAGCAATGACCTTCCAACTCCCCACCACCACCCAACATTGTCTGTCATCAGCATCTGGCTCTGAGGAGCATTCCTCATAGACGAGGCCTACCCCAAACTATTCCATTTTTCCTTTTTTAACTAGGCAAGTCAGTTAAGAACAAATTCTTATTTTCAATGACAGCCTAGGAACAGTGGGTTAACTGCCTGTTCAGGGGCAGAACGACAGATTTGTACCTTGTCAGCTCGGGGATTTGAGCTTGCAACCTTCCGGTTACTAGTCCAACACTCTAACCACTAGGCTACCCTGCCCGGCCCCGGCCATATTTTTTTCTGTCTATTCTGTCATTCAGTTAAGGCTATACTGGATTGAACTGAATTATGGGCCATCCTCCCCTCACCAGCCTCCTGTCGTCTCACCCACTCCAAAGAGAGGTCTCTGTGGCTCAGAATGTGAATTGTCTCTGACGGTCAGTGGCTGATCCTGTGTGACTGAAACTGTCAAGGGCCGCCACACTTGAGATCACTGGCAGATGCAGGCTGGCTTTTTCTGGCTCCCTATCTTCTCCACTTTCAGCACAAGGCCCCATTCCTCAGATAGCAGATTTTTTGGAAGACTCATGTAGTGAACTTACACATACATGCCTGAGCCCTGGCATGGACCTCGATCTGCCAATTATTCCCTCTCAGCTCCAGACAGGAAAGAGAGTGATTTTTTTCAGCCATTGTGTGCCAAATGACCCGTATGACAGGCCAGCACCACATTACTATTGCAGTTTGCGTTACAAGATGGTAGTTTAAGTATGTGTTTTAGCACCTCTAGTTGTTTGATGCATCGGATGGGGCCACAGTGTCTCCTGACCCCTCCTGTCTCAGCCTCCAGTATTTATGCTGCAGTAGTTTATGTGTCGGGGGCTAGGGTCAGTCTGTTATATCTGGAGTACTTCTCCTGTCTTATCCGGTGTCCTGTGTGAATTTAAGTATGCTCTCTCTAATTCTCTCTTTCTCTCTTTCTTTCTCTCTCTCGGAGGACCATGCCTCAGGACTACCTGGCATGATGACTCCTTGTTGTCCCCAGTCCACCTGGCCGTGCTGCTGCTCCAGTTTCAAATGCGGTAATGGAATCCTGACCTGTTCACCGGACGTGCTACCTGTCCCAGACCTATTATTTGACCATGCTGGTCATTTATGAACATTTGAACATCTTGGTCATGTTCTGTTATAATCTCCACCCGGCACAGCCAGAAGAGGACTGGCCACCCCTCATAGCCTGGTTCCTCTCTAGATTTCTTCCTAGGTTTCGGCCTTTCTAGGTAGTTTTTCCTAGCCAACGCGCTTCAACACCTGCATTGCTTGCTGTTTGGGGTTTTAGGCTGGGTTTCTGTACAGCACTTTGAGATATCAGCTGATGTACGAAAGGCTATATAAATACATTTGATTTGATTTGAGTTGTCTGTAATGAATAAGTTTCTTCATCACTCTTGATGGTTGTGTACAATCTTGCTGAGAAGGTTGTCTTTTTTTTGTGGGGGGGGGGGGGGGGGGGGGGGTCACACAAAGAGATGACTGGAAGCAGCACTGTCAACCTTTTTGAAGCCGAGGACTGTAGTAACTTAACAGGAAGTAATGGGCAGGGTGATTTAAGATATTGTAGCATGGGCTATGTTAAACAGAAGAGGTTTTTACAAGCCTTGTCGTACCAGTTACCGCAAGATACTATTTCAGTGTGACCATTTTCAAAGCTATCGGGTGTCTCCTCTGTATATTTGTATGTGAATGTACAGTTCAGGGGAGTACTCCCCTCCCTCTCGTCTCTCTCACACACAGGTACGCAAATACGCACACTTATATCCACCGTTATGAGCTTGCAAAGCTATAGGAAAGGGTTTTCTGCAAAGTCACAGTAGGATTTCAGTCCAGCTTCCACCAAGTGCACAGCTGAAATTCCTAGAAGAGAGGAGCAATCGTGGTTATTTGGGAGATGATTGATATCCAAGAGCAAATGCCCCCCTAACATGGTCATGCTATGTTACTCTGAGGGAAAGCAATACAGTACTGAACATGTAATCTAAAATCACATTTTAGTCAAACAAATAATGTAAAAGTGATTTCCTTCTGCTCTCTATCTCTTTCTCTCTCGCTCCAGTGCGGTGTTGGGTGCTGTTTATATTTTGTCAGCCAAGGAACTGACCATAACTAGAGCTACTGTACGTCCACATGTTGCAGTAATTCAAGAGCTGGCCAAGAGGGAATTGTCACCCTAATCACATTGCAAATCCATTGTAAGGATTAAACAATTTGACAAAATAGATAGGAATTTCATAAGAATTTCTTAAGGAGAGTTTCTTTACATTGAATACATTGTGTCTAATGTAGTAGATATATCACATCACATAGACCACATTTAATCCATAACATCTATTTTGTAAGGTAGGAATCTGTATCACCTTGAGATGCTTTTTCATGCATGTTCTTGTATAGCTTCCCACGCTTCAACACACCTTAGAAAATGAACCTGTGCATGCCAAAATGGAGACCGCAGAGCACAAAATAAAAACATTGCAGAACCAGCCCTTTTAATTGAACGGTTTAATTGAGCTTGGGAAATGCATTCTACAAATTAATTATGATCATTATTAATTAGGATATCACTATATACAAAGCACCCACAAAATAATCCACAAACAATGCACAGTCAAAAATGTTTATTACCTAAGGCATGTGTCTCAAAGTTTTCGAGTGTTTTGTGGTGTTCATTTGATATGTGTATGTGTAGGAAGAGCTGCTGTCCAGCCAAGGATTAAAGAGTAAATTAAAGTGATGTAACAGTGCTCCAAAAAAACGTAACTTTGTCTCATGCAACTGTAATGTTAGGTCATCCAATGACTCTCTGACATTCCAACGTGTGTTCCTGAAACGGTGGTTCTGACTGGAGATGCTGTTCCTGAAACGGTGGTTCTGACTGGAGATGCTGTTCCTGAAACGGTGGTTCTGACTGGAGATGCTGTTCCTGAAACGGTGGTTCTGACTAGAGGGAGTATGGGACACACTCTTTTCACGCCACTTTGATACAAAGTGATTTTCATAGCAGGTTAGGTGAGCATTTTCCCGAACCCTAACTCTTTTCATAACCTTAACCTCAGTCTCCTAACCTGCTGTGTAAATTTTTACCTGCTACGAACTAGTCACATCGGTATCGAAGTGGCATGAAAACCATGTTTCCAGAGGGGTGAGTACAGCTACATCCAGAAGTTACTTTCTCGTAGCAGGTTAGGAGAATTTAAGCAGCAAGTTAGGATAATTAACGTGGCAGGTTATGAGACATAGGTTAAGGTAAGGAAAAGGGTTAGGGTTAATTAAAATTCTCTGTCACTTCCGGTCGTAGCTGTACTCCCTCTAGTCACAACCCTGAACTATTTTGGCCAACAGTGCAAGGTTTGAGAAAGGGGTGTTAACAAATTCAGCAATTCCCCCATCTACTGGGCGGGAACAGTTTACTTTTACAAACACTTTATTGGTCACAGGTGGCATCGCTCAGGGTTATTCGGTAGTTATTGGTCACTCAAATCTTGTTTCTCTGTTTCAACATTCTGGTAGGACGCATGAGAGCGGATTGTTCCGTGGCAGTGGTCGTGGCGCATTTCTGTTACTTTGGTTTATTCGGCTCTTGAAGGGAGTCAACGAGCGTATTTTATTGTTAGTTAGAGGTATTTTGGATTTTTTTGAGTGTAGTTAGTTATTTTGGGAACTTGTCCTTCAAAAGTATTAACTTTTTACGCAGATAACCGGCAATTAGATGGAAGACAGTGAACAAGTAGTATCGTCCACAACTCCGTCCGAAGACGAAATGAGAAGCTACAGACAATTCGGGAATCATTATGGCAACGAGGCCACAGCTAAAGTTGGCAAAGATGATATTGTAGACTTAGTTGGTGGAGCACAGGATGCTATTGAGAGGCACATGGCTTCTTGCCCCGATGATTTAAAAGAATTTACGGAGGAAGCAAAGGAACAACTGACAAACGAGGTGATTTCAGATATAACTCCATCAGATGAAGAACAGGAGGAAGAGGTGACTGACACATTTTCAGAAGCTCAACCAGTGATTCTCAATCCTTTGGATGCAGACTATTTGCCAGAACTCATAAGGCCAGATCCCCCAAAAGCAGCTCAAGAAAAAGAACCAGCCCCAGTAGTAGAATCCGCTCCAGTGGAAGCAGCTCCAGTAGCAGAAGTGCTCCCCGAAGCGGCTCCAGAGAAAGAAGCGATTGCGGCTCCTCCAGCACCATCCCGTGAGTAGTCAATTATTTTAAACGTTTTAGACAATCTGGTTTCGTAATCAGTCTCTTGGTAATGCATTATTAAAATAGACGTTTGTCGGGCAACGTTGGCTAACTAACGTTAGCGTAGCTATGTGGGATTGCTGCGACAACCATTTTTTATAAAGCAAATGTGTGGACGTCTCGACAACAAATCCCTGGCATTGACATTGGTGTAGTTCGAAACGCCAAACATGCAGGTATAGTTGACTAGGTAGCTAACGTTTCTGAAGTAAATAATGTTTTATGGATGGCCAATCACGCGAGGTAGCTAGCTTTGTGACGATGCGGCCCACCTGTGACAATCATCAGCAAGAAGATGGCTAGCTAGCTAATATAACTTTAACTGGCAAAATTGAGGTACCGATTTCAACAACACCCTTAAGGTGATACAACAGTGTGGTGTTTTTAAATGGCATGCAATGTTAGCTAACAAGAAGATAACACATTGGGTCATTGATTAATTCTGAGACTGTCATGCTCCAACCCGGTTTGTGTGTTTGCGCTAGCCTACCTAGCTAGCACGCGCTGTTTTGACTCAGCCAAGATGGCTTGTATTAGTCGTAACAAAGGAAGCATCTAAAATCGACCACTCCCGTTTTAGTTGTTTCTCCACAAATATCCAAGTTACTTTCATAAAAGGTAACTAACGTTAGCTATCTAATGGAAGTAAGCTAGCGAACGTTATTTTTCTGATAACATTTTCATCGCACGATGTTTTGGTTTTTCACACAAATCTTCCATCTGACCCTTCTGGTTAATGTTATTAACTCGCAACCAATTCGGCTGAAAATAGCATTAGTTGGGAGCAATGTTTGTAACATGCTTGGCTATCTGACGAAACACTTTCCCGAACATGTTAGGGAAGACAATCAGGGCGGGGTTGGGAGACCATTATATTAGCTTCAAAGACCTGGTTGAGTGACTGTCCATTTAATTGGTTTAGGCCCTACTATTGTCTTCGAACTAGCGAAATGTCATTTTGGGAGGACAGGCATGCTTTATATAGTCTACTTTGGTTTCCTGCAATAATTTGTGTAGACATGTTAAACAGGAGAGATGCTAAAAACGTTCAGGAAATGGGCCTGCTGGCTCCGACATGCCTGGTGGGTTTGCTCCCACTGTTTTGCTGTGTATCGTAGTCTCCATATCCTACAAAGGGCAAGTAGAGATAAGGGAATAACCCCCTACCCCACCTCTGAATGCTTCACTCTTTACCACAACAGCAGCTGGGTTTGTCAGCTACCAGGGCACTGATTCATTTGCCTACTTTTATATATTGGCACACTCTGTTAGGTGTAGCCAACTGCCTCAACTCCACAACGATTTCATCCAGAGTATATTGTGGAGACTAGAGTTTTTGAAATAGTCCTTCAACTCACTATGCCGTTGATACTTCATACACGTATAGTCTTAAACCCTTCCAGTATATCTGTTTGTCCTCTGTTGAGTGCCTTTCTATGTTTGCTTTATTCCATACTTTTTATTTAAACGTTGATCAAATACAACCACCAACTGTTTCCTTGTTGCGTTTTAATTGGCCATGCGCACTGTTGCCATCTTAGAGCAGCAGAAATTAGTCTGGTTTTATTTTATTAACAAGTATGGATTTCAGCAAACAATGGCACGCAACAACAAGGGACCAACATAGGTACACAGTAAGGGTTTAAGTATTTACATTGAAGTATCGACTGCAATGCTCTATTCTTCGCACAACTCTGTGGATAAAATAATTGTGGAGTTGAGGTATCTTGGCTAGGTTAGGTGCTGTAGTTGCTATGGTATCAGGTTAATTAGACCTCTGTTTCTTGACAAAAGGCGTGTTCTTCTGTCTGTTATAGTAGGGAGTGTGTTTTGACAGCAAACATTCATTGGGTGTTTCTTAATATACATACTACTATACTCCCCACACTCACGCTTTGACCACACTGACAGCATCACTGCGCGAAGTAGTATGTGACATTATCTGGATATGTATGCAACAAAAGTTCAACATTCACCTTCTGCAACCATTACTGTCAAGCCGTTTACGCATACAGGTTGACACATACGTTCGGTTGGATAAATCCAGTGTATGCACCACATCCAACGCACTGCCTCTGCAACGCACTGCCTCTGCGTCATGCTCCAAGTGCCTTCTCCGAGGACCTTATGAGAACAAGTGTATAGAAGGCATATAACATTTGAGAAGTACTCACATTCTCCCTACTTTATTAACTTCTTGGTCCTACTTGAGACGTCTGCGTCACAAGTAGGCACCTGGAAATGCAAATGCGCTACGCTAAATGCTAAATGTACTTGTTAAAACTCAAACGTTCATTAAAATAGACTTGTAGGGTATTGAATTAAAGCTACACTCGTTGTGAATCTAGCCAACAAGTCAGATTTTTAAAATGCTTTTCGGCGAAAGCATGAGAAGCTATTATCTGATAGCATGCACCCCCCAAAATACCAGCACGACACGTAAACAACAGATTTTGCGGTAGCCGGTGCTACCCAAAACGCAGAAATAAAATATAAAACATTCATTACCTTTGATGATATTCTTTGTTGGCACTCCTATATGTCCCATAAACATCACAAATTGGTCTTTTTCCCGATTAAATCCGTCCATGAATGCCCAAAATATCCATTTGTATGGCCTGTCTGCATCACGAAAAAAGCTCTCTTCCAAGACGCAACGTCATGTTTAAAAATGATATAAGTTGCCTATATTCTTTGACAAAAAACTTCAACCTACTTTTATAACCCAACTTTAGGTATTTGTAAACGTTAATAAGCGATCAAATTGATCACTGGGCGATCTGTATTCAATAGCAGCTACAAAAGAAAAGTGTCCATTTTTCAATCTTCCAAAATCGATTGAGGTAGGCTGGATGTGATCAAGGATCTATTCGTAATGCCTCAATGGATTTTTGTCAATGAAAATTACGTTTTTGGCGACATCGTGTGGAAGCTGTATGAATTGCATCCGTCTCCATATTCAATTTGGTTTCCTTTAAGTAATCCATGAAAGGGGCGCATGGATACTTTTTTCAGATTTCAGTGAGCAGTTTTTCCTGTGCTTTTCGATGAAACACGCTCTGTTATAGTCACAGTCGTGATTTAACCAGTTTTAGAAACTTCTGAGTTTTCTATCCACACATACTAATCATATGCATATACTATATTCCTGGCATGAGTAGCAGGACGCTGAAAAGTTAAGCGATTTTTAACAGAATGTTCGAAAAAGGAGGGGGTAGGATAAAGAGGTTTTAACTCGCACATGCTGCACCCCCCCCATTCACTGAACCTTCTTGCAGCCAGGACAATGGCAATAGAGACAAGATATACACAAAGCAAATGTTTAACTTCATAATTATCAGCTAGCTATATGTGAATCATAATAATCTAGCTAGCCAGCTAGTTAAACAGCCAAAAATGTCCTTAAGCCTTTGTTACCCAAGGTAGATGATGCCAATTCTTCGTGGCTAGCAGGCAACATGAGATTTGAAGTCTGAGTTTTATTCTCTCGCTTCAGCTCAAATAATGGCCAACATCGAGTTCAAGAAATTGTGTCCCTTTTAAGTGGCTGCGTGACATTTCTCACCATACTTTTAGTTGAAGCTTGCAACAAGTGGAGTACGCATCCGAGAAGTGCCCTCCGTGCTCCGTTTCGCATACTTTGATTTGAACTCATGCTTCAGCCCTCCCGTGCTACAGATTGCATGCGCGAAGCACATAGTAGTATGCATATTGAGAAATACCCATTGTGTTCTTTGGCGAAGATAGCAGCAGGTAGATTACCCCACTGCATCTCATGTCGATGCCATGCAAGAGTTTTCCTCCCCATTTAAAATCGGACGCCACCAACAGGAAGGCCCCCTTCTCATGTCTCCATACTGGCTTGACTAGAGTTAACATGACTTCCATTGCAGTTGCCATACATGTAGCCAGCACTTCCGACCTCTGATTGCCACACAGAATATCCGCCTGTGCAGAAAAGCATGAGATTGGACATCGGTATTTCTTGAGTTTTCCCCTTTAGTTAATACTATCAATGTTTCAATCTACTGTGGGAAATGTGGTCGAATAAACGCCATATTATCCACATTCAGTGTAATACTCAGAAACAAAACGAACAATGCCAGACTTAGTATGCAAAATTAACTGTGCAAGAGATTTTCTTGTAGGACGAGCGCATTGCATTGACAGGCACTGCTCAGGTCTGTACTCTACACCGACCGGTGCGCCATAACCAATCAGAGCTGCAGTAGGCTTATATGCAAATGGTCATTGCCATATTTGGATCTGTGCCATTCACTTTGAACTGGACTGTGTTTAGGCTACGTATAAGCTGTCCTGGAGTAGATGTGATGTAAAGTGGTTTCTTGCGTCAAACACATTTTCAGTCACCACCTAGTGGATAAACGGGTTAATGTCAAGCCCTGCGTGTGTTTAAATTAAAAAAAAAGTAAAAAATTATGGCATGTAGGAAGTTGCACAGATTTTTCACAACCTTCAAGTTTGCGCTCACCTGACCTGTTAGAGGGAACATTGGTCATAATGAGGCAAGTGTTGGCCAACTTTTAGGGTTCCACAATACACTATTCAAGCAAAGTCATTGCCATAAAGGCCTATAGCTTATGCAGAACAGGTGGACAGAAAATTCAAGCATCTTGGATTTCATTATAGCTAATGTATAATGTCTATTGGTTAAATTTTAGGTGTACTTCAACGTTGGAACATAGACAAGAGAGGTAACCGGCCTGGAACTGGTCTCATCTGAATAATCCACAGATTGGAATAATCAATGTAAAATATAAATGTTGTAATATGAAAATATTGCCGGCTTTTGAGTAAATGCTTGATCTCTTTTTTAATGATTTGTTCAGAAGCATTGTTGATGGCAACTCGTGAGTTTAAATTGTTCCTTTCATGATCATTGAATCAACTAAGAATGATTTTTGTTTTTGACCTTGTGTAATATTCCAAGACGTCTTAATCGGCAGGCTATTGAGAATATTGAAATTGTGGTGATTTGGCTGAAATTTAGCTCATTGCATTCAAATTACTCAAATTACAAGATTTATGCAATTTAAGATTTATGCAATTATTTCACATTTTGATTAAATGGTCTTGATTTGAATATGTGCTCTTCCTATGTTTTTGCCAACTCTCACCTAATGCTCTGCTAAGGTGTGTCAGTCAAGGATATTAGGCAAATGTCTTAAACAGTTGGGCCTAATATCTGAAATCAAGAATTGAAAGAAGGAATACAGTTTAATAATACTCTAGACAAGAGCCTGAACCACTTTTTTTGCTACTTCATTTAGCACTGCAATAAGATTATTGACATTAACATTTTGTGTAATATTTGTCATGTAGTTTGTCCATTGGCTAGATGGCACAGGCAGTTCCCCATTTTTATTATAGGAAATGATTGAAAATAGATTATCTTGGGTTATTTTTCACTTGTTCCTTTTTAAGGCAAATCTTCATTCTGCTACAGAAGAATTTCCCTTTTCATGTATTTCTGCCAAAAATATGACCGTCTTCCCTGGCTTTGTTACATGCCTGACATCTATTCCTGTCTTGTATGCTCTAAGCTGCCTGTACAGAGAGGGTGTCTGCAATAGAGGTCGACCGATTAATTAGTGCCGATTTCAAGTTTTCATAACAATCGGAAATATATATTTTTTTCAGATTTTGCTGATTTGTTTTATTTTAATTGAAATTAAAATAAATGTATATACCTTTATTTAACTAGGCAAGTCAGTTAAGAACACATTCTTATTTTCAATGACGGCCTAGGAACTAGAGGTCGACCGATTTTATAATTTTTCAACGCCGATACCGATTATTGGAGGACCAAATAAACCGATGCCGATTAATCAGCCATTTTTAAAAATGTGTAATAATGACAATTACAACAATACTGTATGAACACTTATTTTAACTTAATATAATACATCAATAAAATCAATTTAGCCTCAAGTAAATAATGTAACATGTTCAATTTGGTTTAAATAATGCAAAAACAAAGTGTTGGAGAAGAAAGTAAAAGTGCAATATGTGCTATGTAAGAAAGCTAACGTTTCAGTTCCTTGCTCAGAACATGAGAACATATAAAAGCTGGTGGTTCCTTTTAACATGAGTCTTCAATATTCCCAGGTAAGAAGTTTTAGGTTGTAGTTATTATAGGAATTAAAGGACTATTTCCCTCTATACCGTTTGTATTTCATTAACCTTTGACTATTGGATGATCTTATTAGAGGTCGACCGATTTAATTAGGGCCGATTTCAAGTTTTCATAACAATCAGAAATCTGTATTTTTTGGGCGCCGATTTGCCGATATTTAAATTTTTTTATTTATTTAATCTTTATTTAACTAGGCAAGTCAGTTAAGAACACATTCAGATTTCAGATTTTCACCTTGTCAGCTCGGGGGATCCAATCTTGCAACCTTAACTAGTCCAACGCAATAACGACCTGCCTCTCTCTCGTTGCACTCCACAAGGAGTTACGCGAATGCAGTAAACCAAGGTAAGTTGCTAGCTAGCTTTAAACTATTAAAAACAATCAATCATAATCACTAGTTAACTACACATGGTTGATGATATTACTAGATATTATCTAGCGTGTCCTGCGTTGCATATAATCTGACTGAGCGGTGGTAGGCAGAAGCAGGCGCGTAAACATTTATTCAAACAGCACTTTCGGGCGTTTTGCCAGCAGTTCTTCGTTGTGCATCAAGCATTGCGCTGTTTATGACTTCAAGCCTATCAACTCCCGAGATGAGGCTCGTGTAACCGAAGTGAAATGGCTAGGGTATATGCAACAGTTTGGGCAGCCTGGCTCTTTGCGAACTAATTTGCCAGAATTTTATGTAATTATGACATTGAAGGTTGTGCAATGTAACAAGAATATTTAGACTTAGGGATGCCACCCGTTAGATAAAATACGGAACGGTTACGTATTTCACTGAAAGAATAAACGTCTTGTTTTCGTAATGATAGTTTCCGGATTCGACCATATTAATGACCAAAGGGGTGCGCGCTAATAGCGTTTCAAACGTCACTTGCTCTGAGACTTGTAGTTATTCCCCCTTGCTCTGCAAGGGCCGTCAAAGTTATATGAAATACAAATGGTATAGAGAGAAATAGCCCCCAAAAATGCTATATTAACTACAACCTAAAAACCTCTTACCTGGGAATATTAACGTCTCATGTTAAAAGGAACCACCAACTTTCATATGTTCTCATGTTCTGAGCAAGGAACTCAAACGTGAGCTTTTTTACATGGCACATATTGCACTTTTACTTCTCCAACACTTTGTTTTTGCACTATTTAAACCAAATTGAACATGTTTCATTATTTATTTGAGGCTAAATTGATTTTTATTGATGCATTATATTAAGTTAAAATAAGTGTTCATTCAGTATTATTGTAATTGTTATTATTACAAATAACATTTGAAAAATCGTCAGATTAATCGGTATCAGCTTTTTTTTTTGGTCCTCCTATAATCGGTATCGGTGTTGAAAAATCACAATCGGTAGACCTCTAGTCTACAATGTGTCCCACTGTTAGGGTCTGGTTCACATTATTGTGGTCTTGCTTGAATAACTTTCTACTCCAGTGTAGAACTTATATTATCCTCCTCAACTACTGGTATTGTCCATTTCACACTGCTACTGTCTCTCTTTCAGATGAACATTTTCTTCCTTCTACTCCGCTTCAACCTCTGATGCAATTCCCAAAAGGCAAGTTCTCTTTGCTGGCTGTCTTTGCCCTCCTGCATCTTCTTTTTCAGTTCGTTCCTTTATACCGGAATTACATTTTGACTGTCTGAAATGCATGCCAAGTTTAAGGAATAGTTTTTCATAGGATTTGCATTTAGGGGGGAAAAAAGTGTATTTTGAATCCCTGTGACCAAAGTCCACTTACTGTAGATATGACAGAAGAAACCCACTTTATAGTTACAAATTCATGAGGTTTATAAGTGATGATTCCCCTCATTGATTCCGCCCATGTTAAGTGACTAAATTGACACATTACACAGGGTTGTCTTAGAAAAAAATATGTTCATAACTGGTTTTGCATCTTTTGGCATGCCAGATATAACCTCTGAGATTTATCTGATGGGAATCACCACCTTACCTCTGCAGAATGCTGGCAGGGCTTGCCCAGCATGGCTTGCTAGCACTGAAGGAATGGAGTGTGTCTTGATGTATTGCATTTTCCCTCTCTACTCAAGAACTTGGGCAGAAGGGTGATTCCCCTGCTCCCATCTCCCCCCTCTCTCCTCTTCACTCTCCTGACTCTCTGGAGGACCTCTCTTTGTCAGAGAGTCCAAATCCAACGTCTGCTCCATTGGGCTTCTCTTCTTGGCCTTCTACTGAGCCTCCCAAAATACAGACCAAGGATATGCCTTGTGATGAAGAGGGTAACACCAGATTAGGCTTTATTAAGAACGATGAGGATATCGTGAAAGGGTTAGAAGCTGCTTCCTACACTCAAAGTAAACATGATCAAAACATTTGCTTGGAGAGAGATGGAAGGCCCAAGTCTCTGTGTGAAGACAGTGGGGTTGTCTCTCCTGAAGAGCAGATTTGTAGCTCAGTCAGGTCTGCTACACCTTCCCGGTCCCCCCAAAATCCCCCGATGACCCCTGAATCTTACATTGCACCTGCCTCCTCTACCCCAATAGAGCACTGGGATTCTCCATCCCAAGTTTCTCAAGACAACACCAGGGCCTCCATGGATATGTTCTCCAAGGACTCAGCCTCCAGAGGCTCCTCTGGGTATGTGCCAGATATGCTTGGCCAACCAGATGATGACTTAATGTTTGAGGTGAAGAAGAATCCATTCCAAGGCCTCTCCCCTGTAGCAGATGCTGGGTTCTCCCATTTTGGGGATACCACTTCTGACAGCATGGCAGCTAAAATATCTGAGAGTCCCACCCCAGACCTGGTCCAATATGGCCAGGCTGGAGACTCCCAAGATGGCAGCCCACCATCATATTATGATGAGACAAAAACGTACGTGTCTGTCAAGATGGCTGCGGACTCTCTCATGGAGCCACTCAATCAGTTCTCAACCACCCCAAAAGAGAGCGAAGACTCTGCACCTCCATCTCTCCCAGATATCTTAAAGCCCTTCCCTCTGAACCCTGACAAAGTGGACTCTGGCTCTTCTGAAGGAAGCACTGAGCCGAGCCCTGCTCCTGTCCGGAAGATAGTTGAGTCACCCACTGTCCCTGTCCCTCTGTCAGCCACAAATCCCTTTGCTTTCGATTCCAAAGCTTTACTGCTAAAGGAGCTGACTGAGGAGACTGAAGCAAGATTAGCAGTGAAGACTGAAGATAAAGGCTTTAGTGCCTTTGACCTCGTAAAGGAGGCAGGGACCACACCCCAGAGCAAAGAACCTGTCCAGATAGAACAAAAAGATTGGATGTTTTCCAGTCAAGATTCACCCAAAATAGTGAACAAATTAGAGCCTCTTAATATCCAGACTAGAAAGACCCCTGAAGATTCTGATTCCGAGAGTCCGTCCGCAGACTCTCTGTCCCCTGTTCTGGAGGCAATGGCCAAGAATCCTGCAAGTTTCCAGGTGGAGACTGAGAAGAATGACATGAAAGTGGAAGAGCCAGAGGCAGTAGAGGAGAACTCTGAGCCTGAAGTCTCCTCGGAAGAGTTCGAGTTCATCGAAAGGCCCACCAGGGGTGTGATGGATGAGTTTCTAGAAGCATTTGATGGTGCCAAGTTTGCCAAGGCACCAGAGCTAAGTATGGATGACGATGATGATGATGATGATGACATGAGCTTTGGGCTGAAGGATGTGACGTCTGCAAATGTAGCCCCAGAAGTTCAGGAAGAAGTTCCCAGTCAGAGCTCTTACCTCCTACTTACCCAGGAGGGTAAGGCCTACCTGGAGAAGGATGATATCAACGAGCCTGCGTCTCAGGCCCCTCTCATCCACTCGCCAGTTCGCGAACCAGAGATGGTCACTAAGGACACAGAGGGCCCCAAAACTGCTCAGATGCCCAACCTGAGCACAGAAGCAGGTAATTTCCGCATGGAAGTTCGTCACCATTGCATTGATGCGTCGTCATTTCACTCTCCTTGGTCGTTATTTAGCTCCGCCCATAACTCATTTTTCTCCCATGCACAGTTTTCACTTCTTTTACATCACCCTTCTCTGCCTCGTCCCTTTTTACATCTTTTTGAATAACCATTACAATTGTGTGTGAGCATGCGTTGGCATGAGATTGGTTTCTTGATCTTGGTTTTCATATGCAGTAGTTAATCCCCCCCCCCCCCTCCCCATTAGTAAATGTCAGTGTCTTAAATCTTGTCATTGTATTTTGCAATCTATCCTCTTCATGTGGTAAGTACAGAATTCATTTCCCATGACTTCACTGTTCAGAAATGGAATATAAATGTGCAATTGGGGGGGTTTGTCACAAAGCGATTACGTTAAAAGGACAGAATATATTTAAAGGAAGTGACCTGGCAGTGCATAATCTCATTAAGGTATATCATACAATTCAGCCATCTAGTAATATTTGAATGCTTGTTATGTTTTTCATAATACGCCTGGCCAGAAAATGAACTGATCTATAAGGATTAATTTACATTCTGACCAATGGGGCATGGTAAGAACTGCCTCTCACATGGGTAGTCACTAGTTAACACAGCCACAAAGTTATAATTATGGCTAAACACCCATTTCTACAATTGATCAACTTAAAATGTTATTTTTTAACTTAATCTTATACCTAACCTTAAATTAAGACCAAAAAGCTATTTTTTGTAGCTGTGTTATCTAGTGGAAACCTCACATGGAACAGGGCGTGGCAGTTTGCAAGCCTGCCTTTGTCTTGCTCACCCCCCAGTGGTTTTAGTTTGCCCAGAGCTTTTTGCTCTGTGGAATTAGATTACCTCTGTCTGCAGTCTGGTTTTAGCCCTACTGAAAATAACCAGAGATATGAAGCTGAAACTGTAGACCTCCTTATAGGCCTCATAGCCTTTGAGCCCCCATGTCCAGATGGAAAAAAACAGCTCAGTGAAAAGGGCAGTGTTAAAGCAAAACAATTCTAGATGTTTTAGTACGGTTTACCTCACTGGGCAGTGCCCTTCAGATATAGTATTTTAGTACATATTTTTGTTGCATGATTGCTTGAAATAACATTAATATAATAAAATAAATGAAGATGAAAGCAATAGCCTTTAGCCTTTACAAATGAATGGCTCAGTTGTATCTAGCTGGTTATTTACCCAGTGATGCACACGAGGCACCGATATCAGTGTACAGAGATTTGATTGTGACATTGCACTGAGCTAGGCTGGTGGGCCCCAAGACAGTGTGCAAGGAATCTCCCTCCCTGCATTGCGACACCAGCCGATGAAGAATAGAGCTTGTCAGCAAGTGTTCTCTTCCTTGTTCGACCGGATATGCCATACCATCTGAAACATCACCACCCCTGCCATCTCATTCGCAAAACCCCGTTAGTGAGATTCGAATCCACATAGATCTGTAGTGACCGACCACACTGTATGATTAATCATTCACCCATCTTCTTTCTTCAGTACGACTACACCCTTATTCTAGAAAAATGTACCTTGTACTGTACCTGCTATTGACTCCAGCTCAAGTGCTGAGCGTGAATATACATTGGGGAGCTGTGATCGTTTGTCAACTCTCTGAAAGACTTAATAAAAACAACGCATTATGAATAATTTGAAATGATAATTAAGTGTAAACCTAGGCAGACATTTAAATGAAATGAGCGGTGCCCTCTAGTGGACTAATACAACAATCATATTTTTCTTATGTGAATTTTGACTTCTGATGAGGTTGATTTGAGATGACCAGATGTGTTAATTGTTTGGCTGATTGATGATATGATGCAGTTTATGAAGATGTGACAGTACGCACTCTGTAGTCTAGGGGTTGGCTGTCTAATCTGTGCGTTTGTAGTAACTACATAGAACTTTGGGTGGTGTACGCCGTATACCATTTTTTAAAAATGTTTTAGTGCCATATCCGTTATGTATAACAGAGACATCATGCACAAAGTAGCCTACACAATCGCAAAGCATGTGAAATACACTATATATACAAGTGTATGTGGACACCCCTTCAAATTAGTGGATTCATCTATTTCAGCCACACCCGTTGCTGACAGGTGTATAAAATCGAGCACACAGCCACGCAAACTCCATAGACAAACATTGGCAGTAGAATGTCCTTACTGAAGAACTCAGTGGCTTTCAACGTGGCACAGTCATAGGATGCCACCCAACAAGTCAGTGTGTCAAATTTCTGCCCTGGTCAACTGTAAGTGCTGTTATTGTGAAGTGAAAACGTCTAGGAGCAACAACGGCTCAGCCACGAAGTGGTAGGCCACACAAGTTCACACAACGGGGCCGCCGAGGCCTGAAGTGCGTTAAAATAATCTGTCCTCTGTTGCAACACCCACTACCAAGTTCCAAACTGCCTCTGGAAGCAACATCCGCACAAAAACTGTTTGTCAGCCTCACCCAAGCCTAAGATCACCTGAGCTGACAAGGTAAAAATCTGTTCTGCCTCTGAGCAAGGCAGTTAGCCCACTGTTCCGGGGCGCCGAAGAAGTGGATGTCGATTATGGCAGTCACCCGCACCTACCTGATTCAGAGGGGTTGGGTTACATATGGAAGACACATTTCAGTTGAAGGCATTCAGTTGGACAACTGACTAGGTATCCCCCTTTCACCATACGCAATGTTAAGCGGCGGCTGGAGTCGTATAAAGCTTGCTGCCATTGGACGCTGGAGCAGTGGAAACGCAGTCCGACGGACAAATCTGTTTGGTGGATTCCAGGAGAACGGTACCTGCACGAATGCATAGTGCCAAGTGTAAAGTTTGGAGGAGGAGTAATGGTCAGGGCTGTTTTTCATGGTTTGGGCTAGGCCCCTTAATTCCAGTGAAGTAAAATCTTAACGCTACAGCATACAATGACATAGACTATTCTTCCAACTTTGTGGCAACAGTTTGAGGAAGGCCCTTTCCTGTTTCAGCAAGACAATTCATAAATTGGAACGCAGACTGTGACCCAGGCATAATTGCCTAACATCAGTGCCCGACCTCACTAATGCTTGTGTGGCTGAATAGAAGCAAGTGCTCGCAGGAATGTTCCAACATCTAGGGGATAACAATCAAAAAAGAGTGGATGCTGTTACAGCAGGAAAGGAGGGGGGGGGGGTGGTTTTGGAATGAGATGTTCAAAGAGCAGGTGTCCACATACTTTTGTTCGTGTAATGTGTGTTAATGCGAGGCACTCACAGCAGAATATCATCTGTCAGGCAGCAAGAGTGCGCAGCTGTCAACTGGTTGTCGCATGGAGTGGCTCACAGAAGAATGACATCGGTAGCTGGTAGGGTAGATAGGAAAGATGTTTCAACTGATCAGTATCTATTGAAAAGGTTTAGTCAGTGGTTTTGGTTGAATCTATTCTATCAATCGGGAGTGCATTTGTTTTGCTAACTGCCATCACATGTACACTATAGGCCTACATTGTTGTACAGAAACACTTCTAGCCAAACGGTCTCTTGCTAGGTGTGCAACTGGATTAAAGGGAAACTTCACCCTCCCAAAAAAACAATTTACATTTTTTCCAGACCTACAAAATGGTCTATATTAGAGATCGATCGATTAATTAGGGCCGATTTTAACTTTTCATAACAATCGGAAATCTGTATTTTTGGGCGCCGATTTGCCTTTTTTTTTTTTTTTGCAATTTGCCTTTTTTATTTAACTAGGCAGGTCAGTTAAGAAAACATTCTTATTTTCAATGACGGCCTAGGAATGGTGGGTTAACTGCCTTGTTCAGGGGCAGAAAGACAGATTTTTCACCTTGTCAGCTCGGGGGATCCAATCTTGCAACCTTACAGTTAACGAGTCCAATGCAATAACGACCTGCCCCTCTCTTGTTGCACTCCACAAGGAGTTAAGTGAATGCAGTAAGCCAAGGTAAGTTGCTAGCTAGCATTAAATTTATCTTATATTATCTAGCGTGTCCTGCGTTGCATATAATCTGACTGAGCATACAAATATCTAAGTATCTGACTGAGCGGTGGTAGGCAGAAGCAGGCGCGTAAACATTCATTCAAACAGCACTTTTGTGCGCTTTGATAGCAGCGCTTCGTTGTGCATCAATCATTGCGCTGTTTATGACTTCAAGCTTATCAACTCCCGAGATGAGGCTCGTGTTACCGAAGTGAAATGGCTAGCTAGTTAGCGCAAGCTAATTGTCGTTGTGTTGCTGGTTCGAGCCCAGGGAGGAGATGGACGGAAGCTATACTGTTACACTGGCAATACTAAAGTGCCTATAAGAACATCCAATAGTCAAAGGTTAATGAAATACAAATGGTATAGAGGGAAATAGTCCTATAATTCCTATAATAACTACAACCTAAAACTTCTTACCTGGGAATATTGAAGACTCATGTTAAAAGGAACCACCAGCTTTCATATGTTCTCATGTTCTGAGCAAGGAACTGAAACGTTAGCTTTCTTACATAGCACATATTGCACTTTTACTTTCTTCTCCAACACTTTGTTTTTACATTATTTAACCAAATTGAACATGTTTCATTATTTATTTACTTGAGGCTAAATTGATTTTATAGATGTATTATATTAAGTTAAAATAAGTGTTCATACAGTATTGTTGTAATTGTCATTATTACAAATAAAAATAAAAACATTTTAATTGGCCGATTTAATCGGTATTGGCTTTTTTGGTCCTCCAATTATCGGTATCGGCGTTGAAAAATCATAATCGGTCGACCTCTAGTCTATATGATTTAAGCGTTATGGATTTAGAACATCCAATTTGTCGTTCTTGTCTATAAAGTGTGATTTGAGAGTGAACCTGAAAAAAAGAAAGGGAAATACACAGGGCACCTTCGCTGGGCCGTTTTGGGAATTATTATGCTAAATTTGAGCATACCTACTTCTCCAGGCACCACTATACCACTGGGTGGAGTCATCTACTCACTGATTTGTCATATGTGTTGGGGAGGGAAAAACACGTGAACATTTGCACAAGGGGAGGGAGAGATTCTCTGGGAGGGAGGCGGGGGAAGTTTATAGCTGCTGCGTCAGAGCATTAGATGTGTTCTGTGCTAGCAGACAGTCCGCTGACCTCAGTCGTACACCCTGAGAGAAGGGGCGAGAGGGAGGGGAAGAGACAGGCAGAGAAAGGGAGAGTGAGACAAGGAACACTGCAGTCTCACAGGAGGAAGGTTTGGTTGTCCCCCCCCATCTTCCACCTCGGTCCCCGCACCCCACCCGACTGCGGGCCAACACACCGCACGCTGTCTGGAATGCCCTGCTGATACCTACAATAGCGTCTCTATCATGGAAAACGGAAAAACGGAAAACGGAGACTCCCAGCCTCCGCCACAGTGGAAAGACAAGGGTATCCCTCTTCCTTATTTTACTGTTGCGGCAACCTTTTCAAGTTTTTTATTTAGCCATGATTGCAGGGTTCTATAGACCGATTTCATTTGTGAAATGGAAAGTAGTCTGTTTTTGTTTTTAGGTGGTAGTTATTAAACAATGAGCAGGTATTGTGGACATTCGTAGGATGTTACTGGTAATGACTTTGGTAGTTTTGAGTGGGTTGTTGGAGGTTGCTTGTCCTATCCAATCATGCAAATAATTTACTCTATGAATGAGTAGCCATCTGTAGATAACCAATTGTTGGTAAGAGGCGCTCTTAATGCTTCCATGATTGCTGGCAGATGACCTTTGGTCAGAGTAGTGCTGACGGGGGGGAGTAGTGTGTCCAAAGGTGCATAGTGGGAGGAGGGGCGTTAAGCAAAAGTGAGAACATTTGTCTAATGATTTCCATGCAGCCTGGAGGTGACTCACCAGTGCACCAGGAGTCTCTTCCCCAGGGGTCTCTCTACCCCCTCTGACAAAAGTGCATGCTGAATGCAGGGCCAGCCTTCAGCTCGCTGATGAGGCGTTAGAAAGGTGTATAGAAGTCCAATTGTTCAGCATGTGTGAAACAGTGGTCAGTAGCCTCCATTTTTAAATGGATTCACATTTGCCCTATATGGCAAGCACCAGGTTGCTTATGGCAGAAGAGATCTTCTAGTGTTTTCCAGGCCCAGCTGTAGCCATCTGCTTTCAGATCAGACTGGGACATGGGTTGCCTAAGCATCACACTGGTGCTGTGGCTGTGCTCATATCAGCCGATGTCATGTGCTGCTGCCTTTGCATCATTCTGTGATGGAGAATGGCAATCGGCACACATTGCAACAAAGGGCCTCTGTGTCAACTCTATTTGACTAAATGGTATGTCATCCATTCCCGCAATTACTATCCGGCTGTGCACTATCAGTAAAGCATAAAAGAGGCACTTGGCCACTTTCGGATAAGGTAATGACATTAGTGTAGTAGCTTTATTAGGCAAGCATAGGCGGCCTGACAACTCACACAATTTTTCTGTTGCTCTGTCGTTCTCTACATACTATACTCTGCGACTGCCTTCATGGGACCGTCTCCGACCATTCTGGGTATCAAACCCAATGGCTAATTTATGAACTGCAGCATTTCTCACGTGTGTTCTGGCTCTGGGCCCGACCCATTGGTTTCTGGACCAATCGGACTGCCCAAAAGTTTTCGCATTCGGTGAAGGGTCGACAAGGTACTTTGATCTAGACTCCAGTGGGTGTGGTGTAGCCAAAGACAGTACGGTATGAAGATGGGCAGAAACTGCATTTCCAATAGAAATCCTTGATCACACTTGTAGGCGATGTCATGGCGACGTTAGCTAGCAAAGCTCATGTGTAGAAACACGACATTTGGGTCTAACAGTCGTCTTGTGGCAAACTGCTCATGTGCAGTCTGTCAAATCAAAGACACTCCTTTGCGATTAAGTAGTTTTTTTTACCAAAATGAAAACGTGTCCGTTGGTCACTTTCACAGGGTTGGAGTAATAACATGTTCAACTACTTAACTAAGGAAGAATTGTTCACTTCTCTCATCGACTTCTCAAACCCCGGCCTGGTCTGTTTAGTAACCGTTCCCTTAAGTCTTGTGATGTAGCGCCCTAGGTTTAGAAACTCTGTAGTTTTTGGCCGTAGCTAGCCTACACTAACATCCGGTTTTCAGGGATACAGTATTATCAACATGACTTCTGTTTCCCTTGTAAAACGGAAGTGGGAACTCCACTCTACTTCTTTCTACTTCTGCCATGTTAAGTTAGGCCAGAGCAAGGAGTCTGGGTAGCCAGGCAAAGCATAGGCCTGTCGTTTCTTTTTGAATAGGATAACGGGTGAATTGATTTCCAATCGGCATGTATTCTGATTCTAGAGTTTGACTGGTTCCAACTGGGGCATTAGGGCTACAAAAATCTGTTCTTACTAACATGGAATCACTGTCAGGCACTTGTTGCTTTATATTGGTCCACAGCTTTAAATGGTTGTATGAAAGACTTTAAATAAATTGCAAACTGCCTCTGGTGGTCTGTTTCTGCATTTGTTGGAATATGGCTTTGTTACTCCTAATTTTATATTTGATCTGGCTTTGTAGGTCTGCAAGATGCACTGTTGTGTTGTTGATTTGAACTGGTCAACATTTGCAGAGTTATGTAACATTTACCACACCACCTACTACCCAATTTTCATTCCGTGTTGAAACCAAATGATTATTCATGCAAAGCTTTACCACACTTCACTCGAATTGTAGAAAAGCTAATTCACATATTTGCATTCGTCATGTATTGAAACGTATTTTGGGTTAAATATTAAGGGCTGAGGCGCTGCAGAGCTGTGCATACAATTGTCTTTCTATCAAATCGACCTAGCAGGAGGTGAACTGCCTCGCTCTCCCTCGCACAGCTGAGCTGGTGCTGAATGCGAGGAGGCTCAAGATGGATGCCAAACGGGGTTAGTGCTGTCATGCTCTTGTTTACGATGCTGATTTTTTCATATCACATTTATATTCGATTGCATTGCATTAAATTAATGCAATGCATTTAATTAACCACTGCTTGACACATGCTTTGGTGGGAGGCAGATGTGAAGGAATTGAGCTGTGCGTGGCACGATACTGACGTTTATCTTTATGGGGGCTACACTGGCCTGATAGAAAGACATGGCGTTATCGACGATTCATGGCGTTTTCCCTGTATCTATATCCCCTATGGATATATCAAAGACGAGTGTATATATACGAATATGGAGCTGTATACGGAAGGACTTGATTAAAACATGGCGTGTTTATAGGATCAGATCAGCGTTGTTGATGATGCGTGGGCTATTTTTAAGTCCTCATGCTAGTGCATGCTTACCATGTGTAGCTAGACAGACACGTTCGGACTGAAAGGCCCCCCCTTCACGTTTTTATTGATTGCACGTCAGCTAATATTGCTAGCAACATTCTAGACATAGGGCCATGGTGATGCAAATTCTGGGTCCGGCCGGCTAAGGCTACTATGCTAGCTAGCTATGTATGGAAATACATGTAGCTAAGCTAGCTGGCAGCTAGCTTTTAAGTTAGCTTTTCATTTGCCCAAAACCCTAACGGCGTCTCCGCCCAAAAACCGACACCTCACGACGTGGCCATGTTTAAGCTAAGGGTACCGATTGTCTGACTTGTACCTCTGATTTGATGCCTCTCAAGAACCATTGTGACTTTTGACAGTCAAGTGTGTCCCTAGGCTGGATAAAACTGCCGATGCTGCTTATGGTCTTGGTCCTGCAGTGTTTTTAGGCATTCGGTTTTTTTAGTGTCAGCTGTATGATCATATTTCAATCAAATTCATGCAACAAACGTCGTTGCTTTGGTACTTGATATGATTATCTTTTTTGGCAGAAACTTGTCAGATGTGATTTAGGTTTTCAACTATAAGCTCATTCATCACTTGTTAAGCCATTTGAAATCTGGCAGCCTGCTAAGTCATTTCACATTGCAGACTCAAACGATGTCAGCTTGCTGGCTAGCCTACGTTTTTGAAATTCGTCAACCAGTAGGAAATCGTCTGTTTCACATCTAATAATGTACACTGACCTGCTAGGAATCCCTGGTGAAACACAAGCATGGGTCTGTCCTGCCCCCAGCTCTGTAATTTTAGCCATCACCCAATCTTCACACAGAAATGGGCGCTAGGCCAATAACATGACTCCTATGAATGGACAATTACCTGCAGTGCTGTACTGGTACAGCAGTAAACTAAAACACCCAGGATTTCCTTTTATTGAAGTGCATCTATCCAGACGTGGCTAGGAGCTAAGATTTTCATAGATTTCTCTCTGATTCATCCCGTCTCCACATCACCGCCATGATATAGCGTAGCATAATGTGTTGAAAGGAAGCCCACTGTTTTTTTTTGTGCTTATGCACTGCAGCTATCTGACCCTTTCCCTTCTCCCCTGCAGTGGTAGAGCTCCTGTACTGGCGCGATGTCAAGACCTCGGGCGTGGTGTTTGGCGCTAGCCTCTCCCTGCTGCTCTCCCTGACACTGTGCAGCATCGTCAGTGTCTCCTCCTACATCGGTCTGGCTCTCCTCTCTGTCACCATCTGCTTCAGGATATACAAGGGGATCCTGCAGGCCATCCAGAAGTCCGACGAAGGGCACCCATTCAAGTGAATAACCAATAACCAACTCAATTTACTCCATGATGTATTGCAGACAACATCCATATATTCTATTACATTATACATGCCTTACTTCCAAGGGGCATATTAGGATGCCAAGCAGCGTAACGTTGACGTCTCGCTTACATTTCTAATACCGCAGCCTTGTGGGCCTATTAGAAGAATATGAAAGGGGGATACCTAGTCAGTTCTCCAACTGAAATGTGTCTTCTGCATTTAACTCAACCCCTCTGAATCAGAGCGGTGCAGTGGGCTGCATTCATCGACATCCACGTCTTTGGGGAATAGTGGGTTAATTGCCTTGCTCAGGGGCAGAACGACAGATTTTTACCGTGTCAGCTCGGGGATTCGATCTAGCAACCTTTCGTTTACTGGCCCAACTCTCTAACCACTAAGACCATGGAACGGTGATCAATATACCAAGGAAGTGTTTCCAAAAAGTATGCATCTATATAGGGTTTGAGGATAATTCCATCTAGTCAATTCAGGAATTGAATTTCATTTAATTGACTGAATTGAAACCCCACATCAGTTTTAGGAATTTGCCATTTGAACATTAATCCAGCTACTTGGCTAATTGATAGAGATGGTTCTGTTGGAGTAAAACATTGACTTGAAAGCTGTTCAGGAGAAGTGAGCATCACTTGATTTGATGGGTTGCAGTAGTGGATATATTCTCAGCCATTAAGGGAGAAGGGACGTGGCTCCTATTTGAGAGTAAACATTGCCACTCAGTCGCACACAGAGCTGCAACTCAGTTTATCCCCGTTCCTGGCAGTGGCTCAAAGCCGCCTTATGAGTTCTCACTAACCACTTGTTAAGATTTGAATTAGCTGGGTTTAAGATTACAATCAAAATGACTGGTACTCAGAAAGTTATAACTAAGCTGGTTCTTGGCTTTGCATTTAAGAAATCAATCTAGCATGCAAACAGAAAAAGGCAAACTATTCTCCTTGACAACCTGTGTGGGCTACAGAGGTTATTGTAGACCCTTCACCCATGTTTTGTGATTACGTTCTCCGTATTGCTATTTGTGTAAAGGCACCATATTTGGATTCATGATTTGTCTTGCAACATACGTAGGTCGATCGCTCATTTGTCTTGCAGGCTGTACCTGGATCAGGATGTGGCTCTGTCAGAGGGAACTGTCCATAAGTACAGCGACTGCGTTCTGGCACGGTTCAACACAACAGTCACTGAGCTGCGTCGCCTCTTCCTGGTTGAAGACCTGGTGGATTCCCTAAAGGTGAATGTTTATGCAACTGAAGATTTTACGGATGTAGGCCAACCTCCTGCATGAAAATATAGTGCTTGTATAGGAGGTACGGTCACTCGTGACTTGCAAACCCATATTTGATTTCAGAATTGGTTAGGATAATAAAAATTGACGACCTCCTGCTAGTTGGGGAGCCCTGCCTTAATAGCTACTGACATTTCAGCTGAAAACATTTGCCCTTAAATCTATGATTACGTTCACATGTAAAATGAGTGGCTTTGAGCTTTCCTTTCGTTTTGTCCATGTACAGTCAGGCTGAAGTAGGTGTCCTAAGGGGGGGGACAGCAGCTGTTGAGAGCTATGAGGTTTCTACATGCTTGTCAACACCTTCCAGTTCAACTCTTGCCCTGTCCACTGCTAAGGCCACTCAAGCCCCCTCCTCCCAACCTGTCTGGCCCCTCTCTGTGGGTGGGGGTGTCTTTGGTCCTAGCCCGACCTCTGTTAGAGCAGTGGTTCCCAACTCCGGTCCTCAAGTACCCCCAACAGTACACATTTTTATTGTAACCCTGGACAAGAACACCCGATTCAACTAATCATCAAGCTCTCTGAGTTGAATTGGGTATGTTAGTCTGGGGCTTCAACAACAATGTGCACTGTTGGAGGGTACAGTGAATTAGACCTCTGCCTATTCAACAGAGCCATTGGCTACATCAATTTAGGTTTATTAAGGTTCATGAAGTGTCATCTATTTATTCTGTAGTGTACCCTGTGAGTAGAGCGAAATAGTGACATCGTAAACCTCTGCCAAATGTCGTAAATAAACAACATCACTTTGGCTACACCACTATGACCTTATTTATACATTTGGGACAAGGTATAAATGCTTGTTGATGTTTTGATTCCAGGTCAGAGATTCTCAGACAGTTTCTTTAGTTGCTCATTTTAAAAGCTCTGTCTACCATGTCCATTTTTAAAGTGGGGCTACCCACCTTGCATATTACCATATAAGGATGCATGTGATCCTGGATTACGTCTGCAAAGTACCTAGTGTCTGTAAATGCCGTAGGAATGAATATGCTACATTACGGGAAATTGTTATAGAATATCTTTGCTAATCAATATATGGAAAATGGTCTCCTACATATTGGCCTAGTGTTTTAAACACACTGAAATAAAACCTGTCATTCTTCTCCCATTCAGTTTGCTGTGCTGATGTGGATTCTCACCTATGTTGGTGCCTTGTTCAACGGACTCACTCTCTTTATTCTGGGTAAGATGCTTTATAAATGGCAATTAATAACTTTTATAAAGGCATTTATGATGTTTTGTTGCTATGGTGCCTAGGGAAGCAGTATCATGTGATTAGCTCTGTAATACTCTCAGGAACAGGCCTAAGCTGGGTTTATTTCAGGATACCATGCGAGTCCGAATAGAGACGGTGGTTGATTGACAGGTTTCGGTCTGACACCCATTATAACCGCCAGCTTCCTTTTTAAATACTTTGACATGCATCTGATCCACCCTTCTGGGTATAAAGGGACATGCCATCAAGATACTGTTTAGAGATTGCAGCAGAGCCAGGTTGAATAATGCCACCTTGTTATAGAACATGATCTTATTTTTCTCCCTCCAGGTCTGGTTGGAATGTTTAGCTGCCCTATTGTCTATGAGAAGTACAAGGTATGAGCTGATAAATGTATGAAAAAAACAAGTTAATGTGAAGGAATCATAGAACACCCACACCTCTCGACAGTAACCACGATCCCCCCCGACACACCTCTCGACAGTAACCACGATCCCCCCCCCGACACACCTCTCGACAGTAACCACGATCCCCCCTGACACACCTCTCGACAGTAACCACGATCCCCCCCGACACACCTCTCGACAGTAACCACGATCCCCCCCGACACACCTCTCGACAGTAACCACGATGACCCCCGACACACCTCTCGACAGTAACCACGATCCCCCCAGACACACCTCTCGACAGGAACCACCACCCCCCACGCGCCTCTCGACAGTAACCACGACCCCCCACGCACCTCTCGACAGTAACCACGACCCCCCACGCGCCTCTCGACAGTAACCACGACCCCCCCACGCGCCTCTCGACAGTAACCACGACCCCCCCACGCGCCTCTCGACAGTAACCACGATCCCCCCCACGCGCCTCTCGACAGTAACCACGAGCACCCCCCACGCGCCTCTCGACAGTAACCACGATCCCCCCCCACGCGCCTCTCGACAGTAACCACGATCCCCCCCACGCGCCTCTCGACAGTAACCACGATCCCCCCCCACGCGCCTCTCGACAGTAACCACGATCCCCCCCCACGCGCCTCTCGACAGTAACCACGATCCCCCCCACGCGCCTCTCGACAGTAACCACGATCCCCCCCACGCGCCTCTCGACAGTAACCACGATCCCCCCCACGCGCCTCTCGACAGTAACCACGATCCCCCCCACGCGCCTCTCGACAGTAACCACGATCCCCCCCCCCCCCCCCCCCCCCCCCCCCCACGCGCCTCTTGACAGTAACCACAATCAATTGACTTCATAGCCAATTGAGGCAGAAGTATTATACCTGAGCTTTTCACTAGAATTATTTTTATTTTGTTTTATTTTAGGTACAGATTGACCATTACGTGGGTATGGCCAGCAAGCAGGTTAAAGACATTATTGCAACGTAAGTAAATACCAGTGGACGAAATACAAATATATTGGCATTGTCTTAATGAAGAAAAGTAGGTATCCAAAAAAATACTTTCTTTCAATAACCATGTCAACTGTTGAGGCCCAAACGTTGTTGTGAAGTAAGTTAATACTGGAGGACAAAATGTAAATATCTTGGCAGTGATGTAATCAGACAAATATGAACCTTTCAAGTATTGAAAGTGTGTATGGAAGAGGAATGTGATTGAAGCCCTTTAGCCTTTTCTATTAATGACAGTAATGGGACAGTGGAATGAACTGTGTTGCATTCCAATGTCTTTCTGTCAGGAAAATACAGAAATTAAAACACTTATTTTACATATCTGAATAATTTGATTTTATGAAATTCAGTGGCAATAAAACAAGGTCATTATTGAATACTTTGGAAAAGAGTAGAAATCTGTGACATGAAATGCCTCATGTTATACCTCTTCAACATTTTGTGCACGTTTTTGTTCATGAGACATACACTGCTCAAAAAAATAAAGGGAACACTTAAACAACACAATGTAACTCCAAGTCAATCACACTTCTGTGAAATCAAACTGTCCACTTAGGAAGCAACACTGATTGACAATACATTTCACATGCTGTTGTGCAAATAGAATAGACAACAGGTGGAAATTATAGGCAAGACACCACCAATAAAGGAGTGGTTCTGCAGGTGATAACCACAGACCACTTCTCAGTTCCTATGCTTCCTGGCTGATGTTTTGGTCACTTTTGAATGCTGGCGGTGCTTTCACTCTAGTGGTAGCATGAGATGGAGTCTACAACCCACACAAGTGGCTCAGGTAGTGCAGCTCATCCAGGATGGCACATCAATGCGAGCTGTGGCAAGGTTTGCTGTGTCTGTCAGCATAGTGTCCAGAGCATGGAGGCGCTACCAGGAGACAGGCCAGTACATCAGGAGACGTGGAGGAGGCTGTAGAAGGGCAACAACCCAGCAGCAGGACCGCTACCTCTGCCTTTGTGCAAGGAGGAGCAGGAGGAGCACTGCCAGAGCCCTGCATAATGACCTCCAGCAGACCACAAATGTGCATGTGTCTGCTCAAACGGTCAGAAACAGACTCCATGAGGGTGGTATGAGGGCCTGACGTCCACAGGCGGGGGTTGTGCTTACAGCCCAACACCGTGCAGGAAGTTTGGCATTTGCCAGAGAACCCCAAGATTGGCAAATTCGCCACTGGCGCCCTGTGCTCTTCCCAGATGAAAGCAGGTTCACACTGAACACGTGACAGTCTGGAGATGCCGTGGAGAACGTTCTGCTGCCTGCAACATCCTCCAGCATGACCGGTTTGGCGGTGGGTCAGTCATGGTGTGGGGTGGCATTTCTTTGGGGGGCCGCACAGCCCTCCATGTGCTCGCCAGAGGTAGCCTGACTGCCGTTAGGTACCGAGATGAGATCCTCAGACCCCTTGTGAGACCATATGCTGGTGTGGTTGGCCCTGGGTTCCTCCTAATGCAAGACAATGCTAGACCTCATGTGGCTGGAGTGTGTCAGCAGTTCCTGCAAGAGGAAGGCATTGATGCTATGGACTGGCCTGCCCCTTCCCCAGACCTGAATCCAATTGAGCACATCTGGGACATCATGTCTCGCTCCATCCACCAACGCCACGTTGCACCACAGACTGTCAAGGAGTTGGCGGATGCTTTAGTCCAGGTCTTGGAGGAGATCCCTCAGGAGACCATCCGCCACCTCATCAGGAGCATGCCCAGGCGTTGTAGGGAGGTCATACAGGCACATGGAGGCCACACACACACTACTGAGCCTAATTTTGACTTGTTTTAAGGACATTACATCAAAGTTGGATCAGCCTGTAGTGTGGTTTTCCACTTTAATTTTGAGTGTGACTCCAAATCCAGACCTCCATGGGTTGATAAATTTGATATCCTTTGATAATTTCTGTGATTTTTTTGTCAGCACATTCAACTATGTAAAGAAAAACGTATTTAATAAGAATATTTCATTCATTCAGATCTAGGATGTGTTATTTTAGTGTTCCCTTTATTTTTTTGAGCAGTGTATATTGCATCTGCATTACTGTTAATAGGTTCTGCAAGAATTATATTATTGTAGACAAAAATGAAAGGTGTACAAGTGTTCCACCTGACCGAAGTTATCCAAACAGTGTTTACATGCACATTTTATCAAAAGGTATAACTCCACCCCTTGTATTCAATTAATTCAAAACCAGAATTTAATTACCTGAACACTTGAAATATCTTCTATGAACCTTTGGCTGGATGTTTATAATTACTTCATTTTTTTTTTTTACAAGTTGGTATTGTGTATTTGTGACTGTCGTACCTTATTTGGTTTTTACGTAGCTGCACTCCTGCCTACATAATAAGTAGGCTATATTGAATTGAAGTGTTTTCTTGAGAGTTTTTATTCAGAGCTTTCTTTTTGGAGTTTTTTTTTTAAAGCTGCATATTAACATCGTCTGTGACTAAAGCTGTGCCGCCTTTCACTTTCAGGGTGCAGTCCAAAGTCCCAGGACTGAAGCGTGTGAAGGCAGAGTAAAGAAAAGAGAATGAGCCAGTCCCTGAGACTCCCTATGAGAGGGTGGAGGGCACTTGGCGGGGGGGGGGGGGGGGCAGGCATGCACCCCTGCATAACTGCTATTTTCAATCTCTTTTCAGTTCATAATTCCTTGTTCCCTGAAACACCCTGGGTTATGTTTAAAAAAATATATATATTATTCACCAGCTCAAAAGTGTTCAACTTTTGATTAACTAAATTGAACATGCTGATCTATCTGGCTTAAAATGCTAGTTTGTGTGAAATATGAAGAAAGAAAAAAAATAAGGCTTATTATTTTAATCTTGCACTTGGACCTGACCAGTGATGCGTTTTGAAATAAAATTGTGTTCCATGAGCTGGTTCATTTGTTCTCTCCCTTGATGCAGTGTTCAGAAAATTGGAATTGCATTGTCTTTTTTGTAATGAGGGAGGGTTAATTGGTACCTTTGTGGAAACCTGAATACCTGTCGTTATTTGGTATGATTAAGTTAGTGGTGTTTGTGATTTTACTGTTTTATTGATAGACTGTAGTTTCAAAGCTTCTAGCTCTCTTCAGTGGCTATTGAGTGTACTTGACACAAGGTGTTGACGTGTCATTGTGCTTGACGATGGTCTTTAATGCCAGCAGGGCGATAATCCATAGCACTTCATGCTTCTGAGTATTTCTAGCTAGAAACATTTAGAACATTTTAATGATAATTTCACCTCATGCAGCTGCCTATTTAAACTCTGGAAGAACACGTTTACAAAGAACTTAAGACAAAAAAAAATAAACATACCATCTGTGGACCCAATATCTAAAGCTGCAAAATTATGTAACATGGAAACTTCAAGCATTGTTTATGCAAGTAATTGTGAATGATACTTCATACAATTGTAATGAACTCTTATGAGAACTGTTTGTGGAATGCATTGTGAAATAGAAACAATTACAATAAAGCTTATAGATGAATTAATGTGGATGTTTTTTCTCTCAGGCAAGCTGGAGGATTTAGAAAAGTAGCCACGGATATAGTTACAGAAACTACCTAAAACAACCCCATGGTCCTATAGGAAAGGATGTCGCTAACATTTTCCATCCCATAAGAATGGACTGTTTGCTGAGCTGTTCTAAATAGCATGTAGGAATGTAAATACTTCCAGTATATGATGTA
Organism: Oncorhynchus mykiss; assembly: GCF_013265735.2. Classification (NCBI taxonomy): domain Eukaryota; kingdom Metazoa; phylum Chordata; class Actinopteri; order Salmoniformes; family Salmonidae; genus Oncorhynchus; species Oncorhynchus mykiss. The sequence continues at coordinate 79,257,696 of NC_048565.1, forward strand.
GTACACATTTGGCACGTAATGTCTGTCAATTTCGTAAATGCATTTTTAAATTATTTGATTGCCAGTGAAATTACGTTTAGCAGACGCTCTAATCCAGTGAATACAAAGTGTAAGGAATGTTGGGAGACTGAAAAAAGCTCAATGCCTTGAGTCATACCCACGTGTTTGCGGACAAATTCGGTATTCTCATTTAATCTTTCCATACACTTAATACTTGCACATGTACACAATAAATTTGTATAAAACATTGTCATTCATACGATAAAATCACCACAGATGTTTGATTAAAAAATAAATTCATGCATTTGAGCATTTTAAAAAAAATGTACAATATGATACAAATACTTTTACGATATCTGGACCATCTGTCTTGTACAAAAATTAAATGAATAAAAATATGTAAACAGGAATCCATACTGCTTAAAGAATGCACATATAGTAACATATTGCTGCCACACTGCTAGCTAAACATTAGTGAGACTGACAGGCTAAAGACAGCAAGGCTAAGAGCGCTATTCATTCTGTAACGCTAAAGTGTTACACATTCTGCAATAGAAATGTAAAGGTCATTTCTGAGCCGACGTGCAGCGTTTACCGTGAATGCGGTCTCCGCTAAAGCGGGAACATTGTCTTTAAATTTCGATCACGCTGTAAAACTGAATTTCCGTGATGCGGATTGACGAGACGACTAAGAGTTCAACAGTAGACCAAGGCCTGTGTTCCCAAAAGCATTTGCCTTAAAATGCTTTTGGGAAACCAGGTTCAGGGCTTGAGTAAGACTGTATAGTCCGCTTTGGTGTGACAGGTCACCGTCTCCTGGACTGTCTATTTCACTTAGCCTTTTAGCACTGACTTTGATAAATAATTTTAGGAAAAATGTACTCTATACGATTGTGACGTCTCACCTAACTATTTTAAGATGAATGTAAATCGCCCTGGATAAGAGCATCTGCTAAATGACAAATCTAAATGTAAGCCACCCAGTTGATATCCCTTACTGGAAGTGAATGTTGAAACATACGGTAACGCTTCAGTACTAGTTCTATTAACATTATTTTTGTTGAATCTTTTCACAATGGTTATATGGAAGCATGTTTCACCAAGATATTTCACAAAATTTAAGTAACATTTTAACAATAGTTAAAAGCATTTTAAGAATGCTTCCTAATCTTTTTTGTAACAACCACAAACTGAAAATTGATCGTCAGATCACAGTAACATTTAAATATTTTCAATAGAGCTATTATAACTTACTATGTCACATGTTACATCTCATCATACTTTGGATGTTGTATGCATAAACGGCAGCAAACCAATGCCCCTTTCTGCAGATTGAATGAGAAACTTTACAATCGAATAGCACCAGAGGTGTACAAAATAATTTCAAACGTGAAACTGCAAAAAAATATAACAAGTAGAAATATTCATAAAGGCACTTAAGGATATTAATACTTTCAAATGAATTATGGGGGGAAAAAAACTTTTATCCTCTACACTGGGCAGGATTTAGGGCTATTTTCAATCTATTGCTGTAGCGATACAGATTGCGCAATAGAAATTAAGGTAATTTCAGATTGAGCCGACATAGGCAGCATTTACTGTGAATGCAATCTCCGCCGCAAACGCGGGAACATTGCCTTTCAAATCTGCATTGTCAACCATGTGCGATTTGATTGAATCCCAGGCATTATCAATGGTTTCATTATAAATCAATAGCTGGCATGGCAACCTGCCTTCATTGAAAGCAGATGTGAATGTAAACACTGCCATTTCTTGTTAGGCCAGAAAGTCAAACATTTTCTAGTGGCAAAAAAATCTACTTCAAAGTGGTTTCTGTTAGAAAAGGAGCTACCTGCTCTGCCTAATGCTTAGACTTGAATTAATAGTACAGTGATTAGCGTATTGCCCATCCCCAGGTGTTGTTCTAAGAATGGGGAGACAGTTGCAGGCAAAAAGGTAGACCGCAGCCAGACACTTGAGGCTTTGGGATCCTGGCTGCATTCCTGTCGGAATCCAAGACTTACTGCGGTGGGCTAAGGAGTCTGGGTGCATGTTAGTGGATGGTTGTGGAGAAAAAGCTCCGGTTTACAGGCATTTCCACACAAAGACACTAAAAAAGAGGAAGACAATACAGCAGTCAGTAAAAAATAAGACCTGTCTGGAGTACAAGATGAGCTGTGAAAAATTCTAATGCAAATCACTTGTGAATGTGCCTATTTATTGTAGAGTAGCTTTAACGTAATTAATCTGACGTGGTTAAACCCGGTAAGAAGCTCTGCATACCTGCAGTCGTCTCCTCCAGTGCTGATCACATATTTATCATCATAGGAGAAGCGAATGTTGGTCACGTGTGCCGAGTGCCCAAAGTAACGCTTGTGTTTGGCCTGTAGAGGATCAAAATAAGTATTAATTAAACACTTTTTTTTTGACAATGCTCTCATCCAGAGCACTTACAGGAGCAATTAGGGTTAAGTACTTTGCTCAAGGGAAAATAGTTTTTCATCCAGTCGGCTCGGGGATTCAAACCAGCGACCTTTCAGATACTGGCCCACCTCCCCACTTGGGGCAGCCCCAGCCAGCAGTCTGTGTTCTATGGCTTCAGTAACTACATATCTTTAAAAGCTATCCCAGTGATGTTGAGAGGAAGTGAAGCACTCACAAACTTCTCAGTGCAGGGAAAGTCGAAGAGCTTGACCAGTCCAAAGTCGTCCCCGGTGACCACGTTGAGGCCGGCGTGGGAGACACAGGCACAGTTGACGTCAGCCTTATCAGCATTCCGTGGCCAGATCCCCAGCACCTCATCTCCCAGGATACTGAGAAGGAATGAGAGAGAGGAGCCATGCTCAGACTGCAGAATATGCTGAACAAAACCACAGGCCTGCCAGTACTGAGAGGACATTAGTCCACCAAAGAATAACCTTTTAAAATGTTTTCTCCAAGTCAACTGAATTACTATATCGTACTCTTCTCAGTAGTAAAACATATGCAACATATATAAAACATTTAAAAATATTCCTGCATACTGTAAAAGATCTCAACCAGACATTTGTTTTTCTGTTCATGTTTCGAAATAAGTATGCTACGGTCTATATGCAGAATGCATTTTAACCCATTAACCTTGGGGAGAGTGAATTTAGAGGAAGTTTGGGGTCTATTCATGAGAAGTGAACAGTGACTGCTGTGCTGCAGACAGTATTGATTGACCTCCATTAATCCATTGATCAATAACAGACACCCAAACACAACTACAAAACATGTCTAGGTGTGCCCACTAAACTTCCGTACACAAACGTGCCCAGATGGCTTCAACGAGCCTAAAGCTCAAAAATAAGTTGAACCAGCAATGTTTTTGTACCGCTTCACCTTGCATTCCCATATTACGAGTGAGATATTATGTTTAGCTCCCGTTGTTGACGCCATATCGCAATAGTGTTACCATGCAATATTTGCATTCTTTACTGAATATTGATCTCAGTTTGATTTTGGAGAGTATGTGAGTTTGATTAAATTCCAGTGACTACAATGAATCATTCTACCTGGTCCAGGTGGCCCAGGTGATCCTCTCAATCACAGTCTGTTCTGTTACCATTTTCCCAGAAGGCATCTCATGCACCTGGCGCTTATAGTTTCCTGTGGACACCTGTCGACACACAGCCAGTGACACGTCAGAATACACACTCATGCATATGCACACAACCAGAGGTCAGAATATTGTAACTGTCTGAAATACATCAGTCATCTAGTGTACTGTGCCTTAAGAAAGTATTCATACCCCTCTCGACTTATTCCACAGTTTGTTGTTACAGCCAGAATTCAAAATGGATGAAATGTATTTTTTCCCCTCACCCCCTCCCCTCACACAATACCCCATAATGACAAAGTGAAAACATGCTTTTAGAAATGTTTGAAAATGAAATGTAATTTACATACAGTATGTATTCCCAGCCCTGAATCAATCAATACATGTTAGAGTCACCTTTGGCAACAAATTCAGCTGTGAGTCATTCTGGGTGGGTCTAAGAGCTTTGCACACCAAGATTGTACAATATTTTCCACATTCTTTCAAAAAATGTATTCAAGCTCTGTCAAGTTGGTTGTTGTTGATCATTGCTAGACAGACATTTTCAAGTCTTGTCATAGATTGTCAAGACGATTTAAGTCAAAACTGTAACTATGCCACTCAGGAACATTCAATGTTGTCTTGGTAAGTAGCTCCAGTGTATATTTGGTCTTGTGTTTTCGGTTATTGTCCTGCTGAAAGGTGAATGTGTCTCCCAGTGTCTGTAGACTGAACCAAGTTCTTTTCTAGGATTTTTCCTGTGCTTAGCTCTATTCCGTTTCTTTTTATCCTAAAAAACTCCCTAGTCCTTGCAGATGACAATAACATGACACAGCCACCACCATGCTCATAAATATGAAGAGTGGTACTCAGTGTCATATTGGATTTGCCCCAAACATAACACTTTGTATTCAAGACATAAAGTGAATTTTCTTTGCCACATTTTTGGCAGTTTTACTTTAGTCCCTTATTGCAAACAGGATGCATGTTTTGGGATATTTATTCCGTACAGGCTTCCTTATTTTCACTCTCATTTAGTTTAGTATTGTGGAGTAACTACAATGTTGTTGATCTGTCCTTAGTTTTCTATCACAGCCATTAAACTAACTGGTTTAAAGTCACCATTGGCCTCATGGTGAAATCCGAGTGGTTTACGTCCTCTCCGAGAACTGAGTTAGGAAGGACGCCTGTGTCTAGAACTTAAAATTACAGGAGGACCATGGCAAACTATACTTGTCCCTCCCCTTCAAGGCACAGTCACATGTACTTGTAATTGTACGCTGAGGACAGGTTAAATTTAGAAGGCCAAGTCACTATCGTACTCTTTCTCTGGTCTTCATGTGGCAGTCATAGCGACATGCCGTAAAAGGGCTAAAGCTTTCCATAACAGCAAAGAATGGGTCTGAGTCTATAGGAATACCTCAAATACCTCAGATAGGGCTCCTTTTTTAGCACACTGAAGCCTGTCAGGTTACTCTGGGGCGGCTCCACGCTACTGTTAACTAGAAGGGGACTTGGCTATAAACGATTATGACCTGCCTGCCATATATGTGTGAGTCTAAATATAGGTGTTTTCCACTCTCAGCATGCTTTGGAATGGATATACGAGTATCCATCATGGTGAGAACACACTGTGCAACATGATCAAATGGTCAAGATGGCTGTATTAAAAAGACTGACACAGTTGCCATGATGGTAAAAAAAAAGGCTTTTATTAGACTATTCAAACATAATGACCTTGACAGCAAAATAAAATGGACCTCATTCCACTATCTATTTTGTGTGCGGTTTAGTAAATCCAGTATGTATGTCAGCCTATCAAAACCCCCATGGCTTGTAACAACAACAAGACTCCAGCTGTATTCTACTTCCCGTTCAGTGTGGCATACCTCGATGAACCTGCTGTCTGCAGAGAAGTCCATCTGGATAACGAAGCTGGAGATGTCCTTACAGTAGCCCACGCGGTTGAGTGTGGGGCCCAATGTAAGGTCATACAGGTCAACCGTACTCTCCACTGAGCCCACTGCCAGGAGGTGTTTGTCTGGACTGAACCTGAGAGGGTCACAGAATAGACATACTGTACATAATGTATATATGACATTGAACCACACAAACATTCTCATAATTAAAATGTAATTGACTGGCCTTTAACTGACCCAATCCCATTTAAAATTAGTTCACTTCCCCCTTTTGGTTAAATCAGTCTCCACAGTTTGAAAAAATGAATTGTTTAATTTTGGCTAGTTGTTTTCTTGGTTTGAACCACAGGTTAAATTGGGAATTCAGATTTTGGGGAGCCATATTTTGGGATTAGGGTTGAGCCAGGGTTGAACATAAGGCTATGGTTAGAGTAATGCAAAATTTGGGTTAGGTTTGTGGTTGAGGATAGGGTTAAGATTGAACAGGGATTTGGACATGAAACAGGCTAGTTTTGAGGCTAGAGTTAGGATTGAACCAGGATGTGGACATGAAGCACTGTTACGTTTGTGGTTGAGGCCAGGGTTGTTGGTTATGGTTAGGGTTGTGGGTTATGGTTAGGGTTGTTTCCAGGGTTGTGGTTGAGGCTAGGGTTGTGGTTGAGGCCAGGGTTGTTGGTTAGGGTTAGGGTTGTGGGTTATGGTTAGGGTTGTGCTTGAGGCTAGGGTTGTTGGTTAGCGTTAGGGATGTGGCCAGGGTTGTGGTTGAGGCTAGGGTTGGGTTGAGGTTAGGGTTGAGGTTAGGGTTGTGGTTAGGTTTGAACCTAGGTTGAAGATGTCAAAGGTTGCCTCCAGGGTGGCGCAGTGGTTAAGGGCGCTGTACTGCAGCGCCAGCTGTGCCACCAGAGACTCAGAGCCCAGGCTCTGTCGTAACCGGCCGCGACCGGGAGGTCCAGGGGGCAACGCACAATTGGCCTAGCGTCGCCCGGGTTAGGGAGGGTTTGGCCAGTAGGGAAATCCTTGTCTCATCGCGCACCAGCGACTCCTGTGGCGGGCTAGGCGCAGTGCGCGCTAACCAAGGTTGCCAGGTGCACGGTGTTTCCTCCGACACATTGGTGCGGCTGGCTTCCAGGTTGGATGGCGCTGTGTTAAGAAGCAGTGCGGCTTGGTTGGGTTGTGTATCGGAGGACGCATGACTTTCAACCTTCGTCTCTCCCGAGCCCGTACGGGAGTTGTAGCGATGAGAAAAGATAGTAGCTACTAATAACAATTGGATACCACGAAATTGGGGAGAAAAAGGGCTGTAAATAAATAAATAAATAAATAAATAAATAAAATTAAATTTAAAAAAAGATGTCAAAGATGTCCCATAACTCTTTGAGAAAATGGGTTCAGTGTTGCTAGTTAGCAATGGTGCTAGTCATTATCAATGGCACTGGTCCAAGAAATGAGTTTATTTTCGAATGCTGCCTGATGTAATAATTACGTTGGGTTAACCTGTATATTTTCGACCTAGGGTTGAACTGGGATGAGGACATGATGCTAGGGCAAGATTTACTGCCAGGATGTGGACATGAAGTTAGGGTTAGGGCTGATGCTAGGGTTACTGCCAGGATATGGACATGAAGTTAGGGTTAGGGCTGATGCTAGGGTTACTGCCAGGATGGGGACATGAAGTTAGGGTTAGGGTTAGGGCTGATGCTAGGGTTAGTTACTGCCAGGATGTGGAAATGAAGTTAGGGTTAGTTACTGCCAGGATGTGGACATGAAGCTAGGGTTAGGGCTGATGCTAGGGTTACTGCCAGGATGTGGACATGAAGCTAGGGTTAGGGCTGATGCTAGGGTTACTCCCAGGATATGGACATTAAGCTAGGGTTAGTTACTGCCAGGATGTGGACATGAAGCTAGAGTTAGGGCTGATGCTAGGGTTGCTGCCAGGATGTGGACATGAAGTTAGGGTTAGGGCTGATGCCAGGATTACTGCCATGATGTGGACATGAAGCTAGGGTTAGGGCTGATGCTAGGGTTACTGCCAGGATGTGGACATGAAGTTAGGGTTAGGGCTGATGCTAGGGTTGCTGCCAGGATGTGGACATGAAGCTAGGGTTAGGGCTGATGCCAGGATTACTGCCATGATGTGGACATGAAGCTAGGGTTAGGGCTGATGCTAGGGTTAGGGCTGATGCTAGGGTTAGTTATTGCCAGCATGTGGACATGAAGTTAGGGTTAGGGCTGATGCTTGGGTTAGTTATTGCCAGCATGTGGACATGAAGTTAGGGTTAGGGCTGATGCTTGGGTTAGTTACTGCCAGCATGTGGACACAAAGCTAAGGTTAGGGCTGATGCTAGGGTTACTGCCAGGATGTGGACATGAAGCTAGGGTTAGGGCTGATGCTAGGGTTACTGCCAGGATGTGGACATGAAGCTAGGGTTAGGGCTGATGCTAGGGTTAGTGCCAGGATGTGGACATGAAGTTAGGGTTAGGGCTGATGCTAGGGTTACTGCCAGGATGTGGACATTAAGCTAGGGTTAGGGCTGATGCTAGGGTTACTGCCAGGATGTGGACATGAAGCTAGGGTTAGGGCTGATGCTAGGGTTACTGCCAGGATATGGACACGAAGCTAGGGTTAGGGCTGATGCTAGGGTTACTGCCAGGATGTGGACATGAAGCTAAGGTTAGGGCTGATGCTAGGGTTACTGCCAGGATGTGGACATGAAGCTAGGGTTAGGGCTGATGCTAGGATTACTGCCAGGATGTGGACATGAAGCTAAGGTTAGGGCTGATGCTAGGGTTACTGCCAGGATGTGGACATGAAGTTAGGGTTAGGGCTGATGCTAGGGTTAGTTACTGCCAGGATATGGACACAAAGCTAAGGTTAGGGCTGATGCTAGGGTTACTGCCAGGATGTGGACATGAAGCTAGGGTTAGGGCTGATATTAGGGTTAGTTACTGCCAGGATGTGGACATGAAGCTAGGGTTAGGGCTGATGCTAGGGTTAGTTACTGCCAGGATGTGGACATGAAGCTAGGGTTAGGGCTGATGCTAGGGTTACTGCCAGGATGTGGACATGAAGCTTGGGTTAGGGCTGATGCTAGGGTTACTGCCAGGATGTGGACATGAAGCTAGGGTTAGGGCTGATGCTAGGGTTAGTTACTGCCAGGATGTGGACATGAAGCTAGGGTTAGGGCTGATGCTAGGGTTACTGCCAGGATGTGGACATGAAGCTTGGGTTAGGGCTGATGCTAGGGTTAGTTACTGCCAGGATGTGGACATGAAGCTAGGGTTAGGGCTGATGCTAGGGTTACTGCCAGGATGTGGACATGAAGCTTGGGTTAGGGCTGATGCTAGGGTTACTGCCAGGATGTGGACATGAAGCTAGGGTTAGGGCTGATGCTAGGGTTAGTTACTGCCAGGATGTGGACATGAAGCTAGGGTTAGGGCTGATGCTAGGGTTACTGCCAGGATGTGGACATGAAGCTTGGGTTAGGGCTGATGCTAGGGTTAGTTACTGCCAGGATGTGGACATGAAGCTAGGGTTAGGGCTGATGCTAGGGTTACTGCCAGGATGTGGACATGAAGCTAGGGTTAGGGCTGATGCTAGGGTTACTGCCAGGATGTGGACATGAAGCTAGGGTTAGGGCTGATACTAGGGTTAGTTACTGCCAGGATGTGGACATGAAGCTAGGGTTAGGGCTGATGCTAGGGTTAGTTACTGCCAGGATGTGGACATGAAGCTAGGGTTAGGGCTGATGCTAGGGTTACTGCCAGGATGTGGACATGAAGCTTGGGTTAGGGCTGATGCTAGGGTTACTGCCAGGATGTGGACATGAAGCTAGGGTTAGGGCTGATGCTAGGGTTACTGCCAGGATGTGGACATGAAGCTAGGGTTAGGGCTGATGCTAGGATTACTGCCATGATGTGGACATGAAGCTAGGGTTAGGGCTGATGCTAGGGTTACTGCCAGGATGTGGACATGAAGCTAGGGTTAGGGCTGATGCTAGGGTTACTTCCAGGATATGGACACGAAGCTAGGGTTAGGGCTGATGCTAGGGTTACTGCCAGGATGTGGACATGAAGCTAGGGTTAGGGCTGATGCTAGGATTACTGCCATGATGTGGACATGAAGCTAGGGTTAGGGCTGATGCTAGGGTTACTGCCATGATGTGGACATGAAGCTAGGGTTAGGGCTGATGCTAGGGTTAGTTATTGCCAGCATGTGGACATGAAGTTAGGGTTAGGGCTGATGCTAGGGTTACTGCCAGGATGTGGACATGAAGCTTGGGTTAGGGCTGATGCTAGGGTTAGTTACTGCCAGGATGTGGACATGAAGCTAGGGTTAGGGCTGATGCTAGGGTTACTGCCAGGATGTGGACATGAAGCTTGGGTTAGGGCTGATGCTAGGGTTACTGCCAGGATGTGGACATGAAGCTAGGGTTAGGGCTGATGCTAGGGTTAGTTACTGCCAGGATGTGGACATGAAGCTAGGGTTAGGGCTGATGCTAGGGTTACTGCCAGGATGTGGACATGAAGCTTGGGTTAGGGCTGATGCTAGGGTTAGTTACTGCCAGGATGTGGACATGAAGCTAGGGTTAGGGCTGATGCTAGGGTTACTGCCAGGATGTGGACATGAAGCTAGGGTTAGGGCTGATGCTAGGGTTACTGCCAGGATGTGGACATGAAGCTAGGGTTAGGGCTGATACTAGGGTTAGTTACTGCCAGGATGTGGACATGAAGCTAGGGTTAGGGCTGATGCTAGGGTTAGTTACTGCCAGGATGTGGACATGAAGCTAGGGTTAGGGCTGATGCTAGGGTTACTGCCAGGATGTGGACATGAAGCTTGGGTTAGGGCTGATGCTAGGGTTACTGCCAGGATGTGGACATGAAGCTAGGGTTAGGGCTGATGCTAGGGTTACTGCCAGGATGTGGACATGAAGCTAGGGTTAGGGCTGATGCTAGGGTTACTGCCAGGATGTGGACATGAAGCTAGGGTTAGGGCTGATGCTAGGATTACTGCCATGATGTGGACATGAAGCTAGGGTTAGGGCTGATGCTAGGGTTACTGCCAGGATGTGGACATGAAGCTAGGGTTAGGGCTGATGCTAGGGTTACTTCCAGGATATGGACACGAAGCTAGGGTTAGGGCTGATGCTAGGGTTACTGCCAGGATGTGGACATGAAGCTAGGGTTAGGGCTGATGCTAGGATTACTGCCATGATGTGGACATGAAGCTAGGGTTAGGGCTGATGCTAGGGTTACTGCCATGATGTGGACATGAAGCTAGGGTTAGGGCTGATGCTAGGGTTAGTTATTGCCAGCATGTGGACATGAAGTTAGGGTTAGGGCTGATGCTAGGGTTAGTTATTGCCAGCATGTGGACATGAAGTTAGGGTTAGGGCTGATGCTTGGGTTAGTTATTGCCAGCATGTGGACATGAAGTTAGGGTTAGGGCTGATGCTTGGGTTAGTTATTGCCAGCATGTGGACATGAAGTTAGGGTTAGGGCTGATGCTAGGGTTAGGGCTGATGCTAGGGTTAGGGCTGATGCTTGGGTTAGTTACTGCCAGCATGTGGACATGAAGTTAGGGTTAGGGCTGATGCTAGGGTTACTTCCAGGATATGGACATGAAGTTAGGGTTAGGGCTGATGCTAGGGTTAGTTATTGCCAGCATGTGGACATGAAGTTAGGGTTAGGGCTGATGCTTGGGTTAGTTATTGCCAGCATGTGGACATGAAGTTAGGGTTAGGGCTGATGCTTGGGTTAGTTATTGCCAGCATGTGGACATGAAGTTAGGGTTAGGGCTGATGCTAGGGTTAGGGCTGATGCTAGGGTTAGTTACTGCCAGTATGTGGACATGAAGTTAGGGTTAGGGCTGATGCTAGGGTTACTTCCAGGATATGGACATGAAGTTAGGGTTAGGGCTGATGCTAGGGTTAGTTACTTCCAGGATATGGACATGAAGTTAGGGTTAGGGCTGATGCTAGGGTTAGTTATTGCCAGGATGTGGACATGAAGTTAGGGTTAGGACTGATGCTAGGGTTACTGCCAGGATGTGGACATGAAGTTAGGGTTAGGGCTGATGCTAGGGTTACTGCCAGGAGGTGGACAGGAGTCTAGCCAAAGTGCTCCAGGTAGCTCCTATGTCCCCTCAGTTCTTACCTGATGTCCTGTATGGCAGCACTGCGGTCTCGTTTCTTGCCCCACATCTTGAGTGAGTTGGTGAGGAGGATGATGAACTCCCCATTCTTCATGCCCACAGACACCATCTCACCATCAGGACTGTAGTTGGCACACTTGGCTGGGTGGCCCAGGCTCACCTTGTTCAGCAGTTTCTAGCAGGGAAATGGACGCAGGGTTGTAGACAACAAAACATGACATAGGACGGTATTTTGCCATTCAACGGTTAACTAAATTCAGGTGCAAAGGAAACCAAGAACACAAACCTATTTACACACAGATTTGTGATTCAAAAAAGTTGTTTCTGCAATAAATCAATTAAGACATTCAACGTAAGTTCAAACGCAACTTCATAGCTCAGCAGACCATTGGAACCACATAGTATTTATTTGTGCTGTACCTTGTCGTCCAGGTCCCATATGCGGATGGTGCTGTCGTCGCTGGTGGAGATGAACAGGTTTTTAGAGGGGTGGGTGGCCAGGCCCCAGATCTCGCCCTGCATGTGACCGTTGATCAGGATGTTGGACGCAGCGTTCTTCTCTCCCACCTCAATGATCTCACCATCCTTTGTACCTACCAAAATCTTACCCTGGTAGACAGGGACACAAGAAGATTACTGTTTTTAACCCTTCAAAATCCTAGCTATAGACTTAGGGCTCGCTTCAATCCATATCGCTAAGAGCGTCTGCTAAATGACTAAAGTATTATACACTCCTCAAAATATAAAGGGAACACTAAAATAACACATCCTAGATCTGAATGAATGAAATAGTTGAATGTGCTGACAACAAAATCACACAAAAATGATCAATGGAAATCAAATTTATCAACCCATGGAGGTCTGGATTTGGAGTCACACTCAAAATTAAAGTGGAAAACCACACTACAGGCTGATCTAACTTTGATGTAATGTCCTTAAAACAAGTCAAAATGAGGCTCAGTAGTGTGTGTGGCCTCCACGTGCCTGTATGACCTCCCTACAACGCCTGGGCATGCTCCTGATGAGGTGGCAGATGGTCTCCTAAGGTATCTCCTCCCAGACCGGGACTAAAGCATCCGCCAACTCCTGGACAGTCTGTGGTGCAACGTGGCGTTGGTGGATGGAGCGAGACATGATGTCCCAGATGTGCTCAATTGGATTCAGGTCTGGGGAAGGGGCAGGCCAGTCCATAGCATCAATGCCTTCCTCTTGCAGGAACTGCTGACACACTCCAGCCACATGAGGTCTAGCATTGTCTTGCATTAGGAGGAACCCAGGGCCAACCACACCAGCATATGGTCTCACAAGGGGTCTGAGGATCTCATCTCGGTACCTAATGGCAGTCAGGCTACCTCTGGCGAGCACATGGAGGGCTGTGCGGCCCCCCAAAGAAATGCCACCCCACACCATGACTGACCCACCGCCAAACCACTCATGCTGGAGGATGTTGCAGGCAGCAGAACGTTCTCCACGGCGTCTCCAGACTGTCACGTGCTCAGTGTGAACCTGCTTTCATCTGGGAAGAGCACAGGGTGCCAGTGGCGAATTTGCCAATCTTGGTGTTCTCTGGCAAATGCCAAACGTCCTGCACGGTGTTGGGCTGTAAGCACAACCCCCACCTGTGGACGTTAGGCCCTCATACCACCCTCATGGAGTCTGTTTCTGACCGTTTGAGCAGACACATGCACATTTGTGGCCTGCTGGAGGTCATTTTGCAGGGCTCTGGCAGTGCTCCTCCTGCTCCTCCTTGCACAAAGGCGGAGGTAGCGGTCCTGCTGCTGGTTGTTGCCCTACTACGGCCTCCTCCACGTCTCCTGATGTACTGGCCTGTCTCCTGGTAGCGCCTCCATGCTCTGGACACTACGCTGACAGACACAGAAAACCTTCTTGCCACAGCTCGCATTGAGCCATCCTCGCATGTGCCATCCTGGATGAGCTGCACTACCTGAGCCACTTGTGTGGGTTGTAGACTCCGTCTCATGCTACCACTAGAGTGAAAGCACCGCCAGCATTCAAAAGTGACCAAAACATCAGCCAGGAAGCATAGGAACTGAGAAGTGGTCTGTGGTCATCACCTGCAGAACCACTCCTTTATTGGGGGTGTCTTGCTAATTGCCTATAATTTCCACCTGTTGTCTATTCCATTTGCACAACAGCATGTGAAATCTATTGTCAATCAGTGTTGCTTCCTAAGTGGACAGTTTGATTTCACAGAAGTGTGATTGACTTGGAGTTACATTGTGTTGTTTAAGTGTTCCCTTTATTTTTTTGAGCAGTATATATATATATATATATATATATATGATATTCAATTAAAATCTCTATCTCTCTCTATATTAATATATATATAAAACATTGTGACAGTACGTTTATTTCCGAAAGGATTGTTCTGTGAGTTGCTTCAAGATTAAACATCTGCTGTAGACATGCTCAAAGTCTCTTTCACTGCTGTGTGCCCTGGCTATGCTGAACTCACCTTTCCCCGACAGACGGACCTCACACACTCAACAGTTTGGCCCGTCTCCAGCTGGAACGCTCGGCAACGCTTCATCTCCTGGTCCCACAGTTTCACTGCACCGCCCTCCTTTGTTCTGAAATGTGCATGCATGCACACACACATACATGCACACACACATACATGCACACACACCATCATAATCATCAATGTATCATCATCATAGAGGATAGAGGGTTAACCGAGATTCAGAACTATTCTTAATGTAATCCAATGGAATTCCAGATTTGATTTTTGGTGCTAGTGTGCCTTGTTACTTTAGGTGGGATTATTGGTGTTGTCTCAAGTAGGTCAGTGTTATAAAGACATCATTCTGATTGTCAGTGGTCATGGCAGCAGGTAGCCTAGCGGTTAAACAAATACTTTCCCTGAGTCCGAGGAACTAGTGGACACCATTTTTATGTCTGTCTCTGTGTCCAGTATGAAGGAAGTTAGTTAGGTAGTTAGTGTAATGACTGGAAGTCTATGAATATCTACTAGCATACTAGTAGAAAAATGGCCTCATTGCCAAAATATCCCTTTAAGAGCATTGGGCCAGTAACCGAAAGGTCACTGTTTCAAATCCCTGAGCTGACTAGGTGAAAAAAATTGGTCGATGTACCCTTGAGCAAGGCACATAACCCTAATTTCTCCTGTATGTCGCTCTGGATAAGAGCATCTGATAAATGACTACAATGTCAATGGTCGTGCAGCAGTACGGTACTCACGGCCTCTCCTTGCCCCCTGTGACGATGAGGCCGTCCCTCAGTGTGGTGTACATGGTGAACACTGGCCCGGTGTGGGCTTTAGCCACGACACGAAGCAGGAAGTGGTCTCTCCACACGTACACATCCCCATTTATAGCACCTGTGAATGTTAGGTTATTCTGGAGGAAGAGAAACCACAGCTCAGGATCACGAAATCGTTTAATGGATCTCTGAAATGAATTACTACCCATTAGGGTAGACTAAAGAGTGTCAAATTCTGTCGATACTCACTGCACCAAAGGCCACAGACAACATGGTCTGCATCCTGCCGTCCTCCACTGAGCCCACCACTCCCTTCTTATACATGAGAGAGCCTCCAGCTAGTGTCCAGAACTTGATGTGCTTGATCCCAACAGACACGAACTGAGAGTCGGAGTCTGGCCGGAACTCAACTACGAAGATCCTGTCTGGATGGCCACCTTTACTGGTCACTTTAGCACCTGGACAGGGTAACCCACACAAGCACAAACACTCCTATGACCTGCTATTTACAGTTACAGAGTGATATCTAACAACATTGTTAGGATTAGCAATCCCAAAAATGCCCAGACCAATCTAAGCTGTAGCCTACCACCATCTCAGTGAATATTCTGGTTCAGAATGGCTCACCTTCCTGCCAGCGCCACACAGTGATGGTGTGTTCAGGCTCCACCCCCACAGAGAGCAGCAGCTTTCCCGTGGCGCTGAAGTTGACGTAGCCCACACCCTTGGCGTGAGAGCAACGCAGGATGGACAGCGTCTGTTTACTCATGGCGTCCCACACATGGATGGAGGGGGTGGTGCCTGGAGCACAGAGAAAACCACCATAGTCTGATCCAGTATACAGGGCTACAGTATGGAGCAGTCCAGGGCAATTGATTTGCTGTATTATAGTACTGGGTAAAAAAGGTCAGAAAAGTAGGTTTGAATACAGAGGGATAACTACTGGAGGATAGAAAACACAGGACAGGCCACTGGGAAACTGCAGGAGAACAGCAATAAGAGGGTAAACCTATAGGGGTGGTTTCCCCGACATAGATTAAGATTTATTTTTCATTGAGCTTGCTTTTTTATTGTAGGACTGGGATTGATCTGTATCCGGGAAACCGGCCCATAGGCATAGTAACTGTAGGGCACACTGTAAAGGTCAATCTGGATGGGGGGTTTACCTGGCAGGTCTGTCACTTCACCTGTGGTGTGTGAGCGATGGGAAATTAGGCAAAAGAACAAATTCAATCTAAAGTGAGTGCCTTCTCAGATGCTGCTGAGGGCCATGATATTAAGCACCAATAAAAATGACTTCTAGCAACAAACAAAATGTGTCAATGTAGACTGAACAGGTCCTCAACAAAGTCCCAGAAAAATGCTATGATAAGGCTAAACATGGGCATTCAATATCTCTCTCTCTCTCATATGCCCACACTCAGCCCACACACAAATGCTATGGATAAGTACATGCAAAATATGTCAACGCATAATCACAATAAAATAAAACATGTTCATTCACTGCAGTACAGTACATACCAATCTGTCCTGTAGCGATGACATTTTTGTATTTGGGATGTTGATTGACGGTCAAACAGAGGATGTCGTCTGTATGCTCCAAGTAGAAACTCTGAGTCCCTGAGGAAGAATAGCATTAAAACACAGAGTTCATCTTCATCTTATCATGTACACGCCTTTGAAAATCACAAGTCCTGGATGTCAATATTGAGTATGGTATCTGAAAGTGACAACACGTAGCCTGTACCAGTGGAGAGGCTGTGCACCATGGCCGTAGCTGCTGTGTGGAAGACGATGTCGGCGCCGTCGTTGAGGTAGTGAAGGTTGTTACGACAATCAAAGCCCCGGAACCCAAACACGTGGTCCAGAACCAGGTCCTGGAAGTACACACATCACCGACCAATCACATACCACAGCGCACCAAACGTACCCAACAATGGTTCACAAAACTAAATCAAAATTAAGGTTCAAAATGTAACAAGACACAAGCATTTCGCTACACCCGCAATAATATCTGCAAAATATGTGTATGTGACCAATAAAATTAGATTTTGAAACATTGTGTTAAGTATGACATCAAAGTTATTCAGAGTTAACATCAACACCACCGTGAGACAAACCTCGACAAGCTTCTTCTTTTTGGTGATACTGTTCTTCTGCAACTTCTCTGGTTGGGGAGCAGCTCGGCTAACAGGTGGCCTGCAGTGAGTAAACAGATAGTACTGCCTCACACAGTAGATATATTGGACAGATACAGTGTATTAACATGTGTGCCACAGAACCAAGTCGTGTTTTCTCAAGAGCAATTTCATTACAGGGCACAGAAATGCCACATTAAGGATAGATTAGGCCAAGTTATAAAATGTCTCTCTAGTCTGACATGAGAGTGATAGAAACAAAGAAAGAAAGGTAAGAGAGAGCGTGAGAAAGAAAATATCTATGTACTAAACTACAGCTTGAGGAACTCAGAGAGTACAAAACAGCTGCAATCAGTCATATCCCTCTGAATAGAAACCTTGTTAAGCATGGCTACAGTACATCATTGTTTGTTAATCACTCATAATAGCCTTTACTGTTTATAATACACAAACATTCAGTGTCCCTCGTGAAACACACACAGTATATAACAATATCTACAGACAGATTCAGTGCTACATAAAATTGAATAAATTGTATACATCACTGACATTTTCCTATTACATTTTCCACATGTATGAATTTTGGCCAGCCACTGCACACATATCACCAAGGTGGGCACATCACATTCACAATGTTAACAAGCGTCAACTTTCACATAAGGATCACACCAATAATGACACATTACACCAGTTGGCTGAGGCCACATTTAACATGTATGGCAATGAGCCACAATGAGCAACAGAATACAATTCCACTCAGTCTCTGAGTCAGTTTCTAGGAGCTCTACACTGCCACCTGCAGCACATCTACCTCTGCGTCTCAGTGAGGCTTTCCCTGGATTTCCTTCTCTTTCCCCTCCTCATTGAAATCTATCACTATAAAATATAATATAAATACAATCTGCAGTTAATGTAGCAATTACAGATTGCCCCTTTAAAGTGAGTGGAATTCCACTCTCCTTAAAAATGAAGTCACTGGATATGTTGGAAAATTTGACTTCCTAGGCAGTTGGTTACCACAGTGATGTGTCCTGGCTGAGACCTGAGGTCCATGGTCACTTTCAGGGGTTAACAGACCATGTAAAACATCTGAAATATCAATACTATTGATCGCTGACACAAAAGCAAAGGGCCATTAAAGGAAGAATAGAAGCACTCCACACTACCCTTTCCCACCTGGACAAAAGGAAGACCTATGTGAGAATGCTGTTCATTGACTACAGCTCAGCGTTCAACACCATAGCGCCCTCAAAGCTCATCACTAAGTTAAGGACCCTGGGACTAAACACCTCCCTCTGCAACTGGATCCTGGACTTCCTGACGGGCTGCCCCCAGGTGGTAAGGATAGGCAACAACACATCTGCTACGCTGATCCTCAACACTGGGGCCCCTCAGGGGTGTGTACTTAGTCCCCTCCTGTACTCCCTGTTCACCCACGACTACGTGGCCAAACACGACTCCAACACCATCATTAAGTTTGCTGACGACACAGCAGTGGTAGGCCTGATCACCAACAACGATTAGAGAGGAGGTCAGAGAACTGGCAGTGTGGTGCCAGGACAACACCCTCTCCCTCAATGTGAGCAAGACAAAGGAGATGATTGTGGACTATAGGAAAAGGAGGGCCGAACAGGCCCCCATTAACATCAAATGGGCTGTAGTGGCATCACTGCCTGGTATGGCAACTGCTCGGCATCTGACCGTAAGGCACTACAGAGGGTAGTGAGTACTGCCCAGTGCATCACTGGGGCCAAGCTTCCTGCCATCCAGGACCTATATAATAGGCAGTGTCAGAGGAAGCCCATAAATTTGTCAGAGACTGCAGTCACCCAAGTCATAGACTGTTTTCTCTGCTACCACACGGCAAGTGGTACCGGAGAGCCAAGTCTAGGTCCAAAAGGCTCCTTAACAGCTTCTACCCCCAAGCCATAAGACTGCTGAACAATTAATCAAATGGCCACCGGACTATTACATTGACCCCCCCTCCATTTGTGTTGTACACTGCTGATACTCACTGTTTATTATCTATGCATAGTCACTTCATCCCTACCTACATGTACAAATGACCTCTAACCTGTACCCCCGCACACTGACTCGGTACTGGTATAAACCTCGTTATTGTTATGTTATTGTGTTACTTTTTATTATTTTTTTAACTTTAGTTTATTTGGTAAATATTTTCTTAACTCTTCTTGAACTGCACTGTTGGTTAAGAATGTTTAAGTAAGCATTTCACAGTAAGGTCTACACTTGTTGTATTCGGAGCATTTGACAAATACAGTTTGATTTGATTTGATTTATTAAGTTATTGGTCCTTAACATAGGTTGTCAAATGTTCATGAGAATGTGTGCATGCTCCCATGCACACACACTGACAGACAGAGAATACAAGTTAACAGGGAAACACATATTGAAGAAACCCTTGGAGGTTGAAATCCAACAGGAGGTTGAACTGTACAATGACAATGCAGAAGCATTAGTCATACAGCACCAGCACTGTGTGCAATGGCCTGGTAGAACTACAGCCGTGTCATACAAGACAAGGTTCCAGCTCACTGGCAAATTACTAGCCCAAAGGTGATAGCTGTGATCACATACATAGTTTACACTCCTTACAGCTGACAGACACTACCGTTGTTCTCTGTTTGTTTGAACAATATTTAACCAGCATTGTTTGGATGATCATGCACGGCAGGGAGCTAATATTTCCAACATCTACTTTCTCCTATTTCATTTGGTAATCAGACTCCCTCTTCCACATGTGTTTTAACAATATTATCAACGTCTACGTGCTCTGAAGTGACTTAAATCAGCATGTCAGAGTTTAGTGTTGCCACACATAACACCGCAGATCTGTAGTAGTGTTGTAACTAACTCCTAAGGACTGATTGCAACATTTTTCATGCTGAGCCAGGATTGTAGAATCATTTTAATAAATGTTATGTTTTATTGAACCTTTATTTAACTAGACAGTCAGAGAGTGAGGCTGCCTAGCTCCATGTCTCTATCTGAACAAGAAAGAGAAGATGGGAAAAAAGCCCCACTGGGTGTGAAACTCTGCAGTCTGGATGCAAACATGCAGTTCTGATCAGATGGGAATGAGATGAGCTGACTGCCACCATGCAAGTACATACAGAACATCACAGAGAAACACGTGGACCTGGACCCACAGTGTACGCACACAGCGTGATAGACACAAGTAGCCCACTTTACCTGGATCCCCTTGAGAGCAGTGGACAGAACCAAGTGAGAGGTTTAGAGGACAGGTCGGAGTCCGAGGGGACTCAATATAGCTATAAAGGCTCTATGCTCATGCAAAAAGCAACCTGGAGAGCTATTAGCTGTCATTTCTGCCTGGTGCACACCATGCTCTGGCCATCAGCCTGCTGTCAGCATGCTAGAAAGAGAGACAGCTCGGAGGAGAAGTGTGGAATGAGAGAGTGCACCAGTCTACAGAGCGATAAGGGGAGGGGGTCATACCCTGGGGTCCCTGTGCAAACTGTGCAATAGAGCTCCTATGAGAGGAGGAGGAAGGGCACAGGAAGAGAGAAATGAGTCAGTGCCTCGATCTCAACCCCCAAGGGGTTATGGGAAAACAAGGTCCTGTGATGTCTGGGGCTCCATGAGAGGGGAAGAAGAAAAGAGAGGGGGAGAGACAGAAACAGAAAGAAAGAACGGTCTCCTCCAGCATCACTTGGTAAATCATCATTGTACTTGGAGTACCCTACAAAATAAATTGTGATACGAATGACCCAAAAGGATCTGAAATAAAATGTCTTACTCATGCAGTTGACATAACTTCACATTAGCCATACTTTGAGCAATATGAGTGATATTGAGATCCATGGGCTATGGGAGATTATGCCCATAGTCCATATAAATAGATGACTAGAAAATACAGCTTTTTCAGAACTGCTTCCTGTAGGACCATTATAGGAGATCAGTGAAATAACAAACACTTTTGGATAAAGTGTCAAGTATGTACGGTTATAAAAGGAAAAACATGGAAAATTCTGTTGAAATCCCTAGATTAAAATAACACCATGTATTCTATTGAATGTTTGATATTCTACCTACACACTCAATAAAATAAAATCCTCATCTCTTCACATCCAATGTATGGAAATACCACCCACATCCCATAGCCAACACAGAATGTATGCATAGGTCATACTTACTTGACAATGCCCTGCCTCCAAAGGAATGCAAGTTAAAACACAAGAGAGATATTAAAGAGATTGAACAGGATGTTAATTTGGAATTTGTGACATTTGATAAGAAATGGATTACGTTGTATACAATTGTCGGGGACCTGTTTTGGATTGTGAGCAGTACTTTTAAAACTACTGGCTGAAATTACACCTTTATAATGCATCTTTCAAAGGTAGAGCAGCACCGCAGATAATGAGATGAGCGAGACGCAAGACTTCGCTCTCACACAGTCACACACAGTATCTGCGCATGTGCACCGGTTACCTTCACGCTGTTAGAGCGTGGTAGCCAGGGCACCAAAACAACTGAGAAGTTGAGTCTCGTGGTTCAATGCGTTTAGTTGTTGCAGAAATGGACGTTGTGAGCCCCCCAGATAGCATATGATAGGTTCTTCACTGGTTCATGTTCTGTAACTATTTCATGTTTCCTGTCATTCTGTGATGCTGTATAATTGGTAAATGTTATTCTACACATTCTACACATTATATGAAAGAGAATGGACAAAGTCAAAGTCTTCCATACATAACAGCACTGCTATATGTGACAATAATGGAAAATAGTGGGGAGCGTCATGGTAAATAATGCCAATTTTATGGCTTAGCATACATTTTGTGGCAACGCTACCTTTGGCTTTGACAAAAATCAATCATTGTCTCCTCGGGCTATACATGCTATTTCCACAGTATATTTTTGACTTATCCTAGCTGCACATAGCTGATAAGCCATTTATATTGATGGGGGAACCACTGATGTGGCAATATTCGATACAGTCTCGAAGCAACTGAGATCATACCAATGATACTGTATAGGTACTGTATACACAACATATCGGTATCATAGCAACAGATATCACACAGAAGCTCAAGAGAGCACACCTGCTACACATGCACATAACATTGTGTAATACTTTGTCAAGATACCTTCACAAGCCACAAGAACATGCTATCTCATACTGTAACACCACACAGACTATGACCCAAACACGTACACCCAACAATCCACAGATAGATGGATCAAACATAAAACATGCACACGGCATGCAATATCAATGGGCTACATCCACAATGCATGCCCAGGACAATCCACAGTATCATAGCAACAGAGGTGAATAGAGAGAGCGTATTAGAGAGAGGACACATAAAGAACACGTGTACACTCATAAAGTGCAGAAAGAAATAACATAGAACTGGGGATAAAGATCTTTCTATGAGCATATAATGTCTTGTTTTTTAATGCAAGTAGTACAGATAGGTAAAGAGTAGTCTATGTCTATCAAACTAAATCAGGCCTCCTACTCCATTTGAAATAGTCTAACATGAAAACAAACCCCACGCAGTCTTCCCTTAAACTTCAAATGCTGTCAGCTAAGCACTGAAAAAGTCAACTTACTCTGTATCATAAAAAAGCAAGACCAAACTCTATATCCATGTCAACCCTACAATGACCACCTCTGAGGCTTTACAAAAGGTATAAATACTGTATATATGAATAATACTCATATAGATGTGTACTGGTAGACAGTTACAGTTCCTGTTTCTGACACCAGAGGACTCTATAAGCATTCCTGTGTAGATAATCAAATGGTGTTGGAAGCTGATGGCAGCCTGATTAGGATCAAGACTTTAACAGTCTTTAACAGAGGCCATAACATAACAGATAAAACTTGGGCATTTTTTTATTGTCACTGCCTCAGACTTTAAATTGTTTTAAATCTACACACAGCACAATGGTCAGGGGCGAAGACACTCTAATGTTTAAGCTCTATCACTAAGTGACAACTACCAGTCCCAAAACAGAATCTGTACAGTTCAGTCATTAGAGAAGGAAGGGAAATGTGGGCAGAGACAGAGGTGTGGGGGTGTACCTTTCCTCCGGTGACACCTCCTTCAGTTGCTGGTGGGGTTTGATGCCACACATACCCCGGATGCTGACAGCATAGATCTTAGTGGTGTAGTTGATGCTGTTCTCCCTTGCCACATCACTGTCATACCCTACAGACAAGCCCACAGGAAGAGACTCGCCAATTAGAGCAGTGTGTAAAAATTTGTATTTGATCAGGATAGCTTTGTGTGTGTCTGTTGAGAATGTTGTCTGGGAGTTCTAAGAGTAGATTGTGAGAGAGTTGTAAGAATGTGTATATAAAAAAAAGTAATATATAAGTTTTATTGTCATATACACAGGATAGTTGCAGTGAAATGTGCTTTTTTACAGGGTCAGACATAGTACTACGGTGTTAAGAGCCTTGCAAAAGGGCACAGACAGAGTTTTCACCTTGTTGGCTTGGGTGTTTGAACCGGCGACCTTTCAGTTACTGGCCCAACATTCTAACCATTAAGCTACCTTCCGCCCACAAGCACTAATGTATATAGTAGTATTGTATACTACTGTACTGTATGGATCAGTAGTCTAAAGGCTGGCGTTTACCTCCGTCCTCCTCAATGTCATCATCTGACTCCTCGCTGTCCACAGGGTTCTCCCTGTGACCCTCTCCGGTTCTCTCCAGGCTCCAAATCATCAGTGCTGTGTCAGCTCCGCCCAGCGTCAGTAGCGTGGCGTCATCTTGTGCCCATCGCACGTTGGTTATATGGGCACTGTGGCCCACGTACTTCTTGAAACGGGCATATTGACCCTGAGGGGGGAGCAGACGGTGCCAAGTTGAACCAAGAGACAATATTGAACCAAGTTGAACCAAGAGACAACATTGAACCAAGAGACAACATTGAACCAAGTTGAACCAAGAGACAACATTGAACCAAGAGACAACATTGAACCAAGTTGAACCAAGAGACAACATTGAACCAAGAGACAACATTGAACCAAGTTGAACCAAGAGACAACATTGAACCAAGTTGAACCAAGAGACAACATTGAACCAAGTTGAAACAAGAGACAACATTCAACTTGAGTCAACAACTGAGACCTGTACCAGCGTTGGGATTAATTCCATTTCAGTTCAAGTGAGTAAAATGTAAATTAACACTAGCGCAAGTGTACTGAGCTGTCGCACCCTGGTTGGATAGCTGAAGAGCTTGAGGAAGCCAAAGTCGTCTCCGGTGGCTAGCAGCTTCTTGTCTTTGGTGAGTGAGGCGGCGTTGATGTCTGTGATGTCACTGTGGGTGGGCCAGATCCCCTCACAGGTGGGGCCCAGGACACACGTCCAGGTAGCCCACTCCATCTTCTCTATCTGACAGGCGGAAACAGGAAAGCACGCACACATACACACACACACACAGTGTGTTAAACACTGCATCCTGTTATCATGGAGTGTCCATACATTTTTTATTTCTAGCTGAGAAAAATAACAATCTTAGTTGGGTCTCTTACCTCAGAATTTCTTATGGTTTGTCTCTTCCCTCTTGGGGCTTCGAAGAATAATTGCTCTTTGGCACCTGAATTTACTTGCAGCAATTTACCTACAGAAAAAAAATTACTTTTTCAGAATCCAAGGACAAAATGGAACTTGTATCTATAGACTACTAAGGAGAATTCATGCTCCTCTTGCATTTACACCATAAACTCACCACGAGAGTCCCAGTCTATGTGAGTGATATAGCTTGAAGCTCCTTTACAGATTCCCACCCTCTTACTGGACAGCACATTGTAGATATCCACAAAGTTATCATGAGAGGCCACAGCGAGGTATTTACCAGCGTCTAAGGAAGCCATAGAACCAGTGATCAACACCTCAGCCAGGTGGGAGATAATGCTATTCAGTGAAACCTCACTGAATAGACTCTTAGAAAAAATGGTGCTATCTAGAACCTAAAAGGGTTATTTGGCTGTCCCCATAGGAGAACCCTTTGGAGAATCCTTTTTGGTGCCAAGTAGAAGCCTTTTGGTTCCAGGTTGAACCCTTTTCACAGAGGGTTCTATCTGGAACCAAAAAGGGTTCTCCTATGAGGACAGCCGAATAACCCTTTTGGAACCCTTTTTTCAAAGAGTGTATATTAGGAACTGTTGAACTCAAATTAACCTTACTAATAAAATACCATGCGTATTATCAGTGTTATGAAATACAAACAGCAGTGAATGAACACATCAATGATAAGTGATCCAGTCGGCTGATAGTACAGAGTCTATGTCAAAGGTTACCCTGTGAAAACCTGACGTCAGAGATAGACTCCTTCCTGTGATGAAAGGACACCAGGTCCTCCAGGGTGTCAGAGTTCACCACCAGGAAACTACCATCATTGAGGCCCACCGCTAAGGCTTTCCCATCAGGGGAGAAGGCACAGCATCTTCCACCTGATACACACATCACACACAGAGTTAAACACTTCCAAAATGGAGATACCGACATAGACTGACAGGCACAGAAGGTTACACTAGAGTGCCTTACAGATGTAGGATCTTAATTTGATCCCTCTTTTGTTGCTGAGAATTTTACTGCAAACCAGGAAATGTAAACTTGGAGTGTATTTTAATTTTAAAAGGCTTCTAAAGTTTGTAATTTTCACAGACATTTCAGACTTGATTTGCCCTTACGAAAAATGTATCAACCCCTACAAAAATTGTCCATTAATTATAATCCACATTTCCTGTTGCTGCAGAGTTATTTTCCTGCTGTAGCAAACTTGCTCAAATTACGATCCTACATCTGTATGTTTTGTTGAGGATTATGGGAGTTAATGACTCATTAGTCAAGGAAGATATTAACATTCAGCAGTACCTTTTTTAAGTTTGCGAACTGCCACCATGCGGTGGTTAGTGAAGAGCTCCCATATCCTCAGAGTTTTGTCATCACTCACTGTGGCACATATGGGAAGCAGGGGGTGAGCAGCAAGACCCCACACCTCGCCGTCCATGTGACCCTGTAACCATAGCAATAGACGGACACACAACTGTTAGTCAGTCACAGTTGACATGCCCTGAACCATTACTCCTAATCCATTTGACACATCTGTCACCCACAAAATAATTAACTCTTTTGTCTCAGAACGATACATTGTGCTCATATTGACGTGGAGTTTGAGTGAGAGGCTAAACAAAAGCCCCAATCCATCGCATCCCAGATAGCAGCAGCGATTTTACTCAACACCACTTCCATACTGATCCTTCATAACCCATCCCCATCAGGTCTGTTCACCATGGCAACAGAGCACACGTACCTGACTGCTAAGGAGTCATGGAGGCTCTGACTCTGAGCTGTAAGGGCTGCTCTGCACCCATAAAAGGGAACTACCACAGCGATGCACTGACAATCAGAACCACACATGCACACAAATAAGCATAGACACGCACACACACACACACACACACGTACGCACACACGGTCGCACACACTCATAATACCAACTACTGTAACTGTCATGTACGCAGCAGCACCACAGAGCCCATACACAAGCCTTGTGACACAGCCAAGAGACACAATAATAAGGAAGGTGTTGAGATATTAAGCTATGGACTATTCCGGATAATCAAGGGGGAACACAGGGCTTTTCGGAGCCAGCCAAGCAGCAGGCTGTCAGATAGAAAAGGTTGCCTCGGATAACCAATGATTTATTTCCGACTGCAGTCCCTGCAGTAGAGGAAGTGAGGAATAAGCCAACACATCAAGAAGCCTGAGTAACAAGCCAGCACATCAAGTAGCCTGAGTAACAAGCCAGCACATCAAGTAGCCTGAGTAACAAGCCAACACATCAAGTAGCCTGATGTGTGAAAGGCAACACATCAAGAAGCCTGAATAACAATCCAACACATCAAGAATCCTGAGTAACAAGCCTCCAAATCAAGAATCCTGAGTAACAAGCCAACACATCAAGTAGCCTGATGTGTGAAAGCCAACACATCAAGAAGCCTGAATAACAATCCAACACATCAAGAATCCTGAGTAACAAGCCTCCAAATCAAGAATCCTGAGTAACAAGCCAACACATCAAGAAGCCTGAATAACAATCCAACACATCAAGAAGCCTGAGTAACAAGCCTCCAAATCAAGAATCCTGAGTAACAAGCCAACACATCAAGTAGCCTGAGTAACAAACCAACACATCAAGAAGCCTGATGTGTGAAAGGCAACACATCAAGAATCCTGAGTAACAAGCCAACACATCAAGAATCCTGAGTAACAAACCAACACATCAAGAAGCCTGAATAACAATCCAACACATCAAGAAGCCTGAATAACAAGCCAACACATCAAGAAGCCTGTAGAACAAGCCAACACATCAAGTAGCCTGAGTAACAAGCCAACACATCAAGAAGCCAACACATCAAGAAGCCTGAGTAACAAGCCAACACACCAAGAAACAGTCAGTGGAGAACAGGCAACACCTGAAGGCTGCTGTAAAAATGTGTCCTCCAACCCAAATTAGGAAAAATAAGCTGAAATTGAAAAATACCCATCTCTAGGTGTTTCAGCTGTGTACACACACACACACACACACACACACACACACACACACACACACACACACACACACACACACACACACACACACACACACACACACACACACACACACACACACACACCTGGACTAGCAGGGTCATGGGTCCACTCTTGTCGATTTCAAGTATTTCTCCATTCTTGGTTCCCACCAGGATGTGTCCATGTCCCAGAGTTATGGCACGAATGGAGGGGTTGTCCTCCAAGAGCAGACCTGGGACACACACACAAATAGCACTGTAAAGACTAAGTACAGCCGTAGCAGTGAAATCCTCCCAGATCGATAGCAGCAGATAGAAGTAACATTCTTTGCATTTTCACATGAGGCCACGAGATGGCAGCACTAACTAGAGGAAGATACAGTGCTCAATGATGGCTAGAGGATCTATTGACCGTTTATGGTCAAATTTCAAACACATTACGCTTCCTGATACAGGTATGTGTTTTACAGGGTCAGAGCTTGCCTTTATGAGAGAATTTCAGTACTTCTCAGATAGTGTTTCTGCATCTGTCAAGGACTTTGGTTGACTGTCAGTTACTGTAGGGAGTGTTATGTAGGCTGGTGGGAGGAGAAGCTATAGGAGGACAGGCTCATAGTAATGACTGGAATGGAATAAATAAAAAGGAGTCAAACATGTGGTTTCCTACCTTTAGATCCAGGGGAGAGGGCTGCTCTCTTGATAGCGTATGTCTTCAGGCACCTCTCAAACATGTCGTCCCACAGCTCCACTACTCCGTCCTTCCCACCTGTCACAAAGCCCTGGAGGGAACAACAGCAGAGGGACGTCACCCAAGGTACTCCACCACTGACAAACCCACTGAGGAAAACTAACAGTGACGAGGGCCGGATGAGACAGGGGCTCTGATCGACGCTAATGTTCCGCCTGACAGCTTGTCAAGAGGTCTGTCTGAACCGCTGAAGGATGGTAGGGGGTCCGTTTGTCTTGAAACTGAGAAGGAAGTGTTGGATGAGGAAGTGCAGGAGGAAGGTATGGATGGAGGGAAGACAGATAAAAAACATTGTCTGTCTCTGACATCTTTCACAACAAACAGAAGCAGTTGGGAATTGCAATGACTTCTACTACCAGACAGGGCCTGTCAAAGATCTGAAGCAGCAGCAACAACAACACATCAGGAATTCAGTGGTGGTCTCCCTCAGGAACGCCCTCCTGAAGACTGCTTCTCTGATGAAAGGTTTTGGAAACAGCATCACATAAATGTTACATCTAATGGGACTATAATATTTTGTTTTGATCTAAGGCATCTCTACTTGAAGAGATTGCGAATAAATAGACAATCTATTTGTACGAGAGGGAAAAAACACTATAAGATATTTAATTAAAAACACTATCATGGACTGAAGACAAGAGATAGGATTGACTGCTTATAATCACGCCAGTCTTCATTAGTAACAGTAAATAGCGATATAATGATTTTCAACAGACCAGAAGTTCATGGGAGACAATCCATTTAATTAATCCAATCTCAGCATCAGGAGGGAGATGCATGATAGAATACACACCACGGTTTCCATCGGTCATTAAGACTACATAGTATTTGCACACAGTCAAATGACAGGCTGCAAATGGTCAATTAGGAAAACGAGGAATCTATGTGAGGCTTAATCATGCTGCCTAATGATGCTGTGTTTGCTCCCAAACACAATAATCACCATGCCTCAACACATCAAGTCTCTCCAAAGCTCCTCATCAGAGCACTACAATATTGATAACTTCCTCAACTACAGGCCAATTATAGTTAAACACATCCATAACTACAGCCAGCAGCAACAATATCACTCTGAAATTATTCTAGTGGACAACATAACATCAATTCCATATGGTGAAGTCCTCATAGAGCAGTTATAGGGCATTTATGAGTCAATGGGAAGAAAGACAATTCAATATTTACACCAAGTGGGTGTGGGGAAACCAGAGTACAATACAGAGCCCTTCCAGATGATGATCTTATTATAAGATTATGATTATTATGAGATTATAAGGTTAGTGAAAACTAGTTGACCAACAGTCTGTTGTTATCAGACAGGGCTGACACCCAGTAGAGTACCTTGTCCAGGGAGTACATGGCGAACACAGGTCCGTCGTGGGCCTTGATGGTCTTCAGCAGCACAGGCTCCTTCCAGACATATATGTCCCCCGTGGAAGCTCCAGAGAATACCAGCTCATCTGTCCGACCATAACACACTGACATCATTGTCTCCAGCTTCCCCAGGTTCCCAAAGACGCCTCGCTGGAACATCAGGCCTCCACCTGTAGAGACAGCACACCATTAGAAACTCACACATACATCAGTTGATTTCCACAAACATACCACGCCTGACAAAACAGAGTTGTTCCAATGTTCATTCAAAAAAATGACAGGGTGGAACACTTTCCTAAAGACAGAATCACAGTGTGAAAACACCTAGAAGGATATACTTGAAAGAAAAACAGGGACATGAGAGGAGAGGAGCTAGAAAGAGAGAGACTGATAGTACGATATAGACTGATAGTACGAGAGAGACTGATAGTATGACAGAGACTGATAGTGTGACAGAGACTGATAGTATGATATAGACTGAAAGTATGATATAGACTGATATATTGACAGAGACTGATATTATGAGAGAGACTGATCGTATGACAGAGACTGAAAGTATGACAGAGACTGATAGTATGATATAGACTGATATATTGACAGAGACTGATATGATGAGAGAGACTGACAGTATGATATAGACTGATAGTATGACAGAGACTGATAGTATGATATAGACTGATAGTATGATATAGACTGATAGTATGAGAGAGACTGATAGTATGAGAGAGAATGACAGTATGACAGAGACTGATAGTATGAGAGAGACTGACAGTATGATATAGACTGATAGTATGACAGAGACTGATAGTATGACATAGACTGATCGTATGACAGAGACTGATAGTATGAGAGAGACTGATAGTATGATATAGAATGATAGTATGACAGAGACTGATAGTATGAGAGACTGATAGTATGAGAGAGACTGATAGTATGAGAGAGACTGGTAGTACGAGAGAGACTGATAGTATGAGAGAGACAGTCGGGCAGAACAGTAGGACAGACCTGTATGAGAGAGACTGATAGTATGAGAGAGACTGATAGAGAGACTGATATTATGAGAGAGACTGATATTATGAGATAGACTGATAGAGAGACTGATATTATGAGAGAGACTGATAGAGAGACTGATATTATGAGAGAGACTGATAGTATGAGAGAGACTGATAGTATGAGAGAGACCGATAGATGAAAGAGACAGTCAGGCAGAACAGTAGGACAGACCTGTATGCTGCCAGAACTTGATGTGTTTGATTCCCACTGTCACCAGCTTGTCCATGAGGCTAGGATTACACTTCACCACAAACAGCTTGTCTTTGTGTCCCCTGGGAAGAACAGAGATAGAATATCCACTTCACATGCTGTCCTCTCAAATACATAGAGCCTCATGTGTTTCATGGTCAGTTCATGCAGTCAGAAGAAACTCCTGGCTGTCCCTACAAATGTGTTAACATTAAGACAACAGACCTGAGTCCAAGTAGTATTTGATATATGTCCAATACTTTGAGCACTTGATTGAGCCTTCCTGGAGTATGGCAGGGTTTGCACTTTTGACACTATACCATAGGTTCCAATGTGCCAGGTAAGTATATTCAAGTGCAGCTAAAGTATTTGACAGAAAACTCAAACGATTTGAACCCGGCTTAGCTGGACTATTTTATAAAACCTGGTTTGTGTAATAACTCTAAA
Source organism: Oncorhynchus mykiss (assembly GCF_013265735.2). Classification (NCBI taxonomy): domain Eukaryota; kingdom Metazoa; phylum Chordata; class Actinopteri; order Salmoniformes; family Salmonidae; genus Oncorhynchus; species Oncorhynchus mykiss. Next base: position 79,289,095 of record NC_048565.1, read on the forward strand.
TGTCTAAATGTACTGATCACACTAATAGCAGCTTTCAGCTGGTGTGTAAAAGTTTTTAGTACCTTGCAGTGGCCAGCTTCTCGCCCTTCCTCCAGTCCCACAATATGATAGAGTGGTGATCATCAATGCCCACTGAGACCAGGCTCTTCCCATCCGCTGCAAATAGAGGAACAACAAGCTACTCTTAGTTTGAAATCATAAGGGACTAGGGACTGAACACCAACACATTTACAAAATAATACTTTTTTGGCCCAGGAAAACACATTAGCCATACCGGAGAAGTCAAGAGCACACACTCCTCTCTGGTGAAAGCCCTTGAGCAGGGAGAAGCACTTCAGGGTTTGGATGTCCCACACATGGATGGCTGGATCCCTGCCAACCTGGACACATTCACAAAGAGCTGATTAAGATCAGTGTGTGAGAGAGAGAGTGAGAGTCAAAGAGAGTGTCTGAGTGAGAGTGAGAGAGAGTGAGAGAGAGAGAGAGAGTCACAGAGAGAGTGAATAAAAGAGAGAGAGAGAGAGAGAGAGAGAGAGAGAGAGAGAGAGAAAGAGTGAGAGAGAGTGTATGATTGTTTTTGTTTATATATATTATTGCTCAGACATGCTGTTATGGGCCGTCCTCCCCTGCAACGAAGCAAATGGAATGGCATCAAACACCTGGAAACCATGAATTGGATGTATTTGACACCATTCCACCCATTCTGCTCATTCATTACCACAAGTCTGTTATCCCCAATTAAGGTGCCACCAACATCCTGTGCTTCATATACATTGCTTTGGCAACAGTGGCAACCACCCATTCCTGACAATAAAGCAGAGCGCGAGAGAGAGAGAGAGAAAGCGAGAGAGAGAAAGAGAGAGAACCTGTCCAGTGGCTGCATAGTCTTTGAGTGGGTGTACAGTCAGACTGAGAATGTCATCATCGTGGCCCAGGTAAAACCGCTGACTGTGTTGCTCTCTGTTGTAGACCACGCCCACCGCTGCCACATGGTACACGACCTCCCCAGCCTGGGTGTAGAAAAGGTTATTTCTGCAGTCGTAGCCACGGTACCTACACACACATATACACACAGACACACACACACAGAGAGAGAGAGAGAGAGAGAGAGAGAGAGAGAGAGAGAGAGAGAGAGAGAAAAAAGATAACAGGACTGCAAACACAATGAACAATCACAATTATACTAAATTATGCGGAGTTAAATCCACCTAGGGAAAGCTGACTAGGGAAAGTGACAATCAGATAAGAGCTGAAATCACAGTTCATATGCCGTCTCTCCCCACATGGCCTATTTAAGAGTGTCTGATGAACCCTGTGGTGTGTGTGGGGAATTTTTATCAAATGTGTCATGTGTGGCATTTATTTAATCGCTCAAACGCTGAAAGATTTCTCCCTCCCCCACTGTGAGGTCTTTACATTTGACAAAAAGGGAGTATTAGAGCTGTTATAGAGAAGTCTTAAAGGATTGCTAGTGCTGAATCAGTAACTTAAACTGCTTCACACAAAAACAATATTTTAAACTACAGCTTTGAAAAGGGATTTGCATATTCAAACAGCTGATGCACAGGCACATTTCAGAGGAAGAGATTGTTTTTTCACGATGGAAATACCTCATTTCATCTCAATACAATAAATCTGTCCTTGTCATCTCAATCAATTTGACTTTGAGAAGATGATACCTAAAACCCACGTATGACTATGTTTCTGAGGATCATGAGACCAATAAGACCGGTCATAAGAACCCATTACCCGTGGACAAACTTCAGACGAAGGGCTTCGTCTGGGCCCCTCTGGCGTTTCAGGGAGCCGACCTGCTGCTTCTTCTCTCTGCTCTGCAGCCTCAGCTGGGGAAGGTCTTCCTTATACACCTGGAACAACCACACACAATCCTCCTTATACACCTGGAACAACCACACAGTCCTCCTTATACACCTGGAACAACCACACACAGTCCTCCTTATACACCTGGAACAACCACACAGTCCTCCTTATACACCTGGAACAACCACACATAGTCCTCCTTATACACCTGGAACAACCACAAACAGTCCTCCTTAGACACCTGGAACAACCACACAGTCCTCCTTATACACCTGGAACAACCACACAGTCCTTCTTACACACCTCGAACTACCACACATAGTCCTCCTTATACACCTGGAACAACCACACAGTCCTCCTTATACACCTGGAACAACCACACACAGTCCTCTTTATACAACTGGAACAACCACACAGTCCTCCTTATACACCTGGAACAACCACACACAGCCCTCCTGGAACAACCACACAGTCCTCCTGGAACAACCACACAGTCCTCCTTATACAACTGGAACAACCACACAGTCCTCCTTATACACCTGGAACAACCACAAACAGTCCTCCTTAGACACCTGGAACAACCACACAGTCCTCCTTATACACCTGGAACAACCACACAGTCCTTCTTACACACCTCGAACTACCACACATAGTCCTCCTTATACACCTGGAACAACCACACACAGTCCTCCTTATACAACTGGAACAACCACACAGTCCTCCTTATACACCTGGAACAACCACACACAGCCCTCCTGGAACAACCACACAGTCCTCCTGGAACAACCACACAGTCCTCCTTATACAACTGGAACAACCACACAGTCCTCCTTATACACCTGGAACAACCACACAGTCCTCCTTATACACCTCGAACTACCACACATAGTCCTCCTTATACACCTGGAACAACCACACAGTCCTCCTTATACACCTGGAAGAACCACACACAGTCCTCCTTATACAACTAGAACAACCACACAGTCCTCCTTATACACCTGGAACAACCACACACAGCCCTCCTGGAACAACCACACAGTCCTCCTTATACAACTGGAACAACCACACACAGTCCTCCTTATACACCTGGAACAACCACACATAGTCCTCCTTATACACCTGGAACAACCACACACAGTCCTCCTGGAACAACCACACACAGTCCTCCTGTAAATCACACACACAATCCTCCTGTAAATCATACACACAGTCCTCCTGTAAATCATACACACAGTCCTCCTGTAACAATCACACTCAGTTCTCCTGTAAATCACACTACGTTCTCCTGTAAATCACACACAGTCCTCCTCACACACAGTCATCCTTTAAATCATACACAGTCTTCCTGTAAATCACACACAGTCCTCCTGTAAATCACACACAGTCCTCCTGTAAATCACACACAGTCCTCCTGTAACAACCACACACAGTCCTCCTATAACAACCACACACAGTCCTCCTGTAAATCACACACAGCCCTCCTGTAAATCGCTCACAATCCTTCTGTAAATCAGACACAGACCTCCTGGAACAATCAGACACAGTCCTCCTGGAACAATCAGACACAGTCCTCCTGGAATAATCAGACACAGTCCTCCTGGAATAATCAGACACAGTCCTCCTGGAACAATCAGACACAGTCCTCCTGTAACAACCACACACAGTCCTCCTGTAACAACCACACACACAGTCCTCCTGTAACAATCACACACACAGTCCTCCTGTAACAATCACACACACAGTCCTCCTGTAACAATAACACAGTCCTCTAAATCAAACTGTCCTCCTGTAACAATCACAAACTGTCCTCCTGTAACAATCACACATAGTTATCATATAAATCACACACTGTCCTCCTGTAACAACAACACACAGTCCTCTACATACACCTGGAACAACAGTCCCGCATATTGTGCATCATCTGTCAACCTGCTCTCCTCCACCGTCTGGCTGATATAGGACCCACCGAATAATGATATCAAATGCAACCTACTAAACAAGTATTACATGAGGACTAAAATGAAATCTTAAGAGAAGCAGAGAAAATAATATTTTGTCCCCACTGTTGAAACTTTAAACAGGCAACTCATTGTTCTGTCATGAAGCAGTGCGGGCGCCGACGGCTGGGTATCTCCAGAGAACATATGGCAGCGCTGAGTGTGGCACAAACCGGCAGCGCTAAGTGTGGCACAAACCAGCAGCGCTACGTTTGGTACCAACCCGCACCGTCAGGCCAACAGATGCAGACCCAGCTGCCAGTGGAGATAAGGCTTGTGAAGGATGCTATGACAACCCAGCCGTTCTCCGACAAAATAGAGCCTCAGTCAGCGCTGAGTCCATACAAAGCCGCTGAGAGGAGCCTATTTGAATATCTTATTTCCCCTTCCGTCTGCCTCGCACTACTCACATCAATCAATATCAGACTATCTCCACTCGCTACCTTGATTGACTTTCATGACTTCTCAGGATCCTAGATCATGGCTGGAGGCATTCTGACTAACACGGGCTATTCCAATCCAGATAACACTGACTGGTGTTGGTGTTCTAACAATTGACCCTCTCTCAACTTACTGGAGGGTATTTTAACAGGGTATTGTTTAGGCCTTGAGTAGTGTGTGGTCGTCTCTCTCTCTTTCTGACAGCATTTTATAATGGGGGCATATTCTCCTCTTATTCAACTGTCATTCTCAAATAGATATGTATTGTCTTAATTTGATCACTCTGTTGTCACATAATTTTCATGCGCTGCAGGAAGTTAAAACGCGCCTTGTGATTTACATTATAAAAAACACTGAAAACCCACAGTTCTCTTTTCCTCACTAGAGCTTACACTTAAACTTGTCTACTGTAGTCTATCAAAACACATTTTCCCCGTTAGAAAGTATCACTTATTTTTTATAATCAGGATTATTTTGCTACGGTGACCAAACTGGTCAAATTAGGATCTGACACCTGTACTGACACTCATTCTCTCTCTACCTCAAACGCAGCATCAATGTAAGGCATCTGTTATAGAACTTTGTCAGTGTCCCTCACGTGGTGTATCATCTCTAAACCTGATATCACCCACTCTCTGTCTGACCCATATAGCACTCCCTCCAGTGCTCCACACACCCACCTGTCGGTCGTAGTTGATCTGGGTCTCTTGCTCGATATCAGAGTCCAGCTCCGGGACATCAGACACATCAGAGTCAGACTCCTCACTGTTGGAGTCTGCATGGCCATCTAGAGGGAACCGATACCAGGAGACAGCAAGGAAACAGATTTTCACTGGTGCAACAATCACTCATTACATTGGCTGTTGACAAGATCATGAATATTGTGTACAGTAGTCACTCCCCTAACCACTGTTGTGAGGTACATTAAATCATATAGCTCAGACACAAATCTACCCAAGAATACTTCAGCACCAGCTCTACATGACCATATGGGGCCTCTCAATAGAACCATTCAGTCCATTCATAAACATTTCAAACCCCCAGGTTCCTCTGGGTTTACACTGAGTGTAAAAACAATCCATGCCCAACGAATTGAGGCTGTTCTGAGGGCAAAAGGGATGGGGTGCAACTCAATATTAGGAAGGCGTTTTTAATGTTTTATTCTCTCAGTATACTGTACCTTGTGGTATACTGGTCTCCAGTCCTCCATTCATGATGCCCTCAGGCAGGAACTTCCACTGGAACACAGAATGGTCGGACCCGCCGGTGGTCAACACCCACTGCAGGTCGTGAGACCAGTGCACGTTGGTCACGTGGGCCGAGTGGCCAATGTACTTTTTGAATTTTGCCCCTGTGCACAACATCAGGCAAAGAAAAACTAGTCAAAGTGAAATGAGAGAAGGGGAGTGTTCAACATAATTCCTTCTCTCAACATTGTATATTTGCAAAAACATTTACTGACCTTTCTTTAGGCAGGGGAAGCGAAACAGTTTGACCAGGCCAAAGTCATCTCCAGCAACCAGCACAGCGCTGCAGTAGTTGGCGTCCACAGAGTTTACGTCACTGATGTTGGTGTACTTGGGCCAGATCCCACTCACCTCTGGACCAATCACACTTGTCCACGAGCTCCAGTGGATCCCTTTTACCTCCTCCTTAGTGGTCAGGTGCTTCCCAACTTCAAGGGAGAAAAACAGGATGGGAGGACTAAAATGGGCAGAATCTTACAGGTAAAACCAGGTTGTTCTGCATAAATAATCACACTTTAAAATAATGGTGACTATGTTAAAGCTCTACTAACCTCGCTGCTAAGGTTCTTAGTAAGAACTAAAAGACATGAAATAAACAAGTAAAGATGACAAACATGAGTGAAGGTGTTAAGACACACAACCTCTGTTCCTGTATTACTGGTGAACATGCACAAAGATGGCAGAATTCAGATATGACGTCATTGTTTTAGCACTATCCATTGACGTTTTAAACTACGGCGTGCGACATGGTTCAATATGCCAATAAATCAGCACAATTTACTTCCTGGTTTTTCAAATTGACAGCATCTTGAAGGTAAAATTGGGATCATGTATACTGTTCTAATATACAGTACCAGTCAAAAGTTTGGACACACCTACTCATTCAAGAGTTTTTCTTAATTTTTTAAAACTATTTTCTACATTGTAGAATAATAGTGAAGACATCAAAACTATGAAATACCACATATGGAATCATCAGACCAAAGGACAGATTTACACCGGTCTAATATCCATTGCTCGTGTTTCTTGGCCCAAGCAAGTCTCTTCTTATTATCGGTGTCTTTTAGTAATGGTTTCTTTGCAGCAATTCAACCATGAAGGCCTGATTCACACAGTCTCCTCTGAACAGTTGATGTTGAGATATATCGGTTACTTGAACTCTGTGAAGAATTGATTTGGTCTGCAATTTCTGAGGCTGGTAACTCTAATGAACTTATCCTCTGCAGCAGAGGTAACTCTGGGTCTTCCTTTCCTGTGCCAGCCCTCATGAGGGCCAGTTTCATCATAGTGCTTGATGGTTTTTGCGACTGCACTTGAAGAAACTTCAACATTTTTGAAATGTTCCGCATTGACTGACCTTCATGTGTTAAAGTAATGTTGGACTGTCGTTTCTCTTTTACCAAATAGGGCTATCTTCTGTATACCACCCCTACCTTGTCACAACACAACTGATTGGCTTAAAAGGCATTAAGAAGGAAATTCCAGTGGCCTCCTGGGTGGCGCAGTGGTCTAAGGCACTACATCGCAGTGCTAGCTGTGCCACCAGAGACTCTGGGTTCGAGCCCAGGCTCTGTTGCAGCCGGCCGTCCATGGGGCGATGCACAATTGGCCTAGCGTCGTCCGGGTTAGGGAGGGTTTGGCCGGTAGGAATATCCTTGTCTCATCGCGCACTAGTGACTCCTGTGGCGGGCCGGGCGCAGTCCACGCTGACCAGGTCGCTAGGTGTACAGTGGAGCCCAGGCTCTGTTGCAGCCGGCCGTCCATGGGGCGATGCACAATTGGCCTAGCGTCGTCCGGGTTAGGGAGGGTTTGGCCGGTAGCTTCTGGGTTGGATGCGCGCTGTGTTAAGAAGCAGTTGGGTTGTGTTTCAGAGGACGCATGACTCTCAACCTTTCTCTCCCGAGCCTGTACAGGAGTTGTAGTGATGAGACAAGACTAACAATACATAGTAACCAAAAAAGTGTCAAACAAATAAAAAATAGGTTTTATATTTGCGATTCTTCACACTCCCTCAACCAGCTACATTCATGCATTTCAATTAACACTGTTAAAAGTTCATTTGTGGAATTTCCTTTTTACCCCCTTTTTCGTGGTACCACAAAATAATAATTACCCATTGATATCAAATATTTTCCCTAGTAAATACCAGGAAAATGTACAGTAAAAATGTAAGTGCAACCAAACTCTATTTCTCTCACCCATGTCTGCTCAGCAGTGTCACCTGTTGCACTCCTGATAGTCAGTGTAGACAGCCTGTCTGTCTGCTGACACTAAACACCCTGGAGCAATGCTGAGTCACCCACTAGGACAGGGCTTTTCTCACAGCTCTCCAAACACATAGAGTAAGCTGAGCGAGGCAAGCATGTGTGTGTGCAGACAGTGGTTATGTAGTGACTGGGAGGCTTGTGCAGCTGTCTAGAGCATTGCCGTCCGGGGTACGCCAAATAAAAATGTTTCAAAAAAATATTTCTTCAAATTTTCAAACAGTCCATTCATATTGTCCAACGGGGCTATACATTTGTGTGAGTTTTTTTTCTCACCTGAGCAGCCTTGTTTCACTGCCAAAAATACAATTAAACCATCTAGTGTTCAGCGAAATAACAACACAATGTCAAATACAGGTAGCCTAGTCAAATAATTAATATCCAAATCACATTAACCGTTCGTCTCTCGCTGGAATTCCACTAACGGTCTGTATGTAGCCAAACGTAGCTGCTCCTCCTTCCGTTTGCTCGAAAATTGATAAATGGTAAAAAAAAGTAAGGCCTGTGTCCATAGAGACACATACCAGCTCTACTGATAGTACCACTACTACCAGCAGTACTACACCCGCACCTGTCGACGACACAAGTTGTTCTGCTTCCACGAGCACATCCAATGCTAGCTAGCATCAGTAATTCTACATTTGTTGTTAGCCCAGCTAGCATGGACACTGACAGTTGTGAATCTGATGCAGCCGAGGAGTTACTGCCCCCTTGCCTGGGAAAGCACCGAACAGGCACAAATATGATGAGAACTACATTGATTTGGGATTCACTTATATTGGGAGTAGTGCCTTTCCTCAGACACAGTGTGTTATATGTGCAAAAGTACTATCTCACAACTCTTGCGCAGACATTTAGGAACAAAACATGCCAATGTCAAAAATAAGCCACAGGGTTTTTTTGAGCGAGGATTAAGACAACTTTCGAGTAGTAAGACATGTATAAAAGCAACAGATACCATTAATACGAAGGGGCTAGAAGCATCTTATATGGTGAGCTACTGAGTGGCTAGGACAGGCAAGCCCCATACTATTGTGGAGGACTTAATTCTTCTTGCCGCGGATATGGCTGGGACAATGCTGGGGAAAAAGCCAAATAAACTATACGCCTTCATCAAATAACACTGTTTCACGACGCATCAGTGACATGGTTTTGAAACAATTACTGCTTCGCATACAAGCCAGTGAATTCTATGCGTTACAGCTGGATGAGTCAACAGACGTGGCGGGCCTGGCAATTAAGGGGTCAATTAAGGAAACCAGGACAACAGGAGAGGATATTTTTAAAGTACTGGACAGCTTTGTGACATCAAATGGACTTTATTGGTCAAGATGTGTTAGTATCTGTACTGATGGTGCAAAAGCCATGACAGGGAGACATAGTGGAGTGGTAACGCGGGTACAAGCAGTTGCTCCAGACGCCACTTGGGTACACTGCAGCTTCTACAGAGAGTCTCTTACTGCCAAAGGAATGCCTGACAGCTTGAAAGATGTTTTGGACACTACAGTGAAAATGGTTAACTTTGTTAAAGCAAGGGCCGTGAACTCTCGTGTATTTTCTGCAATATGCAATGATTTTTATTTTTAGGCAAGTTGGTTAAGAAGAAATTCTTATTTTCAATGACAGCCTAGGAACAGATTTGTACCTCGTCAGCTCAGGGTTTTGAACTTGCAACCTTTCGGTTACTAGTCCAACACTCTAACCACTAGGCCACCCTGCCGCCCCTGATATGGGCAGCGACCATGTAACGCTTTTACAACATACAGATTATCAAGCTGATTATCAAGGGGCAAAGTATTGACATGTTTTCTTGAATTGAGAGACGAGCTTAACTGACGAGCTTTACTGACCATAATTTTCACTTGTCTGACCACTTGCATGAGGACGAGTTTCTCACATGACTGTCCTATCTGGGTGATGTTTTTTCTCACCTGAATGATCTGAATCTAGGATTACAGGGACTCTCCTCAACCATACCCAATGGGCGGGACAAAATTGAGGCTTTGATTAAGAAGTTGGAGCTCTATTCTGTCTGCATTAACAAGGACAACACAGGTCTTTCCATCATTGTATATTTTTTTGTGTGCAAATGAACTCAAGCTTACGGACAATGTCAAATGTGATATAGCGAAGCACCTGAGTGAGTTGGGTACGCAATTACGCAGGTACTTTCATGGATGACACAAACAACTGGATTCATTATCCCTTTCATGCCCTGCCTCCAGTCCACTTACCAATATCTGAACAAGAGAAATTGTTGAAATTGTTGAAATTGCAACAAGCGGTTCTGTAAAAATTTAATTTAATCAGAAGCCACTGCCAGATTTCTGGATTGGGCTGCGCTCAGAGTATACTGCTTTGGCAAATCGCGATGTTAAGACACTGATGCCCTTTGCAACCTCGTACCTATGTGAGAGTGGTTTCTCGGCCCTCACTAGCATGAAACTAAATACAGCCACAGACTGTGTGTAGAAAATGATTTAAGACTGAGACTCTCTCCAATACAACCCTCATTGCAGAGTTATGTGCTACCTTTCAAGCACACCCTTCTCATTAACCTGTGGTGAGTTATTCACAATTTTTGATTAACAAATAAAGTTTTATATGTAGATGGCTAAATAAAGAGTAACATTATTGATTAGTATTATATTATTATTTGTGCCCTGGTCCTATAAGAGCTCTTTGTCACTTCCCACGAGCCAAGTTGTGACAAAAACTCACACTCATTGTTATGATTAATAAATGTATCGTATAGTGTGTGTGTGGCAGGCATATAATGATGGCAAAAAACAACATTTGAGAGTGCTAGAGGTGGTACGAAACTGGAGGTTGAATGCTTGAAAGGGTACGGGACTATACAAAGTTTGGGAACCACTGGTATAGAGTTTCAGACAGTGGTCATGGCGTGACTGGAAGGCTTGTGCAGCTGTCTGGGAAGAAAAAATATATGTCCAGTACCAGTCAAAAGTTTGGACACACCTATTCATTCAAGGGTTTTTCTTTATGTTGACTATTTTCTACATTGTTGAATAATAGTGAAGATATCAACACTATGACATAACACATATGGAATCATGTACAGTAGTAACCAAAAAAGTTTGAAACAAATAAAAATATATTTTATATTTTAGCTTCTTCAAATTAGCCACCCTTTGCCTTGATGACAGCGTTGCACACTCTTGGCATTCTCTCAACCAGCTTTATGAGGAATGCTTTTCAATCAGTCTTGAAGGAGTTCCATATACTGAGCACTTGTTGGCTGCTTTTCCTTCACTCTGTTGAGATGTATCTGTTACTCTGTGAAGCATTTATTTGGGCTGCAATTTCTGAGGCTGGTAACTCTAATGAACTTATCCTCTGCAGCAGAGGTAACTCTGAGTCTTCTTTTCCAGTGGCGGTCCTTGAACACTGAGCTGTATTCAATGAATAGCATTCTCACATTGGTGTTCCTTTTGTCTAGGAGTGCAATAGAAATTGCATCATCTGTGGATCTGTTGGTGCGGTATGCAAATTGGAGTGGGTCTAGGGTTTCTGGGATAATAGTGTTGATGTGAGCCATGACCAGCCTTTCAAAGCATTTCATGGCTACAGACGTGAGTGCCACAGGGCGGTAGTCATTTAGGCAGGTTACCTTCTTGGGCACAGGAACTATGGTGGTCTGCTTGAAACATGTTGGTAATACAGACTCAGACAGGGAGAGGTTGATAAATGTCAGTGAAGACACTTGCCAGTTGGTCAGCGCATGCTCGGAGTACACGTCCTGGTAATCTGTCTGGCCCTGCGGCCTTGTGAATGTTGACCTGTTTAAAGGTCTTACTCACATCGGCTGCGGAGAGCGTGATCACACAGTCGGCTGGAACAGCTGATGCTCTCATGCATGTTTCAGTGTTACTTGTCTCGAAGCGAGCATAGAAGATATTTAGCTCGTCTGGTAGGCTCGTGTCACTGGGCAGCTCTCAGTTTTGCTTCCCTTTGTAGTCTGTAATAATTTGCAAGCCCTGCCGCATCCGACAAGCGTCGGAGCCGGTGTAGTACGATTTGATCTTAATCCTGTATTGACGATTTGCCTGTTTGATGGTTCATCGGAGGGCATAGCAGGATTTCTTATTAGCTTCCGGGTTAGAGTCCCGCTCTTTGAAATTGACAGCTCTACCCTTTAGCTCAGTGCAAATGTTGCCTGTAATCCATGGCTTCTGGTTGGGGTATGTACGTACAGTCACTGTGGGGATGACGTCCTCGATGCACTTTTGATAAATCCAGTGACTGATATGGTGTACTCCTCAATGCTATGGGAAGAATCCCGGAGCATATTCCAGTCTGTGCTAGCAAAACAGTCCTGTAATTCATCATCTGCTTCATCTGACCACTTTTTTATAGATCGAGTCACTGGTGCTTCCTGCTTTAATTTGAGCTTGTAAGCAGGAATCAGAAGGATAGAATTATGGTCAGATTTGCCAAATGGAGGGCGAGGGAGAGCTTTGTACGCATCTCTGTGTGTGGATTAAAGGTGGTCTAGAATTTTTTTCCCACTGGTTGCACATTTAACATGCTGACAGAAACGAGGTAAAACTGATTTAAGTTTCCCTGCATTAAAGTTCCCGGCCACTAAGAGTGCCGCCTCTGGACGAGCGTTTCACTGTTTGCTTATGGCGGTATACAGCTCACTGAGTGCGGTTTTAGTGCCAGCATCGGTCTGTTGTGGTATGTGGTACAGCTACGAAACATACAGATGTAAACTCTCTAGGTAGATAGTGTTGTCTACAGCTTATCATGAGATACTCTACTTCAGGCGAGTAAAACCTCAAGACTTCCTTAGATATAATGCACCAGCTGTTGTTTACATATATGCATAAGCCCCCGCCCCGTGTCTTACCAGAGGTAACATGCCAGCAGTATGTTCTTAATATCGTTGTTCAGCCATGACTCAGTGAGACATAAGATATTACAGTTTTTAATGTCCCATTGGTAGGATATACGTACTTTCAGTTCGTCCCATTTATTTTCCAGCGATTGAACGTTAGCTAGCAGGACGGAAGGCAAAGGCAGATTAGGTGCTCGTCACCTGATCCTCACAAGGCACCCTGATCTTTTTCCGCAAAATCTCAATTTTCTTCTCCAGCGAATGACGGGGATCTGGGCCTGGTCGGGTGTCTGTAGTATCTCCCTCCTGTCTGACTCATTGAAGAAAAACTCTGTCTAATCTGAGGTCAGTAATCGCAGTTCTGATGTCCAGAAGCTCTTTTTGGTCATAAGAGACGGTAGCAGCAACATTATGATGAAAACAAGTTACGAACAACGTAAAAAAATAAACAATATAGCATGGTTGGTTAAGAGCTGATAAGATGGCAGCCATCCCCTCCGACACCATCACACATCACACCATAGTGCCCTCAAAGCTCATCACTAAGATTAGGACCCTGGGACTAAACACCTCTCTCTGCAACTGGATCCGGGACTTCCTGATGGGCCGCCCCCAGGTGGTAAGGGTAGGTAAAAAACACATCCGCCACGCTGATCCTCAACACGTGGGCCCCTCAGGGGTGCGTGCTCAGTTCCCTCCTGTACTCCCTGTTCACTCATGACTGCATGGCCAGGCACGACTCCAACACCATCATTAAGTTTACTGATGACACAACAGTAGTAGGCCTGATCACCGACAACGAAGAGGCAGCCTATAGGGAGGAGGTCAGAGACCTGACCATGTGGTGCAAGGACAACAACCTCTCCCCCAACGTATTCAAGACAAAAAAGATGATTGTGGACTACAGGAAAAGGAGGACCGAGCACGCCCCCATTCTCATCGACGGGGCTGTAGTGGAGCAGATTGAGAGCTTCAAGTTCCTTGGTGTCCACATCACCAACAAACTAACATGGTCCAAGCACACCAATGCAGTCGTGAAGAGGGCACGACAAAACCTATTCCAGGAGACTGAAAAGATTTGACATGGGTCCTCAGATCCTCAAAAGGTTTTACAGCTACACCATGGAGAGCATCCTGACTGGTTGCATCACTACCTGGTATGGCAACTGCTCGGCCTCCGACCGCAAGGAACTAAAGAGGGTAATACATATGGCCCAGTACATCACTGGGGTCAAGCTTCCTGCCATCCAGGACCTCTATACCAGGCAGTGTCAGAGGAAGGCCCTAAAAATTGCACGCACGGAAATCGGTACTGGAGCGCCAAGTCTAGGTCCAAGAGGCTTTTAAACAGCTTCTACCCCCAAGCTATAAGACTGCTGAACAGCTAATCAAATGGCTACCCAGACTATTTGTACCCCCCCCCCCTCTACGCTGCTGCTACTCGCTGTTATTATCTATGCATAGTCACTTTAATAACACTACCTACATGTACATTTTACCTCAATTACCTCGACACCGGTGCCCCCACACATTGACTCTGTACCGGTACCCCCTGTATGTAGCCCCGCTATTGTTATTTACTGCTGCTCTTTAATTATTTGTTATTATTATCTCTTACTTTTTTGGGGGTATTTTCTCCAAACTGCATTGTTGGTTAACGGTTTGTAAGTAAGCATTTCACTGTAAGGTCTGACATGATGGCGACTGCACTTGAAGAAACTTTCAAAGTTCTTGAAATTTTCCACATTGACCGACCTTCATATGTTAAAGTCATGATGGACTGTTGTTTCTCTTTGTTTATTTGAGCTGTTTTACCAAATAGGGCTATCTTCTGTATACCACCCCTACCTTGTCACAACACAACTGATTGGCTCAAACGCATTAAGGAAATTCCACAAATGAACTTTTAACAAAGCACACCTGTTAATTGAAATGCATTCCAGGTGACTACCTCATGAAGCTGGTTGAGAGAATGTGTGTGCAAAGCTGTAATCAAGGCAAAGGGTGGCTACTTTGAAGAATCTCAAATATAAAATGTTGATTTGTTTAACACTTTTTTGGTTACTATTTCATAGTTTTGATGTCTTCACTATTATTCTACAATGTAGAAAATAGTAAAAAATACAAAACAATTCTTGAATGAGTAGGTGTGTCCAAACTTTTGACTGGTACTGTAGGTGCAGTGGAATGTGTTGTTTTACAGGGTCAGCCATAGTAGCACAGCGCCCCTGGAGACAATTTGGGTTGTCGTCTCAGGTATTCGAAACCAGCGACCTTTCAGTTCCTGGCCCACCGCTCTATGCACTAGGCTACCTGCCACTCTGAATCAGAAGAAACTATTGCATAATCACGTCGATGGATGTTTAAGCCGGACGTGGTGTGAAGATTGCTGGTGTGTGTGTAACAGGGATTGCTTGGCATGGAGATAAGCTAGCTGTGAACCACCTTCATGGGCCTAATTGCTGTTTACTGTCAAGCTAATTGCTGTGCGATCTGTTTATGTAACTTATCCCGATAAGGAAACAAGAAACATCAGATTTAATCACTGATTGTGTTCACAGCAAGTTGAGGTAATAGGAGTTATATCATGGTTATCATAGCCTGGTTCAGAGGAAAGACACAGGGTCATTATGAAGCTTTGCTTTTTCACCGGTGGCGTTGATTCACTCACTTGGCATCCTGTAGAAGAGGCGTTCTCCCGCACCGTCGTTGCTCTGGAGGAACTTGCTGTCGATGGACCAGTCCAGGTGGGTGATGAAGCTGGAGGACTTGTTGCACTCACCCACCTTCTTGTAGCGCTGCGCCACGGCGTACACATCCACCAGGCCGTCATTAGAGCCCACGGCCAGGTAGCTGCCATCCGGAGAAAACTTCATCTCATGAATCACTTCCTTCCTGTCTTTAATGTGTACCACCTCCGTCATGTCCCTGGGAGAGAGAGGAGTGGGAGGGTGGATGAGAGGGAGGGAAGAGAGATGGAGGGGAAGAGAGAGAGAAAAAGAGAGCAAATCAGAAAAAGAGAAAGAGTGAGGAGAGGGGGAGACAGAAAGAGAAAGGGAGAGAGACAGGAGAAAGAAAAGAGTGAATCCCTCGGCTCTGTACAGGAGGCTGGCTGGCTAGCTCATCCGTCTACCTAGTGGCTTTGTTTAGACAGGCAGTCCAATTCTGGTCTTTTGATCAATCACATCAGATATTTTGACATCAGACCTTTTTCAGAGCTGAACTGAGTGGTCAAATTAGTGAAAAATATATCACAATTGGGCTACCTGTGTAAACTCAGCCAGTGAGCAGTAGCAGATGGACTGGGTCCGTTCATTGTCATTATGGACCAATTGCAACCATCAATGGCCACCAGATGATCATCAGCCGATCTCTCGCTAAACCCTCAATACGCACTAAATTCCTCCGCTGATCTCAATTGGAACCATTATTAGTCACCTCATTACCACTCCCTAAAGCTGATGTCGGCGTTAATTTAGTCCAGGTTTTCCCAAACTTGGTCCTTGGGACCACACATTTTGGCTTTTGTCCTAATACTACACAGTTGGTTAAATTTTCAAAGCTTGATGAATGGTTGTTTGAATCAACTTGTGCAAAAACCAAAACATGCACACTTTAGGGTCCCAAGGACAGAGTTAGGGAAATGCTACTTTAGTCCTTGCTACCAAAGTCTCTGAAGATGTGTTCGCCCTCTGGTGGGTATTATCATCGGAACAACGTTTTAAGCAGACCTAGTGCGATTGATCTATTTGACAATAATTCTGCACAACTGAAATAAGTATTTCCTTGTTAACCACAGCAAATCTACTGTGGCAATTATCCGACATGTTGTATGAATGGAAAAATAATATTGGTGTAGCCTACTCTTATTATTTTATTTGTTTCCAGTTGATGTAATCCATTAAATCAGGGGCGTAACTTTGGTTTTAGAAGTGGGGGGGATATCCACAGTGGGGGGGGGGACCCCCGCTCGGCGACATCCGCATGGTCCTAAAGCACACTGTTGCCTCGTTTTGTATCACATTCCAATGATAAAATTGGGTGGGACAAAAATGTGAAAGTTGCACCCCTGCATTAAATACTGTCTTTCAAAGAAAATTATCTGATATGGTAATTTCTTATCAAGATCGGGGGTAAAATATCATTGTACTGTGCCTATTTGAAATATGTAACTAATCTATATTTTATCAAATGAAAATGTAGGCTAATGAAGTTATTTGAAATGGCATATATTATATTATTATATTAATAATGATTATATTATTATTTAGCTATTTAGGGTTAAACGTTTTAATGAAATATAGGCCTTCTACTTCTATGTTCTTATACTCTAAGGCTGCGTTTACCCCAGGGGTTCCCAAACTGGGTCCTGGACGCAGCTGTCAGCTGTCATAATCACGTGACTCGGCAACAACGAGTGATCATCTAATCAGCTGGTTTATTCTTGTGGGTTTTTCGTTACTAGCAAGTTTGCTTTAATATGCAGACGAAAGTAATCTCCCGTTAGTAGCATTTTAAGAAATCCAGCAGTAATGCACAGCGCTACCTTCTGCTTGTTATTTGTAAAGCCAGCTGAAACAATGAGGCAGCCTCGCCACTAGACTCGTCCTCCTACTGTTTCTCTCTGCGGAGGAGGCATTACAATGAAACCACCACAGTCTTATCACACCTGCTGCTCCCACACAAAAGCAATTTTACCAGCCCAGACTTGATTAACTCATTTTTGACTGGTCATTTTAGATGGGGGGAGTATGTAATCACAGGATGGCTAGACAGTATGGCTTCATATTCTAACAACGTGCTGTAATTGTTAATCATGGTGCCAGTGATGGGTGTCTCCTATCCTGAAAAACTCCTAACCATTAGATATGGTGAACAGTAATTATAGGGAATAGCCTATGGGGAATATCAAGGTATACAGTGCACTATGTGGCTCAATAATCAGCCAACAGCTATAGCCAACGATGAGGTGTATAAAAAGTCAGAGTAACAAGTCAAACCCTTCTAAACATACCGTCTCTCAGTAAAAACCACACAGCACAATAAAACCTAGCCCCAGGCAACAGAAATTCAATCCAATCATAAAAAGCTGCTTCTGCAAGCTCACTCATTTCTTATAGACTGAATACAAATCAGGAGCACTGCTCACTTCAAAGTGCAGCGTGGGGATTAGCCACTTCAAAACGTATTGATTAACAGCACTGCGGACCAATTTACTATAACTTAATGGAAAGTGCAGGCCTGCACACTGGGTCTGCTGGGGAGTAAATTAAACTGAGGCCTTCAATCAGGCTTTAAGTGATGAATTCAGCATCTCAATATGGGACTGTTTAAACCCGAGGTTTTGGCCCACTGTAGGCTAGGTTTCATAACTTTATGGCCCTTCTTTACAAGATGTATCTGAAGAGTTTGATGCTGAAAGTACTTTCACCAGCTTTGGCATAATTCAACCTGCTGGGCACACACTGGATGAATCAATGTTGTTTCCACGTCATTTCAATAAAATCAAGGAAATTACAAATCTTAGAAGCCTTTTTAAACCTTGAATACACTACAAGTTTGAATTTCCTGCAACTACCGGGTGATCAAATGAAGATTCTCTAGGGACTAAAGATGTTAGCAGTACCTGACTCGGAGCACAGTGAAGGAGCCGTCCTTCATGCCAAGAGCAAGCTGAGAGCCATCGTGGCTGAAGGCCACACTGCGGACAGCCTCTTCCATGTTACAGCGAGCTATCAGGGTGTGGTCTGCCAGGCTCCACAACCTGAAAACACCACACACACACACACACACACACACACACACACACACACACACACACACACAAAACACACACACACACACAGCTATGAACATTGCCTCTGTAGAGACAGTCATAATAGAGTAAATTATATGAGTAGTAGTTAAGCGACAGAAGTTTTAATGAGCTAGTTGCAGCTGCAGGGTGAAGGCTTGAATTAAGTTGAATTAAGTTGCTGAGATGCAGTAGGTGTATGTGTGTGTCTTTATTATGGTGTGTGTGCATGTGTGTCCACTCGGGCTTGTGAGCGTGTTTGGGTGTGCATGTGTGTCTGTGAGACAGAGACTAATTGGCTCCTTGATTGGGCCCTCAGAGAGCTCTGTCTCTCCTGGTAGAGCAGGGTTGTGTGGGTCTGTGTGTGTGTTGTGGAGGGACTGATCCAGTTCTACTGATAGCAGACGTGAGGCCTCATTATGCATGATCTGTCCCCTGCACAAGCTGACACTGTGTCTTCTCCATAGGTAGCTCTGAACTAGCCTACAACTGTCCCTGTGTGAAGAATGTGAAGAACAGTGTCTTACAAACTAAGGGCTGTCTGAGAGCGAGGAGAACCAATGAACCAAACAGGACGAGTAGTACTGCGGGTCAGGGTTCACTAAGTGGATGTGATTAAGATGAAAAGTCTGGATGGAGTGGTGGATTAAAATAGAATGGACAGAGATGTTGGCCTGGGTGATAACTACTGGGTCTATAAAGATGCTCCTGAGGGAATTGATGTACGAGCTACATAGCTGCTGGAGATAATACTGACCGTACAGATCGATCGTCACTGCCGGTCACAGCGAGTGGTTTCTTGGGGTGGACGTCCAGAGCCCAGAGCTCTCCCTCACAGTGACCCTGAATGATGAGCAGAGGCTTGTCTCTATCCCGAACCATCACCTCAAAGATCTCACTGTCCTGTGTCCCCGCCAGGATACGGTCTGCCCTCCAACACACACTACGGATAGACAGCCCTGAGAGAGAGAGGGAAGAGAGGGAGGAGGGATTTGATTTGATTTGGATCTCTTTTAGTCCCCATTTGGACTAATCTTCCAGGAGTCCTTAAATGTTAAAATACCATTTATAATACGAACACATTTCCACCACTGTTACAAACATACATAACACACTAACATAAAGACCCAATAAATAAATACTCAATCTAAAAAAACATTGATTCTTCATCTACTATAGTCCCACAACATTTCTATGTATTATATTTAAATCGTTTTAAAATCATGTTTAAATTGATATATTGAAAGGTTTCTGGCTTGCTCAGATAATTTAATTTATTCCATTTCTTTATTGCTCTAAATCTAAATGTTATTTTGCCCATTTCTCTTTTCTGTCTAGACAACGCATAGATGGTGGACAATCTATTCCTAGTATTTATGTCTGTCTCTTACCAACTGAATACTGTTGTGAATAGATTATGTTAAATTATGTATATTATGATATAAAATAAGCATGTTCCTTTCAATTATCTTATCGATTGATGACCAACCAAGAACATTGCGCATGACTGCAACAGAAGAACCATATCTCCACCTTAAAACAACCCTTGCTGCTTTGTTCTGTGCATTCTGCAGCCTCCTAACTTGATGATGCATTTCCCCAGACCACAGAACAGGGAGAGGGAGAGAGAGGGAGATAGATGGATAGAGAGAAAGAGAGGGAGAGAGGACATGACAAATAATGAATGCTCTGTCATGTATAACAAAAGTGGTGGGTCGAATGCAATCCCACCCGTTCTTCAGCAGGTGATAAAGGGCAGCATCCAATCCACTTTATCATGTTTTACACTTCAATCAAGAGTTAGAAACTATTACATTCAGACAACGTTCCGAGTTTCACAGAGTAAATTGCAGAAAGAGAATGTGTGGCTGATACAGGTCGACTTTCATTTGGGAAGAGAGAGATGAAGCAGACAACTCTAGAGGGAGAAACAGATTGAGCTTCTTCAGCGAAGCCATCTCAAGCAAGCAAGACATCAGCAAGACATCACCCAATGCAAGACATCACCCAATGCACCTCATCAGTACTAAAAAGTCTGTAATTCAGTCAGTAGAAGCACAGCTATAAATCCCCAGACTCTTGTTATAACAAGGGTAGGCCGTCATTGTAAATAAGAATGTGTTCTTAACTGACTTGCTTAATTAAATAAAGGTTAAAAAAAATATATAAAAAAACTCAATAACATCACAGGATATGAAAACAATTATAAAACATTACCTGGCAACCAGAAACCAGCTACAAAAAAATGTATAAGCTAACAGCGTACCTGCAACCGAACCAGTCTCATAATCTGTGTGGACATAAAATACCTGGCAACCAGATAACTCGAGTTAATTGGCTGCACAATACACTTCAGCTTTGACACCCTGGGGGGAATAACCATTTCTGAAAAGTAATTACTTATCTCAGATGTCTTCTCTCTAAAACCGATCTGCAGTTGGGAATCAAACCTTCACTGGGACGCAACATTTTCAAGAACAGAAGTTGGAAATCCCTTAATACAGAGGGTACAGCAATCATTTGTAGAACATTCTAATCTAGAGCCGCAAACTATTGTGAAGGTTTACTAATTTACGTTTGGAAAAGTTATGCCTTTTGCATAATGACATTCCTACTGACCAAACCGACAAGATCGATTTAAACTCAATTAAGATTCATATTACAATATTTATTTCCGAAGGTCTTTGACCGGCCACCAAACACCCAACAATGCCAGTATCTAATCCCAGGGTGTCTGTGGGGCTTTCAGAAAGGCCATAGCCTTTATAACTGTCACTTTCCTGTGAAAGGTCAGATATTAGTATTCCCCACCCCCGGAGATGGCTGGGGACACAAAGCTTTATGGGGCTTTTACCAGCCCCTAGCTACCACTAACAGCCAAGCAGCCCCTAGCTACCACTAACAGCCAAGCAGCCCCTAGCTAACACTAACAGCCAAGCAGCCCCTAGCTACCACTAACAGCCAAGCAGCCCCTAGCTACCACTAACAGCCAAGCAGCCCCTAGCTACCACTAACAGCCAAGCAGCCCCTAGCTACCACTAACAGCCAAGCAGCCCCTAGCTACCACTAACAGCCAAGCAGCCACATCTCAGAACAGAGGAGCAAAGGAAGGGAAGCGAGAAGAGACTCATTGATAATACATGAGTGCCACTGATGGTTTCCTCAACTTAGCAGGAGGCATAGAGCAGAAAGAAACAGGGAGTTGACTAAATGTCATCTGTCACAATGGTTTAGAAACCTTTATTCAGTTTCATCCATACAGCACAGACTCTCTCAGACCCGACCATCTTACATGTTTCTGTCTGATTTGACTAACATGGCTTCCTCTGGCTCAGATGGATTGAAATGGATGAGTGGCATTGATTTTCTCTCTCTCTATCTCTCTCTCTCTCTCTCATAAATACACAGGGATAGGCTAATAAAACACCATGGCAGGGATCTCAATGAGCTGAACACACATTGGTCTCTATTAGGCAGAACACACTGACTTAAGTGACCTTCACATACTCACAGGTTACAGTATGTTAACCCCTGTACACATACATGAGTGTCTGGATCGACCTGCCCACACACCCCTGCATCAGAAGCGTGGACTCTGAACCTTAAATCTATAGACAGCACACACAACCCAGTGAGCTTAGATGGATCTCCTTATAAAGATGTGCCTCTCATCCTCTGTCTCTCCATTAAAAGACATGCTCTGCTTTTTTGACACCCCACTCCAAAAAAGCCTGCAGGCTCTAGTTTTATCTCATCTTGGTTATTGTCCAGTCATATGGTCAAGTGCTGCAAAGAAGGACCTAGTTAAGCTGCATCTGGCCCAGAACAGAGCCACACATCTTGCTATTCACTGTAATCAGAGGGCTAATATCAATACTATGCATACCAGTCTCTCTTTTGTGTGGACCCCAAAAATAGTAACTGCTGCTTTTTCAACAGCTAATGGGGATCCTAATAAAATACAGGGACAAGCACAAACGAGCGGACCCTGACTAGATTTGATCAGCCTTCTGGCCCCCTGCTTCTCTGGCATCCTCCGGGAACCTGTGAAGGGCCTATCGGCTAATGCACACCGCTTAGACTCTGTGACGTTGAACAGATCAGAGGGCTAGCGCTCATCAACCAATGAGCCCCATGTTGATTAAACCAGGCCTTCAACCAGGCCTTAAAATAGGCCTACCTTTATACCCCTGCTCAGCTTCCCGAAGGTCGATCTTAGTGATAGGCTTGAAGTCCACGTCCCAGAGCCTGACACAGCCGTCACGCCCCCCCGTCGCGAAGCCCTCCTCACAGGCATACATGCTGAAGATCCCAGCCTACACACAGTGAAGTCAACTTTAGGTTTAGGCAGGGGGATTATCAAACTGTCCTGTGCAGAAAAAGGTACTTGAAAAGGAATATGATTTCAGACGGAGTGTGGGTCAAAAAGTCTATTTTCTGTATTGGATACAAAAAAAGGGGCAAAATCCTCATTTTGAATGCTTTTCAACACCTTATAGATTTACATGGGATTCATAGGCAGGGAAGGGGAATTGAGTTGCTGCAGTGTATAGATGTACGCAATTATAGAATTGAGAAGATTTGGGTTTAGCCAGAGCGGGAGTTTGGATGTCCGGAAGTGTACAGCCAATGTGCAGCCAAGTGTACAGCCAATGGGTGTTGAGAATTAGAGGGACGTATTTCACTCACCCCGTGAGCGGCCTGCACTGTGCGCATTAGGTTCAGTCCTTTCCACACGTAGATATCCCCATTCAACGCTCCAGAGTACGTGACATCATCTTTAGCTGACGCAACACACAGAATGGTCTGTAGGTCCCCCGTCTTCCCGAATATACCCCGTTTTGGCGTCAAGGCGTTCCCGCAGAGAGCCCAGAACTAGAGACATGGAGAGGGGGAAGATGCAGAGGTGGCGAGTGAGTGAAAGAAGAAGGAGAGATGAGACAGGGAATGAGAGAGAAGTACAAGTATGCAATGATAGAGGGAAACAGAAGATGGAGGAGAGAGAGATAGAGAGAGGTGGATAAAACAGAAGATGGGGGAGAGATAAATAGAGAGAGGTGGATAAAACAGAAGATGGAGGAGAGAGAGAGAGGTGGATAAAACAGAAGATGGAGGAGAGATAGAGAGAGGTGGATAAAACAGAAGATGGGGGAGAGATAAATAGAGAGAGGTGGATAAAACAGAAGATGGAGGAGAGAGAGAGAGGTGGATAAAACAGAAGATGGAGGAGAGATAGAGAGAAGTCGATAAAACAGAAGATGGAGGAGAGGTAGAGAGAGAGGTGGATAAAACAGAAGTTGGAGGAGAGAGAGAGAGGTGGATAAAACAGAAGATGGAGGAGAGATAGAGAGAGGTGGATAAAACAGAAGATGGGGGAGAGATAAATAGAGAGAGGTGGATAAAACAGAAGATGGAGGAGAGAGAGAGAGGTGGATAAAACAGAAGATGGAGGAGAGGTAGAGAGGGGTGGATAAAACAGAAGATGGAGGAGAGATAGAGAGAGGTGGATAAAACAGAAGATGGAGGAGAGATAGAGAGTGGTGGATAAAACAGAAGATGGAGGAGAGGTAGAGAGAGAGGTGGATAAAACAGAAGATGGAGGAGAGAGAGAGAGGTGGATAAAACAGAAGATGGAGGAGAGAGAGAGAGGTGGATAAAACAGAAGATGGGGGAGAGATAAATAGAGAGAGGTGGATAAAACAGAAGATGGAGGAGAGAGAGAGAGAGTGGATAAAACAGAAGATGGAGGAGAGATAGAGAGAGGTGGATAAAACAGAAGATGGGGGAGAGATAAATAGAGAGAGATGGATAAAACAGAAGATGGAGGAGAGAGAGAGAGAGTGGATAAAACAGAAGATGGGGGAGAGGTGGATAAAACAGAAGATGGAGGAGAGAGAGAGAGAGAGGTGGATAAAACAGAAGATGGGGGAGAGGTGGATAAAACAGAAGATGGGGGAGAGATAAATAGAGAGAGGTGGATAAAACAGAAGATGGAGGAGAGAGAGATAGAGAGAGGTGGATAAAACAGAAGATGGGGGAGAGGTGGATAAAACAGAAGATGGAGGAGAGAGAGAGAGGTGGATAAAACAGAAGATAGAGGAGAGATAGAGAGAAGTCGATAAAACAGAAGATGGAGGAGAGGTAGAGAGAGAGGTGGATAAAACAGAAGATGGAGGAGAGAGAGAGAGGTGGATAAAACAGAAGATGGAGGAGAGATAGAGAGAGGTGGATAAAACAGAAGATGGGGGAGAGGTGGATAAAACAGAAGATGGAGGAGAGAGAGAGAGAGAGGTGGATAAAACAGAAGATGGGGGAGAGGTGGATAAAACAGAAGATGGGGGAGAGATAAATAGAGAGAGGTGGATAAATCAGAAGATGGAGGAGAGAGAGATAGAGAGAGGTGGATAAAACATAAGATGGGGGAGAGGTGGATAAAACAGAAGATGGAGGAGAGAGAGAGAGGTGGATAAAACAGAAGATGGAGGAGAGATAGAGAGAAGTCGATAAAACAGAAGATGGAGAGGTAGAGAGAGAGGTGGATAAAACAGAAGATGGAGGAGAGAGAGAGAGGTGGATAAAACAGAAGATGGAGGAGAGATAGAGAGAGGTGGATAAAACAGAAGATGGGGGAGAGATAAATAGAGAGAGGTGGATAAAACAGAAGATGGAGGAGAGAGAGAGAGGTGGATAAAACAGAAGATGGAGGAGAGATAGAGAGAGGTGGATAAAACAGAAGATGGGGGAGAGATAAATAGAGAGAGGTGGATAAAACAGAAGATGGAGGAGCGAGAGAGAGGTGGATAAAACAGAAGATGGAGGAGAGATAGAGAGAAGTCGATAAAACAGAAGATGGAGGAGAGGTAGAGAGAGAGGTGGATAAAACAGAAGTTGGAGGAGAGAGAGAGAGGTGGATAAAACAGAAGATGGAGGAGAGATAGAGAGAGGTGGATAAAACAGAAGATGGGGGAGAGATAAATAGAGAGAGGTGGATAAAACAGAAGATGGAGGAGAGAGAGAGAGGTGGATAAAACAGAAGATGGAGGAGAGATAGAGAGAGGTGGATAAAACAGAAGATGGGGGAGAGATAAATAGAGAGAGGTGGATAAAACAGAAGATGGAGGAGAGAGAGATAGAGAGAGGTGGATAAAACAGAAGATGGGGGAGAGGTGGATAAAACAGAAGATGGAGGAGAGGTGGATAAAACAGAAGATGGAGGAGAGAGAGAGAGGTGGATAAAACAGAAGATGGAGGAGAGATAGAGAGAAGTCGATAAAACAGAAGATGGAGGAGAGATAGAGAGAGAGGTGGATAAAACAGAATATGAGAAAGAGAGAAGGTGGAAAATGACAGGAAAGGATAGAGTGAAGAGGGAGAGAACAAGAGCACAGAGATCAGCGTTTGGAGATGTGTTGCTTCAATCACAACTATTCATTTGCTAGCCAGCCTGATCTTCTCAGGGCAGATAGCATGGTGCTTGTTTCTAATAAAGCTCACAGCGGTTAATTCAAAGATGTATGTCTCATACCATAACTGGAGATGGTAATACACTCTTAGAAAAAAGGGTTCCAAAAGGGTTCTTCGGCTGTCCCCATAGGATAACCTTTTTTGGTTCCAGGTAGAACTCTTGGGTTCTACATGGAACTAAAAAGGGTTCTACCTGAAACCAAAGGGGTTCTACCTGAAACCAAAAAGGGTTTTTCAAAAGGTTTTCCTATGGGGACTGCCATATGAACCCTTTTAGGTTCTAGACAGTAGTGTAAGCGAAACAACTACAAATGTGATTATCCATTGCTACTCTTTGTGAGGATATTCCATGTACATATTTATTGTAAACTGAGGGCTCTTCAGTAAGTTCAGAGTTGTATCTGTGTGTGAATGTGAGTGTGGGTACACTAGGAGACAGCCCTTCCAGAGGGGAATGACAGACCAGATTACTGCTTTTGACCCAATGAAAACAATATGTTCCAGTCCCTCTAACACCACTTTCTCATTCTGCTGCTAGGATATCTGAGAGCACCTACTTACTCCTCCACGTTTAACAACAACCGTATAAATGTACATGTTGAAGAACAGGGGTTCCCAACCTAGGGGTCGCCCCCCTGTGGGGGGACCGTCCTTGATTGTTTCATTGTATTTAACTCTGCAATGCTTTGGTCTAGAAACAATCAGTAAAATGCAGAGGAAGAGGCAACTCTGATGAACATCTCAATGACATTCAGAAGCTGACCTAAGACCTTCTAAAGTAAAACAAATTGGACAGTCAAATGTCAAAAAGAGATGGGAACCCCTGTTGTAGAACTTGAAAATAGACTGCTGCTGGCTGCATTGGGTAAGGGTAACCCATCCCAAGATTGATAGCTCCCCATAAGTTATTTTTGAACTTGTCTCAAAGGTTGTGCATGGACTGACTGAGCAGACTGTGTTGTTATTCTGAAGCTCACCTTGATGTGCTTTACCCCACAGCTCACCAGCCGGTTCTGCTGAAAGGGATCCCAGGATATATCGAAGATCTGAAAGACAGCCAAGCCAATAACACACAAACACTTCCTCTCAATCACACAGAAAGTCCAGACGCAAACACATTGTATACTCACATACACACTTAATCAATACACAACACACATACAAAAATGCAAACATGTGCACAGCACACAAAACAGCCTACCCTGTCTGAATGTCCTGTCGCAGTGGCCAGAATCTTTCCTTTCTTCCAGTCCCAAACACACACTGTATTTTTGCCATCCAGCCCCACAGAGGCCAGCCGCTGAAAAGGAGAGAAAGGGGGACCTATTCATTAATCTGCAAAAGAAAGGAGGGAGGCTGTTTCTATTCAATGGAGAAAGCTTAAGAAATATTCATTAATATACTGTAAATGGAGGATTTTTTTCTTTATATTTTCTTAATAAATTAATTTACAGTGCCAGTCAAACGTTTGGACACACCTTCTCAGTCAAGGGTTTTTCTTTATTTTTAATATTTTCTACATTGTAGAATAATAGTGAAAACATTAAAACAATGAAATAAGACATATGGAATCATGTAGTAACCAAAAAAAAGTGTTATATTTTATATTTGAGATTCTTCAAAGTAGCCACCCTTTGCATTTCAATTAACAGGTGTGCCTTGTTAAACGTGAATTTGTGGAATTTGTTAATGCATTTGAGCCAATCAGTTGTGTTGTGACAAATAGCCCTATTTGATAAAAGACCAAGTCCATATTATGGCAAGAACAGCTCAAATAAGCAAAGAGAAACGACAGTCCATCATTACTTTAAGACACGAAGGTCAGTCAATGTGGAACATTTCAAGAAGTTTGAACATTTCTTCAAGTGCAGTCGCAAAAACTATCAAGAGCTATGACAAAATGGCTCTTATGAGGACCGCCACAGGAAAGGAAGACCCACAGTTACTTCTGCTGCAGAGGAGTTAACTGCACCGAAGATTGCAGCCCAAATAAATGCTTCACAGAGTTCAAGTAAGAGACACATCTCAACATCAACTGTTCAGAGGAGACTTCATGATCGAATTGCTGCAAAGAAACCACTAGTAAATGACACCAATAAGAAGAAGAGACTTGCTTGGGCCAAGAAACACGACCAATGGACTTTAGACCGGTGGAAATCTGTCCTTTGGTCTGATGAGTCCAAATTTGACATCTTCGGTTCCAACAGCCGTGTCTTTGTGAGACGCAGAGTAGGTGAACGGAGGATCTCAGCATGTGTGGTTCATGAAGCATGGAGGAGGAGGTGTGATGGTGTTTTGCTGGTGACACTGTCAGTGATTTTTTTCGAATTCAAGGAACACTTAACCAGCAGGCTCCCACAGCATTCTGCAGCAATACGTCATCCCATCTAGTTTGTGCTTTGTGGGAATATCATTTGTTTTTCAACAGAACAACGACCTAAAACACACATTCAGGCTGTGTAAGGGCTATTTGACCAATAAGGAGAGTGATGCATTAAATGACTTGGCCTCCACAATCACACAACCTTAACCCAATTGAGATGGTTTGGGATGAGTTGGACCGCAGAGTGAAGGACCCAATTGAGAACGTTTGGGATGAGTTGGACCGCAGAGTGAAGGAAAAGCAGCCAACAAGTGCTCAGCATATGTGGGAACTCCTTCAAGGCTGTTGGAAAAGCATTCCTCATGAAGCTGGTTGAGAGAATGCCAAGATTGTGCAAAGCTGTCATCAAGGGTGGCTACTTTGAAGAACCTCAAATATAAAATATATTTTGATTTGTTTAAAACTTTTTTGGTTACTACATGATTCCACATTTGTTATTTTATAGTTTTGATATCTTGACTATTATTCTACAATGTAGAACATAGTAAAAATAAATAAAAACCCTGGAATGAGTAGGTGTCCAAACTTTGGACTGGTTCTGTATATGGTACTGTATCATTTCAACATGGATATTAGGGTAATATTTGGTAGATACGTTGATCAATGAGATTTCATCCTATTTTCACCCACTCAAAAAGACAGCCAGAAGTTTGTTGAATTCCCAATGTGTTATCACTATGCTTTCAACCATCTAAAAGCATGACCAAATTCCAAATGAAAATCAATGTCTGATATTTTGTTTATTTATACAACAACTGAATGTGTTATCACTGTGCTTCAACTTATAGCACAACCACATGACATGGATTGGAGTTGAGATTACATTAAATGTACATGGTGCAAGTGATCAATGCTGTTCAAGATTCTGAGCAAACTATTACAGCAATTATGAAGATCTCCACAGACCTGCCATGACCTATGCATGCTATCCGGAACATGCTTTATGTGATTATATAAGACTTATAGTTACAGTAGTCTCAACATGTGGCCATGGATGTTACTCACTACATTAAGATAGCCTTTAGACTATTTACTATATTATGAAAGTAATATTGAGTTGTGTTTGGTTGTCAACGCGAACAAATATCAACATTTAAAAGAGATGTGTCTACTGTTTGGATACTTAGAGCTAAGCCACTGGCTTGATCTTATTATTTTATTTATTTAACAAAAGTGTTTGGTTATAATGGAGACGTGAATCCAACATATCATTTCTTAACTTGTTGACAAGTTAATAGGCAATTTACCGTATTGTGAAAGTGATATTGAAATGTGTTTGGTTGTCAACACTATCAAATAACAACATTTGAAGGATTTTTTTTCCTGCTTGGATAGCTCCATCTGTGCCACTGAGTCTGGCTTTAATTCCAGTTGGTCTAATAATGAATCATTTATATTTTGGATTCGCGTCTTGATTTCAACCAAAAATCGAAGTTAAAGAATAGGACTAATTCTAACTTTAAATGCACTTTACAGTTTGATTTGATTTAATCCTATTCTTTAACTTAGATTGTTGGTTGAGATGGAGACGTGAATCCAACATATAAATTATTAACTTATTAACTGAAATCAACCAGAACTTGAAACCCTAGGAGTATATGTGTCTATGTTTAGTTGAATTGAAACCCTAGGAGTATATGTGTCTATGTTTAGTTGAATTGAAACCCTAGGAGTATATGTGTCTATGTTTAGTTGAATTGAAACCCTAGGCCTATATATGTCTATGTTTAGTTGAATTGAAACCCTAGGAGTATATGTGTCTATGTTTAGTTGAATTGAAACCCTAGGAGTATATGTGTCTATGTTTAGTTTAATTGAAACCCTAGGAGTATATGTGTCTATGTTTAGTTGAATTGAAACCCTAGGAGTGTATGTGTCTATGTTTAGTTGAATTGAAACCCTAGGCCTATATGTGTCTATGTTTAGTTGAATTGAAACCCTAGGAGTATATGTGTCTATGTTTAGTTGAATTGAAACCCTAGGCTTATATGTGTCTATGTTTAGTTGAATTGAAACCATAGGCCTATATGTGTCTATGTTTATTTTAATTTTACCTTTATTTAACTAGGCAAGTCAGTTAAGAACAAATTCTTATTTTCAATGACGTTGTCCTGTTGTCCTGTTGGAAGGTGAACCTTCGCCCCAGTCTGAGGTCCTGAGCACTCTGGAGCACAGAGCTCCTGACTAGTCTCCCAGTTCCTGCTGCTGAAAAACAACCCCACAGCATGATGCTGCCACCACCATGCTTCACTGTTGGGATGGTGCCAGGTTTCCTACAGACGTGACGCTTGGCATTCAGGCCAAAGAGTTCAATATTGGTTTCATCAGACCAGAGAATCTTGTTTCTCATGGTCAGAGTCTTTAGCTGCCTTTTGGTAAACTCCAAGTTTACTGAGGAGTAGCTTCTGTCTGGCCACTCTACCATAAAGGCCTGATTGGTGGAGTGCTACAGAGATGGTTGTTCTTTTGGAAGGTTCTCCCATCTCCACAGAGGAACTCTGGAGCTCTGTCAAAGTGACCATCAGGTTCTTGGTCACCTCCCTGACCAAGGCCCTTCTCCCCTGATTGCTCAGTTTGGCTGGTCGGCCAGCTCTAGGAAGAGTCTTGGCGGTCCCAAACGTCTTCCATTTAAGAATGATGGAGGCTACTGTGTTCTTGGGGACCTTCAATTCTGCAAAAAATTTTTGGTACCCTTCCACAGATCTGTGCCCCGACACAATCCTGTCTCGGAGCTCTACGGACAAATCCTTCAACCTCATGGCTTGGTTTTTGCTCTGACATGCACTGTCAACTGTGGGACCTTACATAGACAGGTGTGTGCCTTTCCAAATCATGTCTAATCAATTGAATTTAACACAGGTGGACTCCAATCAAGTTGTAGAAACATCTCAAGGATGATCAATGGAAGCAGGATGCACCTGAGCTCAACTTTGAGTCTCATAGCAAAGGGTCTGAATACTTAAATAAGGTATTTATGTTTTTGTTTTTTTATACATTTGCAAAAATTTATAAAAAGCTGTTAACTTTGTTGTTATAGGGTATTGTGAGTAGATTGATTAGGGGAAAAAATATTGAATCCATTTTAGAAGAAGGCTGTAACATAACAAAATGTGGAAAAATGGAAGGGGTCTGAATACTTGCACTGTACATGCTTTATAGAGTGTGGATCAGTTTGTGCCCATTGGGAGGGGAAATATGACATCATTTTCCCATGTGACAGCTGCAGAGACACAGTTCACAGGCAGCATAGCAATTTGCAGCTAATAGAGTAAGACCTTGAACAGCACTACTAAAAACATTGGCTGTATTTTATCATGCTCACCGTAGAAAGGAATGCAAATTGTTTCCAATTAGTCTGGCGGAAATTACCATTTAGGAAGTTAATTGTTAATTACCCATCTTATGAAACAAATGAGCAAGGCATTTAGGAACATTTCTGCCAACTGTCTCCCTGCACACAACATTTTACAGGGATTTGTGGGATGACAAAGAAATATGACTAGATAAAAACATTTATTAGACTTAAATGTCAGGGATATTTCAGATGTGATGCTCCAATATAAGGCATTTCTACAAATTGTATAAAAGAGAGTAGATGAAAGCCAAATGTAAGTTGACCTAATGTGTTTAACTGAATGGCAGTGAAAGGTAATGGGTGTTCTTAAATCAATACATTTCAGTGGGAGAGAATATGTTCTCTTTTCCTTAGGAAAACCTGTTCTGTCATTTTTGTGGTTTGCCACAACCATTCATCCACAAATCCATTTAAATCCCAACCCAAAAAGACATCCATCTGCCTTTTATTACACCCAGAGTTGTTTACTCGCTGTGCACACAGGGGTTCCAAGAAAACAGCCATCTAATGTATTTTAGAATGGAGCTATATGATAACAAGGCCAAAATGTCTTTATGCTTGACCAAGGGTCTGAGGTAAACTTTGCTTGCTGCCCCTCCCTGGTTCAGATACTCGGTAGCATTAGAGTTGGTGAGGAGAGCCAGGGCTAATGCTACTGAGTATCTGGAAGAAGAGAGGAGAGAGGAGAGAGAGAGAGACGGAGGGTTGGTGAGGAGAGCCAGGGCTAATGCTACTGAGTATCTGGAAGAAGAGGAGAGAGGAGAGAGAGAGAGGGGGGGGGGGTTGGTGAGGAGAGCCAAGGCTAATGCTACTGAGTATCTGGAAGAAGAGAGGAGAGAGGAGAGAGAGAGAGAGGGGGGGGGGGGGGGGGGGGGGGGGGGGGGTTGGTGAGGAGAGCCAGGGCTAATGCTACTGAGTATCTGGAAGAAGAGGAGAGAGGAGGGGGGGGGGGGGGGGGGGAGAGCCAGGGCTAATGCTACCCGGTATCTGGAAGAAGAGAGGAGAGAGAGAGGGGGGGTGGGTTGTTGAGGAGAGCCAGGGCTAATGCTACCCAGTATCTGGAAGAAGAGAGGAGAGAGAGAGAGGGGGTGGGTTGGTGAGGAGAGCCAGGGCTAATGCTACCCAGTATCTGGAATAAGAGAGGAGAGAGAGGGGAGGGGGGGTTGGTGAGGAGAGCCAGGGCTAATGCTACCGAGTATCTGGAATAAGAGAGGAGAGAGAGGGAGGGTTGGTGAGGAGAGCCAGGGCTAATGCTACCCGGTATCTGGAAGAAGAGAGGAGAGAGAGAGGGGGGGGTGGGTTGTTGAGGAGAGCCAGGGCTAATGCTACCCAGTATCTGGAAGAAGAGAGGAGAGAGAGAGAGGGGGTGGGTTGGTGAGGAGAGCCAGGGCTAATGCTACCCAGTATCTGGAAGAAGAGAGGAATGAGAGAGGGAGGGTTGGTGAGGAGAGCCAGGGCTAATGCAGCCGAGTACCTGGAAGAAGAGAGGAGAGAGGAGAGAGAGGTGGGGGGGGGGGGGGGGTGGTAAGGAGAGCCAGGGCTAATGCTACTGAGTATCTGGAAGAAGAGAGGAGAGAGGAGAGAGAGAGGGAGGGTTGGTGAGGAGAGCCAGGGCTAATGCTACTGAGTATCTGGAAGAAGAGAGAGAGGAGAGAGAGAGGGAGGGTTGGTGAGGAGAGCCAGGGCTAATGCTACTGAGTATCTCGAATAAGAGAGGAGAGAGAGGGGAGGGGGGGTTGGTGAGGAGAGCCAGGGCTAATGCTACCGAGTATCTGGAATAAGAGAGGAGAGAGAGGGAGGGTTGGTGAGGAGAGCCAGGGCTAATGCTACCCGGTATCTGGAAGAAGAGAGGAGAGAGAGAGGGGGGGTGGGTTGTTGAGGAGAGCCAGGGCTAATGCTACCCAGTATCTGGAAGAAGAGAGGAGAGAGAGAGAGGGGGGGGGTTGGTGAGGAGAGCCAGGGCTAATGCTACCCAGTATCTGGAAGAAGAGAGGAGAGAGAGAGGGGGGGGGGGTTGGTGAGGAGAGCCAGGGCTAATGCTACCCAGTATCTGGAAGAAGAGAGGAGAGAGAGAGGGAGGGTTGGTGAGGAGAGCCAGGGCTAATGCAGCCGAGTACCTGGAAGAAGAGAGGAGAGAGGAGAGAGAGGGGGGGGGGGGGGGGGGGGTTGGTGAGGAGAGCCATGGCGAATGCAGCCAAGTACCTGGAGGAAGAGAGGAGAGAGAGAGAGAGGAGGCGTTAGTGAGGAGAGCCAGGACTAATCCTGCCGAGTACCTGGAAGAAGAGATGAGAGAGGAGAGAGAGAGGGGGGGGGGGGTGGGGTTGGTGAGGAGAGCCAGGGCGAATGCAGCCAAGTACCTGGAGGAAGAGAGGAGAGAGAGAGAGAGAGGAGGCGTTGGTGAGGAGAGCCAGGACTAATGCAGCCGACTTTCAACACAAACCCTCCCTCCCTCCCTCCCTCCCTCCTTCCCTCCAGATACTCGGCTGCATTAGCCCTGGCTCTCCTCACCAAGCTATCCCCTCCCTCGCTCCAGACACCCAATTACTTAGGGAGCAGCGAGACACATTCTTCCCCCACCGCAGCCTCCTCTGACGTGACATTGCATTTGTCAACTCTAAAACCACAATGAAGGCAACGACAACAGCAACC
Organism: Oncorhynchus mykiss; assembly: GCF_013265735.2. Classification (NCBI taxonomy): domain Eukaryota; kingdom Metazoa; phylum Chordata; class Actinopteri; order Salmoniformes; family Salmonidae; genus Oncorhynchus; species Oncorhynchus mykiss. Next base: position 79,323,371 of record NC_048565.1, read on the forward strand.
ATCCCTTCCCTCTGTCCCCTCCCTCCGTCCCCTCCCTCTGTCCCCTCCCTCCGTCCCCTCCCTCTGTCCCCTCCATGGATGCCCTCCCTCTGTCCCCTCCATGCATCCCCTCCCTCTGTCCCCTCCATGCATCCCCTCCCTCAGTCCCCTCCCTCCGTCCTCTTTCTCCATCCCCTCTCTCCATCCCTGGTTGTAACTTATTGGTCTTGTAGGGGGAAGTCAATAGGCTGCTGCTGCTGTAGGAGACTCTCATAGAGCCCCATCCATCAATCTAAAGGTCATAGGAGAATGGTGCTGTCCCAGCATTCCTCCCAGTAAACATGATTAATGAGAGGGCTGTACATCATCCCCAGTCTGCACAGTTACCCAGCAGGCTTCACTTCTCTCAGCAACCCACCACCATAATCCCATTCCCACGGCAATAGGCTATGTGATACTCTTTTTATATTTCATTCTTTTCCAGTTTTCAGTTCTGTTCCATGAACCGGTTCCAACCCCTGAGTATGACCCTACAATCTGGCAAATGATGGAGCACTCACATTGCTGCCTGACAAAGTATTGTTGTTTTTCAGTGAGACTCAGAATATCCAACAGGTTTTCCTTGGTAGCAGGGTGATAGGACAGGAAACCATCCACTAAGACAAGAGGTGAATGAGAGACAGGTGCATGCAGGAGTGTGTGAGGTGAGTCAGGTGTGAGGTGGTGTGGGTGTGTGTCTCACCTGTCCATCTGCGCTGAAGGCCAGGCAAGCCACTCCATGGGAGTGTCCGTCCTTGAGGACAGAGATGGTCTGTACGCTGAAGGTGTCCCACACACAGATGTAGGGTTCCTTCCCTACCTGACCTGTTGCCACCAGAGACCTCTCAGGATGAAGGCCGAGGCTGGAGAAACAGAAGAGGAGATATAACAGGAAATTAGGCAATACGACAGGAAATACGCACACAATGCTGTTGAAAGAAACTCATGAAATTCAGATGAAATATGTATATATTCTTTGGCTCTTTCTGGTTAAAACAGGGCGTGCCCACTCTTACTCAGGCCAGTGGTCTACACACCCAGGCCAGGGTGTGTAATTCAGTTGCAGAGTGACTCCAGCTTTAGCACTCAAAAAACCTGATATTGCCTACATTTCTCTTTCATTACAAAAGGGGTTATCATGTGCTTGATTTATCATTGACATTACTACTCCTGGAGTAATACACAGTGTTTGTTCCTTTGTCATTAGCCATTTTCAGCCCTATACCTAAGTCAAAGGTCACAGTAATGTTTATAAGTGTATTTCATGAAGTAGTGGTACACTCAACATACAGCATCGGTAACATCTAGCTCAAGAAGCTCATCTGATAATGTCTCTGTCTAATAGCGTTCAATCTGAAACTCAATAGGTTATTGACCCCACAGTGGGTCATTGGTAGCTCCAGGTGCCAGCCTCCTTCCCTTGTTTATGAAAGGTGCCCTAGTGTTCTATAAATACATGTGATTAATGGCATCATTACTGGGGCCTGGCCGAGCAGCAGACATTAGTGTGTTACTAGCATCAGCCACACAGGGTCAGGGATCATCACACCACCAATGGACTGAGGAAAGGGAGGCGGCCACGCCCAGTACCACTCAACACAGTGAAGTCCGCTGTGACCTTGACCACAAACACAGTACAGAGGAGAAGTGGTAGCCTTACAAACCAAGCCTTGCCATTGTAAACGGTCCAATCGTACAAATGAGGTTAAAAGGACCATTCCTATCAGGAGAAATGTCCTGACAGTACAAAGCAGACATGACAGTACACACTGCACAGCACAGCACATCGACATGTCTTTCTTTCTCGTTCTCTTTCCTTGCTCTCTCAGTCCCTTAATGTCTTTCTCTCTCTCTGCTCAGTCTGACTGTCTCAGACTCTTTCATCTCAAAGCCTCTTTCTGTATGAAGCTCATGGCTGTAAATCTGGGCTTGGAGCTCTGCCTGGAGCAGAGGGAGGAAGGAAGTAGACAGAAATAAAGGCTGAGAAAAGAAAGGGAGTGGGAGAAATGGAGAAACCCTCACGCAAGAGGGTAAGAGAGAAAGAGAAAGAGAGAGAGAGGGAGCTCAGTTCTACTCAGCTGACTCTCATTCCCAGGCAGTCTATGTCCCAGCTGGCCCTAACAAGAGCAGACGTGCAGAGCTTTCTGATGGAGATGGAGAGACTGTGGCATGAGAGCAGATTTGCAGAGGTTTCAATGGGCTGTTGGGTTTGCAGAGGCCAGGGCCAGGAGCAGAGGGACTGTACATGAGGACAGACATCAGTAGATGCTCCATTCATGCGGTGTGTGATGGCAGCCTAGCCAGAAAACTGTCAGTGATGGATAAACCTGTTGATTTATTGACAGCAACAATCATGATGAATGTGTTTGAGTACATTACATTAAAAAAACACGAACCAGAAGGAAAATATGTATTTTAAAAGAGAAACCGCCATATCTTTTTTTGACAAATGTAAAATAATATACATACAAATTTGATCATTGATGAGATGATTTATTATAGTAATCCATTATTCATAGACAAAATGGTAAATAGTGAAGAACACCGAGTCAGTGCCAGTAGGACCAGACTGCAGTATCAGACTCTGGTCACACAAACAAACAGTAATGTGATACTCCTCTGCAGACGGCACAGGGAAATCCCCCTGGGGAAGGAAATCAGAGCCAGACAACACTGCTGCCACCTACCCTCCCCCCCCCCCCCCCCCCCCCCCCCCCCCCCCCCCCCCCCCCCCCCCCCCCCCCCCCCCCCCCCCCCCCCCCCCCCCCCACACACACACACAAAAAGAAACACTGCTTCCACCTGGGAGAGTCTCCTGATGCCTGTTCTGATGCCCTACCTACCTCAACAGACTGTTGCTGTCTATGCAGCATCGGTGCTGTAGGAAGAAAGACACTGTCTATCAATCACTATCTCAATCATTTTCTTCTGTCATATTCTCTCTGAATAACGCTACAAGTTAAGGTTCCTCAGTACATGCAACAAGGTTGGTGACAATCTTTCAGTTCATCTTATTAACTGGTTCACGAGATTCATTTTCTGTTGTCCAATGCCTGCCAGCGCCGTATGTGAACAGTATACGCTAATGTGAACCAATATGTCTCCAGGGAACAATTTAACAAACAGTGCACTAGCAACCAACCTGCTGACAGCATGGTTGCCTTGACAACCGGACAGCCAAGGACACAGGAATCAAGATTAAGAATTAAAGTTTAACTAGAGGTGAAGTATCAGCAGACGTGGACAACAAACCTACACAAGGTCATTAACTACACAAGAACAAACCATCCTCAACCAACAAAATGTCCCACAAAATATATCCTTCTGTAGCATACTGCCTTTATGTTAAGAACACAATATTGAGATAAATTGAAGAAAGGTACGCACCCTAGAAAAAGCCCATATGTAGTCTCTTCTCTCCAGCAGAGCACCTTGAGGCTGGCGAGCACGACTAGGCTGTATGTAGCCTAATTTGCTCCTTTAAAAGGCATTAATAACCATGAAATAGAAGACAGTGAGAAGGATGGGTCTGTCCCTTTCCACCATTTATAAGAAAAATAGATACATTCCACTCTCTCACTAAAAACTGTATTTTCATTAGATCTGGAATTGCAGCTACCCTGAAGGTGTATGATGAATAGAGCTCAAATGGGCCAATCCATTACTCACTATGCTGCCATATAACTCTGTCTTATCAGAAAGCCCTGGTCCTAACTACTTCATACACAGATCCTTAGCATTTAGACCAGGGGTGTCAAACTCGTTCCATTGAGGGTCGAGTGGCCGCAGTTTTTTTGGGTTTCTCCTTTCAATTTGTGTCCAATTAACACTTAGACAACCAGTTGAGGGGAGTTTCTAACTAATCACTGACCGTCATTCATCAATCAAGTACAAGCAAGCAGCGAGAACCGCAGACACTCGGCCCTCCGTGGAATGAGTTTGACATGTGATTTAGAGTCATGGAATGTTGAGATTGAGGCAGAAATCCTTGAAATGCCGCAACAGATCCAATCAGTTCTAACAGAGAAGCGTAAATCAATCAAAATCACTAATGTGATAGCCTACAATCTCTCCATGACATAAAACATCACCCTACAGTTCACTCTAACAGGCACCTAGGTCTACTTAGCATTCACCTTAACATTGTCATTCATCCAACCTACACTGCTAACCCCTCACACATCCACTCTACAACCATACCACTCCCTGTTTCCTCTAACCCTTCCGTGACCTCTGCTGCTCGTGATGTTAGTCTGACTTCCTGTAATCTTTCCCACTCATTACTAGTGTGTTTCTCTCCTGTAATCGTACCCTCTCTGTCACACCCTGATCTGTATCACCTGTCTTTGTGCTTGTCTCCCCAACCCGTCCAGGTGTCACCCATCTTCCCCATTATCCAGTGTATTTATACCTGTGTTCTGTTTGTCTTTTGCCAGTTCGTTTTGTGTCATCAAGCCTACCAGCGTTTTTGCCCGTGTGCCTGTCTTGCTCTAGTTCCTGTTTTCTTGTTTTCCCGGTTTTGACCATTCTGTTTGCCCTGACCCTGACTGCTGTTCTGCACCTTGTCACACCACCCTGGATTACTGACCTCTGCCTGCCCTGGCCCCGAGCCTGCCTGCTGTTCTGTACCTTTCGGACTCTTCTCTGGATTACTGACCTCTGCCTGCCCTGACCCCGAGCCTGCCTGCTGTTCTGTACCTTTCGGACTCTTCTCTGGATTACTGACCTCTGCCTGCCCTGACCCCGAGCCTGCCTGCTGTTCTGTACCTTTCGGACTCTGCTCTGGATTACTGACCTCTGCCTGCCCTTGACCAGTTGTTTGCCTGCCCCCCTGTTTTTGTAACACACTTCGAAACTGTCTGCATCTGGGTCTTCTCCTGAGCTTTGACACTCTTATAATTAGTGTTCCTCTCCTGTAATCTTGCCCTCTAATAATTAGAGTTCCTCTCCTGTAATCTTGCCCTCTAATAATTAGAGTTCCTCTCCTGTAATCTTGCCTTCTCATTATTAGTGTGAGTTCCTCTCCTGTAATCTTGCCTTCTCATTATTAGTGTGAGTTCCTCTCCTGTAATCTTGCCTTCTCATTATTAGTGTGAGTTCCTCTCCTGTAATCTTGCCTTCTCATTATTAGTGTGAGTTCCTCTCCTGTAATCTTTCCCTCTCATAATTAGTGTGCATTTCCTCTCATAACTAGTGTGAGTGCCTCTCCTGTAATCTTTCCCTCTCATAATTAGTTAGTTCCTCTCCTGTAATCTTGCCCTCTCATAATTAGTTAGTTCCTCTCCTGTAATCTTGCCCTCTCATAATTAGTTAGTTCCTCTCCTGTAATCTTGCCCTCTCATAATTAGTTAGTTCCTCTCCTGTAACCTTGCCCTCTCATAAATAGTGTGTTCCTCTCCTGTAATCTTGCCGTCTCATAATTAGTGTGCTCCTCTCATGGAAGCCTGTGTCCTCGGGAAAACCACCATCTGCTCCAGCAAAACGATAGCAATATCACCCTGGCTATTCTTAGCGGCCACAGAATCAGCTCAGGCTAAAAACAGCAGAGAGGGCCTCTGCCAAGAGAGGCTGGATTTCACAGTAAAAAGCAATAAGTCTGTTTATAAATGATTCAACCAGGTTGGAGGGCAAAGAGGGTAGATAAACAGGAGAAAATTAAATGGTGCTTCGTTTGTGTTGCCTCAGAAGATTCAATAAATTCCTCTGCTCCTGAGGAAGATGTTTACCTTACAGCAATAGCTCAGCCAAGAGACAAAAACATTCAAGAAACATAGCTAGAACTCATAGTGAAAAGGTACTCATTGAGCTTCATTCGTTGGGCTACTGTACTAATGGCTACAGCATATTTTGTATGAGCAGCAGGAAATATAACCAATTAGCAATGGAAATTCTGCAATAAGGGGAATAATTTAAAACATGAATAGTCTCAGTTGATCTATAATGAGCGCAATTACTCCGAACATTTTAAATAACTTAATGAATAAGAACAATAAGGGCTCTATTTTAACAAACCTTACACAAATCGGTAAAACCTTACGCAACGGCGCTATAGGTCCGTGTGTCTCAGAAATATTTTTGCTATTTTCACAGCAGGAATTATGGGCGCAATAGCTGGCGGTGGTGCAAAAGGGCTGGGTTTTCATGAATAAATTAGTTGTAGGTGTGTCTAGGCTTGCCCCTTCACTGGCCAATCAGAACACGCTCCATGGCTAAATATGTGGTTGCTTCAAGTTGTGTTTAGGTGTATTTGGTTATCAACTTTTATGTTAGTCCATTATAAATAGCCTATAGAAACAAAATATCAAAATGTAGGCCTATCCCATATTTGCTAAATATGTTGAACATGTTTGTTTTCCACATTGTACTAAGTAGACTAATTGCATGGCTTCAATATGAAAATATATATTTTAAACATAGCATTAGCACTGATATAGGCTTACAGTAAATGTCTGAGTACATGTCTGGGCTATGCATACATTGTCAATATGCACGATTAAATTCACTATTGAAAGGACGTAAAAAAGACAGTGAATAATTCTAATCAAATTCGAATAAAACGACACAACAACTTGTTTTGAATAGTCTAAATACAGCTACAGGCACCATCATTTCTCTACTTTGGCATATAATATTAAGACAAAGTAGACTATGGAGGGTTTTACGCACGTCCAAAATTCTCAATATCCAACATAACGAGAAAGGGGGAATGTCCACTTACCGTTATACTGTCCCCAAATGTTTTATAAACATCTTGAAACCTTCTTACAGATCATATTTGCACTTCTCCAAAAATAGCAGACGGCTTCTAAATTGCATTACAGCGAGCCATGCGTTCTCACCATAAAGTCATGGACAGTGAATCATTCTAATAAGCTTGGTTTTAAATCAAATTTGACGACAACAATATTCCTAAATAAGATGGGATCAGAATCATGATATCATAAATTGCATATCTCGTTCCATTAGCAGGCACACGTAGGCCTAAGGCCAAGGTGTCACGTTCTGACCTTAGTTCCTTTGTTTTGTCTTTTGTTTTAGTATGGTCAGGGCTTGAGTTGGGTGGGTTGTCTATGTTAGTTTGTCTATGATTTTCTATTTCTGTGTTTGGCCTGGTATGGTTCTCAGAGGCAGCTGTCAATCATTATCCCTGATTGAGAACCATATTTAGGTAGCCTGTTTTCCATTGTGTTTAGTGGGTGGTTATTTTCTGTTTAGTGTTGTGTTGCACCTTGCACCTTCGTTGGTTGTTTATTGTTTTGTTTTCAGTGTTCATTAAAATATTTAAAATATGAACACTTACCACGCTGCACCTTGGTCCTCCTCTCCTTCCCCAGACGACAAGCGTTACAGAAGCACCCACCACCAAAGGACCAAGCAGCGTGGTAACGGGCAACAGCAGTGATCTCAGGACTCCTGGTCATGGGAGTAGATTCTGGACGGCAAGGGACCCTGGGCACAGGCTGGAGAATATCACCGCCCCATGGCTGAGCTGGAGGCAGCGAAAGCCGAGAGGCGGTGGTATGAGGAGGCAGCATGGCAGCGCGGCTGGAAGCCCAAGAGGCAGCCCCAAAAATATATTGGGGGGGGGGGGGGGGGGCACACGGGGAGTGTGGCTAAGTCAGGTAGGAGACCTGAGCCAACTCCCCGTGCTTACCGGAGAGCGAGAGGGACCGGGCAGGCACCGTGTTACGCCGTGAGGCGCACGGTGTCCCCGGTGCGTGTGCATAGCCCGGTGCGGTACATTGCAGCGCCTCGTATCGCCCAGGCTAGAGTGGGCATCGAGTCAGGTACCATGAAGCCAGCTCAGCGCATCTGGTCTCCAGTACCGTCTCCTCGGGCCGGTGTACATGGCACCAGCCTTACGCATGGTGTCCCCGGTTCGACAGCACAGCCCAGTGCGGGCTATTCCACCTCGCCGCACTGGCCTGGCTACGGGGAGCATTCAACCAGGTAAGGTTGGGCAGGTTCGGTGCTCAAGAGCTCCAGTGCGCCTTCACGGTCCGGTCTATCTGGTGCCACCTCCACGCACCAGCCGTCCGGTGGCAGCCCCCCGCACCAGGCTGTCTCTCCGTCTTCTCCCCACAGGTGCTCCCGCCTGTCCAGCGCTGCCAGAGCCTTCCTCCTGCCTAGCGCCGCCAGAGTCTCCCGTCTGTCCTGAGCCGCCAGAGTCTCCCGTCTGTCCTGAGCCGCCAGAGCCTCCCGTCTGTCCTGAGCCGCCAGAGCCTCCCATCTGTCCTGAGTCGTCAGTCAGCCAGGAGCTGCCAGAGCCGTCAGTCAGCCAGGAGTGACCCTCGCCGCCGACCTCGGACTGGGGACCCTAGCCACGAGTCAGGAGCTGTCAGAGCCGCCTGTCACGCTGGCGATGCCAGAATTGCCCTTCACTCCGGCGCTGTTGTTGTCTCCCGCCTGTCCGGGGCTGCCGGAATCTCCCGTCCATTCGGGACCCGTGGCTAGGGTCCCCAGTCAGAGGTCGGCAACGAGGATCGCCGCTCTTAAGAGGCCACGGAGACAGTTAAGGAAGCGGAGAAAGACTGTGGTGGAGTGGGGTCCACGTCCCGCGCCAGAACCGCCACCGCCGACAGACACCCATCCAGACCCTCCCCTATAGGTTCAGGTTTTGCGGCCGGAGTCTGCACCTTTGGGGGGGTTACTGTCACGTTCTGACCTTAGTTCCTTTGTTTTGTCTTTTGTTTTAGTATGGTCAGGGCGTGAGTTGGGTGGGTTGTCTATGTTAGTTTGTCTATGATTTTCTATTTCTGTGTTTTCCCTGTTATGGTTCTCAATCAGAGGCAGCTGTCAATCGTTGTCCCTGATTGAGAACCATATTTAGGTAGCCTGTTTTCCATTGTGTTTTGTGGGTGGTTATTTTCTGTTTAGTGTTGTGTTGCACCTTACAGGACTGTTCGTTGGTTGTTTATTGTTTTGTTTTCAGTGTTCATTAAAATATGAATACTTACCACGCTGCACCTTGGTCCTCCTCTCCTTCCCCAGACGACAAGCGTCACCCAAGGGCTCTTAGGCAGGAGTAGCCTATGATGTTTGTCCAATTCATCGAAGATAGCTATTAAATAGTAGCCTATACAGTAGCCTAACACTACAATAGTCCTAGTTATAACAAACATGTAGCCTATCTAGTGTTCTACGTTTAAAAGGTAATCGGCTTCAACATGGAAATATTAGGCTATAGACAATGCATTCGCTTTTCCACTCAGCTTACCATCATCATTGATATGGCCAGTAGTGACTTTGCAAACAAGCCTACAAGCAGATTCAGCACCATAGACAGCTATCAAAATTCCCACGATTTGACAGTTAGGTCCAACAGAGGAAAGTGGAAGATGCATTTTTTGACAAAATAATAAACAAAAAACGGTAAGCAGTATTTTTTAAATAACTTGATGTTCCTAAACAGGCTTCCTACAGTCACTAACATATTTCATTTAATGGAAATTGTACATAATGAGCCCAGACTTTTCACAGAAGCTGGAGAAAAAATATGTCCAACATAACAAAAAGGGGGGGGGGGATTTCGTTGACTGTTTTGGCATATTGGCACACGTTTTTAAGGAGACACCTCTAATATTTCCACCCATCCCACCTCAGCGCCAGCAAGCTGATGTTAGACAGGTAAATTACAAACCGTGGCGTAAGGGGTGGAAATCCCAGCATGACATTTTTTACGTGACGAAATTGATAACTAACATGTGTTTGACACTGCACCTCCCCACCGCCATCTGAAAATAGAGCCCCTAAGTGTCTGCCACCAGACAGTGTTGGAAGGAGTACTGTTATTAAACTGAGATTATAGAGCTGTGAAGTTAGATACACCAAAGGCAAACAGCGGATCAGTCATTCTAACAGGCCTCTCAGAAAACCTTAATCTCAATAATGGAACAGACAGTTTACTGTGAGTGGTTTTGTCTGGAGAAAGCATGAGCTGTTATGACTGGGCTAATGACTGGATTACACCACCTTCAAAATGGATAGGATTCCCTATTACAGATGCAGGATCTTAATTTGAGTCAGTTTGCTACAACAGGAAAATAATCCTATAGAAACAGGAAATGTGAATTATATGGATTATAAATAATGGATATTTTTGTAAGAATTATACATTTCTACATAAGTGAAAATCAAGTCTGATATTTCTAATCTGAAATTACAAACTTCAGAAGCCTTTTTAAACCTCAAATACACACACGTTTTAAATGCCCTGCATTCCGGGAAAGTTATCCTGCAACAGGGTGATCAAATTAAGATCCTACACCTGTCGATGCCATTCCAAAGGTATCCAGTGAATATTCTAGTATTACTGGAAAATGCCAAATGAAAATACAGTCCTGCATAGCCTATTATTTCATACAATTTCAGTACAGCACAGCAAGATAAGCATCTATGTCACAGTGCTCAGAAAAGAGCAGAGACATTACAGATTTTCATGATGGAAGATGTACTTAAATGGCCTGTACCGTAGTTGCCTAGGAGTGTCAACGACAAGACTTGTTAAAGTCGAAACCAATTGGAAATCAAGCTACTCCTCAGACACTCACACACTGAGGTAATTTCAGCTACTGAGATCTCATAGAGGTGAAGTGAGATAGCAGGCGTGGTAGGTGTAAGAACAGAAAGCGGGAACATTCATTGCTCAAGGGGCAAAGAAATGGTGGCAAACTGAGAAACTAATTTCCGTGTCAATTTTAATTAAGTGTGCTGAGGGTGAGAGGCAATTACAGGAGAGGAGACATGCATCAACTATTGATATCTGTTGTCATTATCCTGTGACAGGTAATCCCAAGGCTGATCAAACTACATGCTCGAATAGGTCTTTTGACACATCCTGTTACAGAACCTAATGAAATTCTACATACTTCAACCCTATTACAAAAAGACAACTTTTCTGATCTCCATGGTTTGACCTAAGAGGCACTTAAGTTGATCAAAAGTTCAGCTTCCTCAACACCCTTCAGCTTTTAACCAGTTTCCACAGTTATTTCTTTCAACCGTGTCCATGCATCGAATGAAGTGCCATCTTTCACCCGCGAATGCCTTTAGATAAGCCAGAGCTCCCATATACTTCATCAGCACAGTACGGTCCTTTCTCATGGTGTAAGACAACTGAAGTGTAAGGACCATGGTGTTCCGCCACACACACAGCTTGGAGGAGAGCTGCCAGCAAGGCCATGTCACTAGTAAGATGGATCTATGCCCACTGACAGACCATTGTCTAACAACCCTCCAGGGCCTACTGTTCTTATATTTAGGGCCTAATGTGGTAAGGAAAACTAACTTCATATTATCAATCAAAAATCTGGGCAAACGCCACAAAATCACTGAGAGCTAAATCATATATCCCGAGACATGATCTTAACATGCCTGATCAGCATGCATAAGATGGTGCAAATATATAACAGGAAATGGTACTGAATGAATGTATTTCTTGGCGGAGAAGTGTGTCAACAAGATAATCCATTTGTCAACCAGAGGAGGCTGGTGAGAGCAGCTATAAGAGGACCGGCTCATTGTAATGGCTGGAATGGAATAAATGGAAAGGTTTCAAACAAATAGAAACCACATGCTTGACTCCGTTCCATTACTTCGATTCCAGCCATTACAATGAGCCGGTCCTCCTATAGCTCCTCCCACCGGCCTCCACTGGTGTCAACACAGTACAAAATCGATGCGTCGTCAAGGTAATCAATACGTTGTCATAAGCACCCATGCAGTTACAATGTGTGTTTGTGAGACACCTTGGCCCAGCAACACAGACAACCAATGGAATATCCCTTTTCATAAAAACTGTATAATATACTGTAACATCACCAATTATTATCAAGTCCGATAAACATGTTGAAAACCACTGAGAGAAAATTATATTTGAGCATTGACTAAAGATTTTCTTTCCTTATGCACCCATCTATTTTTCAAAGGACTCCATATTGTAGTGAGGCATAGAGAGGAACCAGTAAAGGTCAACGGCTCATTTGAAGTCTTCAGCTCCGTGAAATCAGGAACACTTAGAGCCCAGCCTGGTGTTAATGGAGCATCGTGGGAGTAGCACTGTGTCCGTCTCTGATACAGTCATTACCCCCTGGTTAATGAGACCAGCCAGTAAACACTGTCACATCTTAGATCTGTCACACGCTCGCAGATGCACAGACACCAACACACACACACACACACACACACACACACATTCAGTGACACACAAACGCACACGCACACACTCACAGACACAGATGCGTGCACACACAAACACACCATCAGCAATCCGTGCCCATCTCCTGGTCTCTGCATACTGGCCCTAATAAAGCTGGTATTGTCCCAGTCAGCCCCAGTAATGTATGCAAAGGTCATGAGGAGGAGACAGAGGGGATAAGCCCAAACTGGTGGCAGTGATGAGGGAGAGAGAGGCTGACAAGGTCTTTCTATTTCCAGTACTAATTTATTCAATCAGTGATACTACATACTACACATATCATATCAAGCATGTCATAAGACATCCCGGTGTAAGATCCTAGCTGGTTGATAAATTGTAGAATAGTTCTAATAGCTTGTGACTATGCTATATAAACATTTGGTTTAAGACTAGACTGTGGAGTGTGTGACTGTGACACTAGACTGTAAAGGTCTAGTTTAAAGACTTGCTTGTCTGAGTGTGAAAAGGGCTGTTTGAAAGTGTGGTTGAGTCCCGGTTCTTCCTACTTCTGCCTGGCTGGCTGGCAGTGACAGATGTATCCGGAGCCGGGTTCTGCCCTGCAGCACTGACGGAAATGGGACAGCAGAGGGAGTTCAGAGAACCAGAGCATGAGAGTAAGCACAGCCCAGCCGGAGCCAGGCCGGGGATTCCAGCCAAGGGTAAGGCACTGTGAAACACACCAGCTGGAGCCACAAGCACCAGTCACTTCCAGACACACAGACACATGACAAGAACACACAACTGTGAATTTAGCAAGAGCTTTCTTCTGAATGCAGAGGCATCCATTTTCTGACTGCCCGTTTGTATCTGCCAAGGGGATACATCTCCACACCTTTGTAATACCTCAAGGAAATGGCTGTTCAGATGGAGAGCATTCAAGAACCCAATGACTTATAACCCAATAATGTAATTATACATTTTTGTTAACTAGGCATCTTAAGGGTTCTTAAAGGTGATTATACTTTGTACTGAGCTCATCACTGTATCCAACACTAGGTGTCTAGGGCAAATGTAATCTCTGTTAAGCCAGAACTAAAATCTTGAAGTCGTGACTTGCGACACATGTCTAGTTTCCTGAATTAGCTCACATTTGGTCAGGTATGTTTATGTAGTCTGTCCACAAGAGATTAAGGTAAAGATAGGGTTGCAAAATTGTGGTAAATTATAATTAAATTCTCTGGTTTTCCCAAAATCCCGGATGGAGGAACCCCGGAATCAGGAGGGAATAAGGTGGAAATCTGGAAACCTCAAGAGAGCAATTCGAGAAAACCTGGGAATTTATTGAAAGTTCCTGGAATTTTGAAACACTGGGTAATAAAAACAACAATGGTGACTATTATGTTGCCCAGGTACATGGGGAAATGAGAGATGGGTGCTGGGTAATTCTAAAGCCTCTCATTAAAGAGACTGGAATCTAAAGCCTCTGATAGAGGAAACTACATTCTAAAGCCTCTCAGAGGAGACTGGATTCTAAAACCTCGCACAGAGATTGGATTCTAAAGCCTGTCATATAGGAGACTGGACTATAAAGCCTCTCATTGAGGAGACTGGATTCTAAAGCCTCTCATAGAGGAGACTGGATTCTAAAGCCTCTCAAAGAGGAGACCGGAATATAAAGCCTCTCGTAGAAGAGACTGGATTGTAAAGTCTGTCAAAGAGACTGGATTCTAAAGCCTCTCATAGAGGAGACTGGATTCTAAAGCCTCTCATAGAGGAGACTGGATTCTAAAGCCTCTCATAGAGGAGACCGGAATATAAAGTATCTCGTAGAAGAGACTGGATTGTAAAGTCTGTCAAAGAGACTGGATTCTAAAGCCTCTCAAATAGGAGATTGGAATCTAAAGCCTCTCATATAGGAGACTGGATTCGAAAGCCTGTCATATAGGAGACTGTATTTTAAAGTCTCTAATAGAGGAGACTGGATTATAAAGCCACTCATATAGGAGACTGGATTCAAAAGCCTCTCAAATAGGAGACTGGATTCTAAAGCCTGTCATATAAGAGTCTGGATTCTAAAGCCTGTCATATAGAAAACTGGATTCTAAAGCCTGTCATATAAGAGTCTGGATTCTAAAGCCTCTCATACAGGAGACTGGTATATTAACTCTGTGAAACAGGAGACTGGATTCTAAAGCCTGTCATAGAGTAGATTGAATTATATAGCCTCTCATATAGGATATTGGATTTATAAAACTGTCAAAGAGGAGACAGGATTGTAAAGCCTCTCATATAGGAGACTGGATAATAACGCTTGTCAAATAGGAGATTGGATTCTAAATTCTGTCATAAAGAAAACAGGATTCTCAAGCCTGTCATATAGGAGACTGGATTCTAAAGCCTGTCATATAAGAGT